>NC_091440.1:127740643-128374080 GCF_964237555.1 Oryctolagus cuniculus | reverse complement strand
GCCTCTTTCCTCACTCCCCAGTGCTCATTCCTGTTTGGTTGCCTCACGCCCCCCCCCCCCCCCTTCATTGCTATCTGCTGATGAAGCAACATCCTTGACCTTCAAGTGCTCTGGGGTCCAGCCCTCTCCCCATCCTACAAGTATCTGCTATTTAAAATAAACACACCCCTCTCCCAAGCTCAAAAAGCTCTCCCACATTTCTTCTGAAAGTTAAAAAGTTTTGCCTTTTATATTCAAGGCTCTTAATCCACCTGAAATTGACTTTTGTGGATGGAATGAAGTACAGGTCTATATTAATTATTTTCCTTATGAATAATCAATTCTCCTCGCACAATCTAATGTTCCACCCCTTTTCTCTGAAGTCGAGGGTCAAGTCAGCCATAAATCATACTGACATAGATGTGTGTGTGTCTAGGCTTTCCCATAATGCCTCACTGCTATCCACAAATACTGAAATGAACAGACATTCCCTGAGAAGGGGCACCCTACATCCTCTCAACCTCACTCATAAAATTTTTTTAAAAAGATATATTATATTTATTTGAAAAAGATCTATTATATTTATTTGAAAAATATCTATTATATTTATTTGAAAGGCAGAGTCACAGAGAGAGATAAGAGAGTGAGAGATAGCAAGAAAGGTCTTCCACCTGCTGGTTCACTCCCCAGATGGCCAAAATAACGTACATCTATCTCAGTGAACTTGGCTCACCCTAAAAGATACATCCCCTTTCTGGGCCAATAGTTCCCCAGGCTGTCTTCCCTTAGCTCTCTGTGGCTTCTGAGTTTTTAATTTGTTTGCAGGGTGACACAAGTCAAGAGACAAAGGAACCAAAACATCAGACACAACCTTCCCACAATTCCTGTAAACGGTCGCTGATGCTCTGCTGGGTCTCATCAGCTTCCCCCGCCTGCCTCGGACGCCGTCTAGTCTGACTGCAGCCACCACCCAGTATGGAGACCGTAAGAGTCAGCACAAGCAGAAATACACCTGCTCAGCAAGGAAACTCGGACGAGACTGCCTGCTTAGCTGAACTCCTCTGTGCAGACACAAACCGAAACACACACACTTCTGAGTAGAACAACCAGAAAGAAATTCTCCAGATTTGGTACAGTTCTACTTCTTTTTTAAAAAAATATTTATTTATTTATTGATTGATTGATTGATTTCAAAGAAAGAGCAACAGAGACAGAGGGAGCAACAGAGACAGAGAGATCCTTTATCCACCTGCTCACTTCTCAAAAGACGGCAACAGTGCGAGGTGTGGACCAGGTTAAAGCCAGAAGTGGGGAACTCCTGCCTGGTCTCCCATGTGGTGTCAGTGACCAAGAATTTGGATCATCCTCTGTTGCCTTCCCAGGTGCATTGGCAGGAAGCTGGATGGGAAACAGAGTAGCCAGGCCTCTGTGTGGGATCCTGGAGTCAAAGGCAGCGGCTAAACCTGCTGTGCCAGGATGCCAGCTCCCCAGTTCCACGCTTTCTGAGCAAACACGTATAAAATACAGGAAACAGAGGTAAAGCGTGCATAAAATATAGTTTTCCTTGGCTGTTATTCAAGGAGTGCCTTTGTCATTGAAATATACATAAAAGAAAATTACTTTTTTAAGTCATTGTAAGTTATATTCCAGGTCTCCCAGTTTAAAATTAATAAATGTCACATTCCTTTTTCCCAACCAAGAATCAAATCTCTCCTCAAGAGTTCTTGTTTATTTGGGTTTTTGTTTATTTTTCCTCCTCCCCTTTCCAGCACACAGCCGTGGACTGTCTGTGCGAGCAGGTGCCCAACTGCTGGAGGTCAGAGGGCACACCTCCACCCCGCTGGACGAGGATGGCTGGAGGCTTCACTGACACGCAAGCCCTTCTTCAGCTCTGAGAACCTGAGGCCTCCACGCCATCCTCGCAGGGAAGGGGGCAGCACAGAGGCAACAACTCCACCTCTGGGCTCAGCAGAAGAAAGAACCACAGGGGGCAGGCAGCTGTGGCTTAGTGGGTTAAAGCCTTGGCCTGCAGCGCCGGCATCTCATTTGGGCACCAGTTCGAGCCCTAGCTATTCCACTTCCGATCCAGCTCTCTGCTGTGGCCTGGGAAAGCAGCAGAAGGCCCAAGCCCTAAGTGCTTGGGCCCCTGCACCCATGTGGGAGACCTGGAAGAAGCTCCTGGCTCCTGGCTTCGAATCAGTGCAGCTCTGACTGTCGCGGCCAATTGGGGAGTGAACCAGCAGATGGAAAACCTCTCTCTCTCTCTCTTTCCTGTGTAACTTGGACTTTCAAATAAATAAATAAATCTTTAAAAAATAATAATAAAAAAGAACCATAGTAGGAGATTCTGTTTCAGGACAAAGGTCACTTCATAGGCAGGGTCCTTAAAAAATTCATGGAAAATGCATAGTGTGAATCAACTCTGTGTGGATTTAAAAAAAAATTTTTTGCATAATAAACCTCTTTTAATTCCTTTTTTCCATGAATCTTAGAAGTTCCCATCTACTATTCCAGAAGAAAAAACACAGCAGGCTCTTGGCTCTTATGGAAACAAACAAGAGAGGAACAAGCGACCATTCTTGAACTCAGTCATTAGCAAGAAGTAGCACTGACATGGAAGTGCTAGTACAGCTTAGACAGTCTTACATTCCAGCTGAGACTAGCTTGTAGGAGGACAGATTTTATTATTAATTAATAGGAAGAGAAGAGGTTTTTTTTTCTTTTAAATACTTATTTATTTGAAAGGCAGAGTTCCTAAAGGAGAGGAAGAGACAGAGATCTTCCATCCACTGGTTTACTCCCCAAAAGGCTGCAAGAGCCAGGGCTGGGCCAGGTCAAAGACAGGAGCCAGGAACTCCGTCCAGGTCTCCCACATGAATGGCAGAGGCCCAAGTACTTGGACCATCTTCTGCTGCGTTTCTAGGCCATTAGCAGGGCACTGGAACAAAAGTGGACTTGATCCAGCACTCACATTGGGAGCATCCTAGGCAGCCACTTAACCTGCTACACCACAACGCCAGCCCCAGGAAAACCATTTCTTGACCAGCTGTTTGCTTGCCCTGTTTTTGGGCACTTGAGTTCTTCTTGGTTGACAAAGTGAATTAATGGCACACGCTGTCCTCATACACCCTGCTCCTGCACTTGGAGGTCGTCCTAAAATCATTACTCACAATAACAAGTCACATTATCCCTCATGTTGCTCACAGGTTAACAGGGTGAGCGGCAGGGCCTGCGTGCGAAGCCAGCTCCCAGATGCTGCACTCTCCTGCGCACTGTAGCACGGAGGCAGGAACCCAGCACGAGGAACCTCCGCAGAAGCACCCACGAGATACATGACACCCGGCAGGGTGGAGCAGCAGCTCGTGGAGGCTCCGGGAGAGCGAAGCGCCATCCAGGTGCCGCGCTCCGGTCTGCACGCGGCATCCTCTCCTCCCCTCCTCACCACAGAAGCTGCTGCCGCGTGGGCGGACAGTGTCTCCCGCCCAAAGGCCGGGCTTCCTGACCTCTCTGCCTCCCAGGGACGGGCAAGGAACGCGAGCGGAGGTTCACTGCATGGCAGCTGGGAAGTCCTTTCACGTGAGCTGATGCTGCTCTCACGGTTTCACTTTGTTTCAGGTTGGAACGCGGACCTGATGGATGGAGAAGCAACAGCACCTCGTGACCACAGGGAGACTGAGGCACGCAAGCCAGCACTGAGGATGCGACCAAAGACTGTGAGAAGGAACCTGGGCCCTGGTGACTGCGGCACGGCCGGGACTCCATTTATGTTCAGTGTGGCTGAACCCTAACCCTAAGTGATGCTGTGTTTAATTTTCAACTTCTAATGAACTGCCAGAAATTTTCAGGAGCTCAGTGAACTCTGTTCTGGGGTTGATGTTGTGACACAGTGACAGATGTGGGCTTGGGATGCCCACATCTCGTGTTGAGTGCTGGTTCGAGCCCTGAGCTCCACTTCTGACCCAGCTCCCAGCTAACGTCCCTGGGGGACAGCAGGTGATGGCTCAAGTACTTAAATTCCTGCCTGGATGGTGTTTCAGGCTCCTGGCTTCTGTGCAGCCCAGCCCCACTGCTGCAGCCATTTGGAGAGTGAACTAGCAAATGGAAGATGGATGGATCTCTCTCTTGCTCTCCACCACTCTGCCTTTCGAATAAATCAATCAATCAATACACCTTTTTAAGAAAAATTCTGTTCTAAATCCTTCCTTCTTTTCTCTGTTCCATTTACACATCTCACCCCTCCCTGGGCTGAGATTCACGTCTTTCTCTCTCTCGCAAGCCCACCCAGGAGCGTAATACTCAGAGCACACGCTGGAACAGAAACAGGGGTTTCAATAAAGGTGCAGGCAAGCAGAAGTCAGCAACTTGGCCCCAGACGTCAAAGGGAAAAATGATCCCGAGAAATCAAAGAACCTTGTCCAGAGCCACAGACCCAGTAACCGTCCCGGGGACTCTTTTGTGACGCTGGCCTGAGAAAATGACTGACAGCAAAACGACGAGAGGGAAGTAGAAAAATGGATGAGCAAGGGCCTCAGAGGGAGGAGACAGGCAGAGGGTTCCTCGGTAGCCAGGAGAGTCGAGGGCCAACATCGTGTTGTCTGAAGAACTAACAGGGAGCAGGGGGAAAGAAGGCAGGAGGTTTAGGGATGCTTCCCAACTGCTCCAAAGAAAGCCTGCGGGGAGGGGCAGACTAACGTGCCAGGGCACCACTCACAGCACACGGCGCTCAGACAATCGTGGCTCCGGTCCCCAGTGAGGGCAACACCCCTCCCTGACCCTGCAGGGGAGAGGCAGACTAACCCGCAAGGGCATGGCACACAGCAGGGCACTCAATCAAGGCTCGGGTCCCCATTGAGGGCAATGCCCCTCCCTGACCCTGACTATGACTGTGTTATTCCTGGGGCACTGATGAACACACATACAACGGGTCCTCAAATCACGCATGGAAAGTGTTTATTACCAGGAAAAATGCATGCATTTCAAACACTTTTTACACCAAAATAAACTCACTTTCTAACTCCATTTTCCACTTTTTAAAGTTCCCATAAACAGATAAGATAGAGCCTAATGTCATCCCCCCAAAGAAGACTTATTAAGGATACTCACACCTGGTCCTCTCCCTCAAATCCTTACAGTGGTTTACTTGATTTGTAAGAAATGTGACGTGTGTTTATTACTCAGAGCTTTGGGTCAGAAAGTCACTCACAGCACGTGAGACAGGTGAGGTCTGGGAACGCTCACCACACAAAGGATCTGAACCCTAAGCCACGCTGGGCAGAGACTCCTTCCTGTCTTAGGCGCACTTGCGGCTGTCACCATGAAAGTGTGCAGTCTGTCTGTAACAGGTTCCCGTAAGGCGCTCAACTGTGTCTCTCCTAGAACATGCTCATCACCCTGCTGGCTAACCCATCCTTTACACGGATCCCTTTTGTCCTTAAGAAAATATGAAGACTTTTGGGTTCTTCCTCCAAGCCTAATTATAAGAAAAAATCAAGCATAAGCAGATTCTTTTCTTGCAATCAATAAAATCAATGTGTCTTCCACAAGCCCAAATACTGCAGTCTTAGCTCATACCCCACCAATGCTCTCAGGTGATAGGGAGAATGAAGGAACTGGAATTGGAGAGGCAGATATTTTAAAAAATGAGTGAAATCTCGCCAGTGCCGTGGCTCAATAGACTAATCCTTTGCTTTGAGGCACTGGCACACGGGTTCTAGTCCCCATCGGGGTGCCGGATTCTGTCCCGGTTGCCCCTCTTCCAGGCCAGCTCTCTGCTGTGGCCCGGGAGTGCAGTGGAGGATGGCCCAAGTGCTTGGGCTCTGCACCCCATGGGAGACCAGGAGAAGTACCTGGCTCCTGGCTTCGGATCAGCACGGTGCGCCAGCCGCGGCGGCCATTGGAGGGTGACCCAACGGCAAAGGAAGACCTTTCTCTCTGTCTCTCTCTCTCACTGTCCACTCTGCCTGTCAAAAATAAATAAATAAAAAAAAAATGAGTGAAATCTCAGGTAAGACCCAGCTGGGACACCTGGGTCCCAGGTGGGAGCACCTGGTTCAGTTCCCGGCTCCAGCTCCTGCCATCAGTGTGCTGCTAACACAGATCTGGAGGCAGCAGCCATGGCTGCCTGCATTCCCTTTGCACAGCTCCAGTGCTGGCACACTGTTGGCTCTCTGGATGAACTGCCTTCTGTCTTACTATTTAAAGTCACCCTTTCCTCTTGGGGCAGATTTTGACTGGAAGTCTATTTGAAGTGCCATCTGTGTATATGTGGTACATGTGTGCACAGCCATCCATTTACACTCAGCCTATGTGTGCCCAAAGACAAATGTTAGTTTCTGGGAGGCAGCACACTATTGGATCTTGTTTGTTTGTTTGTTTTGAAATAAATGTAATTATTCTTTATCTTTTGATGGAACAATTTGTCAAATTATATTTAAAGTAATCATCGATAGTTAACTACTTATTCTTGTCATTTCATTGTTTTCTGATTTTCTTGTTCCTTCCTTGTTTAAAGATTATTATCTATTTGAAAGGGAGGGAGAGAGAGAGAGAGAGAGAGAGAATCTTCCATCTGCTGGCTGACTCCCCAGATGGCTGCAAAGGCCAGGTCTGGACCAGATCAAAGCCAGATGCCTGAAGCTGCATTCCTGACACCCTCAGGGTCATTAGATGCCCAAGAACTTGAGCCATCTTCCACTGCCTTCCCAGGTGCATTATCAGGAAGCTGACTGGAAGCAGAGCAGTTTCGGTTCTCTCTCCAAATGTCCACACAAATGAGGACTGGGTAAGGCTGAAGCCAAGAGCCAGCAACTCCAGAGAGGTCTCCACATAGGTGGCAGGGACCCGAGTACTTGCGCCATCACCTGCCGCCTTCCAGGAAGCTGGATCAGAAGCAGAGGTGGGACTGGATGCCGGGTACTCCTACCTGGGATGTGGGCACCCGGGCAGTGGCATAACCCATCACACCACATCTTCCCCGACAGCGCTGCTTTTTGCTGTTTTGTAGTAGAATGCTTTAGTTTCCTTTTCTACGTTTTGGGGTTTCTACTAGAGATACTTTCTTTGTGGTTACCATGGTCTTATGTAAAACATCTTAGCTATGACATTCCATTTTAGGATGGTAACCTCAATCACATATAAAAAGGCTTCACTTCCACTTCTCCCTCCACTTTATACCAACGGTGGCACATTTTACATCTTTTTATATTAACACACAATTACAGCTATCGTTATTTTTAAAACTTCTTCTGCTATATAAAGTAAATTTCAGGTACCTGGTTATACATGGCTGCTCTTTCAGATATTATTTAACTCTCAATCCACTGCACACTTCCTTTGATTTCATTCTGTGCCTCATCCCATCTCTCAACTCCCATTAATTCCAGTAGTGACAGGGCAGGGAGAGGGAGAAGACACAAGAGGGGAGGGAGAAAGAGAATATGAAAGACAGGCACCTGTGGGTGAGACTTGGAGAAGGTAAGATTGTCTGTTCTGCATGATAATTTATCCCTTTTTAAAATTAAGAACCTCGGTATCATTTTCAGTCCACACTGCAAATGGGTTTGTCAAGGAAGAGCCTTCAGCTCCCGGGGAGTCTTTCTCAGGGTTACCTCTCCTTTGCGGCGCACTCTGAGCTCCAACTCCAGACCCTGAGGAGCTGCCTTCACACCTCGGCTGAGTTTCCTAAGATCGAACAGTGGCTGGAAGGACAGAGTGCTTCCACCCAGGTTCATAAATAAAGGCTGCACACTTGACAACGTGCTCATGCAGCGCCCACTAAGGTGAAGGGACGCAGGGAGGAATTCTGAGCAAACTAACTTTGACACAGGATAGGTCAAGAAGTGAGGGTGCAGGTAGTCTTCAGAGCATAGTGAAGGGAGAATGTTTAAGCAACGGAGGTAAACGCGAGCTTTAAGTCTAAATGGACACATGCTCTGTTTCCTGTCAAAGTAATACACAGCTCTGAAATGTTGGATAAGCAATGGCATGAACCTCTGTGTTCTGCAGCTTTAAGACACCAAGGCTTTAACCTGTAACCCTAACACTGTATTTTTTTAACAGAAAAATGAATGTCTTAGAATCTATATCACAAGCAAATGTTGCTGATATAAATCTATAAATGATGTTTAACATAGAAAAATTGGTTTTGCTTGTACAACTTTTTTTTTAAGATTTATTTTATTTATTTGAAAGAGTTAGAGAGGAAGAGACAGAGAGAGAGAGAGGTCCTCCATCCACTGGTTCACTCCCCAAAAGGCTACAATGGCCAGAACTGGGCCCATCTGAACCAGGAGCCAGGACCTTCTCCAAGTCTCCCACATGGGTGCAGGGGCCCAAGCACTTATCTTCTGCTGCTTTCCCAGGTGCATTAGCAGGAAGCTGGATTGGAAGAGCAGCCAGGACTCAAACTGGAGCACATATGGGATGCTAGCACTGCAGGCTGGGGCTTTAACCCACTGCGCCACAGCACCCATTCCTCGCCCAACTTTTTATACCAAACCCAGTATCCAGGACCTCACTAATCTTGGTGTAATTAACCTCATCAATAAACAAACCAGGCAGAGATGCACCCTAGTCAGGGCACATATCCAGGTTCACAGAATAAGATACTCTACTCCCAGTTAGACAGTAAAATAAATCAGCATTTCAGCCAACCCATTTTCATAACCACAGTGCCTAATGTCATTCCTCCACAGGCTTGTCAGCTGTTTGCCCAGGTGAGCAATACACTGTTCTTGTAAGAGAGCTGTTTGCCCAGATGAGCAAACTGTTTGTCCTGATAAATTGATTTGCAAGCTTTTCCTAAAGTCAACAGTGGAGTTATTTATTAATTTACTGTCTTATCTTCCTGGGACAAAGATTTAAGTAATGTTGACATGGGCAGACTTCATTCTAATACTTCACCCTCCAGGTGTGAATAACAAGCAGTTAAGGAGAGAAAACCTGGCTGAAATAGAAGGCTTTCAGAGGTGAGTGACTACTCCAGGCCCTGTAAGTCTATCATAGAAGAACTCGAGATGCAGATAATAATGGTTCAAATAATCTGCCCAAATGCACACAGTCAGTAAGACAATGGACAACACAGCCCAGACATTTTGCCTCCTAAATCCGATATTCTTTTTAATATATCCCTCAGCTCCGGAGTTGAAATAGTTCTTTGAACAGAGAAATGGGGCTGGGCATTTGGTACGGCAGTTAAGATGCCACGGAAAATGTACACATCCCCCAATGGAGTGCCTGTACCTGCTCCCCATTACAGCTTCCTGCTAAAGCACACTCTGCTGTGTTGCTGTCCATGGCTGATGGGTGAAGGGTGCAGACATGATCCAAGGATGCCATTGAAGAAGCAGAGCCTGCAGGAAGTCTTGGGCCATTGGGGGTGAGCCCAAGGAGGGTGGTTCTCACGAGAAGCTGGAATATTTGAACTCAAGATCATCCTAGATGTTCCCGATCTGCTTCCCGCTTCACAGTGTGATCCTGCCTCCACACACACCATCAACCAGATGCCCAACTACGGGGCCACTGGATCCTGCAACCCAAACTGTGAGCTCAGATAAACCAGCTGGCTCCACAGAATTTCCTTCCAGGTTTCCAGATATTTTAAAGTAATGAAAAGCAGACGCGGCTGGCACCGCGGCTCACTAGGCTAATCCTCCGCCTTGCGGCGCCGGCACACCGGGTTCTAGTCCTGGTCAGGGCACCGGATTCTGTCCCGGTTGCCCCTCTTCCAGGCCAGCTCTCTGCTGTGGCCAGGGAGTGCAGTGGAGGATGGCCCAGGTGCTTGGGCCCTGCACCCCATGGGAGACCAGGAGAAGTACCTGGCTCCTGACTTCGAATAGGCGTGGTGCGCCAGCCGCGGCGGCCATTGGCGGATGACCCAACGGCAAAGGAAGACCTTTCTCTCTGTCTCTCTCTCTTCACTGTCCACTCTGCCTGTAAAAAAATAAATAAATAAATAAAAAAGAAAAGCAGATGCACACACACATGACCTGGGAGGCAGCAGGTGATGGCTCAAGTAGTTAGGTCCCTGCCACCCCCATGAGACCGGATTGAGTCCCCAGCTCCTGGTTTTCTGCCTGGCCCAGCCTCAGCCATTAGGCACAGGGGTAGTTAAACAGGAATGGAGACATCTCATCCCCTACTCTGCCTTTCTTTTCTTTTTTTATTTAAGAAACCCCCACTCTGCCTTTCAAATAAATAACTTTTTACAAACAGACAAATGTAGATACTCTCTTATAAGACCTTTATAAACAGTTCCCAGAGTCCCAGTCCTCTTGCAAATGTAACACAGAGTTAAGCAGAAGCCCACGGCCAGGCTGTCCACTCTGACATCTCTGATAATCACCAGGAGAAACTCCAGAAAGGGTGTGGTCACGACAGCACTGAGCTGCCCACAGTGGACGTCTGAGCACGGCACGAGGGAAGAACCTCTACTGTCGGAAGCCTCTGGAATGCTGGGGCTGGCTGTCGCCACATCATAACCCAGGAGGCAAACCAGCACAGCACATGAGGCCCTTCAGAAGCATGATAAACTGCTGCTTGGGGTTAATAACACGTTCCTGTACATGCTACAGAATGGGACAAAGCGATCCCCTTTGCCTTGGACGTCTCGGGAAATCACCTCGCAGGTCATGGGGAAGGGTTCTCTGTGGCTGAGAGATGGCAGAGCCGCCGCTTCCCGGGTGCAGGGGAGCGTGTGGAAGCCGAGAACTTCCTGCAGTGTGGCCGGGCGCCTGTGTTCCGTGCTAGGCCCTGTCCCTCGTCATCCAGACAGAGCTCACACACACAGCGTGTTCCCAACAACTGGTCCAGAAGCAACCTTCTGGAATCACACGCACCATCAGGAAACCACAAGGGTGTTTCTGCAGGAACACAGCTAACAGGAACAAATCTGATGTCTCCGTAGGGTGTCATAATCTTTGTACAAAACACTGAAAACCAAGATACCCAAAGCTGAGCATCTGTGCCACGACACTGCCGTGGAAGCGTCCTGGGAGCCCCACCGCCCTCCCGTCTGGGCCAGGGTCTCTGAGGAGCCCAGCACTGCAGAAACTCATGAGAGGGCTGGGCTGTGGAACAACCGCTGGGAGTCTGGAGCAATGGAGACGCTCACGGGCCGTGCAGTGATGAGTGACCCAAGCACACGCGCTCCAGGGCTGTGAGTCTGTCCTGTAGGCGACTGCAGGGGAGGTGGACACAGCCACATATGCAAGGCCACACAAGGCGATGGGAGTGCTGTGGGATTATGGACAAGGAGATCCTCCAGCCCCAGGCGCCCACTTCACTGTGGGGAAGAACCCGCGTGGGTGGCACTAAGTACAACAGTGAGGAACACCACCTGCGAGATGACTCTGGACAGCGTGGGAAAGCTGAAGCGACAGCCGTCACGGCTGCCGGAGGCAGGGCCAGGAACAGGGGCTTTGCTGTTGCTGAGTCTGAGGACCATGCCTCCATGGACAGACCCTCACCCAGCAACAGCACACCTTGACCGGCCTCAACAGCAAGTCCCACATGCCTGTGCAAGCAGGAGACGGTGAGCACCGCACCCCGCCACGGGGGCTGAGGAGGTTCAGAAATTCGGTGGTGGCTGTGGAGTTGGTTTGGGTGGCAACGACAGCTGTGGTCACGGCAGCTCTGGTGGCAGCGGAGGTGGCGGTGGATACGGCAGCAGCGGGATGGATTGGAGAACAATGAAAGCACTTGGGGAGGCCGGCGCCGCAGCTCACTAGGCTAATCCTCCGCCTTGCGGTGCCGGCACACCGGGTTCTAGTCCCAGTTGAGGCGCCGGATTCTGTCCCGGTTGCCCCTCTTCCAGGCCAGCTCTCTGCTGTGGCCAGGGAGTGCAGTGGAGGATGGCCCAGGTGCTTGGGCCCTGCACCCCATGGGAGACCAGGATAAGCACCTGGCTCCTGCCTTCGAATAGGCGTGGTGCGCCGGCCGCGGCGGCCATTGGAGGGTGAACCAACAGCAAAAGGAAGACCTTTCTCTCTGTCTCTCTCTCTCACTGTCCACTCTGCCTGTCAAAAAATAAAATAAATAAATAAATAAATAAATAAATAAATAAATAAAAAAGAAAGCACTTGGGGAAGGGTTGAAGCTACCACGGTTTCTCCTTCAAAGTTTGAAGCCCTCCTTCAAACTTTGGACCTGCAAGGGGCTGGCGCCGTGGCTCACTTGGTTAATCCTCCGCCTGCGGCGCCAGCACACTGGGTCCTAGTCCCGGTCGGGGCGCCGGATTCTGTCCCAGTTGCTCCTCTTTCAGTCCAGCTCTCTGCTGTGGCCCGGGAAGGCAGTGGAGGATGGCCCAAGTGCTTGGGCCCTGCACCCCATGGGAGACCAAGAGGAAGCACCTGGCTCCTGGCTTCAGATCGGCATAGCTCAGGCCGTAGCAGCCATTTGGGGGGTGAACCAATGGAAAAAAGACCTTTCTCTCTGTCTCACTCCCTCACTAACTCTATCTGTCAAATTAAAGAAGGAAAGAAAGAAGGAAAGAAGGAAAGAAAGAAAGAAGGAAAGCAAGCAAGCAAGCAAGCAAGCAAACCAAACTTTGGACCCACAAGGCCAGGGAGCCTGGGAACCCAAGCTCTGGCTCCTGTGTCGGGCCAAGTGGCCACAGCCGCCCCATCAGCAGCAGCGACTAGTGCAGTGGCAGGAGGAGGTGTTAATCACGGCCAGCAACACAGCTAAGCATGGAGAGGAGAGCCAGAGAAGCAACGGGAAGCCACAGATGACAGCAGATGTGGGAACTCGGCCATGCGCAGGGTGGCAGCATCTGGCTGCTACGAAGAAGAATGCTTTACTTTATTTTTAAAATGTGTTCATTTCAGAGGGAGAAAGAGAAGAAGGGGCACAGAGAGGGAGCTCCCATCTCCTGGTTTTACTCCTCCAATGCTTCCAACAGCCTAGACTGGGCCTGGTCAAAGCCAGGAACTGGGAACAATCCAGGTCTCCTGCACAGGGATCAGGAACCCAAATACTTGAGCTATCACTAGTGCCTTCAAGGGTGTGCGTCAGCAGGAAGCTGGAGTCAGGCATGAAACCCAGGCATTCAACCAGGCATCTTAACTACCAGGCCAGGGGCCAGCTGCTGAAACCTGTCAGAAAACTCAAGGATCATATGTGCAACTGTCTAACAGGTTTAGTTTACTTTCTGTATAAAGTGTAAAACATTCCAACAGAGGGTTTTAATCCAGTTTTCCTGTTTTGTACTCAAGGTATTGAAGTTAAACATGAGTCTGATCATCACACTGAAAGTATACTTGGGTTTCAAATGCTTTAAATGAATTTGAAAGGCACAGAGAAAAGAGACAGTAATGGACAGAGATCTTCCACCCACTGGCTGACTCCCCGAATGCCTCTACAGTGGGGCTGGGCCAGCCCACAGCCAGGAGTGTGGAAGTCATCTGGGTCGCCCACGTGGGTGGCAGAGACCCAAGTATTGGAGCCATCACTGTTGCCTCCCAGGGTGTTCTTCAGCAGAAACTGGGCCTAGAAGCAGAGCCAGAACCCAAATACAGGCACTCCAGTATAAGGTGTAGGGTTCCAAGAGGCAATCCAATCACTAGGCCAAATGCCTTGCCCAGAAATGCTTTCTTTGTTTAATGTGCTATGTGAGTGGGCATTTGGTGCAGCAGCTTAAGTCACTAGATGGGACACCCACCTTTCACATTGGAGTACCGGGTTCAAGTCCTGTCTACACTGCTTCTGACCCAGTTCCTTGTCGATGCATATCCAGGGAGGCAATGGATGTTGGTTGAAGCACCTGATTCCCTGCCACCCAAGTAGGAGCCCCAGATGGAGTTCCTGGCTATCTGCTGACTGGCCTGGCCTGCCTGGCCCTGGCTATTACAGGCATTTGGAGAGCGAACCAGAGAATCGGAGATCTCTGCCTCTGTTTCTCTGCCTCTCAAATAAAGTTTAAAAAAAGTTCAGGGGCCACCTCTATGGCGTAGCAGGTAAAGCTGCTGCCTACAGCAATAGAATTCCATATGGGCGCCCGTCCAAGTCCCACCTGCTCCACTTCCGATCTAGCTCCCTGTTGCTGTGCCTGGGAAAGCAGTGGAAGAAGGCCCGAGTAGCCGAAGAAGCTCCTGGCTCCTGGCTCTGGGATCAGCCCAGCTCCAACCACTGCAGCCATCTGGGGAGTGAACCAGCAGATGGAAGACCTTTCTCTGTCTCTCCCTCCAACTCTGCCTTTCAAGTAAATAAATAAATCTTACAAAAAATGTTTAAAGGTACTACGCAAAATTAGTCTGTTCTGAAGTCATGACTGTAAACTTCCCTAATGGTTTGAAATTCGAATTCTCTCAGGTGACACAGTTTCTATGTAGAATTTATTTGCAATCTGCTTGGGTGCAGAGGCCGCTGTCCTCAGAAACCTTTCTGTAGTTGAATTGACAGTTACTGCTGTCACCTGCTGATAGTCACCATGAAAAGTGTCACTCAAGAAAAGTTAAAGAATTACATGGCTATGAAAAACCAGTATCCCTGATGAAGGCCAACACAGAAATTCTAAATAAAATACTAGCAAATCAAATTCAACAGTATATCACAAAGAACTCTCACCATGATCAAGTGGGATTTATCCCCGGTGTGCAAGGATGGTTTGACACTCACAAACTCACAAACCTAACAAATCACTTAGAATGAAGGACAAAAATCACATGAGCTAGGAGAAGCAGTCAACAAAATCCATTACAACAAAAACGCTCTGAGTAAATGAGGTGTGGAAATAATGTACCTCAATGTAAGAAAGGCCACATGTGACAGGCCCACAGCCAACATGGGAATGGGGGAAAGATAAATCGTTTCTTCTAAGAACTGGAACAGGACAGCACGTCTACTCTCACTGCTCTTATTCGACACATGGTGGGAAGTCTCTTTTTTAAAGTTTACTTATTTACTTATGTGAAAGGCAGAGTGACAGAGAGGGAGGGAGAGATGGAGAAAGAAATCCTCCATCCATGGCTCATTCCATTTTATGGTTGCGACTGCTGGAACTGGGCCTGGCAGAAGCTGGGAGACAGGAACTCCACCAAGAGTCTCACACAGGGATGGCAGGAACCTAGCTTCCTGGGCACATTGACGAGGACCTGGACAGGAAGCATAGGAGCTGGACTCCACTGGCACTCTGATATGGTGGCAGGTGTATCAAGTGGCAGTTTAACTCACTACACCACAAATCTTGCTTCAATACTGGAAATCTTAACAAGAGCAATTTGAGGCCGGCGCCGCAGCTCACTAGGCTAATCCTCCGCCTTGTGGCGCTGGTACACCGGGGTCTAGTCCCGGTCGGGGCGACGAATTCTGTCCCGGTTGCCCCTCTTCCAGGCCAGCTCTCTGCTGTGGCCAGGGAATGCAATGGAGGATGGCCCAAGTGTTTGGGCCCTGTACCCCACGGGAGACCAGGATAAGTACCTGGCTCCTGCCATCAGATCAGTGCGGTGTGCCGGCCGCGGCGGCCATTGGAGGGTGAACCAATGGCAAAAGGAAGACCTTTCTCTCTGTCTCTCTCTTTCACTGTCCACTCTGCCTGTCAAAAAAACAAAACAAAAACAAAACAAAACAAAACAAAAAGAGCAATTTGGCAAGACAAAGAAATACAAGACATCCAGATCAGAAGGGAAGAAGTCAGATCATTGCTGTTTGCAGATGACATGATTCTATACAGAGAAAAAACCTAGAGACTCTGACAAAAGACTACTTGAACTGACAATTCAGTTAATTACAGGATACAAAACCAACAAAAATCAGAAAATTTTTATACACCAATAATGAACTTGCTGAGAAAGAAATCTCATTAGCTACAAATAAAATAGGAACAAATTTAAGGACGTAAATGACTTCTACAATGAAAATTACAAAACATTCATGGAAGATACAGAAAAAGACACACACAAAATGGAAAGACCTACCATGTTCATGGTTGGTGAGAATTAATCTTGTTAAAATGTTCAAATTACCCAAAATGATTCACTAAGTTGATGTGATCTGCATCAACATACCAATGGGGTTCTCCACAAGGGGAAAAATCCTAAAATTCATACACACAGAAGCTCACAAGACCCCAAATAACCAAAGCCATCTCGAGCCAAAAGAACAAACCTGGAGTGTGAATCCAGCACCTGTGACACCAGCATCCTGCATCAGCGCTGGACTGGGTTCTGGCTGCTCCACTTCTAATCCAGCTTCCTGCTAATGTGCCTGGGAAGGCAATGGAGGATGGCTGAAGCACTTGAGCCCCTGACACCCATATAGGTGACCAGGATGAAGTTCCCAGCTCCTGGCTTCAGCCTGGCCCAGCCCTTGTTATTTCAGCCACTTGGGGAATGAACCAGAACATGGAAAATATCTGTCTCTCTCCTTCCCTTTCTCTGTCACTATGCCTTTCAAATAAAAAAAAAAAAGAAATCTTTAAAAAAAAAAAAAAAAAAAACGAAAAAATGAAAAAACACCCAGAAGCATCACAACTCCTTTTTTTTTTTTTTTTTTTTTTTTTTTTGACAGGCAAAGTGGACAGTGAGAGAGGGAGACAGAGAGAAAGGTCTTCCTTTGCCGTTGGTTCACCCTCCAATGGCCGCCGCGGCCGGCGCACCACGCCTATTCGAAGGCAGGAGCCAGGTGCTTATCCTGGTCTCCCATGGGGTGCAGGGCCCAAGCACCTGGGCCATCCTCCACTGCACTCCCTGGCCATAGCAGAGAGCTGGCCTGGAAGAGGGGCAACCGGGACAGAATCTGGTGCCCCGACCAGGACTAGAACCCGGTGTGCCGGCGCCGCAAGGCAGAGGATTAGCCTAGTGAGCCATGGCACCAGCCGCATCACAACTAGGGCTTGCTACAGGGCTACAGTAACCAAGATAGCACAGTACTGGCATAAGAAGACACACAGAACAACAGAATGGAGATTCCAGATACAAAGCCACATATTCACAGCCAAATGAATCTCAACAAGGTGCCAAAAACACACTGGAGAAAGGACACCTTCTTCAGTACACAGTGCTGGGAAAACTGGGTACCCACATGGAGAAAAATGAAACTTGATTCCTATACAAGCATTAACTGAAAATGGTTCAAAAAGGCCAACTATAAGGCCTAAAGCTACAGTGGAAACACTTTAAGACACGGTCATAAATAAAGATTTTTTTCAAGACAAAATCCTGAAGAGATAGTCAACAGAAGACAAGACAAATGGGAGTATATCAAACTACAAAGCTTCTACACTGCAGAGGACACAGTCTGCAGAGTAACCCAGAGGGGCGGGATACCTAAGCACCCATCTGACAAGGAATCCACATCTAGAATATAGAAGGAAGTCAACACCGCTCAGGAAGAACAAAGCAAGAACTCCAGTTCAAACATGGGCTAGTGAGCTGAAGAGACAGTTTTCAAAAGAGGAAATCCAGGTGGCCAACAAGTATATCACCATCATGAGCCTTCAGGGAAATGCAAATCAAAACCAGGAAGAGACAGGATCTCATCCACTCAAAATGGCTGCTATCCAAAGAGCAAAAAATAACAAACGCTGGCCAGGAAGCAAAGCAAAGGGAACCCTTATACCCTGTCAGAGGGAACGTCAATTAGTACAGCCAAGATGTGGAGCAGATTTTTGCTCAAGAAACTGAAAATAGATCTACCACCTGATGTCAGCAAGCCCAATTCTGGGTATGGACCCAAGGAAAATGAAATGAGCATATCAAAGATATGGAAATCAGTCTAGGTGTCCATCAACAAGAAGAACGGATAAAGAAATGTGTTGTGCACATAAACACAATGGAGTATTATTCAGCCTTAAAAAGAATGAAGGCCTGTCATTTGCGGCAACATGGATGGAAGTAGAGGACGTTATGTTCGATGTTACAAGCCACACGGAGAAGAGAATTACTGCGTGTTCTTTCTCATATGCACAAGCTCAAGGTAAAGAGAGCAGAACAGTAAGGAACGGAGGGCAGAAGGGGAGGTGGGGAGAGTGGGGAGAGGAAAGCTGGATAGCAGGCAACCTAAACAGACAGGAGTTCCAGTGCCGTGTGCACAGCAGAGTGACTATGGTTCACAACAACCTACTGCCTACTTTATGAAGAACTAGAAGCTCAAAGACTCCAAACATTCAGAAATGACAGAGGTGGACGTGTCAACAGCCCTGCTCTGATCAACACACATCGTATACATGTAGCAAAATACTACACTGCACCCCGTATGTAGAATCAATTATTCCAAGTTGATTTAAAAAAAAAAAAAAAAAAAAGAAAAGAAACAGAAAAGATTGTGGCCGGTGCCGCGGCTCACTAGGCTAATCCTCAGCCTTGCGGTGCCAGCACACCGGGTTCTAGTCCCTGTCGGGGCGCCAGATTCTGTCCCGGTTGCCCCTCTTCCAGGCCAGCTCTCTGCTGTGGCCAGGGAGTGCAGTGGAGGATGGCCCAAGTCCTTGGGCCCTGCAGCCGCATGGGAGACCAGGAGAAGCACCTGGCTCCTGGCTTTGGATCAGCGCAGCGCGCCGGCCATAGCAGCCATTTGGGGGGTGTGAACCAATGGTAAAGGAAGACCTTTCTCTCTGTCTCTCTCTCTCACTGTACACTCTGCCTGTCAAAAAAAAAAAAAAAAAAAAAAAAAAAAAAAAAAAAAAGATTGTTGGTGGGGCCAGCCTTGTGGTATACTGGGCAAAGCTACTGCCTGCAGCACCAGCATCCCATATAGGAGCTGCTCCACTTCCAATCCAGCTCCCTACTAAGAGACAGGGAAAAGCAGTGGAAGATCCACCCCTGCTACCCACAAAGGAGATCCAGAGGAAGCTCCTGGCTCCCGGCTCCTAGCTTCCGCCTAGGCTCGCTCTAACTGCTGTGACCACCTGGTGAGTGACCCAGAGGATGAAGATCTCTCTCTCTCAACATTTCCCCTTCTCTTTCTCTAACCCTGACTTATAAATAAATAAATCTTCTGAAAGGAAAAAATTGTTGGCACTTCCTACGCAATATATCTAAATTGAATGACAGCAGATACAATTATAGAAGAATGAAACTTGTGTATCATCTATTATGTATCAATAAAAGATTTAATTTGTTTTGTAAAAAGAAACTGAAAGCTAACGCAGAGGTAATTCATTTACTTACATCCTAAGTTTCACTTTCCTAACTCCCTTTGATGTTACTTTAAGTAAATTCTCATTAGGTCTTTACTGAGGATGGAAAGAGTCACTTCCCATGTAACATTTTAGCTACAGTCAACTCCTGATGCCAGGCTTTGCACTCCTGAGCAGTCAGTGTGGCATGAAATCAAATCAACAAACGCTCTCGCCTTGCAAGGCCCTGCACTGCACTGGCTGCCCCCACAGACGGCTGAAACCGTCACAGCTTTCCTCGGCAGCCCTGACCCCGAGCACCAACATTGCTGCTTTCAACGAACAGCACGATGGCTGAGAGGCTCATGGAAACAAAGATAAGAAACGCGAACTGTCCAACCCGCCAGACGCGCTAAGTTCTTTTTTTGTTTTTAATATTTATTTATTTAACTGAAAGGCAGAGTTACAGAGAAAGAGCAACAGAGAGCGAGAGAGCAGGGAGAGAGCGAGGGAGAGGGCGTCTGAGACTTCCATCCACTGGTTCACTCCCCAGATGGCCACAATGGCTAGAGCTGGGACAGACAGAAGCCAGGAGCCAGGAGCTTCCTGCAGGTCTCCTCCATGCGTGCAGGGGCCCAAGCACTTGGGTCATCTTTGTTCTAGAAACAAGATTCCCCAAACTTCCTGAGAATTGGTAACAATGTTTTGAATTCTCCTTAAATTTTCAACATTTGGGGTGGTATTGGGCACAGCAGTTAAGCCCCTGCTTGGGACTCCTGCATTGTGTACTGGGTACCTGGTTACAGTTCAGAGCACTCCCCTGCCAATCCAGATCCCTGCTAATACCCCTGGGAGAGCAGCAGCAGATGGCCCCAGTGCCTGGGCCCCTGCCACCCAGAGGGGACCTGGACTGAGTTCTCGGCTCTTGGCTTCAGCCTAGCCTAGCCCTGGCTGTTGCAGGTATCTGAGGAGTAAACCAGCTGATTGGAAGATCTCTCTGTCTCTGCCTGCCTCTCTCTCTCTCTCTCTCTCTCTCCTCTCTCTCTCCCCCTGCCTTTCAAACAAAAAAGGAAAATACATACATATTTTTTAAAATGTTCAACCCTTTGAAAATCTCAAACATTGACAAAACTTTCGTGCATAGAAAAGCTGCAAATCTCCTCTTGTCAGTGCAGATTTGTTACACAGTGGGGACTGCAAAGAGCCTTGCCCTTGCCAGCAAATCACCTGCTCCGACAGAAACGTACAGATAAGGAAAAAATCAGGAAACTACAACACGAAGCAGACAGCGCTGTCTGTGCCAGCGGACGACTACAACATGAAGCAGAAGGGGCTGTCTGTGCCAGCGGACGTCACGTTTTCCTCCTCCTCACAAAATCAGGAGGATCCAGTCAGCTATGCACCTCCAGCTTCCGGAACGTGGTGCACAAGCAGCAGTGCCGTTTCCCCTTTACTGATCCGACACGGGATGAGTTTAGGACACCGACCAAGCACACCCTGGCAGTTTTTCATTTCCAGCAGCTGACTAAAAGCTGCTGTGACATCTGTCTTGGA
Source organism: Oryctolagus cuniculus (assembly GCF_964237555.1). Lineage (NCBI taxonomy): Eukaryota > Metazoa > Chordata > Mammalia > Lagomorpha > Leporidae > Oryctolagus > Oryctolagus cuniculus. Next base: position 128,353,499 of record NC_091440.1, on the reverse strand, counting down.
CACAAAATGCCACTAAGAGCCATCACTCCACAGCTGGGTCGGGCTCCGCGCACATCTTCCCTGCTGTCCGCCGCAAGCAGCCCTCCAGGTCAGGTTTCGCCTTTGCTGCACTGATGAGAAGAATGTAATTACACTGAAACTACAGAGCTCAGTGTTTCCTCTGCTGGAACCACAAGTAAATTCCAACTGTGAGCAACAGTTGCTAAGAAAATCTAATTGCATGTCACACACCAGTGAAGGAGAAGTAACAGTTTCCAGTGGGATCGTTAGCTTAGCTGCATTTGAAAATGCACTTAGAATATACAGTGCATTTCAATGTGATCTTTGACACAGAGCATAAGATTAAACAAATGTTGTACTGCATTTATACACACAAAATAACAGCTCCTGAGAGTAACCTTCAGTGATTTCCAGGGTTAATTAGAAAACGAACCAAGTCCAAGAATAAATTGTTTTTACTTTATACACAGAAATACTATATGCCATAGCCATAAATATGATAAATTGGGGAAAAGTGGATTTTTCTGTGAATACTGCTTAAATTATTTTATGCATCTCTCCAAAGTAAAAAATATCCCCAAATTCAATTCTGATTCCACTGTAAAAAAAAAAAAAAAAGCAATATCCCAACTTTCAGAATTCAAAATATTTATTCTCATCTCATCCTGAAACTCCTCTAAAGCTACAGAAAAAAATTAAAATTTTTTTAAATTAAATTGCCTAATTTAAAGGCAGAGAGAGAGAAATCTTCCTACCACCAGTTTACTCCCCAGATGCCTGCAACAGCCACACAGACTTCGCTCACGTAGCTTCCGTTTGGTCCACTGTCTGCTCAGTTGAAGGGCTTATACTAGGCTGGGGCAGGCCGAAGCCAGGAGACCAGAACTCAGTCTGAGTCCCCCACGTGGGCGCGGGGGCCCACATATTTGGGCCATCTTCCACTGCTTTCCCAGGCGCAGCAGCAGGGAGCTGGATCAGAAGCAGAGGAGCCTGGACTGGAATCCACACTGTGATATGGGACGGCACAGCCACACAAGTGGCAGCTTAACCTGTTGTGCTACAGCACTGCCCTGGGCTTTGGTTCTTTATCCAGCATCAGGGTGAGTCCTGGGCTCCAAACCCACTGTAGCCCCACATCAAAGGCAGGAATGACTTCAGCCGACAACGCCATCATCACACAATTTTCAAAAATCTGCATTATTGTGAAGTAGCACCTTGACAGTAGGGACTCCATTTTCGAACACTCAAAAATCCATCTTGAGAAAACACCCCCCACCTTGAGATTCTGGTCTGAAACTATGATCTAAAACTCAGACAGTAACAGTACTCAGACAATAACAGTCCACGGCATCCCCTTGGCAGAGCATAGAAACTCCCTAGCATGATTGCTTAAACCACATAGGCGGCACCTGGATTAATGTGAAGACTGTAGTTGGTACTAGTTTCGCAGAGGCCTTAGGTTAGCTTGACCCTAGTAACCATGTATTCTCTCCTCCCTTCCTTGTGGTTTTTGCCTTTATAAATCCTGTTGCTTTAAGTTTCGGGGTCGAGACTTCTAGGGCATGAGCCCGCTGTCAACAGCCAGCAATAAAGGACTCCAAAATGTATCAGTGTGTGTCACTCCTCTGTCAGCACTCGCTCAGGCACAACAATTGAAAGAAAATACAGGCTGCTGCTTCCCAGAGTTTTAGTCAACTGAGCACAGGAGGATTCAAGCAAGCAGTTTAGATTCCTTGAGGAGTCAGCCTACCACCATGTTAGATGGTAGCATAACGGAGAAAAACAACCGACCTCCAAGTGTGTTTTCTCTACTTTAAGAAGGGATCAATATTTTCCTGTCAGGTTCAACTTCAGTTAATACGACTCATAAATACAGCAGCAGCACGAACTGGCCACTTTGTGCTGCTCACTGCTTCTGGAAACTGACTTGATCGTTTATTTTAAATGCAAGTGCATTCTTGGAATGATTTCTGCTGGGAACCGCGTCTGGAGTGGGCACACGCAAAAAACACAAGGCAGGCTCTCTCTGCCGTGGAGGGCAAGCCCTCTCTGGGACACCTTCTTCCACCCGGATCTGACTCTCAGTAGCCTTGGGAAAAAAAATACAAAATATGACAGGCCTTCCAAAGTTCACGGAAAAACAGAATTACAACATGAGTTTATTCTGGTGCACATTTTTCACGGTGTACACTGTCCATGAACTCTCTGGACCCCCCCCCCCCCACCTTGTGTGCACGGATTTCCGAAAGCTTCTGCACCCATAAACCTCTTTTCATGTCATCTTCCCCCATGAACGTGCAGAAGGCGCCCATGCAGCGTGTCCTCTTTGGTTAATGCCTCGCATGCCCCACACCTGTCCTAGGATACACAGAAAAACCAGCTGCTCCTGATAAATGGGGTGTGAAGTCACACGGGGCCTCACTCACCACTGCTGAGGGTGCTGGACAGAGGAACCCCCAGCAGTGATGACCGGCCTGGGAGGGTCCTGGCCAGCAGCAGGAACAGAGTCACTCTCTAATTAGGGGACAGGGAGTGCCAGTTTTTGCCTCTCCAGCCAGTCACTAAGCTACTGTACAAATTTAGAGATGACTCAGAACTGAGAGGTAGCGGTCGAGTTCCCACATCGCTAACTGGGGAGATTCCCTCTGCCATGGAGCCTCCCCTGGCCAGCACGTCCCAGGCACAGAGGCTCCAGGTCACACCAAAGCCAAGGCAGTCAAACTCTCATCAAGTCACATCCCAGACTGACCTCTGAAAACCCGGCCAGGTTTGCTGCCCGGTTAGCCCTGGCCCTGCCCCACCCTGGCTTTCTGCCTCTTCCTTGAAACCACAGCTTCCCTCGCGGCCAGAGCGGTGGTCCAGGCTGTCTCCTTGTACCAGGTACGGACCATGCACTGAAGTCAGGGGACAACACGTCAGGGCCTGCTGTTTCTTTTTAAAAAGATTTATTTATTTATCTGAAAGGCAGAGTTACAGAAGCAGAGGCAGAGAGACAGAAAGGTGTTCCGTCCACTGGTTCACTCCCCAAATGGCTGCAATGGCTGGAGCTGGGCTGATCCGAAGCCAGGAGCCTGGAGCTTCTTCCAGGTCCTCCAAGGGTCCTGTTCTTTCTAAATGCTCATGTCCTGAGCTCTTCAATGCTGTCCCCTTTCTCTTCTGCAGGCCGTGTGCAATGGTGATGTCCTGACGTGAATCAAAACTACTGCAAGTTGCGAGGGTGACACACAGACTGCTGGGAAAGAATTCCTAGCCCTAATCAGCCTGCCACTCAATTAAGGCACTGATGAAATCTCACTAAATTACAGCTATCCCAAGAGAAGTACAACTTAGGGAGTATGTCTGTAAGTGTTTGAGTGAGTCAGACTTCTAGAAATAGCTTCTGCTCCTTTTCCCCATCACATGAAAGACAAAAGCAATAAATGCCTATGATCACACACTCACATTGGCACAAAACAGAGCGGCAATGTACATACTCTCTTAAAATTTCAATTTTCATTTAATATACATTCTAAATAATTTATGTCACTCAACAGGTACAAATCACTTCATTAAGCTAATCTTTATGCTGTTTCCAAACTTTTTCATTATTTAAGTTCTTGCAATAAATATTATTTTACATACATATTCATATTCTGATAAAATAACTTCTTTTTGGAGGCCAGCACTGTGACAGTGTGAGCTAAACCATTACCTGTAATGCCAGCATCCTTAGGAGAATTGGTTTGAGTCCTGGCTGCTCTGCTTCCAATGCAGCTCCCTGTTAATGCACCTGGGAAAAGCAGTGGAAGATGGTCCAAGTGCTTGGGCCCCTGCATGCGTGTGGGAGTTCTGGCTTGTAGCTTTGGCATGACCCAGCTCTGGCCATTGAGGCCGTTTGGGAAGTGAACCAATGGATGGAAAATCAATCTCTCCCTCTGTCTTTCTCTCTCTAAGCTTGCCGTTCAAATAAACAAATCTTTAAAAATACTAATTTCCTTTTCAATATATGTGTGTATTTCTCTATTCTTTCTTTTCTATCTCCTTCCTTTTCTTGGTAAACTCAACTCCCCCCACCCACCCCGCCAACTCTTAGCCATGTCCACTCCTCGGGCCAGGAAATCAGCATTCCAGTGGACACCTTCCAAATCTTTTCCTTTGCTACAGGATAACAAGTACATGTGCACCAGTTATTGCCTTTTCTTTTTTTAAGACTTTGTTTATTTATTTTGAAAGGCAGAGGCAGTAAGAGATAAAGAGAGAAGGGTCTTCCATCCACTGGCTCACTCACCAGATGACCACAATGGCCAGAGATGCACTGATCTGAAACAAGGAGCCAGGAGTTTCTTCCAGGTCTCTCATGCAGGTGCAGGGGCCCAAGGACTTGGGCCATCTTCCACTGCTTTCCCAGGCCACAGCAGAGAGCTGGATCGGAAGTGGAGCGGCTGGGACTCGAACCAGTGCCTACATGGGATACCGGAGCTGCAGGCAGCAGCTTTACCCACTTTGTCACAGTGCTAGCTCTTGATGGTCTTAGAAAACCTGTATTATACTATGTGCATTTCTAGCCAACTCACTCATTTCACTACAAAACAAACAAGCAAACAAAAGCAGAGGCTGGCGTTTGGCCTTGCAGTTAAGCTGCCAGCTAGGACAACCACAGCCCATACTGGACTTGCCTGGATTCAGGTCCCAGCTCCAGTCCCTGACCCCAGCATGCTGCCAGTGCAGACACTGGGAAGCACTCAGAAGACCAGGAGGAGTCCCCGGCAGCCAGTTTCAGGCTGGCCCAGGCCCAGTCACTGTCACTGAGGGCTTACGGAGAGTGAACCAGCAGGACACAGAGCATTTCTCTCTCTCGCTCCATCTCAATAAATAAATGTATTTCTAAAAAATCTAAGAAACTCCTCCAGATCAGTAAGTCAAGCTCTAATTCGCTCTTCTTGTTACTTGGATAAATCCCATGGGTGAGTACATGACATGGGTTTTGTTCACTGCTGTACTGATGAGCTTCATGGTTTTCTATTTCTTCTCTTACAGAATAATACATAACTGTGGGGAGCAACTGGGAGCAACTCGGACTAGACTAAGTTACTGGAATTAAGACTTATTCTATGCATCTGCTCTCCCACAATATGGCGCTGGGAGAGGAGGAAACAGCTTCTACACAGCTGCCTCCAGTTCAACCAATAAACTGCAGGACCTGCTCCTGATTGGAGGAGAGCAGCGTACTCGGCGTGTGGGTAGCAGAGTTGGGATTGGTGGAAGAGGACTATAAAGGAGGAGAGAGACAACATGCACCGGGAACATCTATCTGAATGAACACCTGTGCAGCCCCCGAGAGAGCCGGCCGGGGGTGTGCTGCTCCCCCGCGGAAGTGGGGAAAGTGGCAGGGGGAACCGCCCTTCCACGGAGGTAGAAGGGACGGCAGCCAACCCGGGAAGAACCAGCAGCAAACCCGGGGAGGGCCGAGCAGACAAAAGAACAGCGCAGGGTCCTGTGTCGTTCCCCCACGAAGACGGGGAGCGACATAATGGTGCCGTGACTCGGATGTGAAGCCTAGGCAGGGTTCAGTGTCGTTCCTCCACGAAGAGGGGGAGTGACAATAACAATCATTGTATTCCTACACTTGAATCAATGACACTGATGATCTACCAACTACACATATTATTAGTTTTTAAATATTTGGCCAATTAGTCTTCCCCAAAGGCTGTAACAATTCATATTCTTTCTGGTAAATACTTTTCTTGCATTCTCAGCACCGAGGATCATCATGCTTTTCCCTGACAGATAAAAAGAGGTGTATCAATGTTGTTTTAATATGCATCTTCCAGACTGAACCTAAAGTTGAGTATCTTCATGTCTGTGGATCATTTAGATTCCCTTTCCAATAGAATCCTATTCCTACCTTAGCTCTTTTTAAAGATTTATTTCAGGAATGCCAAGAGTTCATTTTCAGGAAATCTATAAACATAATTTATTATGCAACAATTAGGGGGGGAAAGCAAATGAATTTCCACAATATATTTGGTAAATTCAGTATAAGGGCCAGCACTGTGGTGTAGCGGGTAAAGCCGCCGCCTGCAGTGCCGGCATCCCACATAGGCTCCAGTTTGAATCCCATCTGCTCCACAACTGATCCAGCTCTCTGCTATGGCCTGGGAAAGCAGTAGAAGATGGCCCAAGTCCTTGGGCTCCTGTACCCACATGGGAGACCCAGAAGAAGCTCCTGGCTTCAGATCAGTACAGCTCTGGCTGTTGCAACCATCTGGGGAGTGAACCACTGAATGTAAGACCTCTCTGTCTCTCTGCCTCTCCTTTATCTGTGTAACTCTTTCAAATAAGTAAATAAATCTTTAAAAAAAAAAAAGAAATTCAGTAACTAAGTAAAAGAAGATAAAAAACCTTTATAAATATGACAAAGGTTGCAAAAACACACTACATGATAATGAACCAAAATCATTTCAGAAACATGAATGCCAAATATCCCTGTTAGTATTAAGATATTACTGAACATCTCAGAGATTCTGCACAAGAAAATTAACCAGTAGGAGTATCACATAAAGATAAAATTAGATACATCAGCAATTTGTAGAACTGTACAGAAAATCAAAGACATGATATTTTCACAACTGTGATTCTTAAGAATTTTCTAAGGTGACTCAGCATCAGACAAAAATCAGTAAATAACATACAACAACCTTTTGATTAACAATTACACTGTTATACAAGACCAATGAAATCAGGTCCACAAAAACATTAAGTAGCACCTTTCTCCCTAATAACCTTAAACTAAAAAGTGCTCCAATGCCTCCCACCAGCTGAACACACAAAAAGTGCTGTATCCACAGAAATGACAGAGAGGACACTGAGACTGACACAAAAACACAGATGAAACCCAGAGCAAAGGAAGCCAATGCCAAAGGCCTTGCTTTATATGAGATTCCAGAATAAACAGTCTCATCAATGATGACAGAAATCACTGGAGTGACGCAAATGTTTCCTGTCTTGAAGGATGTGGTGGTTGTGGACATGCACATTTACATCTGTCAAAAACCCACTGAGCTGTATGCGCAAGATGTGAGCACCTTATCACATGTAAAGTGTACCGCAGTATAAACAACACCTCTCAAACACGCAGAAATCGGGAGAAGAGTTAAGGAAGGAGAAACTGTTATCCAAGGTGCAGCCACTTGGGAAGATAGTTTGGGACGTTTTCAAAAACCATAAAATGAACCAGCAATTCCACTACGAGGCACCTACTGAAGAGACATGAAAATTGACACCCACGCAAAGACTTGTATGTGAGGTTCACAGCAGCATGTGCACACTTCAAAAAGCTCATGGAAAATGGAATCAAAAGATAACGTTTATCTTGGTGGAGAAACAACTGAAAATCATGCGTAGTTCTTCCAGAATATGTACTTTACATGATCTTGAACATTTCTCATGTGTACAGATTTCAAAATTTTTGCACCAAAACTTACTTATCTTTGAATTCCATTTTTCTATAAACTTTTAAAAAAACTGTTACTTATTTGAAAGGTAGAAAGACAGAAAACAAGACAGAGAGGGAGGTGTGCCATCTGCAGGTTCACTCCCCAAGCGCCCACAACAGTCAGGATGGGCCAGGCAGAGCCAGGAGCCAGGAACTCAACCCAGGTCTTCCATATGGGTGGCAGAGACCCAAGTAGTTGAGCTCTCAGCTGCTGCCTTCCACGATTCACATCAACAGGAAGCAGGAATCAGAATCAGAGGCAGGATTCGAAGGCAGGCACCTGATATGAGAGGCGGGCACCTCATGCAGCATCTGAGCCACTGCACCAAATGCCCGTCCCACCATAAACTTCCTGAGCCTTCTCCTACCACTCACAGCCAGCCAACGTGGAAACAGCCAAATGTCCAACAACCAAACGTAAGCTGATGGTGGCCTGAGGCTGCAGGTGAGGGGAGAAACAGGAATTAACTACAAATGGACATGAAGGACCCCATTAGGGGGTAAAAATGTTCTAAATCTGATTACAGTCATGGTTCTACCACTTAATAGTTACTAAAAACTAACGACATCTGTACTTAAATGGATTTTTTATGACATATAAAATTCATTCTAATGAAGTTGCTTTTAAAAAGTTAAGAAAATATGGGGACTATCCCAACTTACTTAAAGCAGTCAGTTAAGGATGTAAAAGCTTGATGCGTGTTAGAAACACCAGCACAAAGGAAGGCCAGGGGAAGCAGAGAAGATCACTGACTCCTCTGGGACTCTGCATACCCACCCATCCATCCATCCATCCAGTTAGCCTGCTGGGATGTGGGACAAACACAGACAGCAAGGACTTACAGTCCACCTTGCACTTACATGAAAGACAGGAAACAGACCAGGAAGATCAACAATGAATGCTATGAAGTAGACAATACACTAGAAAAATTAATAACCTATCTGTACAGTAACTGTCAACCAGATAGGGAAACATTTTTAAATACCATGAATTAAAAAACTACAAAAAGTGTAGGAAAGGTAGGCATCCTCCATGAAGAAGACAATAAAAGCAGGTTAAAAAAGCATAAAAGTTTGAATGAATGAACACACATTCCACTCTTGTGAACCAGAAGATTCGTTCCAGTCAGACTCCAAATGAGCGTTTGGAGCTCAGTGAATGAAATGATTCATAATTCCATATACTGAAAAATACAAATCTGGAAATAAACAAGGAAACTGTAAAAAAAGAATAATGAGGTCCTCACTGTCTTAATTTCCACTAACGACAATGAGTTCAGACATCACGGACAACAGCCTGTGAACAGACCAGACAGCAGAACAGGAAACCTTGGCGGACGTGAACACAGACAGAGGGGTCACTCACTCCAGAGGGCCGGAAAATTCAAGCGTGTGACCAAATGGGCTACCCAACTGGAAGAAAATAAGGACCTGCTCCAGTGATTAACTAGAAAATCAAATTGAAAAACCTAAGAAGAAATTTCAGAATACTTATATAACTTAGGGATCTGGTAGATATTTTTATATGAAACAGAAAATAAAAAAACTACAGAGGAAAAAATAGAAAGCTTTGGCTGTAGGGCCATCTTGCATTTCTGCAATGCAAAAGACACATAAATGAAGCCAAGAGGAAAGCAAGGACAGAAGGGGAAGCTATTTTCAGGACAGACAAAGCAGCGACATTCACCACAGACAAAGAACTCCTATGAACTCAAGGGGAAAACAATGAACACCCAAAGGAAAAATGTGATGACGCCTTTTTCTTCCTGCCATAAACAAGATTAAAATATGTTCAAGATCATTGTGTGAAAGCTGTGGGAAGGAGCAGACTGGTTTTTTGTTTTAATATGAAAATTGTTCCTGCAGATCTTATAAAGAGACCATTTGTGGAGTCAGCAGTTCCTAAAGAGTTCACATTCATTAATCCAACCAGTATTTGTCGAGTTCCAAAAGCACGCCATTTCTTAGAGAAGCGTATGAGGAATTTATCTGGCAACGACATTATGTTGGAGTAACTTTTCAGAGAGGAAAGTCAGAGAAAAGCAGCTGCCTACCCATTGCTGAAAGGTTGACGAGAATCGGGTTAGGAAGTGGTGTATCAGTCTCTGAGCTACTCCCCCTGTAAGAGGAGAGGCAAGAAAGCTAGAAGTAGGTGTGCAGGACTCTAGCAGTTAATTTTTCTTCTTTTAGAGTGTTTGCCAGAGTGACGGTGTAAGGTAAAGTTCTCACAGACAGCTGATGAGCAAGTAGACAGCAGCTTTTCTCAGCCCAAGTGCAAGTTGGTGAGGGTGATCAGCTAAGCCGTGCCTGCACTGAGCAGGAGCCGTGGGCAGCCAGCTGGGAGCGGCTGAGTGGGCGGTGAACACAGGCTTTCTATGCTGTTCGTGCTACCTGGGCGATGCTGTCACCTGCAGGTTTAACTGAACAACGCCTAGTTAAAGATGAGAATGGGATGCAGGGTGACTTGGCGCTGGCCATGGCATGGCACTGAGGTCAATACAATTAGAATCTAGAATGCAAGCCCTCCAGCAGCAGAGTCCACACGGTCTCACTCAGCAGAGGGTCCCCAGGTGTGAAGCTACGCCTGGCACAGGGGAAGCACACAAAGGAATGAATGCACAAACGCCCGTGCTACTCCCTTCAGAACTTCTGAGGTCACTCCTGAAACCCTGGGGGTGGCCGTTCAGTATAGCAGTTACAACCCTGCCCGAGATGCCTCCATCTGAGATGCACACAGGAGGACCCAGGTTAGATTCCGGCTCCTCTCCAGATTCCAGCCTCCTGCTAATGCGCCCCCTGGGCAGAAGCACGGATGCCTCACGTAACTGGGTTCCTGCCACCCATCTGGGAATCCCAGGCTGAGCTCTGGTCTCCTGACTTTCATTTGGCTTGGCCCTGGCTGTTGCAGGCATCTGAGGAGTAAACCAGGAGATGGAAGATCCACTTTCTCTCTCTCTCTCTTTCTCGCTCGCTCTCTCCCTCCCTCCCCCACCCTCTCTAATGCCCTGCCTTTCAAATAAATCTTTTAAGAAATCTGTTTAAAGTCCCGTTGCAGTAAACATTTCAGACCCTCCTACACAGCAATGAGACAAGAGGTCCGAGTCTTGAGTTCTTCCCACCTTGAACAGATCCGGCACTGTGGGAACCACCAAGGAAGGTGAGGGCTGAGAACAAGGTGAATTCAGCTGGATCCACTTTAAGTCTAGGCGAGAGGCCTTGGACTCTAACGTCTACTGGCTTTTCTCTAGGAAGTCCTTTCTCAGCCACAAACGTGCCGAGATGAGAGATCCCAGGCGAGTTCAGCAGACAAGAAGCAAGGCGGCTCTTCTGCAAGTCTGTTTCTCCTAAGATTCAGGCTTCACGGTGAATGAGCCTTGTCATTCATCTCTGTACAGCCAGGGACCTGAGATCAAACCAACCTGGCCGATCCCCTCTGACCAAAGACACGCTGCTGGGATACTCCAGGTCACCAGTAGCTTGCGGGGCTTATCGCCCTCTTTGGGAAACTGATTCTTCCACACTCCCCAAAGGCAGGCGGACAACAGCTGCCCAGCATCATGTGTGTGACAGCTGTGGCAGGGTTGCCATTCAGGTGTGGGGCTGTCCTGGGCCCGGAAAGGTGTTCAGCAGCAGCCCTGGCCTCCACCCCACACGCCAGCAGAACTGCCCCAGCTGTGACAACCTAAACTGTCCCCAACATCACCAGCATCACCCAGGCAGGGAAGCACTGGGCCAGAAGATCTCAGATGCGGCTCCAAATCCTAAAACACCATGCTCCTCTAACCTCTGCTCAGCTGCAAAGACCCTCAGCCAGAGGAAGCAGGCGTGGACCCTTCTATCTCCTGGTGACACTTTGCAATGGCAGCCTGACCTGCTGAATCTAGACCCATTAGCCTTCTGTTAACTAAAATTCAGGAACCTTTTGAAAGCAGAGTACAATGTGAGGAAGCAAGCAAACAATATTCCCAAAGGAGGGAGGGAATCAGATCTTTTTATATAAGTAATGTTTAGGCTTGGTCCCAAGAAGATTTTGTGCGTAAGTGGTTTAGTCATATTTTATTTATTGAATTCATATCTTGCCTCACTCCAAAAAGCATTTCAGACAGCTTACCAAGAGGCACATATAACAAAATGGAAAGGAAATGATAAAAATAGGGGGAAATTGGGAAGAAACAGAAAAAATAAACATTCCAATTCTAAAAGTCAATACCATTTCCTTGATGAGTGTAAAACTTAGCTTAGAATTTCAGGATGTCTAAAGAAAAGTTGGAAGCAAAATAATAAAATATGTAATAAGCATTGTCAGAGAATGGGAGTTATCTAGTGAAACAAAGTTTTTTACAGGATTAAGCTTAAAGATATAAATATTTTCCAAAACGTTAATGGAAAATGTGTATTATGAAAAGACTATGTTTTTGGACTGAAATAAATTTATTTTTTAATTCTATTCTCCATGAACTTTTTGAAGTACCCACATGTTTGATGATGTATATTTATATTTTAGTATAAAAATTTGTATTTTTATATACTATAAATTCCCATAAAACATCTATAAATCAAAACCATTTTCTCACTTCTATTTCTTTCCAGTAACAGAGTCACAGCTTTCCACATTCATGAATTAGGCAGTAGCTGCAAACATCTGATGGTCCTGTGATCTGGATAACCTACCTTTCTTAAAAACAGAAGAAAACTTAGACTTTGTGATACAGAATTTGAAACTTCCTTTTGAACTGATGTTAAACAAGTTTATTATTTTCTTATTATAAAAGTGATACAGAGGCCAGCACTGTCATGTAGCAGGTTAAGCCACCGCCTGTGTCACTGGCATCCCATAGGGGCGCCAGTTCGAGTCCCCACTGCTAGATCCATTTCTGATCCAGCTCCCTGCCAAAAGCCTAGGAAAAGCAGTGGAGGATGGCCCAAGTGTTGGGGCCCTGCACCCATGTAGGAGACCCAGAGGAAGCTCCTTGTTCCTAGCTTCAGCCTGACCCAGCACCGGCCATTGTGGCCAACAGCAGAGATGGAAGATCTCTCTGTCTCTCATTCTATATCTGTAACTCTGATTTTCAAATAAATCAATAAATCTTTTTTAAACAATAAATAAAAGTAATACATATTGCAGTTTGAAAAACTCAAGATAATCTAGGAAACAAAGCTAAAACTCACCACCAAGGGTCCCAGCCCATGTTCTGTTGCTGTACCTCAAACCACAGACTACGTAACCACTGAGGAACAAACATTCATTTGATTCATGGGGCCGAAGGCTTGGAAGCTCCAGCTCTGGCAGCCACTTCTGGTGAGGCCTTGCTTGCCGGGGAGGGACCCTTGGCACAGCCCAAGGCAGCGCCGGGCATCACATGACTCCGGGCTCTCCTCTCCTGGAGAAGATCCTTGGATTCGAGTCTCACGCTTGTCACTCAGGAATGCCCACCACCTCCCAGAGAGCTCACCTCCAGACGCTGTGTTCCACCCTGGGAATCCTGGCCAGTGGGATTAACCTGCAGCTGCAGCTTTGCTGGGGACACTCAGACTGTAGCTCTCAGCGATAACCAATGCAAACACTGTGGTGTAGACATCTTTTTATTATTATTAAGATTTATTTAAGTATTTGAAAGATAGAGTTACAGAGAGGCAGAGAGAGAGAGAGAGAGAGAGAGAGAGAGAGAGAGAGAGGGGTCTTTCATCCGCTGGTTCACTCCCCCAGATGGCCGCAACAGCCAAAACTGTGCTGATCCAAAGCCAGGAGCTTCTTCTGGTTCTCCCGTGTGTGGGGAGCAACCCGGACTAGACTAAGTTACTGGAATTAAGACTTATTCTATGCATCTGCTTTCCCACAATATGGCGCTGAGAAGGGAAAAACAGCTTCTACACAGCTGCCTCCAGTTCAACCAAGAAACTGTAGGACCTGCTCCTGATTGGAGGAGAGCAGCATACTCGGCGTGTGGGTAGCAGAGTTGGGATTGGTGGAAAAGGACTATAAAGGAGGAGAGAGACAACATGCACGAGGAACATCTAAGGGGAACATCTATCTGAAGGAACACCTGTGCAGCCCCCGAGAGAGCCGGCCGGCGGTGTGCCGCTCCCCTGCGGAAGTGGGGAAAGTGGCAGGGGGAACCGCCCTTCCACGGAGGTGGAAGGGACGGTAGCCAACCCGGGAAGAACCAGCAGCAAACCCGGGGAGGGCCAAGCAGACAAAAGAACAGCACAGGGTCCTGTGTCGTTCCTCCACGAAGAGGGGGAGCGACATAATGGTGCCGTGACTCGGATATGAAGCCTAGGCAGGGTTTAGTGTCGTTCCTCCACGAAGAGGGGGAGCGACACCGTGTGGGTGCAGGGGCTCAAGGACTTGAGCCATCTTCCACTGTTTTCTCAGGCCATAGCAGAGAGCTGGATCAGAAAGTGGAGCAGCCGGGACTCGAACCGGCGCCCATATGGGATGCTGGCACTGCAGGCGGCAGCCTTACCTGCAGACATCTCTTCGATTTTACTTCCGCACTGACACTGGTTACCATTTACCGGGCATCTGGAGCCTGCCTGGCACCGGTCCGCTCGTTTACTCACCTTTTCCCACGTGTGTTTCACAGAAGCCAACAAGGCAAGAACTTGCTAATCTTCCCTGTGGCTCAGGGAGGTCTCAAGTTCATCCCCAGGCCAGGGTTCCAGCCTAGGACTGCAGCGACTGCTGACCCACAACCTCAGTGAGGCAGGTGCCCTGTCTGTCACCCACCTCGGGGCTGGGCCTGGGAGACACTTCACAACGAGCTTAGTTTCATTTTCTTCCAGCTTCTGTCTCGTTTGTCATATCAAGTCAGGTTCCCTGGTTTGCTCTCTCTCTCTCGGCTTCACAAGCTCAGCCCCATTCCCATCAGGGACTGGAGTGGAAGACTGCTGTAACCTTGCTAGGTGGCGGGCAGCACCCTAGCCTCGGCCCACTGGGTGCCAGCGTGTGCCCCGGTTACGATGATGAAAATGTCTCCACACTGCCAAATGTCCTGGGGTAGGAGCAGGGGTGGGCGAGAAACTGCCCCTGATTAAGCATGACTGCCACTGACAAAAACCTACCGCCGTCTCATGAACCGCATGGTCTGTTCCCTGCAGAGGGCCTTTGTCACAATTCACAGAAACGACTGCCAAGATTATCCACAGGTTCCTACTCACAAAGAGCCCCCAGGACTCCCCAAGGGAATGCACAGCTCTGCAGCTTCCTGGTGTCTGGTTTGGCTGCGTTTGGGTTCACCTAGAGGAATCCGCACACATCTGCCAATCGGTCAGTCAGGCTGTCCATCAGGCTGAGGCGGAGCCTCCGTCGTCTGACCAGCACTCCACATCCTCTCGACAACAATGTCAGCTCAAATACTGTCCATTTTTAAAAATTATTTATGTTTTATTTATTTGAAAGAGAGAGATAGACGGACACAGAGACTGACAGAGACATAAGACAGAATCTCCCATCCACTGGTTCACTTCCCAAATGCCGACACCAGCAAAGGCTGGGCTGCAGGAAGCTAATCCAGGTTGCACACGGGTGGCAGTGATCACCTGCTGCCTTCCAGGGTGTCTATTAGCTGGAAGCCGGAATCGGGAGCGGGCCAGGACTGGAACCCAGGCGCTCCGACAGGGGACGCGGAATTCCACCCAGCATCCTAACAGCCGCAGAAAACACCTGCCCCTCGGATACGTTACACACATCTGAACAGCAGACTGTGTAGTCTCTACAAATCTCTCTTAGTCACCTAGGCTGTCCTCTCAGAACACTCCATTGTATGCTCACGCGCCCAATTCACCTTCCTCCTTTACTGCACCTGAACTGCAATTCTGTAACTACTCCTCAGGCTCTCCGGGAGAACTCTGTCCAGCTCATCACGGTCTCCTTCTGGATCTTTCTCAAGAGCCCTGCCTCTACGTCAGCCAAAGCAGGGTGGTGTCCGCTCACCACACCCGAGAGCCCCGCTGTGCCATCTCGCTACACTGTCAGGAGGTCCAGTAGCTGCGGAGCTCATTAAGAATAATTTGGATGAAGAACACAAACCCTGACAACTGGCGCCCATGACCTTCTGAAGTCCCTTTTGCCAAGTGGATGATTTTCCCGAGCCTCAGATTGCTGCCTACAGGGTTAATAGATTCGCTTTTGTCCTTCACGGCCCTTGAAGAACAATCTGTCTTTCTTATAAGCACCAAGGCTCCAGGAAGGGCACTCTGCCTGCAGGCAGTGCATTCCCCTCCGACCCTCACACCGAGCAAAGGCACCGCAAGCCCTCTTCTCCCACCCTCCCTCCCAGTCTCTGCAGCAGCAGGGAGCTCTCCCGGTCCATCCACTCTGCACCACGCAGGGAAAATTCTGCAGTCCAAAAGACAGACGAGTGTGATGTAAGGGAAAAATAGAAAAGAGACAAAAACAGACTACAAAGTAATAAACTTTCCTTATTCTTTCACTTTCAAAGCATGCATACTGATGCATTCTCTGCGTATGTGGTAGAAAGAAGTGACTAGTTAGCACACTAAGGAGAAATGGGGTGTAACAGCCCAGGGGCTGAAATGGCAAAGACTGAAAAATAGTGTAAGAGCAAATCAACACCATTAGAAAACAAGACACACTCTGCAAACCATCAGGAAAAGAACAGAAGTTGCTTCAACAGACACATCTGTGGGTCTCAATGATTTAAGTCAATGAACATTAATTTCACTCAGAAAAAGCTGAAAACAGACTGACGGCCCCCTCCATCAGACCACAATGCCACCTCCAAGTTCACCAGCGCAAGGGGAGGAGTGAAGGAAACGCGACAGCTCCTGGCTGCAGAGGCCTGAGAGTGGCACCTGTGTGCTGTGTTCACAGGCCACTGCCTAACACCATTGTCTCACAATTCTAACCCAACAAACCAGGAAGCCAGAAAGATAAAGAGGCACATGGGGTGTTTGGTGACCATTAGAATCTATGTTCAAAAGATACCACTACAAGATTGAAACAGCAGAGACGGCAGTCCTCGTACAGAGACAGAGATCTCTCATCCACTGGTTTACACCCCGAATGCCTGCACCAGCCAGGGCTAGGCCAGGCCAGGCCAGTAGCTGGGAACCCTATTCAGGTTCCCACCATGAGCGGCAGGGAGCCGTCACTACTGCCTCCCAGCGCCTACAAGAGAAGGAAGCTGGAGCTAGGAATACAGTCAATGCTTGAACCTCGGCTGTCTGATACGGGACGCAGGCATCCCAAGCGGTACCTTAACCACGGAGCCAAATGCCCACCCCTCATAGGAAACTGAATGACATGAAAACCCACTAACATTGCAGTCCTGAGTGAACAAGCAAGATGCCAAGATGAACATCTTCTTAAAACTATGCAGCAAAAACTGGGAGGAAAAATAGCATTCTGCTACCAACAGCTTTCTATCACTGCGTAATTATAGGTAATTTAGTATCATTCTCCATATACTTCCTGATTGCCAAAATTCTCCACAAGGGGCACACACTAATCTTAAAAATATCAAAGCAAGAATGCCTATCACCCAAATAAAGCAGGGGTCCCTGTTCATCCCAACACCAAGCACGTAATAAAGCCTCCCCTGCCACATCAGCGAATGAGAAGCGGACAGGAAGCATGAAACAAAGAAACTGCTCCTGCACTCGGAGGCAAACACTACAGGAAAAATCAGTCTTAGTTTGGGGCTGTTCAGGTGTTGTGCTCTTTACAACCGGTAGAAATACTAGAAAAATCTTCAAAAGCTAAGATCCCTGTTTTAGAATTCTACAGTTGCAAGAAATACCTGTGAGCTTGAGATTACTCTTCTCTAAGTAAATACGTTAACTTCAGAACTAAAAACCATGAAATTTCAAATGCTATTAAGTTTAACAGGTACAGAGCCAGACATATCATTTTTGTCATCTCACTTATTCCTACAAGTCAGGTTTTGAAGGAAGATCATACCCATTTTGCAGATAGGGAAATTGGTCCACAGAGGTGGAAAAGGATGCATCACTAAAGCCTTACTTTTTTTTATTTTGTTTTTATAAATTGATTTATTTATTTGAAAGTCAGAATTACAGAGTGAGAGTGAGAATGAGAGAGAGAGAGAGAGGTCTTCCATCTGCTGCTTCACTCCCCAATTGGCCGCAACATCCAGAGCTGCGCTGATCCAAAGCCAGGAGCCAGGAGCTTCTTCCAGGTCTCCCATGTGGATGCAGGAGCCCAAGGACTTGGGCCATCTTCTACTTCTTTCCCAGGTCATAGCAGAGAGCTATATGGGAAGTGGAGCAGCCAGGATTCGAACTGGTACCCATATGGGATGTCAGCACTACAGGCATCAGCTTTACCCACTATACCACAGTGCCGGCCCCTAAAGCCTTACTCTTAACCACGACCCCTGTTATTTACAAATGGCAACTGATATTTGGCACTGAATAATCTTCGCCTATATTATATTCTTCCAAAGAGTGTTCAAAACTGTGGAGGAGCGGATAGAGTAGCGCTCATAGCGCTCTCTCCAGCGGAGGCTGGGATATTAACAACCACACTTCACACTCCTCAGTGGCTACGTTTCTAAGGGCGGGGTACACTGAGCAGACACACTCACGCAGGACCAAAAGGCACAAGTGAGATAGAAGTACGGCTGTTTCTGTGAGGTCTCTGCGGTCGCTGAGCTGGGGCCGCCAGCTGTCCCTGCCTCACTGCCTGGCTGTGGACGGGTGCGGTCAGGGCCTCTCATTTGCCCAGCGTGGTTCTAGAAGCAGCAGTGGTATCTGCGGGTTCCTGAGCATGGGGCCTTTTCACCAGGCCCATGGCCCAGGAAGCTCCGAGGCAGTCAGCTTCCACAGCTTCGTGCAAAATTACAAACACACTCAGAAACTCACTCAGTGCCCTCGAGCTGCCACCCACTCTATCATACTAGGTGATGGGAAGACAAGAGCAGACAAAATCCACACCCCTGCTCCTAAGGAGCTCACAGGAGAGCTGGAGATCAGACGTTAACAAGATACGTAACATGATTGTGTGTATAATCCGACTGAAGCTCTGCCTGCTCTCATTTTATCTCATTCTCTGAGCAGTGGAGACCACCAGCGATTTCTAGAAGCCGCAGCTTACTGCAAGTTGTGTCCAGTTTATTGACCTTAACACTCACACTGGGGTAAGTCAGGATCAGGGGTTAGGTACCAAAAAAGACAGACTGACACCAGGAGCGATGACCACGCAAAACATCCAAGAAGACTTCGTCCTGGCAGTGATGGCAGCGCAGCGATTACGGTAAGCAAAGCTCTTCTCTCCTGGAGTCCCAGGGAGAAAACTCAACCATGATGTCAGTGCCGTGGAAAGCGACGGGCCATATTGACATCCCGTTAATGGAGTCCATCTCTGGCTGAGTCATATTGATCTCACTAATGCTCTTCTACAGTGAGCTCCCTCTGCTTCATGTCATCGCTCAGTCTGAAGTTATGACGGGTAATGATTAGGAAGGGGTGTTCTCAGGTTCAACGTGCCATGCCCACGTTGGGGGCAGTAAGTCATGTGAGAGAATGGATTTAGATGAATCTGAATATATAATGACATCAAATCATTTTCGTTATGGGATCTGAGAAGATTATGAGTAGTATTAAATAGTGTGTCACTAAGGCATCCAGACAGAAAATCAAGATATTGCTTATAGAGTCACAGTTAACCTGTTCTAGTAAAAATTAATTTACTTGAGAAGCGAACCAACAGACACAGAGGGATAGAGAGAGGAAGCTCCCATATGGAGTTCACTCCCTAAATGCCCCTAACAGCCAAAGCTGAAAGGAGGAAACATCTCCCATGTGGGTGGCAGGAACCCAACAAATTAAGTTGTAATGCTCCAGGGAAGGCAGTGGATGATGGCCCAAGTGTTTGGGCCTCTGCAACCCATTTGGCAGACATGGATGGAGTTCCTGGCTCCTGGCTTCAGCCTGGCCCAGCCCTGGCTCTTGTAGCCTTTGGGAAGTGAACCAGTGGATGGAATCAATCTCTCTCTCTCTCTCTCTCTCTCTCTCTCTCTCTGCCTTTCAAACAAATAAGTAAATCTTTATAAAAGAAAGAAATAAAGAAAAATTAAAGATACATAAATAAGTAAAAAGGAGATTTCTAAGGCACAGTTAACTGGGCTTTGGCCAAGGAAAGACAGGAAACAGAGGGGGAGAGAGAACAACCTTGGGAACAAGCTGCCGGTGGTGCCGGGGAGATGAAGGAGCCGGGACGAGGAGGCCCAAGGTCCGAAGCCCCGACACTATCCTCTGTGTATGGTGCACAGAGTCTGCTTCCAGAGCAGAGAAGATGAGGGGCACCCTGATTCACCATCTTTAATGTGCAGACGTAAGATGTACCGTCTCTCGTTCGCCTTCTTGCCCCATCCCCTAAACTGCTTAGGCGGGGTCTGAAAATCTGTTAATGCTGTCCAAAAATATGAACAGCAATAGTACACCTGCATTTACTCCCATCGACATCTCACCCTTTCTTTTTCTTTTTTTTAAAAGACTTATTTATTTGAAAGGCAGAGTTAGGGAAAGAAAGAGAGAGACGGAGAGGAAGAGATCTTCCATCTGCTGATTCACTACCCAAATGGCCACAATGGCCACAGCTAGGCCAGGCCAAAGCCAGGAGCCAGGAGCTTCATCTGGTATCCCACGCAGGTGCAGGGGCCCAAGCACTTGGGCCATTTTCCATTCCTTTCCCAGGCTATTAGCAGGGAGCTGGATCAGAAGTAGAGCAGCTGGGACTCGAACCAGAGTGCCCGTATGGGATGCCAGTGCCACAGTCTGGGGCTTTACTCCCTCTGCCACAGCACCGGTCCTAATATTTCACTCTTTCAAGAGAAGGTACATTTTTTAATACCCCAAAGAGTAGGACTAGTGCCCTCACTAATGTCTGTGTCAACACAGAAAAGGTATTGGGGTGGACATCGTAGAACAGTGTGTTAAGTCACCGCTTGGGATTCTGCCATTGCCTATCAGAGTGCTGGCTTGAGTCCCAGCTACTCCGCTTCCTACGAATGCACTCTGGGAGGCAGCGGATGGCAACCCAAGTGCTGGGGCCTCTGTCAGCCACTAGGAGCTCCAGCTGCAGTTCCGAGCTCCTGGAGCAAGTGTTGCCCAGTCCTGACTATTAACAGCCATCTGGGGAATGAACAAGCAGATGGAAGCGCGCACTCTCTCTCTCTCTCTCTCTCCCTTTTAAGTAGATGAAAATAATGCACATTTTTAAAGGCATAAGCATAAAAACTGAAATTCAAAGCAATGTTCAGAGGCAGGCCTGAAGTGCTCATCTCTGATCAGACCCGAGACTCAAAGCAATGACAGATAAAGCAACTCTAAAGTATTTCATCTGCAGAATCAATATCTAATATTTTCAAAAGCTGTGCCAATTAACATCTAACTTTATGATGTTTCAACCCTATGAAAATCAGACTTTGAGGATTAGAAAAATAATAATTAAATTAACACATACATATCATATTTCAGGCTACAATTCGAAGTGTTTTATATTTACTATTTCATTCACTATCCATCTGTGTGTCTGTGTCTGTTAATATGTGTATGTGGATATGTATAGATTATATATATTATATACATTTCTACAAAGACAGAGGGTGAAAATTACATATAAATATATGTAGGTGGGTAGCTAGCTAGACAAATCACGAAACCCTGTGATGCAGGCACTATTATTAACACACGTTTTACGAACCAGAAAACTGAGGCAGAGATGCTAAGGAATCTGCCCAAGTTCATGCAGCTGAACAAAGCAAAGCTCCAGAACTCACCGCCCCAGACTCTCACGATGGAAGCCATGCTTTTAGACATTCCCCGTACTACCCAGGGACTATTCACACAAACTCTATAAGGAATAAGACACTTAAAAGCCTAAACTAGAGGCCACTCCTCCCTCTCGTGTGCAACAAAATGAAAGAAAGATCGCAGCAGGCAGGGGCTCCGAGCCCGGGCTGTGGGCCTGCCTCTGCCCCTGTGCCGCCACTCTGTTCATGATTATGTGAGATGACACCTAGGCCAGGAGACAACTGGGAGGATTAAACAATGGCATCACTGTGAAACGTGATCAGCTTGGTTACAAAAGCACTTTTTTTTTTTAAAGATCCAGTTGTAAAGCAGCACCTTACTTTATTATTTTATTTTTTTACAGGTGTATTTATTTATTTGAAAGGCAGAGTTACAGATAGGCAGAGGCAGAGGCAGAGAGAGAGAGAGAGAGAGAGAGAGAGAGAGATCTTTCAAACACTGGTTCACTCCCCAGATGGCTGCAATGGCCAGAGCTTTGCAGATTCAAAGCCAGGAGCCAGCAGCTTCTTCCAGGTCTCCCACATGCGTGCAGGGGCCCAAGCAATTGGGCCATCTTCCACTGCTTCCCCAGGCCATAGCAGAGAGCTGGGTTGGAAGTGGAGCAGCTGGGACTCAAACTGCTGCCCATATGGGATGCGGGCACTGCAGGTGGTGGCTTTACCTGATACACCACAGCGCCAGCCCCCAAAAGCACTTCTTGGTGTGTGAATGTTGAAGCTATTGTGACTATAAGAGCTAGCAGCATTTACCCAATATAAAAGAGCACCACCATGTTTGAGAAATTGTCTAAAGGTTAAAATTCAAGGATTTCCTGAGTTTTATTCTTAGATCTCAATGTTAAATGCTGTCAAATAGGTACTAATCTTAAAATACAGAAATAAAATCACACACATTAGTAAATACAGTGCCTCGTACACATCCTACTACTTAACAACACTAAACAAAACATCTCTCACACAGTTAAGTGTACACACACATATACAACAGAACTTCAAAAAGTGCATGGGAAATGGAATTAAAAGATAAGTTTATCTCGATGTAAAAAAAATTTCTGAAATCCATGCACAACTTTTTCAAATATACAATTTTCAAGAACTTTTTTTTTTTTCAAGAACTTTTTTTAAAATGTATTTATTTATTTGAAAGAGTTACAGAGAAGTAGAACCAGAGGAAGAGAGGAGAGGAAGAGAGGAGAGGAAGAGAGGAGAGGGAGAGGGAGAGGGAGAGGGAGAGGGAGAGGGAGAGGGAGAGGGAGAGGGAGAGGGAGAGGGAGAGGGAGAGGGAGAGGGAGAGGGAGAGGGAGAGGGAGAGGGAGAGGGAGAGGGAGAGGGAGAGGGAGAGGGAGAGGGAGAGGGAGAGGGAGAGGGAGAGGGAGAGGGAGAGGGAGAGGGAGAGGGAGACAATCTTTCCTCTACTATTTCACTGCCCAAATGGCCACAGTGACCAAGACTGGGCCAGCCTGAAGCCAGGATCCAGGAGCTTCTTCCAGGTCTTCCACGTGGGTGCAGGGACCCAAATATCTAGGACATTTTCTGCTGCTTTTTCAGGTGCACTAGCAGCGAGCTGGATTAGAAAAGGAGCGGCTTGGACTTAAACCAATGCCCACATAGGAAGCCGGCACCACAGGCAGTAGCTTAACCTTCTATGCCACAGCACCGGCCCCTTCATGAACTTTTTGAATACCCCCTTGTATGCACAGATTTTGAAATTTTCCTGTACCAAAATAAACTCATCTTTTCATCCCATCTCTCCATAGACTTTTGGACATGCCCTCTGATTTGCATGTGCGTGCATGTGTATGATACATATACAAGTCTCTACAGTTTTCCCTGTTTGCAGAGGAAAATTCAAACAGTTGATCACAAGTAATTTGCAAATGAGCCACAAAGGTCACAGAAGGCAGGTGGCCTTCTTGGGTTGTGTCAGGAGCAGCTCTGCAGGACATACATCTGCTGTGGTCACACCAGGGCCAGCACGTGTTCTTTCAAAATGCAGACCTGCTGGGCAGTCAACAGCTCTTTAGAAAAAAGCGTAGTAAACCCCTGGGGCCCAGAACACCAAAAAATCTACTGGAATTTTGGAGGAAACTATGTCGGTGTCTAGTCCCAGCAGCTCTCAAATGGCTGCTTACAAAGGCCTTCCTGCGAGACGGGGCTCGGCCACCCCAGCTCTGACGCCCTTCCCTCCTATTTTCACCAGGGCAGCCTTGGACCTGGGCAATGCAGCGCTCTGAGCCTGAGCTCACAACCCCTGAGTTACACCCGAGGGGCTCAGAGCAAGCCCATCCAAGGCAGGGAGAAGGTGGCACTGCGTGCACCAGAAGAGACAGAACATGCACAGGCACCTCCCACACAGAGATCCCGTGTCCCCTGCCCCTCGCGGTGGGCTATCTCCTGCCACGGCATCACGGCAAGCCTGGACCCCACTCCGAACACCCGGCAAGTGCAACCTGCTCCAAGTGCAGTTTTACTGTCGAAAGGCCTGCATCTCTCTCCAGGAACTGGACAGCCCGCACGGACTGACGGGAGCTGCGGCTTGGTCTCCAGCCTCCGGGACAGACTTTGGGAGAATGGTCCTCTCTTTATGAATAGGACGGGTTCAGGACTCCACGCCCACGTGACAGGTGTTCTTGTTTGTACACAGTGACACCTTTTCTGAAGTCAGCGTGGGCCTGGAGCAGCCACTCTGGACGGCCTGGCACCTGTGGCGAAGCAGCCTCAGAGCACTCCTTCAGGTGTGTGTCACATGAAGTTGGGGACATTTTTAACAGATTTGAAGTCTCTGGTATAAAACTCAATTACTGTAAGCAAATATATCTTAACATATTAACAAACGCTGAGCTCCGTGTTGCTTCTCTTCTTTTAATACAGCAGAAATATTTTTAAGGGTTCTATTTATTTATTTGAGAGGTAGAGTTATAGAAAGCGAGAGGGAGAGACAGAGAGAAAGGTCTTCACTTCCCAGATGGCCACAACGGCCAGAACTGTGCTTCTTCCCGGTCTCCCAGGTGCGTGCAGGGGCCCAAGCACTTGGGCCATCTTCTACTGCTTTCCCAGGCCATAGCAGAGAGCTGGATTGGAAGAGGGGCAGCCAGGACTAGAACTGGTGTGTGGGGAGCAACTCGGACTAGACTAAGTTACTGGAATTAAGACTTATTCTATGCATCTGCTCTCCCACAATATGGCGCTGGGAGAGGAGGAAACAGCTTCTACGCAGCTGCTTCCAGTTCAACCAATAAACTGCAGGACCTGCTCCTGATTGGAGGAGAGCAGCGTACTCGGCGTATGGGTAGCAGAGTTGGGATTGGTGGAAGAGGACTATAAAGGAGGAGAGAGACAACATGCACCGGGAACATCTATCTGAAGGAACACCTGTGCAGCCCCCAAGAGAGCCGGCCGGCGGTGTGCTGCTCCCCCGCGGAAGTGGGGAATGTGGCAGGGGGAACCGCCCTTCCACGGAGGTGGAAGGGACGGCAGCCAACCCGGGAAGAACCAGCAGCAAACCCGGGAAGGGCCGAGCAGACAAAAGAACAGCGCAGGGTTTAGTGTCGTTCCTCCGTGAAGAGGGGGAGCAACACTGGAGCCCACATAGGATGCCGGTGCCGCAGGCAGAGGATTAACCTACTGCGCCATGGAGCCGGCCCAACAGCAGAAATACTAAAATAAGGCATCTCCTATCTTTTTTTCTGGCAGGAATTTTGAGGTCTCTGAAAACAACAGAAATGTGTAAGACTGCCACTTTGTAGCAACAACAGCCAGCTCTCTCCTTGTATTTTATAGTTTCCTTCCTCTGGAGACCATACATTTTTTACAATAAAACATGCATGAAAGGATAACACTTTGACCTTGAAATGTTCTTATCTGGATGGAGAAGAAGGCTGTATTTCTCCTAAAACAATGAGCTCATGAGCCAGACACTTATGATAAAAAATTTAGCTGAGACCGCGTGCCTACCAAGGTTGAATTTTAATCTGTGTATCTGGACAGTTGAAATTTCCCTTTCTGCATATCAATTAGATTCCTGCTCTCCACCTTATGGCGCTTCCACTCACAGATGGCGATGCCAGGGATGGATGCATTTCGGCCACAGTTTGAAATGTCCCCTGGGTAATAAGGAGTGTAAATGATGGCTGTGCCTTTGCGATGATGTGCCGGGATGCTAACTGGCTGAAGGAGCACCAAGGCAGAGGAAACCCACATCTGCTTTTAGGGCTTTATCTGCATTGGGGATTAAACACACTTTAAAATATGTTAACAGAAAAAAAAAAAATAAATGCCATTCAAGATACTAGATTTTTAAAAAATAATAGTTTTTTTTTTTTTTAAATAGCAGCCTTTCAAAGAAAGAAGAGCAAAAAGGTTGACTTCTCAGATGTCATTTTTCTGCCTAATTGTAGAGACGATGTGGGGTGACATGTTGGAGTCAGAGGAAATCACTAGTCGGAGTCATTTTCTTGGATACAGGATAGAGTTGGAGTTTTTGTTTTGTTTTGTTTTGTTTTGACAGGCAGAGTGGATAGTGAGAGAGAAAGGTCTTCCTTTTGCCATTGGTTCACCCTCCAATGGCCACCATGGCTGGCGCGCTGCGGCCGGCGCACCGCGCTGATCCGAAGGCAGGAGCCAGGTGCTTCTCCTGGTCTCCCATGGGGTGCACAGCCCAAGCACTTGGGCCATCCTCCACTGCACTCCCGGGCCACAGCAGAGAGCTGGCCTGGAAGAGGGGCAACCGGGAAAGATTCCGGCGCCCTGACCGGGACTAGAACCCAGTGTGCTGGTGCCGCTAGGTGGAGGATTAGCCTATTGAGCCGCGGTGCCGGCCAAGTTGGAGTTTTGTGTACAACCCATCAATGGAGATACTACTCAAAGTACAACTAAGTTGATTGGGAGAACCAGGCTATGCTAGGTTGCGCTGGACACCAAAGACTTTCCTAGCTGATAGAAAATATTTCATTTATATAGCACAGGGCAGAATCAAGTACTGGATTATAAGAGCACAGACGATAATAGCAAATGTATTTGGTGGTGTTTGGCTTGGTTTGTTGAGAAGCAGACAGAGACAGATGGACACACAGAGGTCCCACCTGCTGGTTCACTCCCCAAATGCCCACAACAGCCAGGACTGGGCCAGGATACAGCCAGGAGCCAGGAACTCAATCCAGGTCTCCCATGTGGGCTATGGGTAACTGCAACCCAACCATTTAAGCCACTATAGAACAAGAAGCATGAGACAAAAGACCCACATGAGCTATAATCTCTGGGAATGCTTGGTGAAGGTGATTCTCAAGGGAAAAAAAGAGATCAGCAAAGTCATGAAAATGAGCATGAATGTGGCATATAAAGCAAACACTAGCTGACCACACAGAGAGCAAGTGAGCATCGGTCAGACTGATGAGCTTCATGTGCCAGGCAAGGAGGTGGCTTCTGGCAAAGGAAGCATTTCAGGGGCGTTGAAAGAATCGCTCTCACCAAGAACCAGTGCAAGTCCCACTACTCAGCTCCCAATCCAGCCCCTGCTAATGCTCCTGGGAAGGCAGCAGAAGATGGCCCAAGTGCATGGGCCCCTGCCATCCACGTGGGAGACACAAATGGGGTTCTTGTCTCCTGGCTTTAGCCTGGCCCAGTTCCAGCATTGCTACCATGTGGAGAGAGAACCAGCAGATGGAAAATCTTTCTCTCTGTGTTTCTCCCTCTTTCTCTATCACTCTGCATCATTTTGAACAAATAAAGTAAGTCATAAAAAATTAACTTCTCTCAAGATGGTGAGTGACCAGAGGGCAGCAAATACCAGGGCGGTGATCCTTGGTCATAGACACTTGGCAGATCCACTGAAGAGCCCCCTAGTACAGACCTTGCCTGTATTTTTCAAGATTTTCAGGCCCAGGGCCGGCATTATGGTCTAGTGAGTTAAGCCTCCACCTGTGGCACCAGGAATCCTGTATGGGCACCAGTTTTAGCTCTGGCTGCTCCATTTCTCATCCAGCTCTCTGCTATGGCCTGGAAAAACAGCAGAAGATGACCCAAGTGCCTGGGCCCTTGCATCCACATGGGAGACCCAGAAGAAGCTCCTGGCTCCTGGCTTCGAATCAGCGCAGCTCTGGCTGCTGTGGCCATTTGGAGAGTGAACCAACAGATAGAAGACCTTTCTCTCTGTCTGTAACTCCATCTCTCAAATAAATAAATCTATAAAAAAATATTTTCAGGCCCTAACAGAGAATCTAATCCTAACAGAGCCCAAGGCATCTATCTTTTGCAAATCATTAAGAAGTTCCGGTGTGATTCCTAGCTATGATCACTGGACCCTACAAAAAACCGTGCAGGGGAAAAGTGAAGAAGGTTCTCCGTGAGAACCTGCTCGGTGTTCATGGAACAGTAATGGGGAGTCACAAAGAGGAAAACAAAGGGATACCAGGCTCAGAGAGACAGAAAGATCCAAGACAGGGCCCCATAGCAGGCCTAGCTGAGTGGAAGAATTTGCCTGGCATGGACAAAATGATGGGAATGTTGCTGGAGGTCAAGGCTGGGACCTGTCTCCCTAGCAGAAGACCCTGGAAAACCTACGAAATAGGCAGAAAAGAACAGAGGCCATGATCCAAACCCAGCACCTCCTCACAGAGGGGAGACAAGGAGCTCTCAGTGAGCCTGGAGGTAGAGAGGGGAGAGGGAGATGGGCAGAGGAGAGCGTCATGGGGGCCTGAGAGAGAAGAGGGGTCAAGAGGCATTTGGTCCAGAATTTTCAGCACCAGAAAAAAAAATACTGACTTTACAGAAAATAAGGTCCATTGGCCAGCGCCACAGCTCACTAGGCTAATCTTCTGCCTGCGGCGCTGGCACACCGGGTTCTAGTCCTGGTTGGGGCACCGGATTCTGTCCCGGTTGCCCCTCTTCCAGGCCAGCTCTCTGCTGGGGCCCGGGAAGGCAGTGGAGGATGGTCCAAGTGCTTGGGCCCTGCATGGGAGACCAGGAGGAAGCACCTGGCTCCTGGCTTCGGATCGGCGCAGCGCCGGCCATAGCGGCCATTTGGGGGGGTGAACCAACAGAAAAGGAAGACCTTTCTCTCTGTCTCTCTGTTCAACTGCCTGTCCAAAGAAAAAAAAAAGGAAAAGAAAAGAAAAGAAGGTCCATAATGAAGATGGAGAAGTTTGCCAGGAAAATCCTAGAGTTGGGTAAGTCTTGATTCCAAGACTTCAGAGCTGATCAACACAGCAGTGACTCAGTAATCTGGGTCTTCTGGGTCTTTTCTTCCATGAGCCTGGCGGACTACTTGGTAAGAGCAGCTGGACTGCCGGAGCTCCTGGAATGTAACTCAACAACCCTCTCTCAGCTTCAGGTGTCAGGTGAGAAATAAACCTAGCCGCGCGTGGCTGTGTATTACTTTGATCCTATTACTGCTACAGTAGGTGGGTTTCAATTCCTTAAAATAATAATAAGTATGATTATAGAGATAAATGCATAAATAGGAAAATTTGTTTCAACATTGCTCAGTTATCTGTTTTTTCAGTGCTGGGTCTCACAGACCTGTTCTCTCTCTCTCTCTCTCTCTCTCTCCCTCCCTCCCTCCCTCGCACACACACACACGCACGCACGCACCGATCTTCCTCCACGGTTACAGCAGAATGGGCTGGCAGCAAACACCTGACCCCAGGCAGCTCATCGATTTCTCTCATCCTGGCAGCCGGGGCTGGGACCTGAATGCACTGGGTCTGTTGGATGCTTAAACAGAAGGCCCAGCCTCAGAACTGTGGGTGGCGTAGCATCTTCCACCATGGCCAGAGGAGGCAGACAGGCAAATCCGAGGCAGTACAGAAAGTGCAGGCGGTGGGGGTCCACCTGGCCACAACTGCTCCCCACGGCTCCCGCCGTGACTCAGGGCGCTCTCTGCAGTAGCTCTCCTGCCTCCTGCTGGCTCGGGCGCCTTCCCTGACATTTCTGGTCCTCTCTGTGCCTCACAGACTCCAGAGGCTCTGATGGCGTTTGTCATAGCCTCACACAAAGTCGTCTCAGTGCTGAGCAGCAGGCCTGGGGATCCCTGGACACACGACCTTGCGCTCACTTTGTTTTTCAATAAACGCTGGGCAATTTATGGTGCTTGGTTAGGCACACACACATCTCTCGGAAGAATGAAAAATGTAACCGCTTTAGGCAAGGCTGTCCCAAAATCCCAGGATCACAGTGTATACAAGCAATTAACGAGCTGCACCTGGTGCGCAGGCAGGCACACAGCCAGGGGCTCGGAGAGTCAGCAGGGGCGCCAGGTACAGACTGCAAAGGGAGGGAGCGACTGTCTCCTGCTGGAAGCTGTCCAGACTCCATCACTGGAGGCTGCCGCTTTGCATGAGGAACAGGCGGGGAGCTGGGAACCGCCCTTGCGGCTGGTACCCGGCTACGCTGTCTCTGGCTTTGTGTCTCCGGCCACATAAATCTCAGTATTCTTGGACATCAAGGAAGTCACCTCTGCAGGCAACTGGCTCTGCTACCGTTTCCCAGAAACCCACTGCCATCTGTCCAGATGCCTACACAGAAGACAAACATGGGGCCGGCACTGTGGCACAGTGGGTTAACGCCCTGGTCTGCAGCGCCAGCATCCTATATGGGTGCCAGTTTGAGTCTCAGCTGCTCTACTTTGGATCCAGCTCTCTGCCATGGCCTGGGAAAGCAGTAGAAGATGGCTCAAGTCCTTGGGCCCCTGCACCCACGTGGGAGACCCGGAAGAAGCTCCTGGCTCCTGGCTTCAGACTGGCGCAGCTCTGGCCACTGCGGCCTTCTGGGGAATGAACCAGTGGATAGAAGACCTCTCTCTGTCTCTACCTCTCTCTATAACTCTCTTACAAATAAATAAAATAAATATTTAAAAAAAGACAACGACGACGAACGCAGTGGATCCTACTTTTTTCCGAGTATTTGCTGAAATACAGAGATGTGCCAGCATGTCTTAGGTGCACAGTGCAGTTTACTTCAAATTTAGAAGGAAAGGCCCTAAGGATGACAAGGAAATGCCCCAGTGAGTTTGCTCTGAGTCTTGTGTGCCTTCTCTGCCTGCAAACGAGGCGCTCCTCTTTAGAACAAGAGCTTTACAACATGTCAGAGGATCAGACACACACCGGTGTCACAGACCCACTCCAGGTCACTGCTGTGCCGCACTGCCTAACTTCAGGGGTGCCGTGTCCATCACTACTCCCCAAAGGTGTGTAACACAGCAGCCCTGGAACTGACCTGTCTCTGGCACAGAAATGAAACCCCCAAGTTCACAGATGTGAACACAGGGCCTGTGTACAGCTCAAGAGCAGGATCCTACCCAGGAGTCCTTCAGAACGGCATTCTCTCTGCTCAGTCCCCAAGCCCAGTCCTTTTAATCCCACCTTCATCTACCTGCCACTTAAAACAGAGTGGGGCCTCGGGGCTGGTGCCGTGACAGCAGGTAAAGCTGCCACCCTGCAGTGCCAGCATCCAGTCTGGGTGCCTGTTTGAGTCCAGTTGCTCCACTTCTGATCCAGCTCGATGGTTCCTGATTCAAAGGATGGGGAGGCACAGGACTGGAAGGTCCCCTTGTCACGGAGCACAAGGAAACCCAGTGAGGGAGGGCGGCGCTGTGATACAGTGGATTAAGCCTACACCTACGGTGCCAGCATCCCATATGGGTGCCGGTTTGAGTCCCAACTGCTCCACTTCTGATTCAGCTCTCTGCTATGGCCTGGGAAAGCAGCAGAAGATGGCCCAAGTCCTTGGGCCCCTGTACCCACATGGGAGACACAGAACAAGCTCCTGGCTCCTGGCTTCAGTTCAGCCCCAGCTGTTGAGTCCTTTGGGGGAGTGAACCAGTGGAAGATCTCTCTGTCTCTCCTTCTCTCTGTAACTCTACCTTTCAAATAAAAAAACAAATTCATAAAAAGAAAACATAAATTTGCTTTTTTCTCACATCCCTAGATAAAAACCATCAAACCAGCCAAAATTAACTACTGACACTACTACTGCTGGAACCAGATACTCAGTGTGACAGTAAGAGAAGGATTACAATGTGAGGACACAGCCTGCCTGCCCCTCCACAGGGCGGGTGCGGGCAGTGAGCCCTCAGCACGCTGAGCGCGTTGTTAGCCAGAACTCAGATGTCCGGCCGCCAGAACCGCGGGCAGAAGGTTAGCCGGCCTGCGTCCTTCTGTTCGAGCAATGCAAATGCACTAGGATGGGCACCATCAGGGAATCCCGAACGGACTCCCCTTCCTTTTTAGGGGCACAGGGCCAGAATCCTCCCAAGTCAGATGGGGTCCGTGTCTTGCCTTCATTCTCCTGTGCATCTTTCACACCCTCACACTCATCTTCTTTTTTGTGTTTCACCTAAAATAGCCAAAGCTTCAACTTTGCTCTACATTTCAGGTCATGTTAAGATAACTCATCTTTGACAAATTTAGCAAAATCTATTTGCTGACTGCAGAAAAAATATGGATCCTTGTATAATACACATAGAAACACAGGAAAGATAGGCTAGATTATTAGGTTGTGTGGCTTATGGCAAAATTACAGGAATAACCAAATCAGGTCTGGCACACAAGAAGATACTTGTATCATTGCCATCAATCACAAGGTCCAACCCAACGTAGCCACGCAGGGTCCCTGATTCTGAGGATAGGGCAGCCCAGGAATGGTTGCTCCCGGTCAGTGAACACAAGGAAATCCAGAGAGGTATCACAGCCATGTCCGCCATGCCTACAAATGCCGTTGCACTCTGCACATAGGTAATGGCTGCTGTCTATAGTCATGGAACTCTTAGCATATTAAATTGTATCCCTTTCAGAAAAACAACAGCAACCTATGAAAGCTCCCAGCAGAAGGCGTCATGGGGGAACAAAGGGGTTCCAGCAGGACAGCAGCTGCACACCTGCCTGTCAGGCAACCTTGAGAGTGAGCACAGCCTGCAGCATTCGACCATTCGACTCGGGCCAGCACCCACGGACTGGGAGCTTCCTCCCAGGCCAGGCTCCCTCAGACTTGAGGATGCTCTTGCTCGCAGACAGAACCCACAGAAACTGGCGCACAAAACCGTAACTGACATTTGTTTCACAATGAGAATTATATCCTTGCCGAAAGGTCAGAGAAGGACTTCCATGGGAAAATCACATTGTCTTCTCAAAGGCAGGCTCTCCAGAAAGCCAGGACGGCGGCGTCTGCTGCGGAGGGCGTGGGATCAGTATTGACTCGTGATCCGCCTGATGCCAGTGTAACTGCATCAGGCCCAGGAAACCCCACTGGTCAGTCTCAGTCTCTACAGCCGGGCCAGTCAGGCTGACCCCTGCAGGGCCCCAGCAGGTGCCCTTCCCTGCCCCATGCGGCTGCACACGGCCAGCACTGCCATTTCTCTCTGCTACACTCTGACAGCTGCGGTCCTGACACACACACTAGCATTTTCCCCAGGCTGACAGTCACAGTCTACTGACCCAGAGCCCTGCCTCGTGGGCAATCTTCTCTACTCTGGCCCTTTGAGTACTATTTTATGCTGTGTTTCCAAGTTCCCTGCCATAACTGTGCATTTCTGCCCACATTAAGTTACTGTGTAATTCTTTATGTGGCTAGAAAATTGGAAAAGGCTTTTTAAAGTGATCTACAGACTCTGAAGCAGATGTTATGTTAAAAAAAAAAATGGGGAGGACTATGCGTTTAGCCCAGCAGTTAAGATGCTCTGCCCCACTCCTGATTCCAGCTTCCTGCTAATGCAGACCCCAGGAGGCAGCAGGTGATGGATCAAGTAATTGGGTCCCTGCCATGCACGTGGGAAAAGCACCCAGACCCAGCTTCAGCCCAGCCCCGGCTGCCGTAGGCATCTCAGGAGTGACCCGGCGAATGGAAGTTCTGTAAATCAATCTCTCTCTCTCTCTCTGCCCCTCAAATACTTTTTAAAAATTAGTAAGCAGTGAAATACTGAATATCAATTATTTTAGTCACAGATCATTTTAACTTAAATAACCTAGAAATTTTTCTTGTTTAACCTCAGCTGCTAACGAAAAGGAAGTTTCCCATCTGATAACAAGTCAAATGTCCACAGTACTCTTTCACTCAGGCCTGCACCGGCAGGACAGGCAAGTGCTGTGGTCTTCACACCGCCAGGAATCTTCTCTATTGTGACCCTTCAAGTACTATCTTATGCTGTATTTCCAAGTTCCCCACAATAACTGTACATTTCTGTCCACATCAAGTTACTGTGTGATTCTTTATGTGGCTAGAAAATCAGAAATGGCTTTTTCAAGTGCTCTTCTGGTCATGGGTGGGACCAGAGGCAGCTAAGAAGCAGGACAGGAAAGCCATGTGGACATAGCCCCGAAGGTCAACCCCTTCAAAGGTGCTTCTCACGCCAAGGAAACTATGTTGCAGAAAGCAGGGGAAGTCAAACAGTCCAGCTCTGCCTTCAGGAACCGGGCCAGCGCCCAGCTGATCAAGAACGGCAGGAAACTCACAGCCTTTGTGTCCAGCGACAGCTGCTTGAACTTGACTGAGAAAATGATGACGTTCTGCTTCATGGATTTGATTGATAAGGTCGCAGTGTTAGCGACATTCCTGGAACCTGCTTTCAGAATGTCAGAGCAGCCAATGTGTCTCTTTCGGCCTTATACAAAGACAACAAAGATCAAGATCATAAACTTTGATGCCAGAAATATATTAAGAATAAATTCTCATATTTCAGAAAACAAAAAACCAAACATCCCCAACAGTGGCTAAGGGATAGCACCACCACTAGCCACCTGACCTCTGAGTGACAATCCAGCTGCCTTGCAGGGTGGATCTTGCCTGCCCGCACTGCAGCACTGGCCCCTGATCCTGGGAGCACCCAGGGTCGGTTTCCATGCGTCCTCAGCCCTGATCCTGCATGTAGCCCTCTGAGCTCACCCCAGGCCCTTCCCACGGCACCCCCTGCCTCTGCTGGCCCTGCGGGCTGGTGCTCGCCAGGACTCCACTCACACCTCTTCTCCTCCTTCCTCTACTCAACCCCATTCACAAACAAACAACTCAGACATGATGATCTGAAACCGAGTGCATAAGTAGAGCAGGACACATACTAATATTCCTCACTGATAACTTCCTGGCTTTTTCAGTAGTCATTCCTGAATTGCAGAAGTGCACTTGTACCTGCCTGCTCAGTAGTTCCCCCTTCCACTTCTTTTTTTTAAAGATTTTATTTATTTATTTGAGAGGTAGAGTTACAAAAAGGGAAAGAACAGAGAGAAAGGCCGGCGCTGCGGCTCACAAGGCTAATCCTCCGCCTTGCGGCGCTGGCACACCGGGTTCTAGTCCCGGTCGGGGCACCGGATTCTGTTCCAGTTGCCCCTCTTCCAGGCCAGCTCTCTGCTGTGGCCAGGGAGTGCAGTGGAGGATGGCCCACCCCATGGGAGACCAGGATAAGTACCTGGCTCCTGCCATCGGATCGGTGCGGTGCGCCGGCCACAGCGCACCGGCCTTGGCAGCCACTGGAGGATGAACCAACGGCAAAGGAAGACCTTTCTCTCTGTCTCTCTCTCTCACTATCCACTCTGCCTGTCAAAAAAAAATAAATAAATAAATAAATAAATAAATAAAACAGAGAGAAAGGTCTTCGATCTGCTAGTTCACTTCCCAAGTAGCCGCAATGGCCCAGAGCTGGGCTGATCCTAAGCCAGGAACCAGGAGTTTCTTCCAGGTCTCCCACATGAGTGGAGGAGCTCAAGCACCTGGGCCATCTTCTACTGCTTTTCCAGGTCTTAGCATAGAGCTGGATTGGAAGAAGATCAGCCAGGACTCAAACTGGCACCCACACAGGATGCCGGTGCTACAGGCAGAAGCTTAGTTCACGATGCTGCAGCATCGGACCCTGGTAGTGGTTCCTTCTTATGCCATCTGTTCAATCACTTTTTTCTAAATCTCAAGTCTGGGGTGGGCATCTGGCATATCTCTGAAGACACCCACATGCCATCTGAAATATGTGCATTCAAGGCCCAACTCCACTCCCAATTCCAGCCTGCTGCTAATGAGCACCCTGGGAGGCGGCAGGTGATGGCCCAAGTATGTGGGTCCTGAATGGATGTCTCAGGTCCCAGCTCAGCTTGCCCTGCCCCGGCCACTACAGGCATTTGGGAAGTTAACCAGTAGATGGGAGCTTTCTCTCTTGCTTTCTTTCTCTAACAAAAATCTCAAATCTTTTCTCTGCATTTGAGTTCACAGTATCAGCATCCACCTGCTTCCCCAAGTTGAAAACCTGGAAGCTATCATGGACGTCAGGCATGACTGTGCACAGCTAACAGGTAACTGTTAATAATGTGTGAGGGAAAACTGCAAGGTTGGTTGTTAAATAAGCCTGACAAAAACCTGTTAATTTATGCTGGTGGAAATATTAGGAAGAAAAGTGAAAGATAAAACTAAATGGGGTATGAGAGTCTTTACTTGCAGGCACAAATCACTATAACCAGAAATATGGAAATCTGATTTTGTTTTTCTTGTTCAACTCTAAGCGTTATGAGGCCAGGACTCCTGTATATCCAGCACCTAGTACAGGGCCTCCCACATGGCAGTTTTACAACACTTGCTGATACATAGTTGCTAACACAGCTGGTTAAGAATGCAACTGACTTAGACTTAGTAGATTTGTCTGCCACAATCAAAGCACTCTTGGAAATGTCAACAGTGTTGTCAGTCTAACACCCCCCCCCCCAAAAAAAAAAAAAAAAAACTACAAAATGTCTGGTAGAAAAAATAAAATTTTCTCACCTTATGTATTGCCCAGAACTTTCTCTCTCTCACTAAATCAAACGCTCTATGAAAATGATTTTCACCTGAGCAAAACCCACCCAGCCTTGGGGGTCATTTGTTATTTTTAAACCTCTTCTAGAGATTACATAAGTCTACAATGTTTCTGATACCAAATCCTAAGCACCAGTAAGGTAGGAGACAAGCAGAGGGGACTTCATCTTTGAAGTCCAATAAGAGATCCAGGACAAAGAACTTCTCAGAAAGCCTTCCACCCAAACCTTCCGGAAGCTGGTTCCCAGCCCCATGTGAGCAGAGCTGACAACTCAGAACAAGTGAAGACACAGATCACGTGACTCCCACTTGTACATGGAGGGCTTGCATCTATAACTATCATCACGACAGTTAAGTATGAGGGTGTTTCCTAAATGTCAAGAAGAAATGAAATTAAAAGTCAAGTTTATTATGCTGCAAAAAAAGAATGCTATTCATTGCATAGCTTTTCCTAACATGCATTCTCTTTATTTTTTAAGGAATCCAAATTTCATAAGTACAACTTTAGCAATATAGTTATTTTTCCCACCATATCCGCCCTCCCACCCACACTTCCACCCTCCTACTCCTCCCTTTCCCAGTCCCAGTTCCATTTTCCATTAAGACTGATTTTCAATTAACTTTATACACAGAAGACCAACTCTATATTAAGTAAAGATTTCAACAATTTGCACAACACAGATACACACACAAAAAACCCTGAAAACTGGTTTTACAGTTAACTCTCAATACAACTCATTGAGGACAGAGTTCCTGCATGGGGAATTTGTGTACAGTGACTCCTGTTGTTAATTTAACAATTAACACTCTTATGTATGATGTAAGTGACCACCTGAGGCTCTTGAAATGAGCTGTCTAAGCTATGGAAGTCTTCTAAGTCCACAAACTCCATCAATATTTGGACAAGGCCATAAGCAAAGTGGAAGTTCTCTCCTCTCTTTAGAGAAAAGTACCTCCTTTGATGGCCACTTCTTTCCACTGGAGTCTCATTCACAGAGATCATGCATGTAGAACATTTTTTGCCACAGTGTCTTGGCTTTCCATGCCTGAAATGCTCTCGCGGGCTTTTCAGCCAGACCAGGATGTCTTAAGGGCTGATTGTGAGGTCAGAGCGTTACTTAAAGCAACTGCCATTCTATGAGTCTGCTGTGTGGACTGTTTCCCAACTAACATGCATTTCTCATAAACTTTTTGAAGACACCTTGTCAGCATGGATTTAAAAATCTTTTGCTCCAAAACATTTATTTAAAAAAATATTTACATATTTATTTATTTGAGAGAGAAAGATCTTTCATTCACTATCCAAATGGCCACAACACACCATAACAAGAGCTGGGCCAGGCTGATGCCAGGAGCCAAGAACTCCATCCATGTCTCCCAGGAGGATGGCAAGGGCCCAAGTGCTTAGGCCATCATCTGCTGTCTTCCTAGGCGCATCAGCAGAGCTGGATGGGAAACAGAGTAACCAGGACTCAGTCCAGTGCTCAGATACAGGACATGGGTGTCCAAGTGGCAGCTTAACCTGTTACCCCACAATGCCAGCCCCCAAACTTAACCTTTTTAAGTCCATTTCCTGCAAACTTTTTGAAGTACACTGCACAGAAAACAAATCTGCTGCCTTCTGGCAACTTCGTCCTAAGCTGCTCTCCTTAAAACCCTTGGAAAACTACAGCCTTAAAATACACACACACAGAAACTTCCTCCCACTAACACTCAAATCGAACTTATCATCAAATTCTATCAATTAGGTCCTCTAAGAGCCAGCTCCAAAGCTCCTGTTTCAGGGCAGCTTAGCCCACCAGGAGAGACACCTGATCCTGGAGCAGGCACTGTGGCATAGCAGGTGAGGCCACCACCTGGGACAGACACCTACATCCCATATCACAGTGCCTGTGTTGTAGGCAGGCATACAGGATAAAATGCATCAGGTTTGTGAGCTGGAAGGCCACACCTTCACCACGCCCTTGTGTGACCACATGACACATTTGTGTGCCTACCTGCCAATCAGGGTAATTAGCCACTCCCCTTCGGAAGTGGATAAAAGGCCTGATACACAGTGGGCCTAAACCTTTTTGGCCCTTTTTTCCTTTTGCCCTGGACCTGCTTGCTGCCCCTGCACCATCGGTGTGCGTGGCCTTTGGGTCGCCCACTCCATGCCTCCTGGTTTGCATGCTCCTCCACATGGCTGGCTCTAGGTACTCGGTATGAATCCAGATTTCGCTCTTTCAGGAGGGGCCCTCACTTTCCTATGCATTTCTCTCCTAAATAAAAAGCTTAAAACTTATCACACTGCACCATTCATTTATGCCAGCACTCAGAATTCTTCTCTGAATATTAGGCAAGAATCCACAGGCTCACAAAGGGGTATGTCTCCAGTAACACTGGGATCCAATATTCAGCTCTTCTTCTCACTCCAACTTCCTGCCAGTGCAGACCCTGGGAAGCAGCAGTGGTACTCAAGCTTTGGATTGCTAACACCCATGTGAGAAACCTGGATGAACTTCCCAGCTCTGGGTGTCTGCCCCAGCCAGGGAGCTACTGCAGGCATTTCGGGAGGGAACCAGCAGAGGAGAGCTCTGTCTCTCTATAAATAAATACAATTTTTTTAAAGTCCTGCCATCTCTGTATACAGTTTGTTTCTCCAGGAGCCAAAGGCATTTGCATATTATCAGACTAGTAAAGGATGATGATTATTCTAGCATCGCCCGCCTCCTTCCCCCTTCTACTGCCAGGAGCAGCTTAAGTATTTTCAGGGTCTCCCACGTAATAAACAGACTTAACCCAGAACCGGACAACTTCACTGGTGCTCAGTGAGCTACCAACAGAAAGCAGCAGAATCATGGGCCATAAACACTACAGCAAAGATGAATCTCTCCAAGCCTCCCCTTGGCCCCTCTCAGCCTTTCTTCTACCAGGTTTTGTCAGATCCACACCCTCATCTCATTGGAGTCAGCGGCTGCCTGCTCATGCTGGAGACACACAGCCCTGGGCACTGCAGGAACGGACTCAGCACCCAGCTCTTCACTTCCTCGTCCCTCCCTCGCTCTCCCTCAAAAGCCAAGACTACAACACGTAGGAGTCCAACACAGAGTGCTAAAAAATGCAGAGATAATATATGCATGCTGGTACTGATCAAAACACTGACAAGAATTAAAGAATCCTGCTTTCAAGAAACTCGGGTCTCCTTCTAAGCCTCAGTCCATTGTCAACCATCAGGACACTGCCAGCTCTTCCCTACACAAAAAACAATGGCAGTGCCCCGCCCATAATAACAGCACTGGTATCTGTCCATCAAAGTCAATGGATGACATCATACTTGAACTTAACAGCTCTGGGCTGTGGGGTGACAGACAATGCAGCCTTGCTCTCTGCTGTGGAGGTATAGAATTCATGTTATCAGGAAAAGGGAGGGGAAGGAAGTGAATCTGAGCAGTTTGGATTAATATTTCAATCTTAATCTCCATGATGGAAACAGGAGTTTAATTTGCTAAATACAAGGTTTTAGAGATGATAGAGTTTTTGACAGTTATGCAAGTAGATAGTATATGAACCTGCCTTGATTAATGAAAGCAATTACCAGGTGCTTTTATGAGAAGTGGAATGATTTCACACATGTCCTGAAGATTCTCTATTCAGTGTAGATGAGGCCAGGGGCTACGTGACCATACCATTCTTGCATCTAAGAAGGTATAATGTGAGGCGGGCATTGAGTCTAGCAGTTAAGACAAAGTCAAGCCACACAGATCCCACACTGGAGTGCCTGGGTTTGATTCCTGGCTTCCTACGGCTCTTGATTCAGTTTCCTACCAACACAGGCACCAGCAGTCAACAGATGATGGATCAAGTAACTGAGTTCCTGCCACCCACAAGGGAGAATTGGATTGCACTCCTGGCTACCAGCTTCCACCGCAGCCCAGCCCTGGCCATTGCAGGCATTTGGAGAGTGAACTAGCAAATGGAAAATCAATTTCCCTCTGTCTCGTCTCTCTCTCTCACTCCCCCACCCCACACACCTCTCAAACAACAAAAATAAAAATTCAATTAAAAAATGAGCTTGCAGGGCAAGTGTTATGGCACAGCAATTTCAGCTGCTACTTGGGATGCTCATATCCCATGTCAGAGTGCCTGGTTCAATCCCAGCTACTCCCGGTTTCCAACCCAGCTCCCTGCTGGTGTACCTGGGAGGCAGCAGATGACAGCTCAAACACTTGGGTGCCTGCCACCCACACAGGAGATCTGCATGAAGTTCCTTTGGCCTGGCCCACCCCTGGTTATTGTGCACATTTGGGGAGTGAACCAGCAAATGGAAGATATCATTCTACCTCCCTCTCCCTTCCTCCCTCTCTTTCCTCTCACCACCACCCACCATTCTGCCCTCCCTTTCTTCCTTTATTTTACTGTTTTTCAAATAATTTTTTTTAAAAAAGAAGATTTGGCCTGGGAGAGGGTGATGGATAAGCTTATTTGGGTACCAAAACTTTGATATTCACAACACTGAAGGAGAGACAGAGAGAGAGAGAGAGACAGGTTTTCCATCCATGGGGTCACTCCCAAAATGGCCACTAGAATCAGGGCTGGGCCAGGCCAAAACCAGGAACCAGAAACTCCATTGTGGTTTCCCACAGGGATAGCAATGGCCCAAGCACTTGAGCCATCTTCCACTGAATTCCCAGGCACATTAGCAGGAAGCTGGGCAAGAAGCAGAGCAGCCAGAACTCGAACCTGTATTCAGACTATGGGATGCTGGCATTCAAAGTGGTGGCTTCACCTGCATTACACATTTTTCACGAACTTTTGCAAGACCTCCTCATATGTGTGGAGTTTTAAAATTTCAGCATCGGGGCTGACACTGGTACAGCACTGATAAGCCATGATCTGCAGTGCTGCATCCCATATGGGCGCTGGTTTGTGTCCCAGCTGCTCCACTTCTGATCCAGCTCTCTGCTGTGGCCTGGGAAAGTAGTTGATGATGGCCTAAGTCCTTGGGCTCCTGCACCCTGGTGGGAGACCCAGAAGAAGCTCCTGGCTCCTGGATTCTGCCTGGCCCACCCCCAGCCATTGTGGCCATCTGGAGAGTAAACCAGCAGATGGAATATCTCCCTGTCTCTCCCTCTCTACGTGTTAACTGTGACTTTGGAAAGTCAGAGTTACACACATAGAGGACAGATGGGGGGGGGGGTCTTTCATGCGCTGGTTCACTCCCCAATTTGCTGCAATGGGCGGAGCTACCCTGATCTGAAGCCAGGAGCCAGGAGCTTCTTCCAGGTCTCCCATGCGGGTGCAGGAATCCAAGGACTTGGGCCATCTTCTTCTGCCTTCCCAGGCCACAGCAGGGAGTTGCATCAGAAGTAAAGCAGCCAGGACTTGAACCAGCACCCATATGGGATGCCAGAATTGCAGGTGGTAGATTTACCCACTATGCCACAGCGCCAGCCCCAATAAATGAATCTTAAAAAAAACTAAAAACACTGATATACTAATTTGAAAGGAAAAGTAACAGAGAAAGGAGGAGGAGGGGAAAGAAAGAGGGAGAGGGAAAATGAGGGAGAAGGAGAGACAAAGCCTTCCATCACTGGTTCACTTGCAAAAAGCCCTCAACAGCCAGGGCTGGGCCAGGCTGAAGCAGCAGCCTGCAACTCCATCCTGGTTTCCCGTGTGGATGGAAGGGACTCACGTACCTGGGCCATCATCTGCAGCCTTCCAAGGTGCCTTAGCAGGCAGCTGGACTGGAAGCAGAGGATGCCGGCATCTGAAGTGGTGGCCTGACCCTCTGCGCCACAACACCCACCCTGACTATTTTCACCAACAAACTTTTCTGTGTGTGCACATCCGAGTAAAAAATTCCAATCAGTGTGCGTCCCCATCTTCAGTGAAGGTGTTTGCTCTCATTTTTTGTTCACAGGAAACGAGAGTTCTCCAAATGCGTTACACTGAAAGCCACACACTGCACCTCCTTCCTCTTTAATACGTTAGCTCGAGACAGACGCCGCCGCCATGTCATCACTTGACCTAAAAAATGAAAACTTGAATGTGACTAACCGTAGCCTGACATCTCCAAAGCCTGAACTGCGCATCTCTGCCGGCAGTGGACCTCCTGCTGATGTAGCTCACAGAACTGACTGCCCTGCCTTTTCTGCGTCTCATGGTAAATTTTCCTCCCTAGAAAACTATCTCTCTTTTGTTCAGAAAAATGCCAAACTTGGGTGAGACCTAGGTCTTTTTTAAAAAAATAGACTCTGTTTAGCTCATTCAGCAAACATGTCTCGATCATCAGTGGTGTGTCAGGCGCTGCAGAGAGCCAAGGACCAGTGCTCAGGACAAGGCCCAGAAGTGGGGATGGACAAGAGAGAAACCCGATCCAGGTGCTTCTGGACAGGCGACCAGAGGAAGTGCGGCTCTGCCCAAAGGGGAGGCCTCTGAATGAGTTTTCTTCCTAGACATTACGAAGACAGGATTGTATTTCTGCCACTTTAGTTAGTAACAGAAGCACAACAAATCGGGCAGGGGCTGGTGTTGTGGTGCAGCGAGAAAAGGCACCACCTGTGATACTGGCATCCCCCATCAGAGCACCCGTTTGAGTCTCAGCGGCTCCACTTCCCATCCAGCTCCTTGCTAATATGCCTTGGCAAGCAGTGGAAGATGACCCAAGTGCTTGAACCCCTGCACTCACCGGGAGACCTGGATGGAGTTCTGGGCTCCTGGCTTCTGCCTGGCTAAGCTGTTAGGGAGTGAACAAGTGGATGTAAGATCTTGACATCCCTCCTGCCCCTCCACCTCTCACCCCACAACCCCACTCCTTCGCCCCTCCCTCTCTGTCTCTCTTTCAAACAAATATATCTTTTTCAATAAATTTTGTAGATGTATTTATTTGAAAGGTAGAGTAACATACACACACACACAGATCTTTCATTTGCTGGTCCACTCATCAGATGGCCACAACATCCAGGGCTAGACGAGGCTAAAGCTAGGAGCCAGGAGCTTCCTTCAGGTCTCCCCTGTGGGTACAGCAGCCCAAGTACTTGGCCATCTTCTGCTGCTTTCCCGGGTGCATTAGCAGGGAGCTGGATGGGAAGTGCAACAGCAGGTACCCCTATGGGATTCTGGCACTGCAGGTGGCAACTTAACCCACTGCACCACAATGCAGACACTATAAATACTTTTTTTTTTGGTGGTGGGGGGGGAGTCTTCCATACATTGGTTCATTACCCACACACCCTCAACAGCTTGAGCTAGGCCAGGCCAAAGCCAGGAGCCAGAAGCTTCTTCTGGACCTCCAAGCCCTTGGGCCATCCTCCACTGCTATTCCCAGGGAGCTGGATGGGAAGTGGAGCAGTCAAGACTGGCAAAGGTGTCCATATGGGATGCTGGCCTTGCAGGTGGTGTCTGAGTGCCAGCCTCCCATAAATACATCTTTAAGAAAGCCTGGGCAAAGGCAGTCAGCAGGGTAAAACAATAAATCAGAAATACACATTGTGAACAAGCCACAGAGGTTCTTGAACAGTATCATTTTCTTGAGTTCTTATTAAACAGGAACGTCAACCCTCTGTCCTGTGTGACTCACAAATCTGTACTTCCTAAAAGCAGACTCAGTATAGACAGAGGGAAAGCCAAAGGCAATGGACAGGGAGCGCTCCGGCCAAAGGCAAAGACACACACAGTGAGCTGTGCCTCCGATGCTCACACCCTCCTGCAGTTACCAGACCCCGGAGTGCAGGGGATCTTCACAGCATCGGGAGGGCCCAGTGCCACGCTCACCAGTGCGCTCTCCTTCCCGGGCCCCGGAAGCCAGATTTCAATCACAAAGCGTGAATGGAAGCAGGACAGCCACCCTGCTCTGGTCCCTCCATGCTGCTGATGGCAGCTATCAGTGTCGCTTTGCTTTCTGGCTCTGCTTCTATAAAGACACAGGCGAACCGTTGACATGCACATTGTGAGAAGGCAGAGATGTAACTACTGTCATTTATTTGCCCAAAGAAACTAACAGCCAGCATTCCGCCCCACAAAGGAGCCCAGGCCAGGACCTGACTGGCGATGTATCACGGTTATACCACGGCCAAGCTCATAGTTCAGTGTGAGCTGGAACTT
This sequence comes from Oryctolagus cuniculus, assembly GCF_964237555.1. Classification (NCBI taxonomy): domain Eukaryota; kingdom Metazoa; phylum Chordata; class Mammalia; order Lagomorpha; family Leporidae; genus Oryctolagus; species Oryctolagus cuniculus. Next base: position 128,309,387 of record NC_091440.1, on the reverse strand, counting down.
ATAATTCTTAACTATGGCATGCTACACTTCACTTCAATAAAAAAGAGCAATTCTAAAAGAAGGCAGGGCAGGCATCTGGTCTACTGGTTACAACACCCATGTCCAACACTGGAGTAGCTGGGGTCAGTGCTTGGCTCTGGCTCCTGAGTCCTGACCCCAGCTTCCTGCTGATGTAGACCCTGGGAGGCAGCAGGTGATGGCACAAGGATGAGGGAGACCTGGATTGAGTTCCTAGCTCCTGGCTCTGGCCTCAGCCCAGCCCCTACTGTTGCAGGCATTTGCAGAATGAATACCAATGATGGGGAGTGTTCATGTTTTCTCCCTCTCTCTCTCTCTCATAAATAAACATGAAAAACAAACAAGAAGAAGGCAGGAGATCTGCAATTCCTGTGTGTACAGGTCAGTAACTTGAGCTTTCTCCAACGCATCTATGTCATCCTGTGAAGCACCTAATACGTCCTCACAGCAATCACAGACTTCACAGCCATGGCTCCAGGAAAAGAAACACCGTGAAATGCTTCCCGAACAACGGAGGACCCGGGACTGGACACCCAGACATCTCATGCTGAAATGATGCCTCGAACCAATGGAAGGCAGGACCTCCACCCTCGACTTAAAGACCTGCACCTCATCTTATCACTGCCCAGTCCGCTTTGCACTAAGCCGTGGACAGAGGCTCAAGAGCTAGGAAGTTGGTTCTGTTTCCATAAAGAAGCAGGAAGCTACACTTAGGGCAGGCAGGCAGATGGCTGAGCGTAGCATTCAGGGGTGAGAAGGATGGGGAGGAACGGCGGGCAGAGGGAGGTCTGGCTGCCGGAGAAAACTTAAGCTGTGAAGGTGAGAATAAAAAAAAGGAATACGGGACATGCAAATCCAATGCCGGGGCCAGTATCCTCCACAGCACTTGAGCCACCACCTGCAACACGGGCACCCCATGTGAGCACTGATTCTAGTCCCATCTGCTCTGCTTCTAATCCAGCTCCCCGCCAATGTACCCGGGAAAGCAGAAGACGGCCAAGTACTTGGACCCCTGCCACCCAAATGAGAAACCCAGATGGAGTTCCTGTATCCTGGCTTCAGCCTGGCTCAGCCCTGGACGTCACAGCCGTGAAGGAATGAACCCGTGGATCTCTCTTGTTTCCTTTTCTCTGTTTTCCATCTTTCTTTTTCTTTCCATTTCTTTCTAAGAAACAAAATATTTTCCAAAGATATATTTTTTTATTTGACAAATAATTTTATATATGTATATACAAATTGTATGGCATACAGTGATATACATATGTGTGTTTATATCTATATCTATATCTACATCTATCTATATCTATATATATATAGATATATATATATAATGGTGTGACTAACTCAAGCTAATCAACACAATAGCGGACATTTAAAATCTGCCTCTGCAACTTTGAAATACAGATTACATTAACTAAAGTCAGCATGCATTGCATTAGACCTGAGTTCATTTCTTCTGTCTAACAGAAACCTGGCTTCTCTGTGCCAACAGAGAAACAGAGGATACTTGGTGAGTGCCTGTGCCTTCCAGTTCAGGGGCCCTACTAACCTCTGTATCCACCCAAGTCCAGCATAGGCACTGCCCAAGCAAATGCAAGATGCTGTCGTTTCACCACTGGGCACTGCCTAAAATATTGCATTCTTCTAAAATTATTCTACCATGGGAGGAAAAAGATCCATCTTTGCCACACCCAAGGAAACCAATGCAACAAACAATTCATTGGAGAGCCACTGATAAACACTTAGCATTGTTTCAAACAAGAGAAAAGGAAAATCTTTTATCTAACAGTTTCTTATAATCTCCAGCAAGAACTCATCCGCCGTTTATTTTCAGGGAAACACATGGCTTCTTGGAAGAAGCCCAGACCATCCTGCTGCTAAATCATGACCCAGGCAGGAAAAAAAAATTACCCACTCCACAATAACATGGCCTGGAGCACAAAGGCGGCCCCTTCAACACCGAGGCCCCTGCTGCTGGCTTAATTACAGCCCAGCAAGACCGCTCACTACAAAGACAGAGCAGGGCTGCTGAGCTCCCTAGATCTGCAGGGACAGATGGCTCTGCCACTCCCCATTTGCTATGAGATCTTCTGGAAAATTCTGGAAATGGACACTCGCCAACAAGTTTTCTAGTATCAGTATTTCTTAAAAGCTCTGTGCCTGCCATATGCAATTGCAAAAGCTATCTTCAATGTGAGAATCCATCAGCAATAACTACCAGGCCCTGACAGTGTGTAGCAGACAGGAAACAGGTTACAGCAGCTTGTTACCTAGTTTACATACGGTTGAAATTCTGATCTAACTGGAGGCCTAAAACTGTCTTTCATCATGCTGCACATGCAAAGAAAACCATAAAACCAGGGCCTTAAACACACACACACATATTTACAGAACCACAGCAAGTCCAAGTAAGAAATCCAGACACACACAGGGACAGTGCACTGGAATCTAATTCAGCACCAACAGTAGCAGCGTTATTTTTTTTTTTAATGATTTATTTGTTTTTTGGAAAAGTATAGTTACAGAGAGAAAGAAGCAGAGAGAGAGAAAGAGAGAGAGAGAGAGAGAGAGAGACCCTCCATCTGCTGATTCGATTCCCAAATGGCTGCAACAGACAGGACTTGGTCAGGCCAAAGCCAGGAGGCTGGAACTCCGTCAAGGTCTCCCACATGGGTGCAGGGTTCCAATCACCTGGTCCGTCTTCTGATGCTTTCCCAGGTGCATTAGCAGGGAGATGGATGGAAAGTGGAGCAGCCAGGACTATAACCAGCACCCATATTGGATACCAGCATTACAGGCGGTGACTTAACCCACCACACCACAATGCCTGCCCCAGGAACAGCATTTTTAAAGCCATCACCTTAGCAACCAGACAGATTATAGCACAAAACAGATCATGAGTCTCTCAAATTAGGAAGTGGTGACAATGGTTAAGTAATAACATGGAAAAAATTCTCTCAAACATTTTAAGGAAACTGAATTTTCAACTGTACTTACGAAAGGACCAAGTTATTAGTTAGCATCATGCCATTTCATGAAGTTGATGTGCACATAGCTTTTCTGCATCCCCCTGGTCACTTTAATGGATAAAAACTCTCAAATCCGAAAATTCTTCATTCCTGTGCAGCAATGTACAATATTCCACCCATGCCATCTGGAGTTAACTGACAATTTACAGACCATGAATACAGACCTGTGTCCATGTAAGTACTCGTTTTTGGTAGACAAAGAACAGGTGTTTATTACTAACCGCAGAGCAAGGAGTGGGGCAGCTACTGCTCACTTCCCAGACTCTCCGAGGGCATCGGGTTCAGAGTTGGGGATGAGCAGTGCATGACAAGCTCATGTGTGGGCCTCTGAAAGGTCTACAGACCACGTGGACTTCCTTTGTTTGGTCAGTGGCAGGGGCCTGGGTGTTTCTTTTCAAAAGGCAAAGAGGTGGGCTCCAGTCTGCTGGGGCCTAAGGGTGGACTGGGGCTTAGTTTCTTTGTGAGTGCCTGCAGCAGCTCTGAGAACAGAGGCCAGCACTGAGCTGTAAACTCTACGGGCATCTGAAGGACATGATTCAGGGTCCCTGACCCTGTGTCACCCCCTCTTTACAGCAGAAGGGCCAGCTAAGGAAGTTCCTGAGGCCAGGTAAAACCTACATCAAAGGCATTAGGGGTATGTGAAAAAGCTCCAGGGACCCAGAGTGCACAGCTCACTGAGTTTGAATTAACTGATAGACGTAAAGCACTTAGAGACCTGCTGGACACATAGCCAGCAATGTGTAAGTCTAGCACTACAGGGTCATTGTTTTGGGGTCAGTGCTGTGGCACAGTGGGTTAACACCCTGGCCTGAAGCACCAGCATCCCATATGGGCACCGGTTGGAAACCCGGCTGCTCCACTTCTGATCCAGCTCTCTGCTATGGCCTGGGAAAGCAGTAGAAGACGGCCCAAGTCCTTGGGCCCCTGTACCCATGTGGGAGAACTGGAGGAAGCTCCTGGCTCCTGGCTTTGGATTGGTGCAGCTCCGGCCGTTGCAGCCAATTGGAGAGTGAACCCACAGGTGGATGACCTCTCTCTCTCTCTCTATCTCTCTCTCTCTCCTTCTCTCCCTGTGTAACTCTGACTTTCAAATAAATAAATAAATCTTTTAAAAAAATACATATTTTGGGGCCGGTGCTGTAGCGTAGTGGGCTAAGCCTCCGCCTGCGGCAATGACATCCCATATGGGCACCAGTTGAAGTCCCGGCTGCTCCACTTCCAGTCCAGCCCTCTGCTGATGGCCTGGGAAATCAGTAGAAGATGGCCCAAGTGCTTGGGCCCCTGCACCTGCATGGGAGACCTGGAGGAAGCTCCTGGCTCCAGGTTTCAGATTGGCTCAGCTCCAGCCACTGCAGCCATTGCAGCCATTTGGGGAGTGAATGAGCAGATGCAAGACCTCCCTCCCTCTCTCTCCCTCTCCCTCTCTCTCCCTCTCTCTGTAACTAGGCCTCTGAAGTAAATAAATAAATCTTAAAAAAAATACAAGTTTTGTTTTGAACACTAGAAAAATTCTCATCTATCTGTGCCTCCATTTTCTCATCTATATAATGAAAATAACAAAAATGTCTACTTCATAGCTATGGAGGGTGTTGTCAAAGGCATATTAACCATCTGGCACAGAACGTGGAATAGGCAGCCAGCATGATTTAGCGATTTTTTTGAATAAAAATGTTTGCCTTGGTTACCAGTAAATTGGAAACGTGAATTAAAATCCAGACCTCCTGATACAGTTTGGAGCACTTCCTGGAGCCTTGCTGCTGGGAAGCAGTCAAGAGAGGCCATTGAATCAGATGCAGGTAAGTCTCATCACCATACAGTAACACAGCCTGACACTGGCTGCAGCGGAGAGACGCCAGCAGCATCCGAGCCACAGCCTCTTCCCACCCAATCCAGGAGGGCTGCAGGTGCTGCACACCCACTCCCCGCCCTGTAGCTGAGCCTGACTTCTCATCCCACATGAGACACCATGATGCCCTCCCAGAGATGTCCACATGCATGCTCCAGCCCCACGTGGAGAAGCCATGACACGTCCAAGATCCCCAAAACAGGATGCGAAGCAAGCAGTCCTCAAGCCCCATCCAAACCCGATTCCATTTCAATATTTAATTAGGCCCTGCCCAGGGCACCACACCTGTTGTACATATGTATGTATGTATGTATGTATTTGACAGGCAGAGTGACACACAGAGTGAGAGCATGAGCACAAAGACAGAGAGTGAGAGCAAGAGACAGAGACAGAGAGAGAGAGGTTGCACTTGCTAGTTCACTCCTGAAACATCAACAACAGCCCAGGCTGTAGCAGGTACCTGGACCTCCATCCAGGTCTCCCACATGGGTGGCAAGGGCCCAAGCACCTGGGACATTCTCTGCTGCCTTCCCAGGCACATTAGCAGGGAGCTGGATTTGCAATGGAACCATTGGTACTAGAACCAGCACTCCAATATGGGATGTCAGCAGCGCAGGCAGCAGCTTAACCCACTGGGCCCCATCACACCCCCAACCCTATAAAAGGATGAACTCAGCCAGCGCCACGGCTCACTAGGCTAATCCTCCACCTGTGGCACCGGCACACCGGGTTCTAGTCCCGGTCAGGGCGCTGGATTCTGTCCCGGCTGCCCCTCTTCCAGGCCAGCTCTCTGCTGTGGCCCAGGAGTGCAGTGGAGGATGGCCCAAGTGCTTGGGCCCTGCACCCCATGGGAGACCAGGATAAGTACCTGGCTCCTGCCATCGGATCAGCGTGGTGTGCCAGCTGCGGCGGCCATTGGAGGGTGAACCAACGGCAAAGGAAGACCTTTCTCTCTGTCTCTCTCTCTCACTGTCCACTCTGCCTGTCAAAAAAATTAAAAAAAAAAAAAAAACTTAAAAAAAGGATGAACTCAACTTTAGTGGGGCAGCAGCTCTTCCTCCCTCATTAATAGGAGCTGCCCACACTCCCACTGGAGTGTGTGCCCCTGTCAATCAATCATGCTTTCCTGTATACCGCTGTGTCTCCTACTTGAATTCTTTCACACTTGGAGGCAAGACCCAGGAACAGGCCCAGCCGGGGGTCGAGCTGCCCACAGCAACACCACATGCCAAAGGCTTATGTGATGCCAGACAAAAAGGTCAAGAGACCTGCAGGACATTCACCACCAGACACATCCCCTTGGTCCCTTTTGCCTGTGACTTTTTGCCTTCTTAAAAAAATATGCATCTGATCATATAAATAAAATCAAACATCTGATAATAGTAATAGAATTAAAAAGGAGAGAATGTTCTAACATGGGAAGCAGTCCACACAGCACACTAATAGAACGACAACCACTTTAAATAGCACTCTGACCTCAGAATCAGCCATTAAGGCATTCTGGTTGGGCATTGAAAGCCAAGACACTGTGGCAAAAAAAAAAAAATGTCCCACATGAGAGATCTCTGTGAGACCCCAGTGGAAATAAGTGGTAATCAAAGAAGGATGTACTTTTCTCTGAAGGAAGAGAGAACTTGTGCTTTGCTTATGGCCTTGTCTGAATACTGACGGAGATTATGAACTCAAAAGGCTTCCATAGCCGAGGCAGCACATGTCAAGAGCCTCAGGTGATCACTGACATCACAGCAAAGAGTGTTAATTGTTCAATTAACAACAGGAGTCACTGTGCACTAACTCCCCATGCAGGACTTCTGTCCACAATAGGTGTACTATGAGAATTAACTGTAAAACTTGTTCTCAGTTTTGTGTGTGTGTGCATGTGTGTGCAAATTGATGAAATCTTTACTTAGTATAGAGTTGGTCTTCTGTATATAAAGTTAATTGAAAATGAATCTTAATGGAGAATGGGACTAAGAATGGGAGAGGAGGAGGAGGTGGGATGGAGTGAGGGTGGGAAGGTGGGTATAGTGGGAAGAATCACTATATTCCTAAAGTTGTACTTATGAAATTTGTACTCATTAAATAAAGGTTTCTTTGGGAAAAAAAAATACGCATCCGAGGGATACGTTACCACAGCAAACACTTAAGAGTACTATGTTGGGTTGTAAAAGCAAAGTAACCTGTTTATAAGACAACTAATGTTAAAATTCAATGTGTTCAGTGACAACCAGAGGTATGCTGACCTGGAAGAGAGTTTCAGCTCCAGGTAAAATAGCTGCCACTGGAGTCACAAGAAAGCTAATAACAAAGATGCTAACAGAATCTGGCTGTCGCAAGGAACTGCCTTCTTAATTTCCTAAGAATGTCCAAAAACCACTTCAACAAATCACACTGGGAAAACTGAATCTCTACATGTATAAGTTTGAATTAAGACCCCGACCTCACACCCTATTAAAAAATCAGCTCACAGTGGATCAAGGATCTAAACCTCAAACTGCAGGATGAAATAAACCATCACTTGACCAAACGGCTCTGCTCAGGTATTTAGTTAACACAACACTTAGTGACACACTAAGACATGGACTTCAGGCACAGTGCTCTTCCAGTTGCTCCTGCATGTGCTATGCCACTCAAAAGCAAGCAGCAGGGGCAGGCATTTGCAAGGCAGTTAAGATACTACTTGGGGGGCCAGCGCTGTTGAGTAGTGGGCTAAGCCCCCGCCTGTGGTGCCGGCATCCCATAAGGACACTGGTTCGTGTCCCAGATGCTCCTCTTCTGATCTAGCTCTCTGCTTGTGGCTTGCGAAAGCAGTGAGGATGGGCCAAGCGCTTGGGCCCCTGAACCAGCAAAGGAAAGCTGGAAGAAGCTCCTGGCTTTGGGTCAGCTCAGCTTTGGTTGTTGGGCCCATTTAGCGAGCAAACCAGCAGGTGCAAGACCTCTTACTCTGTCTCTCCCTTTAACTGTAAATCTACCTCTCAAATGAATAAATAAAATCTTTAAAAAAAAAAAAAAAGATACCACTTGGGGCACCTACATTCCATATTGGGCTCAAGTCCTGGCTCTGATCCCAATTCCAGCTTCCTGCTAATGCACACCAGGGGAGGCAACAGGTGACGGCTCAAATACTTGGTCCCTGCCACCCACATGGGAGACCTGGATGGAGTCCCTGCCCCTGGCTTCAGCCTGGCCCAACCCCAACTGATGCAGGCATTTGAGGAGTGAACCAGCACAGATGGGAGATCCAAGTGCATGTCCAACATTTAAATAAAACTAATTAATTAAAAAAACCATCAGGAAGTGGGTGTTTACACTGATGGTTAAGACACCACGTTCGACATCAGAGTGACTGGGTTCAGGACCTGACTCCAGCTCCTGACAAGCACTTCCCACTAACGCTCACCCTGGGCAGCAACAAGCGATGACTCAAGTAGTTGAGACCCAGCCACTCATGTGGGAGACCTGGACTGAGTCCCTAGCTCCTGGCTTCAACCTGGCCAGGCTGTGGTCACTGGGGTCATCTGGGAAGTGAAGGAGTGGGTAGGAGCTCTCCCTGTCCCCCTGCCTCTCAAATAAGTAACAGTAATAATAACAGCATCCATCCTGTTTATTATTCCTGCTCAGTAGATGAGGAAACAGAGGCTTTGAGACACAAGAGGCAGAGCAGGGAGCGAACTCTGGGTGGCTCTCAAGCCAGGTCCAGGGTTCGTCCCGAACCTGAACCCTTCTACCCCCTCCTTTCTCCTCTTTGCCTTCTCCTCTATTTCTCTTCCCTTGAAGGCGCATCAGCAGGACAATCTGAAGTCAAACTCAAATGCAGGCGGTAGACGCCATCCACGAGGGAAGCAGACGGCGACCTGCACAGGAGGCAGCATGGGCACAGGGGGACTGGAGACTCACGTCCCCTCTAAGGGAAAGGGCTCCACTCCGGCCCTCTGACGCCACACGGGAACACAGCACCAGGACTTAAGGGAACCCTGCCGTGCTCTGAGAGGCTGACACCCAGGTTTCTACGTGTGGTTCCTTCCTGAAAAAGCAGTAACTGAAACGAGATGTTGCTGAGTCACAGATGGATTCTGAGCGTGGGGCCCGGTCTGCTGTAGACGAGACGGGGTGGCCGCCAGCGCTGCTCTCTGTGGCGTTGCTCCTGCGGGGTCAACAGTCAGGAGTCACTGCAGAACCCACGCAGGATGGCCACAGCTGTTGTTACTGTGACTTGACTGATATATTCTTATTCATTTATTTGAAAGGCAGGGAGACAGGGCTCTACTCCATGCTGGTTCATTCCCGCAAATGGCCACAACAGCCAGGACTGAGCCAAGCCAAAGCCAGGAGCTAGAAACTCAATCCAAGACTCCTAAGTATACATGAGTAGGACGGAGAAATCAGAAGCAGAGTGAGACTGGAAGCCAGGCACTCTGAGAAGGGAGGCAGGCGCGCCAAACGGGGTCCCAACCACTACTCCAAACACCAGCCCCGTGACTGCATTTCTCCGGAGCAGTGAGGGAGACAGGCACCCGGTGCTGAAAGAGACAGAGTCCTGGTGCTGAAGACCACCTGGGCATTGCATGATCCAAACCCATCAAGCGCCCGACTCCTGGCCTCAACATCCCTAGTAGGAGCTCTGCGACTTCTGCTGAAGCACCCTCTCGGCCAGCAGGGAAGCCGCATCTCCCAACCACCTGCTGACTCCTCCTGCCTCACACCTGGGCTCTGGGCCTTGTGCTTGCGACCTTCAGGTCCCTGGATGTTTACCGTAGAACCAGGGACTCCAGAAGCAATGAGCCAGCAGTCATTGTCCCATCCTGCACGGCATCGGTGAACAAAGGTAAAGATGGCACAGCCTCTGACCGGTCCAGCACACCTGCCTGCTGGACCCCGGGGCTACGGCGACACCTGCACATCCTTTGACGTGAGTTGGTGGAGACTTGGGAGAGAGGAAGCTGTTACTTCCACCACTCAGACTTCTCACTTGAATTCCAGCTTAAGGGTACGTTTCTGGCCCAGCCTCCATGTTCCTGATCTGGAATGCACCTGCTACTTCCCAGAAATAATTACTTTAACTCTTCAGTTTAAAAAAGCCCGACATCCATTTTAGTAAGGAATGGGGCTGGTTTTTTGACCCTATGGAAAGAAAAATGGCAACACTGTACCTCTGTTATAGAAACTAGGAAATGAGTTGTGCCCTTAATGTGAATTATGAAAGGGAGCCAACTGAAATCCAGTAAATCACCTCACAGAGGGTGAGAACTGTAGAATGATGCCTATTTTCCTGTCAATGCATGAACCCTTTCCAAAAAATAAACATATTGCCAGATTCATTTGTAAATTATTTTTAAAGAAAGCACCAAAAACTGAGATCCATAAGAATTTAACAAAGCATGTAATATACTCCATCTCCTAACTTTAACTGTGAAAGGTTATTTTGTTCCTTCATTTCATATCTTCTGATCACTTGATTCTTCCACACTGCTTGCTGTAGCCCCTTCTAAAGAAACCACGGAGTCACCCAGATTTCTCCCTTTCCTCTGTGTCTCACATCCAGAGGACCCGCAAACCCTCCGACCACCCTGACTCAGATCAATTCCCGAGCCCTGGCGGAGGCTCCCGGAGCACAGCCTCCACTGTCTCTCACTGAACCCGTGCAGCAGCAGCATCCAACGTGGCTCATTCGTCCGGTCCGCAGTAACAGCCATAGGGATGCTCGTAAACTTACCAGATCGCATCGCTCCAGTGCCCGGGGTTCTGCTCAGGGTAAAATGCAGACTCAGGGGCCCGCTGGCGTCCACCTCTCCACAGTCCTCTCTCACACCTGCTCCTCTCTTCCCCCAGTAGCATGGGAGTCTGGGTTGGGGGCCATACTGCCCCCCAAGAGGGGAGGCCAAGAGGGGGTGTCTAGAATGTGCAATTGTGTCTTGGCAGTCACCAGGGCTTCAGAGCTGGGTCCCCACCGTCATGAAGCATTTGGGGCCAGGGAAGCCACTAGCCTCCTGATGAGCCACACGGTCTCACAAGGCCCAGCAGAGTCTGCACCACCAAGGACCGCTGTACCCAACAGGCCAGTGACATCCATGCCACTGCCCTCGCACCAAGCTCGCTCCTGCCACAAGGTCTTCAGCCTGGGATATGGACACACCTTCCCGGCTTGTTCCTGCTCACCACCTGGGATTCCGCTCCATGATCCCCTCCTCTGAAAGGCCGTGCCTGGCCCTGGAAATCCCAGACCACCCTCCTCTACTGCACCCCTGCGGTCTTGTCATTCTTGAGTTCTGTTTTACCTGCTCTTCAGCACATGTCATTAGAACTGTTGACTGATTTGCTAACTCCCTGACCTGTCCGTCCACTCACCTGCTGGGATCCACTGGGATATAATGGCAGCTAGCCCGACCTCCAGGTGACCCAAATACTAGGGGATTAACAAAGTTGCTAAGGAAACTCAAGGCTCTTACCTGTGCCCGGAATGTCTCCTACCTGACCTCTAAAATGCTCACATTTCTTGAGAAAGCCAAGTACATTCTGGGTGGCCACAGCCCTCTTTGTCATAAACCTTTTTTCCTGCATCACGGCACAGGCATCTTCACATCTTGTTGCTGCTCAGGACACGCGTCAGGCTGACAGTCCCTAATAAATTAACAATGGCTGCAATCCCAGCTTTGTGCGCTCTCTCATTCTCTCCCACCTTTTTGGCTGCAGAGTGCGTGCTGTTAGATCAGTTTTCCCCTGAGGGCGGGAACTCTGTATCCTTCCCACCTAACAATGCCAAGTACATAGCAGGTGAAATAAGTAAATGTCTATACTGCCATTTCTTATGTACAAATAGGAATTCTTTAAGATCTTCAGTTTGGGAGTCCAGTGTCAGTTAACCAGCATTACTAGTGGCACGTTCCTCTGCCCAGCTGCAGTGGTATTGTTCTTAATGTCGCACGAGGTTTTCTTCTACATTGCAACGGGAAATCTGAAACATCCTAAGTCATCATCTAACTCTTAAAGATATAAAAGAGGCCGGTGCCGCGGCTCACTAGGCTAATCCTCCACCTGCGGCGCTGGCACACCGGGTTCTAGTCCTGGTCGGGGACCCAGATTCTGTCCCGGTTTCTCCTCTTCCAGTACAGCTCTCTGCTGTGGCCCGGGAAGGCAGTGGAGGATGGCCCAAGTACTTGGGCCCTGCACCTGCATGGGAGACCAGGAGGAAGCACTTGGCTCCTGGCTTCAGATCGGGCACAGCGTGCCAGCCGTAGAGACCATTTTGGGGGGTGAACCAAAGGAAGGAAGACCTTTCTCTCTGTCTCTCTAACTCTGCCTGTCCAAAAAAAAAAAAAAGATAAGAAAGAGGTTTTTCCAAGAGCAGTATTTGTCATCAACCTCAGAGTAAACGTGGAACTGCTGCTGACAGTTGGGAGGGCAGTGGGGAGCCTGCCCCTGAGGGTCACAGGGGCCAGCAGGCGGTGGCAGCTTTATGTGGCGAAGAGCAAGTCCTGCCTCCACAGGAACAGAAAATGAACACAGCACCCATCAAAAACGCTCACAAGCACATTTTTCAGACCAAGAAGAGTCGAAAATAATGCAACATAAATGTAACTTTTCTTTAAGAAAAAGAAAAGCCACTTTGAGAGTGCTAAATCAAAGGTTCCAACCGAAGCTAGGAAGAGAGCTGAGAGACAAGCAGCAAGTGGGATGTGTAGGACTACACCTAGATTTTAAAATGTGATTTTATTTAAATGTATAGAACCCTGGAAAGACAAGTTAAAGAACAATGCATGAGGCAGGCATTGGAGTGCAGCAGGTTAAGCCCTGAACGAGATGCCTGCATCCAGTATCAGGCAGCCATTGAGTCCCAGCTGCTTCCCTCCTACTCCAGCTCCCTGCTAACGTACTTGGGGAGGCAGCAGAAGACGAACCAAGGACTTGGGCCCCTGGTACCCACGGGGAAACCCAGATAGAGCCCCAGGCCCCTTGTGAGGGCCTTAGGGAGTGAGACCCTAGATGGAAGATCAATCTCTCCCCAAGTCCCTCATCGCCCTGCTTTTCAAATAAATAAAATACATTTCAAAAAATACTTTTAGGGGCCAGCACTGTGGTAGAGAAGGTTAAACATTTGCCTGCGGCACCATCATCATATATGAGCCCTGGTTCAAGTCCTGGCTGCTCCACTTCTGACCCAACTCCTTGCTGATGGCCTAGGATAGCAGTAGAAGATGGCCCAAGTGCTTGGGCTCCTGCACCCAGATGAGAGACCCAGAGGAAGCTCCAGGCTCCTGGCTTCAGATCAGCGCAGTTCCAGCCATTAAAGCCACTTGGGGAATGAATCAGCGGATGAACTCTCTCTCTGACTGTAACTATGCCTCTCAAGTAAATAAAAAAACTTTTTTAAAAAAGTACTTTTACAGGGGCTGGGGCTGGTGCTGTGCAGTAGTGGGTAATGCCGCCACCTGCAGTGCCAGCATCCCATATGGGCACCAGTTCAAGACCCATCTGCCCCACCTCCGATCCAGCTCTCTGATATGGCCTGGGAAAGTGGTGGAAGATGGCCCAAGTCCTTGGGCAAGCACTGACATGGGAGATCTGGAAGAAGCTCCTGGCTTCTGGCTTTGGATCACCACAGCTCTAGCCATTGCAGCCACTTGTGGAGTGAACCAGTAGATGGGAGACCCCCCCACCTCTGCCTCTCTGTAACTCTGCCTCTCAAATAATAAATAAATAAATCTTCAAAAAATACTTTTACTTCCATATATATATTCATCTTATGAAGGGAAAAAACCTCCAATATTTTGGCTTGAACATATAATTAAGCCATTCACATACAGGAAAAAATACTAGTTTAAAATTATTTGAACACAAATCACACTACTAATGGTTTTTTAAAGAGGTGAAACAGTTACATTTTTCACAATACTGAAAATGAAATAATACAAAGTGATAAAAAGCAAATAATTCCAACCTAATAATTCACCTGAGCCTTCTCCATAAAAGTTTTAAATTCTATGTTACTGTAATATTATTTATATCTACACAGTCCAATAGAGAAATTAATAGGAGAAACGTATTCTTCCAACAACTACAACTAAAGGGAAATACCCAAAGGAATGGTTTTTATAGAGCTGCTGCTAATATGAGATTTCAGATGATATTTTAAGTTGAACAGGAGCTTGTTCAAAAGCAACAAAAGCGGGGTGGGGGAGGCTGGCCTTGTGCCACTGTGGGTTGAGCCGCCACCTGCAATGCTGGCATTCCAAATGGGTGCCAGTTTGAGTTCTGGCTGCTCTGCTTCTGATCCAGCTTCCTGCTCACACACCTGGGAAAGCAGCAGAAGATGGCCCAAGTGCTTGGGTCCCTGCTACCCACATGTGGGACCCAACTAGAATTCCAGGTACTGCAATCACTGGCTGTCCAAGTTTTATAGGGAGAAAATTATGGAAAATAATTAGACTCCTCACACCAAAAACAACTATCAGTTCTGGGGAGAATTAAGGATTTAAATGTAAAAGGCAAACCACACAGGGCTGGTGTTGTGAAGCAGCAGATGAAGCCACCACCTAGGACACCACAGCATCCCACATCAGAGCAAAGGTTTCAATCTTGGCTGCTCTGCTTCCTATCCAGCTCCCTGCTAATGACCTGGGACAGCAGCAGCAGATGGCTCAAGTATTTAGGACCCTGCTACCCATGTGGGAGACCTGGGTGAACATCCAGGCTCCTGGTCTTGGTCTGGCCCAACCCTGGCTATTAGAAACCTTTGGGGAGTAAACCAGTAGATGGAAGATCCCTCCCTCCCTCCCTCCCTCTCTCTCTCTCCCTCTCTCTCTCTCTCCCCCACTCTCTCTTTCTTTCAAATAAAATAAAAAATAAATACTAAAAAGGCAAACCATAAGATATTGACACAACAATAAAGGTGAATGTTTTTATGGCCTTATAGTAACAACTGCTGAAATAAGAATTAAAAAAATACAGTCTATAAGCACCAAAGAGGATAATTCAACCAAAGTAAAAGTAGGAACTTCTTTTCAATAGAAGACATCACAGAGAGAATGAAAAGATAAGCCACAGACTAGAAAAAGACACCCCCCCCAACAGACACAAGTACACAGGCAAAGAGACTCCCACAGTCAATATGAAAAAGATACACAACCCCTTGGAAAAATGGGCACGACAGGGCAGGCACCTGGCATGGTGGTCACGACACCACTTGGGATGTCTGCATGGAGTGCCTGGGTTCAAGTCCAGATTCTGCTCCCAATTCCACCTTCCTCACAATGCACCCCTGGGAGGCGGCAGTAGCTGGGTCCCTGTCATCCACGTGGGAGGTGTGAGTTGAGCTCCCAGCTCCTAGCTTTGGGCCAGCCCAGGCCTGGCTGTTGAGGACATTCGGACAATGAACTAGCAGATCTATCTGACCATCTTGTCTTTTTACTCCCCTGCCTTTTAAATAAACAAAAATAACAAACTATCAAACAGAAAGAAAAATGGGCAGAGCAAATGAAAAAGCATCTCAGCGATGTGCAGCCATAAATGTGCATTAACACGGAGGAAGACGCCCCCTCAGCAGCAGTCACCAGGTGCAAACCACACCTGCAAGCAGACGACTCTCCCCACCTGCCACAGGTGGGCAACGCCAAGGAAGGACAAGATCGGCGCCGCCTTGCCACCAAAGACAACAATGAAAGGCAGCAGGCAAGGATGTGGACACGCTGGGGCCTTGCTCAGGGTGCAGTCTGTGATTTTCTTTTTCACTGTAGGCTCTCGTTGTTGTGAGAACAGCCTCTGCAGTGACTCTCTCACACCGGCCCTGACACTGGACTGCTCCACTTCTGCAGAGCAGGTGTGACACATGCTGCAGGCCATGACCAACCTGGGAGCACACTCAACTCAGGTCTGACCTTACCACTGTGGGGATTTCACACACGTGTGCATGCGCGCACACACACGCACGCACACACACACACACACACACACTGCGGGAACAGTCTGCAAACCTCAGTGACATCCAGCTGGAGGGACAGGAGTCTGGGGAGAGGCACACAGGTCTTCACGTGGTCCAGGCCGGAGATGGAAGAGGACACTTAATCCAATCCTCCCTTACCGCTGGGATGTGCTCCATGGAGCCCAAGGTGGGGGACTCCAAGCTTTGTACTCGCTCTTCTTTGCTAAGTGGCTCCGTTTCACCTGACTCAGCAAATGCACACAGGCAAAAGTCAGGTTGGATGCACTGCTTACTTCCCAGGTGCCTGCTTTTTTTTTCTTTTATTCAAAAAGCGGAGCAGTGGGGTGAGGGCAGAATCTTCCATCTGCTCGTTCATTCCTCAAATGCATGCAACAGCTGGGGTTGGTCTAGGCAGACATCAGGACCTAGAACTCCATTCAGGTCTCCCATGTGGTCAGACAGGGACCCAAGTGCCTGAGCGATCACCTGCTGTCTCCCAGCATCCACATTAGTGGGAAGATGGACGGGAAGAGTAGGGGCAGAAACCTGAACCCAGGCACTGGGTTACAGGATGCAGGCATCCCGAGTGGCAGCTTAATCCATGCCACCACAATACCTGCTTCCACTTTTGTTTTGTTTTTTAGTTTCCCACCCATTTATTTTATTGATTTGCAAAGGAGAGATAAGACAGACACACATCCAACCCTCATCCACTGGCTCACTCCCCAAAATGCCCACAACAGCTGGGGTAGTTCAGACTGAATCCAGGAGCTGGGAACTCAATGTAGATGTCGCACGTGGTTGACAGGGACCCACCTGCGACCTCCCAGGGTGTGTGTTACCCAGAAACTTGAATTGGGAGTGAAACAAGGACCCAGGTGTCCCAGGCTGTATCTTCACCTCCACACTAAATTCCCACTCCTGAGGATTCTGCTTTAACTTCTAAGCACCCTTAATAAGCAGCCATTCATTCATGCATTTTAAGGGCTGGTTTTTATATTTCACCCATCTCTTTTAATTGTCACCAGCAGGAAGATTAGTCAAAAGTCCTAGAGCTCAGCACTGCCAAAATTAAGTCAAAAATCGCAATTTTAAAACAGGAAGCTAACTATGCTGTTCCCATGCTTTGACACTTCATTGCTTTTCCCAGGACAAACAGAACAAGGTTGGAGCTCCTGACCTCAGTGGTGACCCTGTCCCAGACAGAAGCAAAGCGTGAACCTGAATGAGTGGCAACTGCGAGAACAGACAACAGAGAGCAGGAAAACAGCCAATGCTGCAGCAAATGCAGCAGGCAAGGGAAGAGTCAAGTGTGCACAGGGTTCAACGTCCAAGTCAGAGGCTAAGACAGGAACGCAGGGCACTAGTGGCTCTCAGAGGGCTGTGTGAGCTTCTGGGGCCATGAGGAGCAGTGGAAGGACAGTGGGCACAGAGGTCCCAAACTGACCAGCCAATAGGGCAACATGGTGGCACCAGGGCTAAGACTGGGAAGCTGCCACTGTCTGGTTCACAAACCCGGACACCCACCAGGGGCGTGGGAGGCTGCAACTACATGCAGACCCCAAGTTAGCTCAGGTACCTGCCCAGAGGCCCCAGGCCTTGGCTCTCAGCTGACTGTGCTGAGGCTGTGGCTGGCCCACACATCCCTCAGGCTCACCTCCCACCTCCTCCCTGGGCTTCCCGCTGCTTCCTCTTCCAAAAGTACCCTGTCCTGCTTCCCTCCCTGGAAATCCCTAACCACTCTTCAAAGCCCTGCAAAAGCTGCCAGTCAGGCAGTGTCCTCTGATCCCTTGAACTTGCATTTGATCCAGCTCCGCCAAGTCCTTTCTGTTGTTATTGATTCTGATGATCACCACCGTCTAAGCCGTCACTCACCAGCTCTTCGTGCAACAGGCTCCATCCTGAAGGCTTCCTGTGTGGCTTCCCGACTAGACAGTGACACTCCCTCCCCTTCACGGAGGAGGAAACTGACGCTCCACGCTCTCAGTGTGGCCTAAATCACAGAGCTACAGTTTGCTCCGACACAGAAGTCCACAACTTTGCTTTCCAGTAAAATACTGGACACAAATTTCCTATTCTCTGTTGCTCTCAACAGCATATAAGTAACTTACAAATAAACACTATTTCTTTCTCATCTGCCAATAACGTATGTGAGTGAATCGATGAATGAATGATCATCATTCACTTCATTCGTGGTGACTGGGAACTAGAAGATCAACTGCAGCACAGATACAATGCATCCAAGTGTGTCCAAGCCAGTTTACAAAGATACATTGTTCATTTGGCCACAAGAAACACATGCACTGGATTGAAAAACCTGATTGGAGCCGGCGCCGCGGCTCACTAGGCTAATCCTCCGCCTAGCGGCGCTGGCACACCGGGTTCTAGTCCCAGTCGGGGCACCGGATTCTGTCCCGGTTGCCCCTCTTCCAGGCCAGCTCTCTGCTGTGACCCGGGAGTGCAGTGGAGGATGGCCCAAGTGCTTGGGCCCTGTACCCCATGGGAGACCAGGAGAAGCACCTGGCTCCTGCCATCAGATCAGCACAGTGCACTGGCCGCAGCGCGCCAGCCGCGGCGGCCATTGGAGGGTGAACCAACGGCAAAAAGGAAGACCTTTCTCTCTGTCTCTCTCTCTCACTGTCCACTCTGCCTGTCAAAAAAAAAGAAAAAGAAAAAAGAAAAACCTGATTGGAAATACTGACCATGATTAAGGCATAAGGCCTGAGAATTATCTTAAGAAAGGGTTTTAGGAGCGAGCATTGCGGTGTAGCATGTTAAACCATCACCTGCAACCCCAGTACCCCATATGGGTACCAGTTCAAGTCTCAGCTGCTCCACTTTCAATCTAGCTCCTTGCTACAGTGGAAGATGACCCAAGTGCTTGGATCCCTGCCACCCATATGGGAGAACTGATGAAGCAGCTGCTACTGCTTCTTTTTTTTTTTTTTTAAGATTTATTTACTCATTTATTTGAAAGGCAGAGTTACAGAGAGGCAAAGGCCATCCGCTGGTTTACTCCCCAGATGGCTTCAATGGCCAGATGAAGTTTCTTGCCCCTGGCTTCCTCCTGGCCCAGTCCTGGCTGCTGCAGCCACTTGGGGAGTAAACCAGCAAATGGAAGATCTCTCTTGCTCTCCTACTCTGTGTAACTCAGCCTTTCAAATGAATAAACAAATCTTCCTTTAAAAACAGGAAGTAGGGTTCTAGTTCTGAATTATTTTAAAATACTGCCAAAAAGGAGCTTCCTGCTGTTGGGGTCACTGGAAGCAGATTAGCAAGCCACAGCTAGTCCTCAAGTTCCAACATTACTTAAGGACCTCTGTCCACTTTTTAAAAAAATTCAAAAAAGTCAAAAGGTACTTATAATTGGTCTTAGAAAACAATGTAATTTCTTTTCTTTTCTTTTCCCTAATTGTTACTTTCTTTAAGCTTTGTTGTTGCTGCTGTTGTTTTGAGAAACAAACTTACAGAAACAGAGAGCTCCCATTCCATGGTTCACCCCCAAAATGTCCACAATGGCTAGATCTGGAGACAGACCAGGAGCTGGGAATCCAATTCAGGTCTCAGATGTGGGTGCCACAAACCCAATTACTTATGCCTGTGCCACTGCTTCCCACTGTCTGCATTAGCAGGAAGCTGGAGTTAGGAACCAAAGGCAGGTATTGAAACCAGGAACTCCATCTTAATGGCTAGGCCAAGTGTCTACCTCCTGATTTTTCTCCCTAACAACATTTCTGTGAGATTTCAAGCTTAAGGGTCTGGACACACCAGACGGAGCAGGAAGAAAGCCAGTGTGTGGTTTAGAAGAGGTTGTGTATCAGAGAGAACTCTGCAAGACAGCAGTATGTCCAGCTCAACAGAGGAAGTCATGCAGAAGACCAAATTCATCCTGTCTTCCTCTAGTAACCTCAGGCTGAGGTCAACTTCAGAAAGACTCAGAGAAACCATCTAGGGGCCAGCATAGCAGGTAAAGCTGCCACCTGCAGTGCCGGCACCCCATATGGGCATCGGTTCAGGTCCTGGCTGCTCCGCTTCGGATCCAGCTCTCTATGGCCTGGGAAAGCAGAAGATGGCCCGAGTCCTTGGGCCCCTGCACCCACGTGGAAAAGCCAGGAGAAGCTCCTGGATCCTGGCTTCAGAATGGCCCTGCTCCGGCCGTTACAGCCATCTGGAGAGTGAACTGGCGGATGAAAGACCTCTCTCTCTCTCTCTTGCTCTTTGCCTCTCTGCAACTCTGCCTTTCGAATAAATAAATAAATCTTTAAAAAACATAAAAAGAAAGAAAGAAAAACCATATAGCAAACAGGCAGCAGTGACCCTTATCAGGAAAGCTCATCTATGTTATATTATAAACCTCTTTGAATTTCAAAAATGCATGGCTCAGGGCTCCCCAGAAGCGACATTTGATTCCATATCAGTCTGCAGGATACAAGAGAATTTCTACTGCAGTCCCATGCCCAACTGTGCAAAACATTCTTAAGGAAATTGCTACTGTTACTGTGTTCACGTAAGTGTAAACAGGTTTCTTATTTTCCATTCTAAGTTTAAAGATGGAAACACAGCACTTAAATATTACATTTAGAGTAGTGTTTTTCTCCTTAAAATGATTGAAAAGAGCAAGCACATATAACAAAAAGAACAACTGAAAATAACCCCTAAGTTATCCACTGCACAAAGAACTCTTTTCTACTATTCCATTTACAATCTTGTAAAGCTGGCATAATCAACTCCAAAACCGAAAACTGCAAACAAAATACACACATAAGAGAAACAAATCACTTTTAAAAAGAAACTTCAAACAAACCTCAAAAACAGAACATTAAATGCAGTTAATGTAACAATCTGCCTAATGCAGCTAAGTTTTTAATGATGTCTGCTCAATTTCTCTATGCTTTACAGGGTCTTTATTTCTGGAAAATAGAGACGTTTATGTAAGTTCATACATTCCCAGCTCTGCTTTCTTCACATAGAGGCCTAGAGCTGGAAACTGCTCCCAGCCTTGCGGTGTCTGTAGGGGGAGGGGATGAACACCTGAGGGCAGGCTCCACCTCCAGCGAGCCACTGAAGTGCCCTGGGGGGGGGGGGGGCTGGAGCAGCAGTGGTGCTACAAATCCATCAGCCAGGGGATCCAGCCGTGTAGTCTGCTTCTACCCTTTCTCTGAGAAGACCTCAGGGAGGTGAAACCTAGGCTCTGCTCAAGCAGCTCCAATGGCAAGACCCAACAGCCCATTAGAACAACCCAAAGATGATACAGCTACCTAAGAGAACAAGTATTTCTCAGATCTGAATGCTTATTTTTACAGAGCCGCATGACCAATTATTTCCCCCCTAACAACTACAAAAGGGTTCCAAGATCTCTGCACCTGTCCCCCTTCCTAAACACCACTTTCCCCGGTCTCCATTATGACTGAGTTCTTTTCAGCATGCAGGACTGGAGGAGACCTGGCCTGAGGACACTCTTCCCTGCCAGTCTCACCCTCCCCTGCCAGTCTCTGACCCTTCCCTCACAGCACTTCTCACCACGGAGCTGCGTGTGTGTGTGTGTGTTCACTGCTTCTCTTCCAGGTCTGAAACATAAGCTCTGCATAGACAGGTTCATGGTGCACCTTGCTCACCTGCGTCTTCAGCAAATGGCATGGTGCCCAACACTGTAGCCACTGGATACCAATGTCTGAGTGAATAAGTGGGACTAAACAAGAAGTAACAGGCAATCTGAGGCAAAAAGAAAAATTCAGACTGGTACAGGATGCGAATAATTGACAATTCAGACTAGAAGACATTGGAATAGCTGTAAATAACAAAATATATAATCACGTGTGCATGTCCATGTATGCATGTGTGTCTGCGTATGTGCATGTGTGTGCACACATGAAAACAAAGACTGAGTCTGCAGACCTGCTTCAATGCAATCATACAGCTTCAAAATGCATCCAGTTTGGGGGCCAGTGCTGTGGCACAGTGGGATAAACTGCTGCCTGGGACATCAGCATTCCATATGAGTGCTGGTTCTAGTCTGGGCTGCTCGACTTTCCCTCCAGCTTCCTGCTAATGCACCCAATAAAGAAGCTGAAGATGGTCTAAGTACTTGAGCCTCTGCCACCCATGCAGGAAACCCAGAAGAAGCTCCTGGTTTTGGCCTGGCCCAGCCCTGGTGGTTGTGGCCATTTGGAAAGTAATCAGTGGATGGAAGATCTCTCTCTCTCTCACTGTGTATGTGTGTGTGTCTGTTTCTTCCTCTCAGTCACTCTGCCTTTCAAACAAATAAGTCTTTTTTAAAAAGCAAAAGAGAAAAAAAAAAAAACTATGAACTGGATTTGTTGTCCCATTTGAAAAAATTTCAAATCATAGTTTTCTCCTCAGAACACCTGGCTCAAATCCATTTCCATCTGGACTCACTTCAAGTTTCTAAAGTCCCCTGTGACCTGGATGGATTTCCAGGCTTCTGGGTTTGCCCTGGCCCAGACCTGGCTGTTGTGGGCATTTGAGAAATGAACCAACAGATGGAAAAACTCTCTCTCTCTCTCTCTCTCTGTGTGTGTGTGTGTGTGTGTGTAAGAGTATGTGTCTATTTCACTCCAGCTTCCAAATAACTAAAAATAGATAAATAAATCACACCAAAAAATGGTAGATTATCCTGATGAGAACTGAGTGATGAGAGAGAAAATAGGAAGAAAAACACAGAAAACAGTGGAGAACAGATCTCCAAAGACCAGGTGAAATCAGTACAAGCAAGCAGGATTATTCTGCACTACTGGAAAAGCAGAATGGATATAAAAATCAAAGGGTATGGGCTGACATTGTGGTACAATAGGTTAAGCCATCACCTGTGCCACCAACATCCCATATGAGCACCGAGTTGAGTCCTGGTTGCTCCACTTCTGATCCTGCTCCCTGCATGTGCACTTGGGAAAGCAGTGCAAGATGGCCCAAGTGCTTGGCCCAGTGGCACCCATACAGAAGACCACGATGCAGTTCGACGTTTCTGCCTTAGGCCTGGCCCTGTCCCAGCTGTTGCAGCCATTTCGAGAGTGAACCAACATAACAGAAGAATGATCAATATTTCTCTGTAACTCTGCCTTTCTAATAAATAAATCATAAAAAGAAAATCAAAGGGCAGGCAGCTAAATAAGCAACATCAGTAGCATCTCAGAAATTTAAAGCCAGTAAAAATCAGAGATCATTCCAACACCTTAATTTTGTGGAAAATGTGATAAATCCCAGGAGGATAAGGTGTCAGTTGCTCCTTTTATAACCCCTCCACTGCAACAGCAAGAACCCCTCTGCAAACGACCCCCGGCTCCGTTCCCTCTCCTGCCCAGCTCGAGCACGCACGCTCAATCGGAAATGCTGGACAGGATCCTCATCGATGAACTCAAATCTCGATCAGAGGACAAAGATGGGATAAGATAATAAGGTCCAAGTGCCTGAGTCATCCTGGCCTTTCCCCAAGGCCGGGCACCGACAGGATGTGGTCACACTGCAGGACCCGCTCCTGCTGGCCCTGGGAGGCAGCCAAGCGCTGTGCTGACAAATGGACCTCCACGGCCAGCCAGCAAGACAAGGAGCAGAGGCACTGCCCGTTCCCCCTCAAAGCTCTCCATCTTTGCCCTGGTATCATCACACAGGCCTGCCACAGGGCAGCCGCATTCACCCCCACACCCCACACTTTTTGCCCCTCATTTACCACCAGGCTATCCTCGGCCCAACCCGGGCCACCTTTCCCAACCCCTACTCGCAGGGTCACCCCCGCTCCCCAATGCTCCATAGTTCTCTTATCAGTCTCATTTTTTTCCCACACTTGAAATATCAGTGGTAAGCAGCTGGCACTGTGGGAAAGCAGGTTAAGTAGCCTCTTAGGATGGACACAAACCATATCAGAGGGCCAGTTCATGTCCTGGCTACTCAGCTCCTGACCCAGTTTCCTGTTAATGTGCACCCTGGGGACAGCAGATGATGGCTTCAGTGCTTGGAACCCTCCCACTCACACAGGAGACCCAGATGGAGTTCTGGGCTCCTCACTTTGGCCTGATCCAGCCCAGGATGTTGAGGGCATCTGGGAAGGGCATCTCTCCTTCTGTCTGTCTCTCTCTGTGTGTGTCACTCTGCCTTTTAAGTACATGAAAATAACAAACATTTTTAAAAATCATCAGTATCTTGGGGCCTCTATTTGGTGCAGAAGTTAAGCCACTGCATGAGACACCCATATTACCTACCAGAGCATCTGGTTGGAGTCCCAAGTTACTATGACTCCAATCAAGCTTCCTACTAACGCACATCCCGGGAGGCAACAGGTGATGGCTCCAATACCTGGGCTGTGCCATCCAGGTGGGAGGCACAGACTGAGTTATAGACTTCTGGCTTTTGCCTGGCCCAGCCCTGGTTATTGAAGGCATTTGGAAAATAATCAAGCAGATTGAAGTCCTTTCTCTCTCGCTCTCGCTCTCACTCTCTCTCTCCTCCTTTCAAATAAAATGAAGTTAATTTTTTTAAATCAGTCTCTTCAAAATTCAGCTCTCTCCAAGAAATAGTGCGGTGTAAAAAGCCAGACCAGAGCCGGTGCCGCGGCTCACTAGGCTAATCCTCCGCCTTGCGGCGCCGGCACACCAGGTTCTAGTCCCAGTCGGGGCGCCGGATTCTGTCCTGGTTGCCCCTCTTCCAGGCCAGCTCTCTGCTGTGGCCAGGGAGTGCAGAGGAGGATGGCCCGAGTCCTTGGGCCCTGCATCCCATGGGAGACCAGGAGAAGCACCTGGCTCCTGCCATCGGATCAGCCTGGTGCGCCAGCCGCAGCACACCGGCTGCGGCGGCCATTGGAGGGTGAACCAACAGCAAAGGAAGACCTTTCTCTCTCTCTCTCTCTCTCTGTCCACTCTGCCTGTCAAAAAATTAAAAAAAAAAAAAGAAAAAAAAGCCAGACCAGGAGCAGCCCTGGGCCTGGTGCTTAAGATGCCTGGAGTGCGTGGGTTCACCAACCAGCTCTGGCTTCCTGTGAATGCAGACCGCGGGAGGCAGTGATGATGACTCCAGACACTCACATGGGAGACTTGGATTTAGTGCCTGGCGCACAGCTTTGGACCCTGACGCACCCTGGCTTAGGATCATGCAGGTATCTGGGGAGTGAGCCCGTGGATAGAGTTCTGCCTCTATCTCTGTGCCTCTCAAACAAATAAAGACAACAAAATAAAATAAAAGGACATACTATCAAAAAAACACCAGGTACAGAGTGATGTATGTGGTTAGAACCTGTTTTGAGAAAAACAAAAGCGCAGGAACAGTATGTGCAAAGGTAATTAGAACAAGTATAAAAAAATGCTCACCAACGTGTTAACCACAGAGACAGGACTGGGAGGAGAGAAGTGGGAAACAATTCATTTGTGTGTGATTTTCTCTACCTTGGAGAGTTGCAAGAAATTGTCATAAGTACCCAATTGCAATGCTTAACACTCTTGTGACCAAAAACAGAAAAAGGCCAATTGAAATGAAAAGTGCCGATGCACCCCCAAGAATCACTCAGAGACTGGCAAATGCTGTTGGCCCCAATCAGGCAACCCTGAGGGTCAGCAGGGACTGGTTTCCCACAGAGGCTGCCCTCTGCACCCTCACTGGGCCTAGCCAGCTTCTTAGTCCTCTGCTTATTAGTTTACATTTCTCCTAATTCAGAATGCAATCAAATTAACTGGTGAAAACATTGTGAAACCATTCATATATCCCATATGCTAGAAATTAGCTTCAAATAAGATGACAAATGCACAATTTATGCATTTGTTTTATTACACTGAGACTTCAGCATTTGGATTTGTCATGTAATTTATGCCCCTTCCAAAGAAAACACGAATTAAAAGTACTCAAGGGGTGGGCATTTGGCCCAGCAGTCAAGGTATCCGTTAGGAGTCCTGCATCCCCAGAGGACCTGGGCTCCGTATTCGGTTCCCACTCCTAACTCCAGCTTCCTGCTAAGGTGCATGCCATGAGGCAGCGCTGATGGCTGAGTCACTGAGTCCCTGCCACCTACCTGGAAGACTTCAGTCTCAGCCCAGCTCTCACCGCTGCAGGCATCTGAGAACTGAGCCAGTCGGTGGGAGCTCTCTCCATCGCCCTTGCACGCTGTCTCTGCCTGCCCCTACCTCTCAAATAAAATTTCCTAAAAGTGCTCATACACCTTCGGCATGACCTTGACCCTCTAAAACTGCTCTTCCCCATGGTAGCTGCCTTTGCAAACAGAACCACCTCCTTTCCATCCTGAGAAGACTTGAGCTTGGCTCAGTCGCCCACGTTGCACCTCCAGGCACATCCAATACAGTGCTGTGCCAACCTCATACATGGCCACAGACTGTCCCCTCCTCACCATCCCTACGGCCACTGCCTGCCCCCCCCCCCCACAGCTCTAATTCACCCCTGTGGCCACCACCAGCATCTTCTAAACTCCACAGTGGCCTTGGCAGAGAGTTTTCATCCCCTGGAGGAATACGGCGCAGAGAACAGACGTGGGCTTCTCCCTGAACCACGTCTACCACTTGGTTTTGCAGCCTTAAGAAGGACTCTTAAGCTCTCTAAGTCCCAGTGTAAGCAGTGTCTGCCTCGCACAGAGACAGGGCATGCAAACCACCCAGTCCTCTACCAGCCTTGTACACAGTACAACAACTTTTCCTTTTTTTATTTTCTTATCAGCAAAAATTGTGAGAAAGTCCTCTGACTAACTTCAAGGATCAAGTGAGATAAGATGAAAGACAGCTAACACAGACACTGTTCAATTCCTTTCCCAGGACAAGGTGTGGCTGCTGCCCTCTCCCAGTGGCTCACCTGCCCTGCCCCCTGGACTTGTCATTCACTGTGGTGAGCTGCTGAACAGTAAGACTCTGACCGACTCCCTCACGCCCCCCCCGCCCCCCAAGCCTCAGTCCCAGGTACAAGGCTGGGTTAAAGTCCTGTGGCTGGCATTGTGACACACGGGGTTTGGTTGCTGCCTGCAACACTGGCATCCCATATAAGCACTACAGCTTTGAGTCTCAACTGCTCCACTTCCAATCCCGCTTCCTTCTAATGCTCCTGGGAAAGCAGTGGAACATGGCCCAAATGATTGACCCCTGCCATCCACTTGGGAGACCCAGATGCAGTTCCAGGCTCCTGGCTTCAGACTGGCCCAGATCTGGCCACTGAAGTCATTTGGAAAATGAATCAGTGGATGGAAGATTTTTCTCTGTCTGTCTCTCTCTCTGACTCTCCCTCTCTCTCTGCCTTTCAAATAAATAAAAAAAAAACTTTTTTAAAAATAGGAATGTCCTTTACCACTTGTTTCAACACAGAAGCAATTATGTTTTCAAATTGGGGATGCACCAAATATAAGTGCATTGAAAACAATGATGGGGAAGAGTATCTTCGAGGAAGAAACTCTAATTGTCAAACTTATCTGCTCTTGGTGTCCATGTAACACACAGTGAATGTGATGAAAGATCATACAACCTTGCAAAACGGTATCTGAGAGAGAAGCAACTTACCACTGATGACAGCTTGAGTTTAAGTTAAAAGGAGGGATGGTTCAAGACTAGCAACTGGCTCAAAAACAGAACAGACAGAATTGAAAATAACTGAGTTTGCTAGCTGAGGTTGTTTGTAAAGTTTCCAAAGTATATGATGACACATTTTGAATTTTTAAGCTAATTTAACGTTAATGTGATAATGTAAGCATTTCTCCTTGAAAAGCAATATGAAAGATGTTAAATGATAGTCTAAGTGAATTGATAAAGTGTTCGTTTCCTCTTCGTGTTTATTCATAGAGTGGAAATGTAACCTGCAGGTTTTTCCTTGTATGATTTCCTGACTTAGAATTCACAGATGAGAAAGGAGCTAACAACCTTCCTAAGCACACGAGAGAGAAAACTAATCCTGTGTACAGGTGAACCCAGTGTCTACCCATCATCCCGAGAAAGCACAAAGCTGTCCACTCTGGGTCAGTGCTGAGGACGCGAGCTCAGGTCCTGGGACTGCTGGGCGCTCACTGCGCACTCCCCCGAAGCTCTCAGCCCAGCTTCCCTACAGCGCCATCAGCAATGCTGAGTCACCTGTTTCCCAGGGGCTCTTTTAAACTCTACTACATATTACATCGCAACTTTCACTTTGCAACCATTTATCAAGCCAAAAAAATAAATAAGTAAACAAACATGACATGGAGAGATTTTTAAGTACGGATAATTTTAGTTTTCAAGCTATTCCCGAAAGCTTCTTTAGGACTCTTCTCAGATGCTATTCTGGCCTGAGTGACAGACACTCAGAGCTGAGTCACACACATCCCAGACACAGCACCAGCCAGGCCTGGACACTACGGGGCACAGGAGCCCCCGGGCCGCTGAAGAGCAGGTACCGTGTGTGAAACTACAAAGCTGCTCAAGCCCTCCAGGGACACGCTGCTTGCAGGACGCCGCGTGGCAAAGGCCACGGCCCTTTCCTTCCTTCAGGTCCTAGTGCTTTGCTTGCAAGTCTGCTCCTCGGCGTGCAGAACGGCAGAGTCCGCGTCATCAGGCTCAAGGCAAAGCCCTCAACAGTAGCAGGCAGGACAAAACGCAACTGCGCTGGCGTTAGAAGTCACAAGAAAATGAATGAATCCCTCCCCCTGATTCGGCACATCTTCAGGCACATGACTCAGCTGTGTTACTGTCACAGCAGGACCCAGCCAGGAAGGAAGGCGGCAACACCCTTAGCTGTTCACTCTGGGAGACGGAGCCACCTGGTAAGCCTGAGCCAGGCTGCCACACACGAACCAGCAATGCCCACCGCGGATTCGGGGCAGTGGTCCTCTGTTCACATTCCCACAAACTGGCCTGCTGGTTTTCCAGTGAATCATATTTGCTGAAAGAGCCTAGAATAAGTCAAAGCTTTTGTTTATGCCTGATTTTACAGGTACCGTATTACATCATTTACTACATAAACCTGATCATGAAGAAATCAGGCCACTCACAAAATACGTTTTGCAAAAATGGCTTCTTTAGGCTATCATCATTTGAAAGCCTCAGTTTGCACCAATATGGTAGACTTACTTTTCCAACAGAAAACACTACTTGAGTCTGCTTTAGCTCATTTAAGTGATAATCCAACTGAAGTATAAATCGCATCAACAGCATGAAAGCCATAAGTCCTGCTATCAAATAATCAAGTACAGTGGTTTTATTCTAAAATATATTTTCATAAAACTGTATTTAGCCAGTTTATTAAAAACTTAAATATGTTTACTTATGCTAAATGCAGCTCAAAATGCACATATAAATAAGTGCCATTTGGCAAGAATAATCCTAAATAGTTATTATTAGCATCCTACCACATAGAAAAAAATCTACTTAAAATTTGTATTTAAAAATTACATATTTTTATAGAAAAATTATGGGGGCCAGTGCTGTGACACAGCGTGTTAAGGCCCTGGACTGCAACACCAGCATCCCATATGGCCGCCAGTTCGAGTCCCAGCTGCTCCACTTCCAATCCAGCTCCCTGCTAATGTGCCTGGGAAAGCAGCAGGGGATGGCCCAAATCCTTGGGCCCCTACACCCATATGAGAAATCCAGAGGAAGCTCCTGGCTCCTGGCTTTGGATCAGCTCAATTCCGGCCATTGCAGTTATTGGGAAAGTGAACCAGTGGATAGAAGATCTATCTCTCTGTCTCTCCCTCTCTCTGTCTGTAACTTTATCTCTCAAATAAATTTAAAAAAAATTTTTTTAAGAAGGGGGAGGAGGATAAAGCCACCACCTGCAGTGCTGGTATCCCATATGAGTGCCAGTTCAACTGCCGGCCGCTTCATTTCTGATCCAGCTCTCTGCTATGGTCTGGGAAAGCACTAGAAGACGGCCCAAGTGCTTGGGCCCCTGCACCCATGTGGGAGACCCAGAAGAAGCTCTTGGCTCCCGGCTTCAAACTGGTGTAGCTCCAGCCATTACAACCATTTGGGGAGTAAACCATCAGATGGAAGGTCTCTCTCTCTCTCTCTGCCTCTCTCTCTCTCTGCCTCTCTGTAACTCTCTGCCTTTCAAATAAATAAATATTTTTTAAAAAAAGAAAAATTATGATATTTTCATTACTCTGCATTAAGAAACCACTGATATTATTCCTACAAAACATTTTTCCTCATTTTTCTCAGTACTGATAATGAAACTAATAGTTTTTGAAGACTAGCTAATTTATTTATTTGAAAGACAAAGTAAGAGAGGGAAAGGGAGAAAGAGATCTTCTACCCACTGTTTCACTGCCCAAATGCCCACAACATCTGGGACTGGGTAAGACTGAAATCAGGAGCCAGGAACTCCATCCCGGTCTCCCACATGGGTGGCAGGGACTCAAGTACCAGTGCCATCATCTGCTGCCTCCAAAGTGCATGAGCAGAGGCTGAATCAGAAGCAGAGCAGCTGACTCAGACAGGAGCTCTGGTGTCAGGGATGCCAGCACTGCACATGGCAGCCCTAACCAGTGCACCACAAGGCCTCCCCCTTTACTAGTCACTTTCTACACTTCCAGTTTTCTTAGGAAAATGTCAGAGGCAGGTACTGTGGTTAAGCTGCTGCTTGGGACACTCCCATCCCACATCTAAGTGCCTGGGATCAAGTTCTACCATCACTTCCTGTCTCCTGTGTGAAATACTCAGATTGAGTTTCCAACTCCTAGCTTCAGCCTGGCCCAGCTCTGGCTGTTGTGAGCACTTGGAAAGGAGCCAGCTGACAGAAGAGCTCTCGCTCTCTCTCGCTCTCTCTCGCTCACTCTCTCTATGCCTTTGCAATAAGTCGAAGAAGGAAAGATGGGAGGGAGGGAGGGAGGGACGGAGGGAGGTTACAAGAGGCTGGGGTGGTTGGGTGGAGGAGGGGTGGGGAGGTATTAGTCCAAGGATTCATAATGTCACTCTCACAGCAGGAATAAGTTGAAGAGATCCATGGCACAGCAAGACAACTACAGTTAATGAAGCTACACTGTATTCTCAAAAGATGCATACAGTGGGTAAGTGTTCTCACTGTGTAAATAACTAGGAAGTAACATATTTGCAACAATCAGATAGATTTAACCATTCCATGGTGTGTATATGCTTCAAATCATCATGTCATCAGTGACAAACACAAACCATTTTGTGTGTCTATTTGAAGTAAATAAATAATAGGTTTCTCGTCTCAAGAGCCTGTGGTCTTCTAAACGCCACAGCCAACTGCAGCAAGGTTCACCACGCAGGGGAAGTGCAAGGACAGACTCCCTAGCTGAAGTCAAGCAGGAAGGCCAGGCAAAGTTTCGTTCCATTTCAGCACATGAAACCCCTCCTGCACCAAGAAGGTGATGCCCTCACACCGACTGCTCTGCACTCCGCTAATCAGCGCGGAGAGGTGAAGACAGCAGCAACACAGCTCCAAGAATTACAGTCCTCATCCTGTCGCCTTCCTCCAAGAGGCTCCCGCCACGGCACGGACACATGTCAGACCAAGACCTAATCCAATTTGGAAAATATAAACAAATCCAGCCGCTGCTGAGAACAGACGTGCGCACGGTTTAAAAAACAAAACAAAGCACAGACTAGACACTGACAGCCTGATACATAAAAATTAATTTCCACTTGGGTTTTTAAGCACATGTACTACATCAATTTCTTGGTATTTAGGCATCAGAAGAAAATAAGGCATCTCCGAAAGTATAAATGCTTACTGTATTATGTACTCATTTAGAAGGCTGGGTGTCGGATAGGTTATAAATCATGTTTTTTAACTGTAACAACACACGACACCTCCCCCCACCAAAAAAAAAACACAAACTTACCTTGTAAGAAAAGATTTTGAGAACACTGTATGTCAAACAAGAATTAGCTTTTAAAACGCCAACAGGCGCCTAAAACACAGACTTGTGTATATTCATTTGCATTCCTGGCCAGTTCCCTGCCACCCCCAGCGCCTCAGCGACCAGGGGAAGCAGACGGCGCTCCTCAAACAGCAGGGAGGACACACGACGTGCGGTGTTCTGGCTTCCTGGCCACCGTCATCCCCACACCGTGTGCCTCCTCGGACACGCAGGGCCACCCGGCCCCCGACAGGCGAGGCGCCCCGGGAGCACTCGCAGGGGAGTTCCCCGTTCCCGGGCCTCAGGGGCAAACCCACTGGCGGCTGCGTCGGGCAGCAAAATCGCTTTAACGTCTCCTTAAGCCCAACGACCTGAAGGGCCACAGGGCCCAGCCCAGCCCCCGGCGACCCGAACTGCTCAAGACTTCTCCGCACCACAGTTCCCTCTCCCACCCGGCGCACCTGGCGCAGATCCGGAACCGCGCGTCCTGGGGCGCAAACCCGGGACGGTCACGGTCACCGGCACGGAGCCGACACCGAACGGAGAGAGAAGTTGGGTGCGCGCGTTCCAACGCCGCTGAACGCCGCCCTCGGGGACCCCTCCGACCTCTCCGCCCCTCGGGCACTGCCCCACCACGTTCCAGCCCGCGACTCGGTTCGTGGGTGATCTTCCTCTCGGGAGAAAAACAAAGGGCGCCCCAGCCTCTCCCACCCACCCAGGGGCCCAGTCGCAGCCCCGGCCGCGCGCCCTCACCTCTCGCAGCTGCTCCAGCTCCTGCTTGAGGCCGTCGTAGGAGGCCTCCAGGTCGTCGTACTGCTGCTTCAGGGCCAGCTTCTCCTCCAGCACCGCCAGCCCGTACTCGGCCGCCTGGATCTTCTCGTGCGTCGTCTCCGTGAGCTCCCTGGTCAGCCGCTCGATCTCGGCCTGGTACTGGTCCGCCGTCTGCAGCGCCTCGGCCGCGGCCATAGCCCCGGCGCGCGAGGCGGAGGAGGCGCACGGGCGGCGGCGGAGCGAGCCGGCCAAGGCCGGCGGGGACGCCAGGCAGAGTGCGGCGCCGGCTCGCAGCCGCGCGTCCGGGGAGCCGAGGCCGCGCGCGCGCGGATGCTGGGTCGCGGCGGGCGCTCACGGCCGCGTCCGGGGCGCCGGCCCCCGGGAGCGCTCAGGGGCCGCGCCGCATGGCCCGGGCGGGGCGCCGGGGGGCTCCGGGCTCCGCGTCCTCAGGGGCGCGCGGCCGCCATGTCTCCCGGCCGCGCCACTGCAGTAGCACCCGGCCGCGGCGCGCGCTCCTCGCTGCACCTGCTCACTCCGGCTCCGCTGCAGCCCGCGCCCAGTGATGCAGGCGCTCCCGGCGCCCTCCGGTCCCGCCCGGCCGCGGCCGCCGCTGCCGCCGCCGCCGGAGGGGGCGGGGAGCGTGGAGTCGGCGCGCGGGGAGGGGCGGGACCGGCCGGGCGCTCCCGAGGCGCCTCCCGCCGGCGCGCGGGGCCGCCGCCAGCTGCTCCGCCGGGAAGGCGCACGGGGTCGGGGCGGGGGCGGCGGGATGTGCGCACGGGGTGGGGGGCGGGCGTTCACTGCTGGCTTTGTCCCGGCGCACGTCCAAGCCCCCGGGGGTGACCTGGGCGTCCACTCTGGAGCTCGGGAAAGCCTGGAGTGGGCGCCTGCTCCAGAGAAAAGCGAGCCAGGCTACCGCGGTGGGCGCCCGCACAGCCTTCCCGGCCTGCTTCACCCAACAACCGCGACGTCTCCAAGGCCTGACGCGCTCCGAGGTGCCCGCCTCCCCCATCTCTGGTCCGGCCTGGTCCTCCGGGCTGGCCGGCGTGCTGTGCCCATCTTATCCCAAGATCAGTCGGCTCAGAAAAGCACCGCCAGGCAGCAGGCGCCCCGTAAGGTTCCAGAAGCTGTACTTCCTAACCCCAATGGTGGTTCTGTCAAAGTGCCATCTGCCTCTGATTGCTCAGTAAAGGATAATAGCACGAAATTCCCCATATAAGGCATCAGCAAGACCCTACAATAAACATTTGAACTGAAGAGTTCTTGGACCACGTGCAGGCTTGCTTCTGGGTCTGCCGCACCATTCTTTCCAAACACAACAACTGTCTGAGGCAGGAACCAGGACCCCCTCCCCGTTTGTAATGGGAGAAGAAGGCATGGAGGGCTGATGTGTGCAGGATCAGGCATTCGTTAAGTCCATACCCATGAGCATCTTCTCCGCAAGACCACTGATGATCTGAATCCCGCTGCAGAGCCCTGCACAGGACCCCTCCGTGGACTTGGTCTTCACACATGACGGACACAAACTCAGCAACCAAGCATTTCAGGCTCCTGAGAGCCCCCCAGAGAACGCCTGGGGAGTCAGTGTGAGGGCAATGAGGAAGAGACACAAAGAGCCGAATGCAGAGTAGAAGCGGTGGCAGAGACCCGGGGAGATGAGAACCAAGAACAACCAAGGATTCCTTACGTCCGTGTCTACAAATCATAGTGAATCTGCTAAAAGTTAATTAACATGAAAATTAAAAATGAAATTTAAAAAAAAAAGGAAAAGGAGCAATTTCACACGCCTGGGTGACTACTGGGTCTAACTAGCCCCTGTCCACTCTCCAGGGGACTTCTTCCCACGCTGTCTCAGCGGCCAAAATGTGTTCAGCACACAGGGCAGTTTTCTTACTAAAACAGAGGCTGCTGCTGTGGAGGGGGCAAATGAGCAACCCCAGCAGGCTGTCTGCTGGCGATTTGCACTGCCTCAGGAAAGGCACGAAAG
Organism: Oryctolagus cuniculus; assembly: GCF_964237555.1. Classification (NCBI taxonomy): domain Eukaryota; kingdom Metazoa; phylum Chordata; class Mammalia; order Lagomorpha; family Leporidae; genus Oryctolagus; species Oryctolagus cuniculus. Next base: position 128,275,037 of record NC_091440.1, on the reverse strand, counting down.
AGTCCCTCCAAGTGCTGAGCATCCCAGCAGTGTGTTCTCGTGTGAGTATCCGACCTAAGAAGTCGGTAAGTCAAAGGAGAAAACACTCAAAATGTGGAGGCACCATGAACTCTGACCTCCTACAGATAGGGGGTGACCAGGAACACATCGCCCCATCCCTGCAGCTGAGAGTCCCTCCTCTGCTCCCCTCTGTCTTCTGTGTCACTGAGGAAGGATGGCCCACTGCTGATGACACCTGCTCCCCCTCACCTCACCGGCCTCATCCAGGTAAGTCCCTGGCCATTGCTCATGCCAGCACTCTGAGCATAGCCCTCCAAAGGGGCCACTGGCTGGAGAACACTGCCTGGATCCCCCTTTGCTTTGGCAAGGACTGAGACAGTAGTTGGGCTCCGTGATTTTCCTTTGTCTAAGTTTCCATGCTGCCCATTCTCTGTGCTCTATCCTGCCCCGTTTTTCTGACGGATGCCTTTCTGTTAATACCTTCAGTCCAACTTCATCCAAGCACATCCAGCAATACTTTAAAATTTTGCTGAATTCAGGGGTAGGCGTTTGGCACAGAGATTTAAGTCACTGTTTGGGATTTGCATATTCCATATTGCGGTGCCTGGTTCAAGTCCCAGGTATTTTGCTTGAGATCCAACATTCCTTTAGTGCATATCCTAGGAGGCCGTAGGTGGTGACTTGAATACTGGGTCCCTGCCACCCATGATGGAGTTTCCAGGCTACTGGCTTCAGCCTGTCCCAACCCTGGCTGCTCTGTTGCAGGCATTTGGGAAATGAACCAACGGCGCTTTATCTCTCTCTCTCTCTCTCTCTCTCTCTCTCTCTCTCTCTCTCTTTTTCTCTCTCCTTTCAAATAGAGTAAAAATAAATGCATAAATAATTTTAAGAATAACTTGCTTAGTTCAATGTTGAACTAAGCAACTATATGTGTAGGTATTTAACATGAAGGAGTGCTTACTTCCTCATACACCATGCCCTTCTATTTCTGCAGGTTACTATAATCATGTATACCAATTATAAATATGTATGTGTATATATATATATCAATGACAAGTATGTAGAAAATAATTTGTTTTAAAATTTTTATTTCCTTGTCTTTGAAAGGCAGAGAGAGAAAAATCTTTATTCTGCTGGTTCTCTCCCCAGATGCTTTGAACAGCCAGAGCTGAGACAGCTGAATGAAGTCTGGAGCCAGGAACTCAATCCAGCTCTCTGTGGCAGGGATCCAAGCACTGGAGCCATCGCCTGCTGTCTTCTGGAGTGCACGTTATAGAAAGCTGGATGGGAAGCAGAGGAGGCAGGACTTGAACCAGGCACTCTGATAGGGGATGCCGGCATCCTAAGCGGTAACTTAACTACTAGACCAAATTTCTACCCCAGAAAGTAAGTTCTTGAACCACTCCTCAAAGCAAGGTTTCCTTATACTTCTTTATTCTAGGAGCCTCCAGTTGCTTACAGAACACTTACTTACAAATGTTTAGGAAAAAAATCACATTTTGTGACATGCTAACTCAAGCCAATCCCTGAGCAGCCTTGTCAAGATGAACAGGAGTACTGATTTCTCTTGCTATCACTCATCCATTCACTCCTTAAACAGACATTTATTAAGCATTCATTTTGTACGAGGCACAATGGTAAATGACCAGTGAGATGTTCCTGAGGTCACAGTTTCTGTTCTGGGAGAGACAGACAAAACAAAACGAACAATAACAACAAAAACCGAAAGGACAAAGTACTAGAATGATTCCGGATTACGACACTGACAGCAGGATATAGCACCGTGGTTGAGACTAAAAACTGGTCTGCTGGGGTCAGATCCGAGTTTACCACCTGCTAGCTGTGGGTGCTACAGACGCCTCTCCCTCAGAAAGGCATCTGGCATGGCAGCTAAGATGCCACGTGGCATGCCTGCATCTCCTACTGGATTGCCCGGGATGAGTCCAGGCTCCGCTTCTGATTCTAGCTTCCTACTCATGTGCACCCTGAGAGGCAGGGCTCCTGCCACCCACGTGGGACACCTGGACTGAGTTTCCAGCTCCAGGCTGCAGCATGGCCTAATCCTGCTGTTGCAGGTGCTTGGAGAATAAGGTGCAAGATCCTTTCTCTCTCTCTCTCTCTCTCTCTCTCTCTCTCTCCCTCCCTCCCTTCCCTCTCCCTCTCCCTCTCCCTCTCCCTCTCCCTCTCCCTCTCCTTCCCTCCCTCTCTCCTTCCCTCCCACTCTCTCCATCCCTCTCTGCCTTTAAAGTAAGTAAAACAAATAAATAAAAAAATTTTAAAGGGGATAATCATTTAATCTAATAAAATGACAGTGAAGAGAATATCATGTGGCTCATAATAAGTAGTACACGTGTTTTTAAAAAGTGCTGGAGTAAAAGCAAGGGCAAGGTGAAGGTAAGAATGATCAATGGAAGGCTGGCGCCGCGGCTCACTAGGCTAATCCTCCGCCTAGCGGCGCCGGCACACCGGGTTCTAGTCCCGGTCGGGGCGCCGGATTCTGTCCTGGTTGCCCCTCTTCCAGGCCAGCCCTCTGCTGTGGCCAGGGAGTGCAGTGGAGGATGGCCCAGGTGCTTGGGCCCTGCACCCCATGGGAGACCAGGAAAAGCACCTGGCTCCTGGCTCCTGCCATCGGATCAGCGCGGTGCGCCGGCCGCAGCGCGCCGGCCGCGGCGGCCATTGGAGGGTGAACCAACGGCAAAAGGAAGACCTTTCTCTCTGTCTCTCTCTCTCACTGTCCACTCTGCCTGTCAAAAAAAAAAAAAAAAAAAGAATGATCAATGGAGAGTTCTCTGAAGAAAGGTTTTTCCTGTTAGCTACAAGCAGAGGGAGCAACCTGCGTAAAACCCCAAGGCAAAAAAGACCTTGGAGAGTACAAAGGATGAAAGCCAGACCAGCTGAGAATTCATTAGCACCAGGGAGCCGGCCCAAGGCCCCACAGAGACAGGCTGCCCAGGGGAGAGCATGGGCCTGGTACCCCCTTGCATGTCAGAATAAGGACTTGGGATTCTAAGGGCAGGGGGCCTCTGATTATTCTTTAGTTAGGAAAGGAAATAATTTCATTTTTAAAAGTTTTTCTCCTTTTTAAGATTTTTTATTTACTTGAAAGATGGAGTTACAGAGACAAGTAGAGACAGAGAGATGGGAGTTCGATCCACTGGTTTATTCCCCACATGGCCACAATGGCCAGAGCTGGGACAATCCAAAGCCTGGAGCCAGGAGTGTCTTTCAGGTCTCCCACATAGGTGCAGGGCTAAGCACTTGGGCCATCTTCTACTGTTTCCCAGGCCATAGCAGAGAGCTGGATTGAAGCGGAGCAGCCAGAACTTGCATCTGCGTCCACATGGGATGCCGGCACTGCCCACTGGGGCTTTAACCTGCTGCACCACCGCCTCAGCCCTCATTTTTATTTTAAGAAAATCACAACTGCAGCCAGCTCTGTGATGCAGTAGGTTGGGCTACCACCTGAGATGCCACATCCCATCTGAGCCCCAGTTCAGTTTCCAGCTACTCCTCTTCTGATCCAGCTCCCTGCTAATGTGCCTGACAAAGCAGTGGAAGATGACCCAAGCACTTGAAGCACTTGGGTGACTACCACCCATGAGAGAGACCCAGATGGAGTTCAAGGCTCTTGGCTTCAGCCTGGCCCAGCCCTGGTTGAAGCCATTTGAGCAATCAACCAGGAGATGGAAGATCTCTCTTTCTCTCTGTAACTCTTTCATATAAATAATAAAAAAAATTTAAAGATTTTATTTATTTATTTGAGAGGTAGAGTTACAGACAGAGAGGGAGAGACAGAGAAAGGTCTTCCACCCACTGGCTCACTCCCTAAATGGCTGCAGTGGCTGGGGTTCAGCTGATCCGAAGCCATGAGCAGGGAGCCAGGAACTTCTTCCTGGTCGCCCACTCAGGTGCAGGGGTCCAAGAACTTGGGCCATCTTCCATGGCTTTCCCAGTGCATAAGCAGTCAGCTGGATTGGAAGAGGAGCAACCTGGACTGGATAGGCACACACATGGGATGCTAGCACCACAGGTGGAGGCTTAGCCTACCGTGCCACAGTTCTGACCACAATAACTAAATCTTTTTAAAAATGTTTTTAATAGAACTACTGCATTCAAGAAAAAATGTTGGCGGTATCCAAAGATAGAAGTGAAGTTGCCTCTGGGAGCTGCTGTGATTGTCAAGGAAGAAACAGGGTGGCCTGGGCTGAGCTAATGGCGGGAACAGCAGGGGCTCGAGATGGAGGGGAAGACAGAACTGCAGGACCTGGCCGAAGACTGGATGTGGCATAGGCAGGAGAAAAGCAGTCAAGAACAAGATTTAATTTCCCGACATGGCATTTGGGAAAACAGTTTATCATTTAGTTCGATGAAGAGGATGGGAGGCGGCCAGTTTCCAAGACACTGAGGATTCTGTTTTGGACATACAAGGTTTGGAGACATCTGAATAGAAATGTTAAGCAGACGACTTGATGTGAGGCCAGAAGTAAGCTGAGACGTCTTGGGAGGTATAGCGATTTCCCTCTGGAAATCATTAGCACTTGAGGGTATTTCAATCCCTGGAAATGGATGGGGTTCTTAAGGAGGGATATAAATAGACGAGAGGAGGGGACAGGGACTGTGCCCTAGGGTACCCCTAGGAAAGGCTGGGTTGCAAAGGAAAAACTAGCAAAGAAACTGAGAGGCACCAGTCAGCAGTGGGAGGAAAATCTGGAGCAAGGAAGCATTTGAAAGGGAACCAAAGAGGGAGCCTTTGGGGAGTGAGGGAATAAGCCCCAGGTCAGAGCCACCCAGAGATCAAGGCCAAGTGGGACACCCTGCAGCTGGCAACAAGGAGGTGGGCGCCAATGACAAGAGTAGCTTGTGTAGAACAGAGAGGGCAACACCAAACTGTACTGCATTGAAGCTACATTTAAGTTCAAGAAGTGCAGAGACAGTGCCATGTCCCCTGAAAGCACCCAGGGGAGACTATGCAATGAGAAGGTGGGGTGCTCTGCTGATAGGAAATGCTCACACTCTGAGACCTGCAGGTGCATCCTCAAGGGAGACACATGGTCAGCGCCTTCTGGGGAAGGACTTGGTCTCCAGGCTGCCCGGGTGCGAGCCCTGGGAGCTGCTGCCGCAGTCCCCAGCTGTGCATCACCCCTAGAGGTTACTGCTGCCCTCTCCCTGGGGCATTTCCTGAGCCCTGTGTGCCACGCTTCCTGGTGCTTGTTCAGGGAGCTCTCCCAGCTCTGCCACCTCAGCTGACATTTGTCTCCCCTCTTGGTAAGATGCTCGTCAATCAAAGCAGAAGCGTTTTGTACAGGAGGCCAGCGGAGCCAGTAGCTGCTCTCTGCCCCGATGAGCGGCCTCTAGCAGTCTCTGTGTTTGTAGGGGTTGCTTCTTAGCCACGGGGCAGCCCTGCCCCCACCCCTCTAGAAAGGCACTGTATTCTTCAGGTACTCCATTTAAGTTGGGGTTGTATTTTTCCACCTGTTTTTATTTTTAAAGATTTTTTTTTTTTTTGGAATGCCGGGGAAGAAGGAGACACAGAGAGATTTTTTTATCTGCTGCTTCAGTCCCCAAATGTCTGTAATAACCAGATCTGGACCAGATGGAAGCTAGGAGCCAGAGACTCTGTTCTGGTCTCCCAAATGGTTAGCAGGGGGTCAAGCACTTGGGCTGCCATCCACTGCCTTCTCAGGAGCATCAGCAGGGAGCTGGATCAGAAGTGGAGCAGTCAGGACTGGAATGGGCACTCTGATACGGGACACCAGTGTCATAAACACCACCACCCCCTCATCTCTCTGTTAATTAGTTTATTCATTTATTCCATCTTATTTGAAAAGCAGAGAGAGAGAGAGAGAGAGAGGGAGAGAGGGAGAGAGAGAGAGAGATGTTTTATCCAATAAGTCACTCCCCAAATGCTTCCAAAACCAGGGTTGGACCAGGCTAAACCCCAGGTCTCCCACGTGGGTGAAAGGGACCAAACTACTTGAGCCATCACTTGCTACCTGTTGGGGTCTGCACACATGGGAAGCAGGAATTGGAACGGAGCCAGTATTTGTGCCCAGGCTTCCTGATATGGGATGCAGGTGTCCCAAACAGCATCTTAACTGCTGGACCAAATACTTGCTCCTCCCAGCTGCTTTTGCTTTTGCTTTGTTAATGGTGATGCCTTCAGAATTCTTCATGTTTCTATTTTTGTCATCAGTGTTTACTTACCCAGGGAACACTCGCATACCATTACTTCTTTTTTCAATATTAAACCATCCTCTATTTATTTTCAATAAATACCAGAAGCATTTGCACCACACTCAGTATACAGGCTAATCTCACTCTTTCCTTAAAAGAAGATGAAAAAGTGTTGACTACTGAGTGTTATTTCTTCAGGACTTGTCCACTGACCAGCCTTGGTTTTCTTGATCTGAGGCAATGTTCTGAGACATCTGTTTCGGAACACCAGTTCTTCTTCCCCAGAAATCTTATTTCGGCAACAACTTCAGTGATCAAACTGTGCTAGCAGCTAAAGTGAGAAACATATCCAAGGCCTTATAAGGTGCTATGGCTCAAGGATTATACGGATTGTTTCAAATAAATTTTGGTCACTAGCTGAATCAGAAGCCCAGCTGAAGAGTGAAAATCTAAATTTCTAAAGACACTCTAAGCCACGTGGCTGTGTGCTTTTTCCCAGAGGCTCAAGTGTGAGAATAAAAGGGTGGGGAGTGGCACCAGTCCAGAAGCAGAGTGTGCAGGAGGGCAGGAGCCCAGAAAATTGAGGTATGGAAAAGGAAGCAGCTGATGAATTAAATCTTGGAGTAGGGCACATGGCTAGAGTCTCCACCTAGATGCCCCTTCCTCTTCCATAGGGTTAGAACCCCCAGCATCTTGGTGTGCACATGCTCATGTCATAAACGAGCATGCATTTAAACTGTAAGTTAATCAACTGGCCACGTGGCTGTGACCTGGCTAGTTGGATTTTGCAGAAGTAGTGTGGGGGCACCCAGCATGTGTCCTTGGTATGAGGAGGTATGCCCCTCTCTCCTCCTTCTCCCCACCAACTGGGATGCAGCCAGAGCATCCAAAGCTCCAAGTGTCGTCCTAGCCCATGAAATAATTTTGACAATGACAGGCAAGCAGACTGAGAAGCAAGACACAAGGGTCCTGGGTCCCTGACCACTGCTGGCAGGACTAGGTGGGTGAGGTCCCACTTTAACATCCACATGTGGTAGCTTTTTAAACTCTTTTTTAAAAATATTCATTTATTTTTATCCAAAAGGCAGAGAGAGTGTGAGAGAAGTCTCCCATCTGCTAGTTCATTTCCCAAATACCCGCAACAGCCAGGGCTTGGTCAGGCAAAAGCCAGGAGCCCAGAACTCAATCCAGGTCCCCCGTTTCAGTGGCCGGGACCCAAGTACTTGAGGCTTCACCTGCTGCTTCCCACAAAGGATCTTAGCAGGAAGCTGGAGCCAGAGAGGAGCCAGGACTCGAGCCCAGGCCCTCCAATATGGGATACAGGCATTGCAGTGTGTGCCAGACATCTGCCCCCACCACCCTCAGGCCCCCCCATGTCATGATGGAGCGATAGTTGTCAAAGATTTAGGGAATAAAAAACAAAGGTGATGATCTAAAGCTAGTAGGTGAGAAACTAGAAGTGCTTCTTGGATGTCAGTAGACTGTCCGTGGTGGAGACTTGAGATTTAAGGCACGTGGAAAGTTGTGTGGAAGCTGGAACAGCCCAAGAAGAGTCTGCAGGATGAAGAGAACGGAGGACTAAGCATAGATCCTGGGCAGCTCCCATATTTAAGGAGCAGATAGGATAAAGAGGTGGGGTCCCTGAAGCAGTCTAACTCCTTCCAGTACCGTGTGTGTGTGCAGGGGGCTATGTGCACATGCACACACCTGTTATAACAACCCCCAGCTCATCTAGCTCAGCCTCACCCCCCTCAACAGAAGGAGATAGGAGAGCTCACCACTTTGGCCACAGTGGTGTCCTGGGCACGGTGCCGAGGGTGCTTCTCCAGGGTAAGGAATGAGGGGTCCAGCAGAGGCTGCCAGTGGGGCAACCATCATTTCAGTGCAATGCAGGAAGGGGCAAGGCCCTGTCTATCGCTGTGAGAGGAAACTGGGGTGGACCCTGGGGGGACAGACGGGGAACGAGGACTCAGCCCCAAGCCTGGCCCAGGCACAGACATCTCCTCGTGGTGGGCTTTCCCTCTTCATGGTAACACCAGGAATCAGCCTGTGGGCGTCTGCAGGCCCCTCTCGAAAGCCTGCCTGCTGCCCCCCTCTGCCCGAGCCTGTTTCCCCACATGAGTACATGTGTACCCTCCAAAGGAACTGAATAAAAACAGAACCCGTGTTCTTCCTTCACCTCCATCTGATGGCCAGTCGTACCCAGGACCTAGCCAGTTGTCAACTCGGCACTCGCACCTCTTTCCGAGGTGTCCCAGCCACCCAGAAAATGCCTTTCCTCCTTCCACTGCTCCCATTTCTTTCAAGTGTGAAAAAGAAAAGAAGATTCTATACTAAGAAAAGAAAAACAGGGTGGGTGTTGTGGTGCAGTGGGTTAAGCTACCACTTGGGTGGTTCTCATCCCATATTAGATACCTCGGTTTGAGTCCCAACTCCTCTGCTTCTGATCCAGCTTCCTCCTAAAGCAGCCTGGAGGCCCCAGGTGACCACACAGCACAAGCACTTGGGTCTCTGCCGCCCAGACAGGAGACTCGGATGGAGTTTCTGGCTCCTGGCTTTGACCTGCCTGAGCCCGGGCTGGTGTGGGAATTTGGGAAATAAACAAATGGATGGAAGATAGTCTCTCTCTCCTTCCCCCCCTCTTTCTCTCCTTCCCTCTGCCTTTCAAATAAATAAAGGCAAATACATTTTTAAAAGAAAACTGAAGATTCTTCCTACATATAACAAGTTATTTAAAATTTGGTTTCATTCCATTTGAAAGTCAGTGAGACAGAGAGAAAAAAGCAGAGACAGACAGAAGGAAATCTTCCATCCTCTGGCTCACTCCCCAAATGCCCATTCCAACCATGGCCAAGAGCCTGCAACTCTATCTTGGTCTCCCACATGGATGGCAGGGGCCCAAGGATTTGAGCCTTAGCCGGCTGCCTTGCCGGATGCACATTGGCAGGAAGCTGAATCAGAGACCTGGAAGAGGCTCCTGGCTCCTGGCTTCCAATCAACGAAGCTCCAGCCATTGCAGCATCTTAGGGAAGGAAACAGCAGATGGAAGACCTCTCTCTCTCTCTGCCTTTGCCTCTCTGTCACTCTGCCTTTCAAATAAATAAATAAATACTTTTTTAAAAAGGTACCTATATCTCATACCCAAAAAATAAAAATAAAATAAAATAAATTTATGTCCGATCTTCCCACTGCTGTGGGAATGGAGAGGAATTCAAGGCAGAGCATAGATAAAGTAGAAGAATAGCAACAGGATATTTTAAAGAGATTAGAGTTAATAGTACACACTCAGAGGTGAGTGTGGGCAGCCCCACGAGGAGGATCACTGGTACCCCATATCAGTCACCCCCTTTATTGTAGGGGTGGCTCCCTAGTTGAACGTATGGGTGGGGTGCAGTTTGGACAGGGTTCAGCGTGAGCAATCATCCCATAGGAGGTCTTATGGTGTCCCCACATGGAGCTCAGCAGACATGGGCTCATCATGGCGTCTCGTGCATGATGGAGGACGCTCCGGTGCATCATGGGAAAGTGGGTGTGCTGACCTGGCAGGGAAGGGGACGGAGCTGCTAGCAGTGCAGGGCTGAGGCACAGAGACTGCTGGGAACCCTCAGCTGCATTGTCTGTCCCTGGCCCGTGTCACCGCCAAGCAGAGGTGCTCCCCTCCTGAGACACTGGTCTGCTCTGTCTCAGGGGTCCTGTGAGGTGTGCAGTTGTCAGACTTCCCTCCATCCGCAGTCCGCTGGAGGGCCTCAAACTGGGGCCCACTTTTAGCAACTGAATATGCCACCAGGTGTGTATCGTTGGCCTCCCGCCTGGCCCGTCTCATGCCTGTCCCCTGCAGAAGTCTTGGGAGGATCTTCCGTTTCACGGACGCTGCCTGGTACCTTCAGTCTGGTCTGGAAGGACCCAGTGGCCTCGGGGTCTGGCGCCTGGCTCTGAAGTGAGAGCCACTTCCTGCCTCTGTGCCCTGGGGCGAGTTCCTCCTCCCATCAGCGATTCAGGGAGCAACAGTGTCTGTATGGAGGAGTACTGATGAGGACTTACGGCAAAATACATGGGCAGACCTCTGGCTTGGGGCAGCTCATGGTTAAGCACTGAAAGAAATTTTAAAATAATTGAAAAGAAGCCGACGCTGTGGCTCAACAGGCTAATCCTCCTCCTAGCGGTGCCGGCACACTGGGTTCTAGTCCCGGTCGGGGCGCCGGATTCTGTCCCGGTTGCCCCTCTTCCAGGCCAGCTCTCTGCTGTGGCCAGGGAGTGCAGTGGAGGATGGCCCAAGTGCTTGGGCCCTGCACCCCATGGGAGACCAGGAGAAGCACCTGGCTCCTGGCTCCTGCCTTCGGATCAGCATGGTGCGCCGGCCGCAGCACACCAGCTTCGGCGGCCATTGGAGGGTGAACCAACGGCAAAGGAAGACCTTTCTCTCTGTCTCTCTCTCTCTCACTGTCCACTCTGTCTGTCAAAAAAAAATTTTTTTTAATTAAAATTAAAATAATTGAAAAGAAACCATTGTAGGGGCCAGCACTGTGGCCTGTGGTGTAGTGGGTTAAGCTGCCGTCTGCAGCGCTGGCATTCCATGTGGGTGTACATTCGAGTCCCAGCTACTTCAGTTCTGGTCCAGCTCCCTGCTAATGAGCCTGGGAAAGCAGCGGAAGATGGCCCAAGTGTTTGGGCCCCTGCACCCACATGGAAGACCTGAAAGAAGCTCCTGGCTCCTGGCTTTGGCCTGGCATAGAACCAGGCCAGTGCTAGGCTACATTCATGAGGGTACTAAGACATCAAACAGTGTCACATGGCCTCAGACGTAACTCACTTAAAGGGCGGCTAGTCTCTGGGTGATTGATTCTGGGTTCAAGCTTTTGGTGTTCAATTTGGCAAACAGATTTTACCTGTAAAAGCTGGGGCTAGCCCAGGCCAAAGTCAGGAACCTGGAACTCAAGAAGAGTCTCCGGTGTGGGTGGCAGAGATCCAAGTACTTGAGCCATCACAGGCCATTAGCAGGGAGCTGGACTGGAAGTGGAGCAGCCGGGACTCGAACCATCACCTGCATGGGATGCTGGTGACACAGGCAGGACTTTCCCCACTATGCTATGGAACCAGCCCCTGGAGAGAGTTTGCAGTGCTAAACGCTGTTGGTTCAGTCTCATTTTATCATGTGTATTTCTTCTCTTGCAGTTTCCCATTGGGGTCTCTGTGTCTTCCTTTCATCTATTAAAAAGGTCAGGGGGGGTCTGTTGTTATCTCTGGTGGTCTGTGGGGAGGAAGCTGGGGCACAGAGCCCAGGAGGAGTCAGTCACGGAGGAAGCAGAGGTGACCAAGGACACACTCACAGTGAGCAGGCTGCAGGTGGGTCCTGCCGAGGGAGCTGCCAGCTCACTTCCTGAGAACGGAGCCATCACCCTAAAGCAAACACACGCCACACAGTCCCTGGAACACTGCCGTGCTCTGTCTCTCTTCTTGTCCTTTTAAAACACGCCCAGTTCCAGGAACACAGCTACTCCTTGTGTTTTGTTCTTGAGCTTCAAATAAAATTCCTTGAATTACCAAGTGATTTTCATATCCTAATAAAACACTTCTCTGTTGCAAAGACTGTGGGCAGAAGAGTATTTTTGCAGCCATAGAAACCCAGCCGATGCCATGGCTAACTAACCACCTTACCCGGATGACTTTTGGTAAACCAAGTCAAACCAATGGGTTTGCTATAATCGCTTCCATTTTTTTTTTTTTTTTTTTTTGACAGGCAGAGTGGACAGTGAGAGAGAGAGACAGAGAGAAAGGTCTTCCTTTGCCGTTGGTTCACCCTCCAATGGCCGCCACGGCCGGCGCGCTGCGGCCGGCGCACCGCGCTGATCCGGTGGCAGGAGCCAGGAGCCAGGTGCTTTTCCTGGTCTCCCATGGGGTGCAGGGCCCAAGCACCTGGGCTATCCTCCACTGCACTCCCTGGCCACAGCAGAGAGCTGGCCTGGAAGAGGGGCAACCGGGACAGACTCCGGCGCCCCGACCGGGCCTAGAACCCGGTGTGCCGGCACCGCTAGGCGGAGGATTAGCCTAGTGAGCCACGGCGCCGGCCATCACTTCCATTTTAAAAGCTCCCTTATAGCTGGGGGAGGGAATTTAAATGCTTTGGCACTGCTTTATACATACAAATCAACCTCCTAGCTTCTCTCTCTCTTTTTTTACAAAAAAAATTATTTATATTTTATTTTTATGTGTTTATTTGAAAGAGTTAGAGAGAGAGAGAGAGAGAGAGAGAGAATCTTCCATCTACTGGTTTACTTGCCCAAATGGCTGCGATGGCCAAGGCTGGGCCAGGCTGAAGCTAGGAGTCCAGAACTACTTCCAGGTTTCCCATCTGGATGCAGGGGCACAAGCACTTGGGCCCTCTGCTGCTGCTTTCCCAAACACATTAGCAGGGAGCTGGATCAGAAGTGGATCAGCTGGGACTCGAACTGGCACCCATATGGGATGCTGGCATTGCGGGCAGGAGCTTAAACCTATACCACAATGCTACCCCTTTAGCTTCTCTTGGAATTCTTTGGAATTTTTGCTTTTTCTGTGTTTTAAGTACAAAGCACATTCCATCACCATTCTCTAGTTTCTCTTCTAGTTTCTGCTAATGAGGTCCCCACACACACTTGCCCATTTTCATGAGGGTACCAGGACAGCAAACAGAGCCAAACAGCTGCAGACATAACTAAAGGGCAGCTACTCTTTGGGAGATGGATGCTGGGTTCAAGCTTTTGGTATTCAAAGCTTTATTCCTTTGTCCTTTTCTCAAAAATTTGAGCAGAGACAGAGAGACCCAGAGAGCTTCCATCCACTTGTTCATTCCCCAAATCCCAAATGCCTGCCAAAGCTGGTGCTGGGCCAGGCCAAAGCCAGGAACCTGGAACTCAAGCTGTGTCTCCATTGTGGAGGGCAAGGACCCACGTACTAGAGCCAAGCACAGGCTGCCTGCCAGGGCCTGCATTAGTTAAGAAGCTGTGATCAGGGCCCAGCTGGAATCTGCTCCCAGGTTCTCTGATACGGATGCAGGCATTCCACACAGTATCTTTACGGCTGTGCCAAACACCCATCCTCAACATTTAAAAAAAAAAAAAAGACTTTGCTCCTAGAGTGAAAAACATGCAAAAATTGTGGAGTGGGAAATGGGGACACAGCCATAGGATGGCCTCTGTATTACAAAATAAAGCCCTGCATTTCCTTATTTCTCACAATCAGAAAAAAAAATGACTTGGATGCTACTCTGTACCAGGCCCTATTCTAAGATTTTACATATGTCATTTAATTTAACCCTTACAATAGGGAGACTGAGGATAATAAGACGATATTGCTATTTTACAGATGAGAAAACAAAGGCTTAGGGAGGTTATGCACCGAGCTCAAGGCCTTAGGGCTAGTAAGTGATGTTCATCAACTTGTGTTAGAACTTCTCTCCTCTGCCACTTCCTCAAAGAATAACCAAGAATCACAAGTCATGTTGTCTACCAAAATGCTGAGTAAACAAGAGGTCACGAGACTTGAATTCATGTCTCGAGTGGCCTTGATAAAGTCGCAAACCCGCTGGGCTTCAGTTTTGTTCTATGTTAGATAATAATAATAATGGTATCTGTTTAATAACAATATGGACATTTGGCACAGTAAAGCTACCCCTTGGGAACCCACATCCCTTACCAGAGTGCTTGGCTTTGAGTCCTGGCTCCAGTTCCAATGCTAGCTTCCTGCCAATGCTCACACTGGGAGGTAGCAGGTGATGGCACAAGTAGTTAGGTCCCTACCACATATGTGGGGACCTGGATTGAGTTCCGGGCTCCTGGCTGCAGCCTGGCCCAGTCCTGGCAATTGCAAGCACTTGGAGAGTGAACCAGTGGATGGAAGGATCTCTCCATCTGTTTCTGTCCCTCTTTCTCTATCTTTCAAATGAAGTTAAAATAAATAAAATTTAAAAGAAAAATAATACTTGTATAACTCTACAGGTTAGTCATAAAAATCAACTGAGATGAACAAGATGACAGATCTTTGTTAGGTGGAAAGTTTTGAGCAACTCCAGTGACTTTTTTTAAAAAGATTTATTTGTGTATATATCTATTTTAAAAGCAGAGAGAGAGAGAGAGAGAGAGAGAGAGAGAGAGAGTGTGACAGGCAGATCTTCCATCCACTGGTTCATTCCCCAAATGCCTTCAACAGCCAGAGCTGGTGGATACCAAAGCCAGGAACCAGGAACTCCATCTGGGTCTCCCACAAGGGTGGCAGGGACCCAAATATTTGGGCCATCACCGGCTGCCTCCCAGGCTATACGTTAGCAAGACACTGGATTGAAAGCAGAGCAGCCGGGACTCAAACCAGCACTCCCATGTGAGGTGCGGGGTGCCACAAAGCGGCAGCTTAACCCACTGTGCCACACACCAGCCTCCTGCGATGACTTTGGATATCTGTGCTGGTGGGAGGTGCCAGGGTGGTTTCACAGAAAGGGCAATGCCGGAACCACACTTAGGAGGGTGTACGTGGTCCGCGTAATCACAGATAACATCTGCTGGGCAATTACTGTGTCCCAGGCTCCTTCGATGCCTACGATGACTCGATGACGTCATTCAGGTAGGCCCTGGCCAGCCTGCTTGTGTCAAGGCCTATTAACCTGGTCCCACAAGGCTGCTCCTGCTGTCATCCACTGATCACAGCCCAAAGAGAGGGGATGGGGGTTGAAACAACAGCTGCACAGACTTTGAAGGTAACAACCCAAGCTCTCAAAATGAGTGGACCTACAGGAACTCAAGACCCACAAGGCCGGCGCCACGGCTCACTAGGCTAATCCTCCGCCCTGCGGCGCCAGCACACCACATTCTAGTCCCAGTCGGGGCGCCGGATTCTGTCCCGGTTGCCCCTCTTCCAGGCCAGCTCTCTGCTGTGACCAGGGAGTGCAGAGGAGGATGGCCTGAGTACTTGGGCCCTGCACCCCATGGGAGACCAGGAAAAGCACCTGGCTCCTGGCTCCTGCCATCGGATCAGCGCCGGCTGCAGCGTGCCAGCCGCGGTGGCCATTGGAGGGTGAACCAACGGCAAAGGAAGACCTTTCTCTCTCTCTCTCTCACTGACCACTCTGCCTGTCAAAAAACAAACAAACAAAAAAAGACCCACAAATGGTATGACAGGAACAGTTCCTCTTGGTCAGTGGCCACATCCTGAGAGGGGACAGGCAGGAACAGAACTGGCCTGACAACTCAATCAGCCAATTCCCATTGCACAGGAGATTCAGGAGGTTTTTCTTACCTGACTGCACACTTATTCAGGCTTTGTCCTCAGTTTGACCAGGAGCTCAGCAGAGACCTGAATAAAAAAGACCAGGAATCTGGATTATCTCCAAACGACTCCCAACCTGCACATCCACAAATCAGGAGTGAATTTTAAGGTTCAAGGCACTCAGAAGGAGCCCCACGAAGGAAACACTACTGGTGACGGCTTCTTCATGTCTCCAAACATCACTGCTGAAGCAATTGGTACAAGTGAACAGCGCAGAGGACAAGTGCAGCAAATGCCGCCCACGTGGAAGTGGTGATACAGAACACAAGAACACACCCAAACCTGGCTGGAGTTGCCACAGACCCCCAAAACCGAAACCGGGTCCGCTCGCCCAACGCACAGCAAGCCAATCGCTGACACCAAGGTTGTGGGAGAAGGTGTTTATCACAGAGCACAGAACTAGGAGCCAGGCAGCTGTTGTTTAATTCCTGGGCTCCCTGAGGGATTGTGAGATTGAAGTTTGTGTTGAGAGCTGCATGTTCAGTGCGTGCCCAGGTTCCTGGTTGGTCAGCGATGCTCATGGCCTTCCTTTGAACCGTCCCTGCCACCCTTGAGGGAGACCCAGATGGAGTTCCTGGTTCCTGGCTTTGGTCTCCACCAGCTCCGGCTGTTGAAGGCATTTGGGGAATGAACCAGTGGATGGAAGATCTGCCTGTCACTATCTCTCCTCTCTCTCTACTTTTAAAATAGATACACAAATAAATCTTTTTTAAAAAATCACTGGAGTTGCTCAAAACTTTCCACCTAACAAAGATCTGTCATCTTGTTCATCTCAGTTGATTTTTATGACTAACCTGTGGAGTTATGGTGACGGCACAGTGGGCTTCCTTTAGCCTGGGGGCTGCACACAGGTGGTGCTTACTTTATGCTGTGGGCCTGGGGTTCCTGGAAAAGAAACTCCTCAGGACAAGAGCAACATCAAGGTGGTCTTCCCCATTCCCCCTATCCCCGCCCAGCCCCCACTATTGTAGGCAAATCAAGAGTAAACCAGCAGATGGGAGTTGTCTGTCTATCTCTGCCTCTCTGCCTTTCAAATAAAATAAATTTTTAAAAGATTTTATTTATTTATTTGAGAGGTAGAGTTACAGACAGTGAGAGGAAGAGACAGAGAGAAAGGTCTTCCTTCAATTGGTTCACTCCCCAGATGGCTGCAACGGCCGGAGCTGCACCGATCCGAAGCCAGGAGCCAAGTACTTCTTCCCACTCTCCCATGTGGATGCAGGGGCCCAAGCACTTGGGCCATCCTCCACTGCCCTCCCAGGCCACAGCAGATGGAAAGAGGGGCAGCTAGGACTAGAACCGGTGCCCATATGGGATGCTGGCACCGCAGGAGGAGGATTAACCTACTGTGCCATGGAGTCAGCCCCTAAATAAAATTTTAATTAAGAATACTTTTTAAGGCTTTTTACTTAAGATAAAATTACTCAGTATTCCAAAACATTCCATATTGGGGGGATACCATTCCCTGAGCCCCAAGACCACCAAACCATGTCTACTGCTGTTTCCTTCACAATCCTGGGTCCATATCTTAGTTGGCTCTCTTGGATGGATTCTGACAGACGAATGCTGCAGATGCAAACCACAACTTGTGGAATACACCTGAGACTGCAGGGATTCACTCCCCCTGTGTCTCCATTGAGCTCACCAGGGCATGACGTGGGTTCCTATGGTTCATTCATCTGGGGGAATAGAGATTACCATCTTTGAAACCTGTGCAAAATACGATGACTTTGAGTGGGGGGGAGGGGAGAGAGAGAGAGCGATTGAGGGAGAGAGAGAGGGAATGATTAAGAGAGAAAGAGAAACAGACTCCATGAAGAGTGGTCATGGAAATGACCTCAAACCAAGCCTACTGTGCGAAATTAAACTATGGCTACTATTTGGCCTAAGGAAAACTTACAGCTGAGGGCGAATGGGAAGGAGGCATTGGATAAACCCTGAATCATTCCACTAACAGCATATAATAAAAAATACGTTCCAGCTTTGAAAGGGAAGGCAAAAAGAATAATAAAATGGGCACTCAAGCATCCCATGGAGAACACTGAGTTGTTTTCTACCTTATCCTCATAGGAGTGCAAATGAGTGTGAAAACGGGAAACGTGTCAGTGTGTCTCTGCTCCATATATGGCAATAAGAGGGTGTAAGTCTGTATGACTGAGTGTGCAAAGCCACTGCAGAGGCTGTGGCCCGGCACATGCGTGATGCACGCGGCATGTACATGACTCAGTGACCTCTAAGAAACTCCCCCAGCCCTGCAGAAGACTGGCTGGCAGCCTTGGCCTGTAAGAACTTTGCTTTGTTTTAAAGACTTTATTTTTGTCTTTAAATATTTTCTTATTTGAGAGACAGAGAGACACAGGCAGTCAGAGAGCTCCCATCCACTGGTTTACCTCCCAAATGCCTGGGGCCAGGAATTCAAGTCAGGTCTCCCCTGTGGGTGGCAGGAACCCATCTACTTGAAGCCATCATCTGCTGCCTCCTAGGGTACTCATTAGCAGGAAGCTGGTATCAAGAGCACAGCCAGGCCGTGGCTCACTAGGCTAATCCTCCGCCTAGCTGCGCCGGCACACCGGGTTCTAGTCCCGGTCAGGGCACCAGATTCTGTCCCGGTTGCCCCTCTTCCAGGCCAGCTCTCTGCTGTGGCCAGGGAGTGCAGTGGAGGATGGCCCAAATCCTTGGGCCCTGCACCCCATGGGAGACCAGGAGAAGCACCTGGCTCCTGGCTCCTGCCATCAGATCAGCGCGGTGTGCCGGCCGCAGTGCACCGGCCGCGGCGGCCATTGGAGGGTGAACCAATGGCAAAGGAAGACCTTTCTCTCTGTCTCTCTCTCACTGTCCACTCTGCCTGTCAAAAAAAAAAAAAAAAAAAAAAAAAAAAAAAAAAAAAAAGGCACAGCCAGGGCTGGAACCCCCCAATATGAAATGTGGAGATCCCAACACAGGTGTTAACCACTAGGCCAAATCACCTCCCTGGAGACTTTGTCAGTTAACACTATTAGATGAGAAATGAGCTCTTGGTGGTAAAAAATTGGTGGTGGTCCAGACAGGGAACTGGGTAAAGTATCTGTGCCCCCCTTGCAGAACAGGGTATAAAGATCTAGGGTGCTCTGGGCCTGCTCCCCAAGCGAGGGCACCAAACCGCGAGGCTCAGCCTCCTGTTCCCAGCCACAGATCCAGCAGATTCTGTTGTCTGAGGATAGCAGTGAACCACAGCCTGCCCCCAGGATGCTGACCCTCTGCCTGCGAATGAGCCTCTCGCGAAGGAACTGCACTAACAGGTCAGGGACTGGCCCAGGATAGGCCGCAGGAACTGTTGTGTGTTTGGTTGTGGACAAGTGCATGCCCAATAAATATCGGTGCAAGGTGGCCTAATTTTGTCAGAAACTCGTTCATTACAATCTGGCAGTGGGGGTTAGAAGTAGCTACTCCAGTCTAGCTCTCACTAAGGGCATTTGCTGAGCCCTGTCCAAAAAGTCCAAATCAAGATAGGTCAGTTATGTAACCAAAGTAGGTCAGTTAACAATTGTGCCCAATATTCATTTCATTTCATTCCTCTTCCTGTGTGTAAAAGTCGTGTTTTGCTGGGGCTGATGACTCCAGGCTCAATATTCATTTCTTTCCTTTTCCTGTGTGACTGTCCCAGAAAAGGACTCTTCATCAAGTCTTTGAGAGGAACCTGCAAACAGTGTCTCTCTTCCCACCTGCTTTCCAGGCCAACTGAGAAACAATTCCAAGGAATAAGGCAAACAGAAAAGCCTCTAATACTACTTTTATTACTGACACAGTGCAGTTTGGAGGGTGAAATTCCATAGAAAGGCCACTTGGTGGTGTTAACTCCCTATCCTCCAATCTATACATCCAAACAGCGTAGCCCTGGGCAAGCTGGGGCCGCAGGACAATGAGACACCCGTGGCATCCTAGCAATGACAGATGGGAAGAGGGGGAAGGAGAAACAGACCAAAGTCTCCATGTTTGGGACCCTAGGTAATTTAGGTTCACCTAGACAAGACGGGAGGTCCAAGGGCTGTCACCCAACAGGCAGCATACCCAATCAGAGAATGTAAGGATGAAACTCCTGACACTAAGCAAGAGCCATGTCGATGAATGTGCCACATGGTTCCACAGTGAGATTATCATCCTTTGGGGTCCTTAAGCCACAGTCAGGCAAAAGGCAGGAATCAGCAGGTCTCTGGGGCCTCCCTGGAGGTGCTCCATCAGTCATCCACAGCCACACCTGCTAGGCAAGGGATAAAGGAGGACCAGCAAGCGCCTGTGAGTCTGGAGCCACTTCCTGGTCGTGCCATGGCACTCAAGGCACAGAGTCCAGCTGCCCATGGCCCGCCAGGCAGCCAGCTCTGCACACGCTGGTAAAGGAATTCACCCTCGGCTCCTACTCCTACCTCTCCCCTGATGCCAACACAGCCCCAGGAACGTGACACCGAAGTCATCATCCTCACTCTGCAGACGCTGAAATGCAAGACTCGCCTTAAACGCCAAGCCCCAGGTTTGAAAGCCGGTGTGACTGTGCTCAGCTTAAGCTTTAAACCTTTCCAGAACTCAGTGTTCACCTCTAGAGATCACGGAAGAAAAAAGCAAGAAAAAAAAGAAGACGACTCTTGCTTCAGATGCATATAAAAGAAATTGTAGTTTATGTGAACTTTCTTCTCAGAAAAGGGGCCAGATTCATAGTTTTTTTCACTGTTGGGTTATTAAAGTATGATATAAATATGGCTCAGTTGTTGTCTGTTTCAGCAAAATAGATTCAAGGTTTATGGAATGAAATGACTCATCCCTGTGGCTTCTGTCCACGTCAAGGCAAAGCTGGGATATTACAGTCATCACAGGAGCTTCGATGAGCACCTACATTCTACGCAGAAAACCACAGCCAACTGCCTAGTGTTTTTCATATTTCGTTAATATGAAAATGCTTCAAAATGTTCCTGGAAAATGGGGTTTAAAGGCAAGTTTATTTTGGTTCAAAAAAATATTGAAATCCATACACACAAGCAGTATTCTAAACGTTCATGAAAAGTGTGTCTTATGAAAAATGTACGTGGGGCCAGTGCTGTGGTGTAGCAGGTGAAGCCACTGCCTGCAGTGCCAGCAGCCCATATGGGTGTCAGTTCAATTCCTGGCTGCTCCTCTTCTGATCCAGCTCTCTGCTATGGCCTGGGAAGGCAGTAGAAGATGGCCCAAGGCTTTGGGCCCCTACACCTGTGTGGGAGACCCAGAGGAAGTTCCTGGCTCCTGGCTTCAGATCGGCGCAGCTCTGGCCATTGCAGCCAACTGGGGAGTGAACCAGCGGATGGAAGACCTCTCACTCTCTCTGCCTCTCCTCTCTCTGTGTAACTCTTTCAGATAAATAGATAAATAAATAAACCTTTAAGAACACTCAGAACCCTGTAGCCTCTGAACCTGGCAGCTGGGAAAGGCCCAGCAGCAAGCACCACGGCTCTGTATACTCCGTGATCTGTGTCACAACTCAATGTGTCTGTTAAACTGCATGAAAGCGGCCACAGCTTATGCTTCAGCAAGTGGAACAGCTGGGCACTGATAAAACCCAACACATGGAGACTGACTTTTCCATTTCTTATCATTTTTTACTTGTCACAAAATATCAGTCTTCTTTTTGAAGTAGCACCTTGACAGTAGGGACTCCATTTTGGAGCACTTGAGACTCCATTCTGGGAAAGCACCCCCCACCGTGAGACTCTGGTCTGAAACTATGATCTCAAATAGTCGGACAATAGCAGTGCACTACATCACCCTTGGCAGAGCACAGAAACCCCCTAGCATGATCGCTCAAGCTTGAAAGTAGAAAGGTTGCACCTGGGTTAATGATAAAGATGTGATTTGTCTATGTCTTACATTTAACTAAAACTAATAATTGGATTAATGTCAAGACCATAATTGATAATTGTTAAGATTGTAACTGGTATTGTCAAGATTATAATGGATATTAATTTCACTTAGGTCTTAGGTTATCTTGACCCCAGTAACTATGTACTCTCTTTTGATCTTAGCAACCACGTATTCCCCCTCCCGATTTTGCGGTTTTTGCCTTTATAAACCTTGTGGCTTTGGGCCTCGGGGTCGGGAGTTCTTTGGGGCAGGAGCCCACTCTCGGCCGCCGGCAATAAAGGACTTTAAAACTTTTTCAGTGTGTGGCGCTCCTCTGTCAGCACTCGCTCAGCACAACATTTTGATCATTATTTTTTGGCCATTAAAAAACGTGAAAACTAAGGATGGGCATTTGACGCCGTGCTGCGGTCAATGCCTGGGCGCTCACACCCCATGTCAGGACGCTGGCTGAGGTCCCCCTGCACTTCTGGGCTCAGCTTCCTGCTGGCGTGCATCCTGGGGGCAGCAGGTGATGACTCCGTCCCTGGGTCCCTGCCTCCACACTGGAGGACCAGGTTGAACCTGACCTCGGCCTGACCCGCCCCTGGCTATTGCAGGCATACTGGGAAGCAACCTGCAAAATGCAAGATCTCTCTCTTTCTCTTTCAAATAAAATGAAATTAAATAAATAAAATGTTTAAAGGTACAAAACTGCTTTTGGTTCATGGACTTTACAGAGATAGGCATTGGCCTGATGTGGTCATTTTCTGATCCCTGCTCTAAGCTAAAGCAGCTCTCATCTATCCCGCAAGTCTTGTGATCCAGCCTTCTAAGACTAATTTTCCTCCCAATGACCTGCTTTCTCTTCCCCCCTCATCTTTAACTGTTAGTTATTACACGTTGCTTTCATTTAAGCAAATCCCCTGTGCAGGAACCTAGGAAAAATTAGGGAAATGACTGTTCTCCCAGCAGGTGGGAATAGGGGGGTTCATTCATGCAGTGAGTGAAAGTGCACCTGGGTCAGGCGGTAGGCCTGGTGCTGACGACAGGATTCAGGCCCTGGCTCTCCAACAACAGCACTGACCTCTTAGGAAAGACCCCATCAAGGCATTTCATCCACCAGATATCCTCAAAGTACTGAGAAGCATGAGGGTGCTGAGAAAACTTCCTGGAAAATGGAATTAAAAGAGAGGCTTATTTTGGTGGAAAACACCTTACAATCCATGTATATGTGGAGTTTTCAAAAAGCTCATAGAAATCCCCTGTCCCCATCGATTGGTAAATACCTAAAACCTTGCGTCTTGCACTGTTCTGTGCAGGGTAAACCTTGCTGCAGCTCTGCCCAGACCACCTGCTGCCTGGACCTGGGGCCACACAAGGAAGCTGCCATGATAGACTCCTCTGTTCTTATGTGGAGCTGTCTTATGAATTTTCAGTCTTGGGATTCCTGCTCAGACAGCATAAAATTCCTATCTCACAAGACGAGGTCAATACTAAAAGCGTGGTTCGGGTTAAAGGAACTCCCACAGTCCACTTCCTGAACACCAGGCACTTCTGCAGACAGCCAGTTCCTCTTCTGGGACAACCGTGAACAACGACTGGTGTGGACAACCCCAGCGCAGCCACCCGAATGACTATGTCCAGCAAATGGCATGGGATCTGCAACCTCTGTGGATTTGAGACTGTGGACGTGTTGTGCTATAGTGTGGTGACAGCTTCTCCGCACAGTTGCCACCCTTCTCGGAGACACGCTGTCAAAGGGAGACCGGCGGCTTATCTGAGCAGAGCAGTGCTGAATGCAAAGAGGGGCCTCGCTCTAGGGCATCGGCTTCCTGGCAGCAGCAGGAAGCCTTCAGGCTGCCTCTGGGTGTCCCCCAGCACTGAAAGGACATCCCGTGCTGTCACCGTCCTGAGGAGTGGGGCGGACAACTGCCTAGAACCCTTCAGGAAAAGCCGTGTCCCTGTCACTTGTCAGTGCCCTTGACAGCCTACAGGACAGCCTGTCAGCTTGGCTCATGCTACTGAACTACCAAACACTGCCTTTAGAAGGGGAAACCAATGTAAGGTTTAACACAGAAAAAAAAAAAAAAAAGAAATTTACAGGCTTTTTCTTAAGGTGTAAAAATGTGCTCATTCCTAAGGTGCTGGGTGTGAGTGCGTGGGAGGCAGCCCCGCCTTCCAGCTCAGCCAGACCTCCCAGGGCCAGGTGGGCGTGCCCTTATCCAGATCCCATGTGAGCGCCCAGCAGCGCAGAAGGCACCTCCCATGGGCTGGTTTTTCCACCCACTTGCGTGGATGCAGATGCTTCCCTTGACCATGTTACTCCAGAGGCAAATTTCACATGGGCTTTTTATTTGTTTTGTTTTTTTAAAAATAACCAAGTATCCAACTTCTCTAAAGTAGATCACCACAGTATTTAAAAACAATACAAGCAGTATGTGGGGGCTGGCATTGGGCGCTGCGTCCCGTATCAGAGTGCCAGGTTCAAGTCCTGGCCCCTCCTCTTCCCATACAGCTTCCTGCTAGTGCACACCCTGGGAGGCAACAAGTACTTGGGTCCCTGCCACCCACATGGGTGCTCTCTGTCTCACTGCTTTCAAATAAAATGGAAATTTTTTTTTAAAAAAAGGACATGGATATTTCTGTAAGCTTATATAAAAGCTTAAGCCTAGGCCTGGCCATTACAGGCCTTTGTGGCATGAATCAGCAGACAGGAGCTCTGTCTGTCTCTCTCTCTGCCTCTCAAATAAATGTGAAAGCTCGGTCGCTGGCACTGCAGGAAATTCTGTAATCTCCCCTAAAACTTCTGATCCAGCTCCCTGCTAATGCACCTGGAAACACAGCAATGATGGCAAAGACCTTGGGTCCCTCCCACCCGTGTTGGGGACCTGGATGAGATTCTAGGCTCTTGACTTGGGCTCAGCCCAGCCCCAAGCCATTGCAGCCATTTGGGGAATCAACCAGCAGATGAAAGATCAATCTTTCTCTCTGCCCCTCTTTTTATGTAATTCTGCCTTTAAAATAAACAAACAAATCCTTCTAAATAAAATGTAATATTCATGTTGGAGCAGACTACAGAGCTGTGGAGAGACTACAGAGAGAGACTACAGAGCTTGTGTTGACAGCACAGGTGGGCAGGTGAACAAATACAGCGCAAACCTAGGGTGTGGCATTGAGAAATAAAATTCCAAGAGAGGGTTGGATCAGGAACGCATGGCTGTGAGCTCACAAGAAGCTAGAAAATAAGTCTAGAAATAAGACCAGGCTGATGTGCTAATGAGAGAAAATTACCTACAAGTCAGCAACGCCTGCTTTGGCAAGGAAACGAAAACCCAACTCCAGACCTAAAGACTAAGCAAGGATTCTTCTCCCCCATCAAGTGCAGAGGTGGGCTGGGGCAGGCTTGTGTCCAGCTGCCGATTGTGCCCCCAGGGAGGCAGCTCTCTTCCCGCTGGGCTGTGCTGGGCCTGCTGGCTTCTGTCCCCTGCCGTCACCTTTCAGTGGCAGTCGGGCTGCCCCCGGTGCTCCCACACGCTCCCCACCCACCCCGAGCCGGTAAGAAGGGAGAGGGAGCAAGAGCTTTGCCTTGGGTGCCTGTGCATGTTTTTCAGAAAGGAAATCCCTCCCGGTGAGCTCTGCTCCATCTCACTTGCCAGAAATGGGTCAAGCGTCCACTTCAGATAAACTATTAGCAGGGGGAAGGAAATCACTGGAACACAGTAATTCTTTCAAATACCGTGACAGAGGCTGGTACGGTGGTGTAGCAGGTAAAGCCGCTGCCTGCAGTGCCAGCATCCCATATAGGTGCTGGTTTGAGTCTCAGCTGCTCCACTTCCGATCCAGCTCTCTGCTATGGTCTGGGAAAGCAATAGAAGATGGCCCAAGTGCTTGGGACCCTGCACCCTTGTGGGAGACCCGGAAGAAGCTCCTGGCTCCTTGCTTCAGATCAGCCCAGCTCTGGCTGTTGTGGTCATCTGGGAGTGAACCAGCAGATGGAAGACCTCCCTCCCTCTCCCTCTCCCTCTCCCTCTCCCTCTCCCTCTCCCTCTCCCTCTCCCTCTCCCTCTCCCTCTCCCTCTCCCTCTCCTTCTCCCTTTGCCTCTGCCTCTCTGTAACTCTGCCTTTCAAATAAAAATAAATGAATAAATATTTTAAAATACCATGACAGGTTAGTTGTGTGGACAGAGTGACAGAGCCAGGTTGTCTTTTGGCTGTTCATCCCTGGAGTCCTTGTGAAGAGGAGTTATTCTCACAAGCACATATATGTCTGGCCTTAGACCTGCTGGGAGCTGTCGTGACCCGGAAGAGAGCTAGAAGGAAACACACAAGTAAATGACCTGGGACTGAGAAAACATACTGGTAACAGAACCAATTCCCAAAGCGAGACAGGATCTTGATGTTGTAACCCCTACTTTTCTTATTTAAGAGGCAGAGAGACAGAAAACACCTCCCTACGTTGATTCACCTGCAAATGCTCACAAGCCCTAGGAGCAGCCAAGCTGAAGCCAGGAGCGGGAACTCCATCCAGTTCTCTCATGTGGGTGGTGGGGACCCAACTCCTTGAGCCATCACCTGCTGCCTCCCAGGGTGTGCATTAGCAGGAACTGGAACGCAGAGCGGAGCTACTCTCAAGTCAAGAAGGAGTCAAGTACAGGAAGGCGGGGACCGGGTTCTTTTGAACCTGAGACAGTGACTTGAACAGGGCCGACACAGACGATAGGTATAACAGCAAAGGGAAAGAAAGTGCTCTTCTTAGGAGAGTAGAAGCTGGCCAACAGATCAAAGCTCAGATGGAGACTGAGTCCTGAGGCCCCTAAGGCATCAGTGACTGTGTCCTGTACCTGGAGGGAAGGATGTTGGGTGAGGGGCCCTTATTGTGGTGCTGAGATCCTCTGACCTGCAGGCCATCTGGCTGTCATCCCCTCCATACGTACAGCATCTAAGTGAAGATGTTCTAAAGCTTGCAATTTATTGATAGCTTGTCAATCAAGTGATTTAGAGCAAGTGGGCTTTTAGAATTTTTAGAGTTTGCTCAGCTGCTGTCTTAGCTGTTAAAACGGTCCCTAAGCAAGGAGGTTTTTTGCAGTTTCTTTTTCTTTGTTTCCCAGTTAGCCCTTCTCTGTCTCCTGCCTCAAGGTCAAGGATAAGGGAGGGACCACAGGGATCAGGAGAAACAGACTGAGATCAGAAGAGACGTTTGGAATTCATGCTTCTCCGCTTCCCCAGTTAACCCTTAGCTGTCTCCTGCCCAGAGCCGGGTCTCCAACCCTGGCATTCCAATCTGGGATGCAGACATTTCAAGCAGCGTCTTGACCACTATGCCAAACACCTCCCTGCAGCGTCTTAAATTTTTGGAAATTTAAAGGAGTGTGTGTATGTGTATGTGTGTGTGTGTGTGTATGTAAGATAGAAAGAGTTGGAAAGGGGGATGTGACTGTGTTTGATCTAGACTGGAATCCATAGTGAAATTGATGATAATTGACCAGGACCTCAGTAGAAGAGTCCATGGGCACTGGCCAAACTTACTATGAAAATTGTGGTACCACTGTGGATTCAGGGACCGCGAGAAAGAACACAGGACCAAACTGGGACAGCAGGGAACCCAGCCAACTGCACCAGCAAGGAAGAGAAGGCTAAGAGCGCTGTGCAGGGAATGGGCTGGGACGACGGCAGGACCCACGTCCCAGCGGGCACTTAAGAGAAGTCCCTTTCAGGGGCAGGCAATGTGGTGCAAGGGGTTCAGCCACTGCTTTAGGAGCCTACATCCCAAGTCAGCCCACCCAGCTTCCAGTCCCAGCTCTGCTTCTGATCCAGTTTCCTGCTAAAGCACACACCTAGGAAGCAGCAGATGCGGGACCAAGTACTTGGGTCCCTGTGACCCAGGTAGCAGGCCCAGACTGACTTCAGGCTCCTGGCTTCAGCCTGGCCAAGCCCTAGCTTTTGCAGACACTTAGGGAGTGAGCCAGCAGACAGAAGTACTCTTTCCTAAGCCTTTCAAATAAATAAAAATCAATCAATCAACTTTAAAAATAAACACTCCCTTTCAATTAAATTGACCCAGAAACTGTGGAGTGAGCAGGCTGCCCGTCTTGACTTAAGCCTGGACTCGGGCAGGCAGACCCACTAATCAAGTTGGATTTATTTTTCTTTTATTTATTTTATAAAGATTTATTTTATTCATTTGAAAGACAGAGTTATAGACACACACACACACACACAGTGAGAGAGAGAACCTTCCATCTGGGGGTTCACTCCCCAGATGGCTGCAGCAGTCAGCACTGGGCCAGGCTGAAGCCAGGAGCCAGAGGCTTCATCTGGGTCTCCCACATGGGTGCAGGGCCTAAGCACTTAGGCCATCTTCCACGGCTTTTCCCAGGCGCATTAGCAGGGAGCTGGATGGGAAGTGGAGCAGCGCCTACATGGGACGCGGGCACTGCAGGCAGCTGCTTAGCTGCCCCACTACAACACTGCCCCGACAAGCTTCAGTCTACCCTGCCCTCGGGGAAGACACTGGCTTCTCCTGTGTCAGGAGACAAGAATGACTGACCTGGGCGACAGCTGACTGCGGTGGCAGCACCGCCGACGGGGGAGGAAAGCAAGGCCAGGAGTGCAGGCGTGCAGGGCATGATCCCTGTCTTCAGGGGCCTGACGTCTACAGGGGAAACTTCACACAGGAGACTCCTGCAGGAGACATAGTCAGGATGCTCTGACCTGAACAGCTCCAGGAGCTGGTGGCCCGGCCCCTGGGGGGCCCCCACCCTCACACAGGGTGTCCAGAGCCACCCTGACTCTGGGACAGGGTAAGTTAGCTGCAGGCTCCTTCACACACCTCCCCTCCCCCCACCTTCTCTGCTTCTGCTTTGGGTTTTCAGAGCCTGACTTCACTCCGGCAAAGAAGGGCCCTTGTCTGGTCATCGGTATGCATGAAGAGCGAGAGAGCTGGGCACACCTGTCAGTGATAACAGAACTGCCATGCCACTGTCACACTCCTTACAGTGTGGACCCGGCTCGCTGTCGTCCCAGTTAAACCATGTGCCTGTAAGCACGTGCCTGCCAGTGACTGAGGCCCTTTCTAATCCAGTGACCTTAGTCACAAATAGCAAGGCATCCCATATGGTTGCCGGTTCGAGTCCTGGCTGCTACACTTCACATCCAGCTCTCTGCTGTGGCCTGGGAAAGCAGCGGAAGTTGGCCCAAGTCCTTGGGCCCCTGCGCCGGTGTGGAAGACCTGGAAGAAGATCCTGCTCCTGGCTTCAGATCAGTGTAGCTCCAGCCATCGCAGCCAACTGGGGAGTGAACCATCGGATGGAAGACCCCCCTCTCTTTCTCTGCCTTTCAAATAAATAAAATAAATTAGTTTGAAAACTGAATGAGGATATGAAAAACAGTTCAGAAGTGCAGTTCCTCACGTAAATGACCATGTGGCCACTCCACTCACCACACCGTCTTCTAGAGCCTGGGTTTTCAGGGCCTGTGTAGCTCTGACAACACTTTTCCAAGGTGGCAGAGAATCAACACGCATTACTAAAATCAACAACCCAGGGGAAGATTATTATTTAACTAACGGAATGCGGAGTAAGCAGTCAGTCGGGTCGGGGAAGGGGGGTTAAGTTTATGACATTTTTATACTAACCACCTTCCCAGCTAGTGAGGCGAGTGTTAATGATTGCTAAAACAGCTGTCAATCATGTGGCAGAAAAAGAAAGGAAATAAGCGTTTGACTAATCCATGAAATAGTCACGGGGTTTAAGTTAATTAGTGTGTAATTCACATGTAACTAACTGATTGTTGCTCAAAAATTCAGCTCCAAACCTAACATCAAATTCATGGACTAAAGACCATTCCCCTTTTGAAAGATCCACAATTCCTGTTCAAAGGCAAAATCTGTGGCATTAACAATATTCCCCAAATGCAAACTAAAAATCATGTTGGAAAGCCATTTCTCACTCATCTGGTGGCAAAGCTCCAAAATGTGAAACATATTCTGTTAGGAAGGCTGTGGGCAAACTAGGCTCCTTTAGACATTTCTGGTGGGAAAGCAAACAGTTCAGGCCTTCTAGAGGGGAATTTGTGAATATCTAGCAAAATTACAAATGCGTTTATGCTGTGGCCCAACATCCCAGTTCTTAGTGACCCATGCTAAAGGTACTAACCATACACATGCAGGGGTGGGCTTTCGGTGCAGTGGTTAAGATGCCCCGTGGGACACCTGCATCCCATGTCAGAGTGCCTGATTTGAATCCCAGCTCCTCCTCTTCTTCTTCTTCTTCTTTTTTTTTTTTTTTTGAAAGATTTATTTTATTTATTTGAAAGACAGAGTTACAGAGAGAGGTAGGGACAGAGAGAGAGAGAGAGAGAGAGGTCTTCCATTCTGCTGGTTCACTCTCCAAATGACCACAACAGCCAGAACTGAGCTGATCTGAAGGCAAGAGCAAGGAGCTTCCTCCAGGTCTCCCAAACAGATGCACTTGGGCCATCTTGCACTGCTATCCCAGGCCACAGCAGAGAGCTGGATCAGAAGAGGAGCAGCCGGGACTCAAACCGGTGTCCATGTGTGATGCCAGTGCAGGCTGGGGCACCACAGCACCAGCCCTTCCTCTGCTTCTAATCCAGCTTCCTGCTTGTGCAGACCCTAGGAGGCAGCAAGTGATGGGCCAAGTACTTGGGTTCCTGCCACCTGTGTTCAAGACCCAGAATGAATTCAGGACTCCAGACTTCAGCCTGGCCCAGCCTTAACTCTTTCAGGCATTTGGGGAGTGAACCAGTAGATGGAAGATGGATCTCTCTCTTTCTCTCACTGTCAAATAAAAATGAAAATAAATAAACAAATTTAAAAGAGCAAAGATATGCACGTAAATAAACCATAAATATTTGGTTGTGGGGAAGACAGTTTGCCTAGTGGTTAAGATGCCAGTGAGGATACCTACACCCCAGCTGTAGCATCTGATTCCTGGTAATGCAGACACCGGGAGGCAGCAATGGCTCCGTAATGGGGTTCCTGCCCACCATGTGGGCCACCTGGCTTGAGTTCCCAGCTCCTGGCTCCTGTGCCTCAGCTGTTGGCAGCATTTGGTGAGTGAAAGAGCACATGGGAGTTTGTTCTTCTGTCCCCCGCCTCTAAAATTAATTTTCAAAAAAAATTTTAACATCTTAAATTTACTACTTATTCACTTAAAAAGCAGGGAGAAGGAGAGGGAGAGGGAGAGGGAGAGGGAGAGGGAGAGGGAGAGGGAGAGGGAGAGGGAGAGGGAGAGGGAGAGGGAGATCTTCCATCTGCTGGTTTACTCTCTGATGCCCACAACAGCTGGGACTGAATCTGGCTGCAGCCAGGAGCCTGGGCCTTAGTCCAGGTCTCCCACAAAGGTAGCATGGATCCCACTACTTGACTCGTCATCTGCTGCCTCCCAGAGCATTTAATTGCAGGAAGCTGGAGTTGGAAGCAAAGCCAGGACTTGAACCCAGGCGCTATGATATGAGATCAGGCCTCCCAAGTGGTACCCTATCTGCTGCACCAAATGCTGTCCTCAAAAAATATTTTTTTAAATATTTAGTTATATTTACAGAATGAATCAATGGAAGATTGAAAATTGTTACCCATGGGACCGGCGCTGTGGTGCAGCGAATAAAGCTGCCGCCTGCGACATCCCACGTAGGTGCTGGTTCAAGTCCTGGCTGCTGCACTTCTGATCCAGCTCCCTACTAATGACCCTGGGAAATGAGCAGAAGATGGAACCAGTGCTTGGGACCCTGACACCCATGTGGGAGAAACAGAAGATCCAGGCTCCTAGATTCAGTCTGGCCCAGCCTGATTGTTGTGACCGTTTGGGGAGTGAACCAGCAGATGGAAGATCTTTCTCTGTCTCTCCCTGTGGCTCTGTAACTTTGACTTTCAAATAAATAAATAAATCTTTAAAAAAGAGTACTGTTTATAGGAACATCCAAGATATAAAATAATTTGAAAGATTTTAATAAAAAAAAAACACTAAAACTTGGAGTAGGCATTGCAGTACAGAATGTCAACCTGCCGTTTGGGACACCCACATCCTGTGTCCAAGCGCTTGGTTTGTATCCAGCTCCTCTGCACTTCCAATCCATCTTCCTGCCAGCGAGCACCCAGGGAGGCAGTAGATGATGTACCTGAGCCCCTTCCACCCACGTGGGAGACCTGGCTGGAGTTCCTGGCTCCTGGCTCCAGCCTGGACTAGGCTTTATTATTGTGGGCATTTGGGGAATGATCCAGCGGATGAAAGAGCTCTCTCTCTCCCTGTCACTCTGCTTTTCTTTCAAAGAACAGAAAATCTACAAACTATTGCTAAGAGAAATTAAAGGAACACCTAAATAAATAAA
Organism: Oryctolagus cuniculus; assembly: GCF_964237555.1. Lineage (NCBI taxonomy): Eukaryota > Metazoa > Chordata > Mammalia > Lagomorpha > Leporidae > Oryctolagus > Oryctolagus cuniculus. The sequence goes on along the minus strand of NC_091440.1, from coordinate 128,243,381 downwards.
ATGATACACCACACTCATCAGTAAAAACACTTGCTATTACTAAAATGTCGATGCTTCCCAAGTTGATCTGTAGCTTCGATCCAATCCCAAATTCCTAGGAGTCTCTTTCGTAGATATTTATAAGTTAAAACTATCATGGAAATTGAAGGAAAACAACAATTTGAAGAAGGAAAACAAAGTTTAAAGACGTATAATCTGATTTCAAGATTTCCTGTAAAGCTACAATCAACAAGATATTTTCATATTGGCATAGGGAAGATATGTAAATCAGCAGAACAGAATACTGTCTGGAGATAAACCCATACATATGTAATATGTGATCAGATGATATTTTAAAAATACAAGATGCAAAGAGACAACGAAACTGAGACAGATAGGAAGAGAAAGAGCGCCCACTCACTGGTTACTCCCCAAACGCCTGCAATAGCCGGGATTGGGATAGGCCGAGGCTGGGAGCTAGGAGCCCCATCCAGGTCCCTCCCATGACTGGCAGGAACCCAAGCACTTGAGCCATCACTGCTGCCTCTCAGATCTGCATTATGGGGAAGCAGCAGGCAGAGAGCAAAGCCAGGTACCCTGGGGGGAGATACAAGCACCTTACCCAATGTCTTAACACTAGGCCACATGCCCATTTCCAGTTGGTTTTTTAAAATGATGCCAAAATATTGAATATATTTATAATCAAGATATTGAATCAACCTTAGTGTCCACTAGTAGATGAATTTATAATGCAAATGTGGTACAGATACACAGAACATTATTCACCAAAAAAGGAATTAAATTCTGTGATTTGCAGCAAGATGGATGGAACAGGGGAACTTTGTGTTAAGCAAGTCAAGTCAGACACAAACTACCACATTTTCTCACTTATATGTAGAAGCTGAAAACCTGATCTCAAAGAAATAAAGAATGAAATAGCTGTTACCAGAACCAGAAAGAGTGCAGGGGAGGGAGGGGAGGAGAGAGAATGATTAATGGGCACAGGGTACAGTTGGACAGGAGGAGTAACTTCTAACCCTCCAAAGCACTGCAGAGGAACTATGGCTGACAACAATGAATCGTGTATTTCAAAGTAACTACTGGGTAAGATTTTTCATGTTCCCAACGCAAAGGAACGATAAATAGCTGATGTGACAGATATGCCAATTGCCTTGAGCTGATCATTACACACTGTGTCTGTGTACTGCAAATCAGACTGCACCTTTACCCCAATTAAAAATTAGCCAGGGGTTGGTGCTGTGGAGTAGTAGGTGATGCCGCTGCCTGCAGTGCCTACATCCCATACAGGCACCGGTTTGAGTCCCGGCTGCTCCACTTCTGATCCAGCTCTCTGCTATGGCCTGGGAAGGCAATGGAAGATGGCCCAAGTCCTTGGGCCCCTGCACCCACATGGGAGACCTGGAAGAAACTCCTGGCTCCTGGCTTCGGATCAGCACAGCTCCCACTGTTGCTGCCATTTGGGGAGTTAACCAATGGATGGAAGGCACCCACCAACTCACCTTTCAAATAATACATAAATAATTTTTTTAAAGATTTATTTTATTTTTTTTGAAAGAGTTACAGAGAGAGGTAGAGACAGAGAGAGGTCTTCCATCCACTGGTTCACTCTCCAGATGGCCTCAATGGCTGGAGCTGCGCTGATCCAAAGCCAGGAGCCAGGAGCTTCTTCCAGGTCTCCCATGTGGGTGCAGGGGCCCAAGTCCATCTTCTACTGCTTTCCCAGGCCATAACAGAGAGCTGGATCAGAAGTGGAGCAGCCGGGACTAGAACCAGCGCCCATATGGGATGCCAGCACTTCAGGCCAGGGCGTTAACTGGCTGCGCCACAGTGCCGGCCCCATAAATAAAATTTTAAACAACAAAAAAAGTAGGGCGGCGCTGGTGCTGTGGCATAGCAGGTAAAGCTGCTGCTTGCAATGCCGGCATCCCATATGGGCGCTGGTTCGAGTCTCAGATACCCCACTTCTGATCCAGCTCCCTGCTATGGCCTGGGAAAGCAGTGGGAGACCCAGAAGAAGCTCCTGGCTCCTGGCTTCTGATCAGCACAGTTCAGGCCATTGCAGCCATTTGGGGAGCAAACAAGTGGACAGAAGACCTCTCTCTGTCTCTCCCTTTCTCTGAATGTAACTCTCTCAAATAAATAAATAAATCTTTTAAAAAAATCTATATATAAAACAAATTGTTCTAGAAAAAAACAGAAATCTTTATCTTACGCTACCCATAAAAATTAATTCAGAGTGCATGATAAACCAAATCATAAATAACTTCTAGGAAACATAGAGGGGGAAATATCTTTACAGCATTGGAGTAGTTAAAGGTATCTGAGGAAACAAAACAGTCAAAATCATGAAAGAAAGAACATTAAGACTTCATCAAAATGTTGAACTTTTGTTCACTGTCCGACACCATGAAGGAAAACAGAGACAAGCCAGGGATGGGGGAAGAATCCACACGTACAGGCCACGGGACTCAATTCTGACTATGGAGAGAACTCCTACAACTGCATGATGAAAAGAAGATGCCATTTTTAGAAATGGGTGAAAGCTTGCTCTTTCACCAAAGAAAATATATGCAGGGTCAATTAGCACATGGAAGGATGCTTCAGATCATTAGCCGTCAGGGAAATGCAAAGGGAAACCTCAATGCAAAGCCACCACCCCTCCATTAAAATGACCAAAATTAAATACCATTTCTCGGGGCTGGCGCTGTGGTGCAGCAGGTTAAAGCCCTGGCCTGAAGTGCCCGCATCCCATATGGGCGCCGGTTCTAGTCCCGGCTTCTCCTCTTCTAATCCAGCTCTCTTCTGTGGCCTGGGAAAGCAGCAGAAGATGGCCCAAGTCCTTGGGCCCCTGCACCCACATGGGAGACCCAGAAGAAGCTCCTGGCTCCAGCCATTGCGGCCATAGACCTCCCTCTCTCTCTGTCTCTACCTCTCTCTGTAACTCTGTCTTTCAAATAAATAAAATAAGTCTTTAAAAAAAATAAATAAATACCATTTCTCACTAAAAAGCATGAGGCCTCGCCCAGGTTTGGGACAGAAAATGGACACGCAGGACTTGGGAGAGCTCACCGTGCCAGAAAGCAGGGACGCCATCTGTGCTGATGCCAGGGACACACCAGACAGCAAGACACCCATGAGCCGGCTTGCAGGGGCTCCCCCGGGTCCAAGGCAAATGACATGACCACCGAGAAGAACTATGATTCCAGCTGGTTAACATGAGTAATACATAATACATACTTTAATTCTTTAAAAAATGTTTATTCATTGATTGAAAAGGTAGAGAAACAGAGAGATCTTCCATCCACTGATTCACTCCCCAAATGACCACAATAGCCAGGGCTGGGCCAGGCCAAAGCCAGGAGCCAAGAACTCTGTCCAAGTCTCCTTGTGGTTGGCAAGAACTCAGTAACTGAGCTATAGTCTGTTGCCTCTCAGTGCTCTCTAGCAGGGAGCTGAACTGGTAGCAGGGCGAGACTCTGATGTGGGATTCAGGCATCCCAGGCAGCACCCTACCCTGCTGTGCCACAACACCTGCCCCCATGATATGTTTTTTAAAAGAAGATGAACGGAGGAAAAAAAAAAAAAAAACCAGATTGAATGGACTGAAGAGTGCTAGTCACATTACCATAAAAATTGAAAATGGGGGCCGGTTCTGTGGTGTAGCGGGTAAAGCCACCACCTATGGTGTACCAGCATCTCATATGGGTGCCGATTCGAGTCCCAGCTGTTCCACTTCCAATCCTGCTCCCTGCTAATTCTCCTGGGAAAGCAGCACAGGATGGCCCCTGCACCCACATGGTAGAACTGGAAGAAGCTCCTGGCTTCTGGCTTCGGACCAGCCAAGGTCCAGCCGTTGTGGCCGTTCGGGGAGTGAACCACAGGATGGAAGTTTCTCTCTCTCACTCTCTCCCTCTAACTCTGCATTTCAAATAAATAAATCTTTAAAAAATTGAAAATGAAAGGGCAATAACTGAGAAATTATATTGCATTTCCAACATTAATAGCATTTCCTGGAGATCAAGCAGTCTATATAGCTAAGAATTCTATACAGAATAATTCCAGATAATAAATGCAGAATCAGAAAGTCAACACTTACAACTCCTAATGAAAGGACTCAAACAATGGTGCTAATAGATGCAGCACAGGGTTAGGTTGCCACCGCTTGAATTTGCTGATCCATCTTAGCGCCCACCAAAAGACAACGACCAGATAGTGCATCGTTTGGAATGTGATGCAACATTTGGCCCTACAATAACCAAGCACTTGGGCCTCAATGTATGCAAGCCTGCAGCCTGTAGGAAACATTGGGAAGACAGGAAAAAGTCACACTAGAAGGAAGTGTCCCTCAAGCCAGAACTCGGACATTCTGCAGGACAAGTGACCCGGCTTTGTCATCAAGTCTTCTGAAAAGATGGATACGTGTGAAAACTTCATGTGATTACAAGAGCAATTATTGTAACACTAAAAATGCAAGCTCCCACGTATTAAAGATTGTCCTTTTGGCCACGTCACGATTCAGAATATGTACAGCTTTGATAAATTCTGATAGAGACGCAGTAGTCAACCAGGTAAATTCACATTGATATAGGATATACAGGCAAGCAGCTAGTTAGGTCTGTGGAGCTAGAAATAGGTATGCATCTAGTTAGATCTGTGGCGCTCAGGCACATGTTGGGGGGAGTTGGGTGATGCCTTTCTACTTGTCAGTCAGGGTGCCTGCCTTCCCACAATGCATCTGTTACATCCAGGACCTGGGCACCTAGAAGATAAAAGGAAGCAGAAGGCAGGAGAGCCCTCTCTTTCCACCATGGACTCTGCTTAGAAGTATCACTGCTGGGGCCAGCTTTGTGGCATAATGAGTCAAGCCACCACCAGCAATGAGCATTCTATATGGGCACCAGCTCAAATCTCGCTGCTCCACTTCCCATCCAGCTCCCCGCTAATGCACCTGGGAAACAGCAGAGGCTAGCTCATGTGCTTGGGCCCTTGCCAGCCATGTGGGAGACCTGGAGGAAGCTCCTGGCCTCAGCCTGGCCCAGCCCTGGCTGCCGCCGTGATTTGGGGAGTCAGTGGATAGAAGACCTCTCTCTGCCTCTTCCCATCTCTCTGTAACTCTTTCAAACGAATAAAATAAATCTAAAAAATAAAAAAAATGCCACTGCTATTTTCTCTCTCTATGCCTTAGACCTCACTTCCAGGTGCCATGCCTGTCTCTTGGTGCCTGAATGGAGTGTCTCCCCTCTCCCATCCTCCTGCTCACACAGGTACTGTTTTCGGTTTCTTTTCTCCCCAGCTGATGGGGAACTCTTTGGCCCATTCATGTTGTATATTTCTCTGTATAGAGGACCCACACTTGCCTGTGAAGGTGTGCCTATTCCCTCACTGCCAAGCAAACTATGTTTCTTTTTGCACACAAGTCTCTGCTTAGTATTGCTACCTCTGCAGGAGACTGGAACCTGGATTTCAAGTTAATTCACTGCCAGCATCACAGTCCACCAGCAGGCAGCTGCCTGCAGACTACCAGACTACAGAGTTTTTCCCTCTGCTGCCATCTTTTGGCTCAACAACAGTAGAAACTTTCAAGAAGAAATAAAGACTAGGCACTGGTTTAGGGGATTATATTTATTGCAGGATTAAGTATTTATTACATTTTTAAAAATTATATAATATTTATTAAATGCATTTAATATATGCAGGATTATATTTATTGCAGGGGATTTTAAACATTTCAAAGGTTTAGGGTATCCCATGTATATCACAGGGATTTTAAACATTTTGCATATTGAACATCTGTAATCCGAAACCAACAAATCTGAAATGCTCAAAAATCCAAAGCTTTTTGGCCATTACACTGGCAGGAGAGCCTATACAGACATTCCAAAATTGGAAAAACCCTGAAGTCTGGAACAATCCTGATCCCAGGCATCTTGGATAAAGGATAAGCACGCCGTCTCATTTGATCCTCACAGCACATTGGCAGAGAGCTGGATAGGAAGTGGAGCAGCCGGGACATGAACTGGCGCCCATATGGGATGTCAGTAGTGCAGGCCAGGGTTTTAACCCACTGCGCCAGAGTGCCGGCCCTTATGTATATAATATTTGTATTTTTTTATTTTATTTATTTTTTTTGACAGGCAGAGTGGACAGTGAGAGAGAGAGACAGAAAGATCTTCCTTTGCCGTTGGTTCACCCTCCAATGGCCGCCGCGGCCAGCACGCTGTGCTGATCCGATGGCAGGAGCCAGGAGCCAGGTGCTTCTCCTGGTCTCCCATGGGGTGCAGGGCCCAAGCACCTGGGCCATCCTCCACTGCAATCCCTGGCCACAGCAGAGAGCTGGCCTGGAAGAGGGGCAACCGGGACAGAATCTGGTGCCCCAACCGGGACTAGAACCCGGTGTGCCGGCACCGCTAGGCTGAGGATTAGCCTAGTGAGCCGCGGCGCCGGCCCATAATATTTGTATTTTTAAAAATTCTATTTCTCTGCCCATCATATGTATAGCCTTGTTGCCATTGAGGATATTCTTCAGGACAGATGAACTGATTTGCCTCATTGTCTTTAAAAAGTGGCTACAGTGGGGCAAGCACTGTGACACAGCAGGTGAAGCTGTCGCCTGGATGCCCACATCCTGTATCAGAATGCCAGTTCCAGTCCCAGCTGCTCCACTTCCAATCCAGCTTCATACAAGTGCATCTGGGAGGCAGTGACTGATGACTCAACTACGTGGTTCCCGCCATCCACTTGGAAGACCTGGGTGGAGTTCCTGTCTCCTGATCTTGCTTGTTGCAGGCATTTGGGGAGTAAACCGTTAGATGGAAGTTCCTCTCTCTCTCCTCTCTCTCTCTCTCTCTCCTTTTCTCTCTGTAGCTCTGCCTTTCAAATAAATAAATAAATCATTAAAAACAAAAATGGAAGGATGTGCCATAGGTTTGTTTATTCTGTTTTTTAAACCTACTCTCCTCTCCTTAGTGGTTGCCTCCACTTTTTCTGCAGTCCAGTGAATGATGACCCTATGTGTGTGTGCATACATAAGGTATACATGTATGTGTACACACTCATATGAGGGGACTTCAAGAAGATCGTGGAAACGATACATTTATTGTGGTGCAAAAAAACTTGAAATATATGTAAGAGAGGTCTTTTAAAAGTTAATGTCAGTTGTGTATTGTTGAAAGCTTTTCATTCCATTTTTCCATGAACCTTCTGAAGTGCTCTAGTGCACACACATGTAGATACAGACAGCCCTGCATGTCACTGTTTTATAGGGGAGTGTTTTTACTACAGCTTTCTATACCACACACACTGATCAAGGAAAATTTAAAACGCACAAGGTGTCAGGTGTCACCTTAGCCACCCATCTATGTGGAAGACCCACACTGCAGCCTTCCCCAGGAGGACAGCAAGAGGACAAAAATATCCTTCTGTCCCCCTCTTCTCCCTTGGCCCCACTCCTCCTTACCCCTAAGCCGCACCCCAGGCAAGAGGATCACACTGCCTAACCTTTCCCCAAGGCATTCTCCACTCTTGCAGCACTGCCCCCTAGAGGACAATTTAGACATATTCGCAAATTTCCTCCTCCCATTGATGGAGACTGGGGTAGCAGGATTTCCGTGGGCACCAATATCATTTAGTGTTCGTGTTGAGGGGAGGGGCAGGGGGATGTTAGACAACGTGCAGAAAAATCTCCCAGTGCAAAATGGTTCCTCAGCCCATGCGAAATTCCAGGATCCCTCCACACACAGCGATAGCTCCAGGGTCCCTCCACACACAGTGATAGCTCCAGGATCCCTCCACACACAGCGGTAGCTCCAGGGTCCCTCCATACACACTGATAGAGGATTTTTTTTTTTTATTTTTTTGACAGGCAGAGTGGACAGTGAGAGAGAGAGAGACAGAGAGAAAGGTCTTCCTTTTTGCCGTTGGTTCACCCTCCAATGGCCGCCGCGGCCAGCGCGCTGCAGCCGGCGCACCGCGCTGATCCGATGGCAGGAGCCAGGAGCCAGGTGCTTTTCCTGGTCTCCCATGGGGTGCAGGGCCCAAGCACCTGGGCCATCCTCCACTGCACTCCCTGGCCATAGCAGAGAGCTGGCCTGGAAGAGGGGCAACCGGGACAGAATCCGGCGCCCCGACCGGGACTAGAACCCGGTGTGCCGGCGCCGCTAGGCGGAGGATTAGCCTAGTGAGCCGCGGCGCCGGCCTGATAGAGGATTTTTAAAAACTGTTTATAAATACCTGAGCTTAAATGTAAATGTTATTTACATATTAGCATAATGTTTGTGATATTTGAGTTGGAAATGCCCCATCACTGTTTCTTAAGCACTTGTACCCAATGCCATTCTCATCGTTCAGTCCAGAGGCCCTCCCCACCCCCACCCCCACCCCCACAGTGTTCCTCTTGCCTTCTAGTGATCCCATCCCAGCACTGCAGGGGCTGTCACCACCCACTTGCCCTTTAGGTGACCCTGATGGCCACTCCAAGTGTCTGGGGTAGTAAACAGAGTTGTTAAAAGGTACTTGTGGGGCCTGTCCTGCCAGCCAAGCCTGGAGTGTCCCTTGTCGGAATGCCTGGAATGTTAACATCTCTTGAGAAAGCCCAGGTGCCTGTCAGGGCAGCCTCACTGTCCTGTCCCTCCTTCTGCCCTCCAACCACCCCATCCCTCACCCCAGGTAATCCTGGATTCGTCCTTTGTCTTTGGTAGTTTGGTGCCTTCTGCGTTCAGTGGCTGGTTCTGGTATGCTGGGTGCTTCCAAAGCAGACTATACAACTTAATTAGATACTACCGTTAGCATAAAGTATGCCTTTTTTTCTTTTCTTACTCATCTGTATTTCAGCTTGAGTGTTGTACTAATTGTTTACTATGGTGAGTGTAATTCAGTGTGAAGAGGGTGTTGCAAATGTTACTGAAAGAAGGCACAATAAGAAGGCACGCTTCTATGATGCTGACCAAAACCAGCTTCACTTCCCGTTGCCTGAGATGCCTCCACTCCAGAATAGGACCTCGGTTTTATTTTTCTATAATCCAAAGACTCGCTGGGGTGGTTCCCAAAACCCTGTGGAGCTCAGAGTCAATTCTGTGCGGAAAGAGGAGATGGAGCAGGAAGCCACGGCCAGGTCAGGTTAATCCAGAGACTAAGCCTGGGGGGCGCCCTTCCTAGCAGAGGCACCGCAGGGACAGAGACCAGCGGTGTATACAGCACAGGGGGGCCGGGAAGGGCCACGGGGGACCCACGCCAAGCTGGGCTGCTGAGATGGGGGGAGCTTGGGCGAGTGTGACTTAGGGGGTTTGGACTGAGGCTGAGCTGCCGAGATAGTGGGGAGAGAGCTTGGGAGGAGTGGGGACAGCCTGGGTGTGGTGGGCTTTGTGAGGGGAGAGCTTAGACTGCACCGCTGGGTCAGCAGGGAGAGCTCAGGCTCATCAGAGAGGCAGGACGGGGCTGAGCCAGTGGAGGAGAACGCAGTGTCCCGGGCCTGCCTGCTGTCACCCGCTGAGGCTCACATGGGAACTTCCCCCTCCAGCAGTTACTATGATGGATCAATTCCCTTTGTCCTTTGCCTCTGGTACTCAAGTACCTCGCTCGCCTTTCTCAGACCGGCCCAGGATCCCCTCAGGAGAGCAACCCTTTGCTTCACACGGGGGACTTCCTACCCCCACAAGAAAGAGACTGTGTTCAGCATCTCCTCGGACAGAGCGTGGGGTCTGAAAACCCTGAGCCAACGGAAACCTGGGGCATTGGAACTACATGGCCTAACTGAAGGTAGCAGAGATAAACTGTACACCAAAAGTTTTCAAACACTGGTCGGAAGACTCAACCAAAACTTGGAAATACGGCACAAAATGGTGAGCAGTCCCGCCTTTCACCATCACGTGCGGGCAAAGCTCACTCAAGGATCGCCTAGCACAGGGGCTGACAAGTCACTTCAGAATTCCTTTGGGTTGGGGGATTACCCACAGGAGCCCCACAATGCAAAACCTGTGGGTGCTCAAGTCCCTCACGAAAAGTGACAGCATGTTTGTACAGCTCTGCACAGCACAAACTCCTGCATGTTTTCAGTCACCGCTAGGTTACCTGTGACACCTAGAAAATACAAATGCCATCTACGTAGGTGTTGCACAGTGTTGTCTAAGGAATAAGGGGGGAAGGTCTATGCATGTCCAGGACACACACAATTTATTTCTCCCAAGTATTTCTCATCTGGGGTTGGTTGAATCCAAAGATGTGCAACCCAAGGATGCATAAAGATGGCTCCTCTTGCTTAGCCTGTCCTCAGACCACAAAAGCCAGCACACACAGTGAATGAGGTGTGTGGCTGGGTTTCAAGCACAACTTGCTAATGAAACACGTGGGCTGGACTTGGCTGGAGGGTCACAGTGCTGTCAAGGTTCTCTCTTTTTTTAAAAAAAAGATTTATAGCCGGCGCCGCGGCTCACTAGGCTAATCCTCCACCTAGCGGTGCTGGCACACCGGGTTCTAGTCCCGGTCGGGGCACCGGATTCTGTCCCGGTTGCCCCTCTTCCAGGCCAGCTCTCTGCTGTGGCCAGGGAGTGCAGTGGAGGATGGCCCAGGTGCTTGGGCCCTGCACCCCATGGGAGACCAGGAGAAGCCCCTGGCTCCTGCCATCGGATCAGTGCGGTGCGCCGGCCGCAGTGCGCCGGCCGTGACGGCCATTGGAGGGTGAACCAACGGCAAAGGAAGACCTTTCTCTCTGTCTCTCTCTCTCTCACTGTCCACTCTGCCTGTCAAAAAAAAAAAAAAAGATTTATTTGTTTATTTGAAAGTCAGAGTTAAACAGAGAGAGGAGAAGCAGAGACAGACAGAGAGAGAGGTCTTCCACCCAATGGTTCACTCCCCAATTGGCCAGGACGGCTGGAGCTGCACTGATCCGAAGCCAGGAGCCAGGAGCTTCTTCTGGGTCTCCCATGTGGGTGCAGGGTCCAAGGACTTGGGCCATCTCCTACTGCTTTCCCAGGCCATAGCAGAGAGCTGGATAGGAAGAGGAACAGCTGGGACTCGAACCAGTGCCCATATGGGATGCCAGTGCTTCAGGCCAGGGCGTAACCTACTATGCCACAGTGCCGGCCCCATGGTTCTCTTGCTATTTATGACTGATTGGAAGTCCTAGAGCTGTGGACTCCCTTGTTGACCTGGAGATGCAAAGCAGCTGTGCGTGTGCACTGCTGTGAGGCCGCTGCTTCTGGCTCAGGCACGACCAGTGTCCTCCTGACCTCTGTGTACAGATGGAGCAGGAAGTGGGCCATCACCTCTCTCCCCCTGCCAGGCACGCACAGCCTGCCGTGTGCTGCCTCACAGGGAGCTCAGAGAGGAGAACCGCCACTGTGTGCAGCTCAGCTCTCTCCTGAGAAGGCGGCACAGACCGGGGCTTGGATTCGGAGGGGGAATCCAGTGGGAAGCCATGTTGCAGTATTATGAAAATTTAAATTCTTGCCGTTTTGACAAAATAAAATGAGATAGTGTTTTCTTTCTGTATCCCATGAGTTTTCTCGCATACTCCTGTTAGGTAGGAAGTCAGAAAGGAGCTTATGTGTGTGTGTCAAGGGCTTAAGGAATTGACATCTACAGCGGTCCAGCATCTGCATCTCAAAGTCACCCCATAACCTTCCAGGTGCAGCCCAGTATCTGTACTTCAAAGTCCTGCCTGGACCCTGATGACCTTCCAGGGGGTCCTGCCCCTTCTACCTGGCCTGATAAACATCCTTCCTCTAAGGTGGGCACCCTAGAGAAAAGCCCCCTTAGCCAATGCCAGCCAGGCTTCCCCTGTCTGACAACTTCAGGGGGAAATTCAGAAAGGAAGTTTCGTATTTATACCCAACAAGTCCTTGTTCAGGAGGAAAAGGAGAAGGGGGAGAGAAAAGGCAGGAAGGCAAGACCCATCCCCTTAAAAGTCCCAGCCTCAATGTGAACTGCACACTCTCTCTCAGGTCCTGTCTGGAGAGGCGCCCATCCGGTCTTACGGATGTCCCTACTCTAATAAACCTTGCTACTTTGCTTCCCACTGCTCTCTGTCTCACACCTGAATTCTTTCTTGCGTGAAGACAAGGACCTTTTGCTTCTCCGGTAACACTCCTGGGGTACACACTAAAGGACAATAAGGCTTGCAAAGTGTCACCCTCCCCTACTATGTCCCTTCTGCCAGAAGAGCCCCCGCTACTCTGCGCAAGACCCGCTCGTGACCTCTCAAGCATCCTGTGAAACAGCGAAGGGGAAAGTTCCCAGAGGATTTGGACAAACCCCCTCAACTTCCCGCCGGCAGCAAGCTCCCTCTGCAGCCAGATGGAAGCCCAGCCCCACACGTGCCCTACGCGCAGTCTTCCCACGAGTAGTGTCGCCCCTCTTTCCTTCCAGAAAGCAACCTGTCTCTGTTGAGGTTGCTCCCTGTGCAGCTCGGTCTCTGTCTCCTCTTTCTGCCTTCTTTCCAGGGACCACAAAAAACCGGAACCCACACAGCCCACTGGAGGTTACTGGACGTCTGAGGCTTGGTGGGCACTACATGGGCACCACCACCTGGTGGCAGCAGCATCCCACAACTGTGAGATCCATTTTGTAAAGATAATGAAACTGCGTCTAAAAAGAGTAAATGTTAAGAGGTTAAAGACAAGAAGTGTGGGCGTGGGTTTACCCTAGCTAATAGCAACCCACTGCCGTATACTACCACGTACCTCTGCAAGTGATGATCGTTTCTGGATATATACTTATTTTGCTGTATTTGAGCGATCCCTTAATAACTACAGTTGAATCTGGTCCCTAACTGGCTACATTATTGCTGCCACTATTGTAGAGATTATATAAAACGTATAAAAGTTCTGTGGTCCTACTGTGTTGTTAGCCATGAAAGTTATCTTGTTGAAAAGAGAGGACCCAGGGACATTTTCAAAGATTTTTGAGGGGGCCGGCACTGTGGCGTAGTAGGTGAAGCCACCACCTGCATCCCATATGGGTGCTGGTTCGAGTCCCGGCTGCTCCACTTCTGATCCAGCTCTCTGCTATGGCCTGGGAAAGCAGTGGAAGGTGGCCCGAGTTCTTGGGCCCCTGCACCCATGTGGGAGATCCCGAAGAAGCTCCTGGCTCCTGGCTTTGGTTGGGCACAGCTCCAGCTGTCGCAGCCAGTTGGGGAGTAAACCAGCAGATGGAAGACCTCTCTGTCTCTCTCTCTGTCCAGAGAATGTCCAGAAATGGGAATGTTTACCTTTCCCACTAACCTAATTCCTCTAAAATTCAAAAAGCTGTTGTGAGGATTTTTTTTTTTTTTTTTTTTTTTTTTTTTTTTTTTTTTTTTTTTTGTGGCAGTGTGAGCATTGGCATGAGTTCTCTAGGAACCTGTCCATGTCATAGCCTGGTACAGCTGAGACACTGGCATATCTAAAATCATGCAGATTGCCTGGCTACAACAGTGTCCAGCCTTGCAGTGAGGCAGTGAGCAAATGGAGCTGGCACTGCTTAGGTCCCTTAAATTCAGAAGATTAGGTGTTACAGTTTAAAAAAAATTCAAGTCTGCCCTGGACTAACTTTTCAGCCTCGAGAGTTTTCTGGATCTGAGGTTGCCGCATGGTTCAGACACCTTCCCTCTGCCCCTGCGTGAACAGTCGATTACAACGTGTCTGCTATTAGACTGTGGCCCTGTTCATGGGTCATATTCACTGTGCTATGTTCTGGGTGGCTTTGTTATATATTTTCCTTTTTGAGCTTTGTGTCTGTTGCCTGTCAGAATTCTACAGAAGTACAATCGCCAGCAAGACAACGCGGGCCTGGCACTTTGGAGTGATGACTGGCATCTGTGGAACTGATACACTGAACAGCGACTCTAGGTAGTCAGCCTAAGAGTCACCTTCTAAAAACTTGGCCTCAAATGCAGCTGAACGTGTTGCTGACATTGCTTCCTGGTCATCAGACACTTCCCTCCCAGCGTGGGAACAGATCCACACCAGGTCAAACCCAACTTGGCAACGGGGCACAAACAGAACCTAGCTACAGGGTGATTATCAGTGCTGTTTCCAGCAAAGGATCCTGGTCACAAGGAGAAAACACAACTCAACATGGGGTCACCGGTGTCAATCCTAAACAAACAGATAAAACCAAGAGGTTTTCAAGGAAGGGTTCTTAGACAAGATTCCCAATAGTAACTGTTGCAAATGAGTCTTATAGAACTAAACCCTCTAGAAAGGTCCCCCATTTCAAAAAGGGATGCTAACTACATCCGCTGCTGGGTGATCTCACACCTAATGCTGGAGTCTGCACACAGCACTCCCAGGGAGGGGCTGATGAAGCTGTTTGACCACTTTGTATCTGAGAAACCAGGAACAGGACTGGGAGTAGTGACTCAAACGATGGGGAAAAAATCAAATGATGGATGGTGTACATTTCAAGAAGCAGGACACTGTCACCCAAGGCTGGCTGATGACTCTGAGACTGGCAGCCATTTATGACACACTGGAGACAGGCTAGCTCACTTTTGGGCAGCCTGCCACAGTGCCTGCAGCCCACTGTGTGCCGCCACTTCTGGCCAGAGATCTGTCTTTTTTAAGTACCTAAGTTTTCCCACCTTGTGCCCGCATTGAAACAATGTTGTGTATACATCTGTGATTGATTCTGCCTGTACATTTGTGCTTGGGTTTGCTGGCCAGCAAAGGTTCTAAGAACACATCATTCAGACGAAGTTACAATGTTCTTTGTGTTCTGTGTATTAAGTGAAAGTCTGCTCTGACTTTTATTGAGAGGTTTGTAGCTTTAGAGACTTTTAAAGGATTATTTCAAAGTGTAAATTAAAGGAACCGGTAGATATGGCAGACAGAAAGAAAAAAGGAAGCTAAATGCATAAGAATGTATTCCTGGTGAGGAGGTTAAGAAGGAAAGAGAGGGGCTGGCACTGAGGGGTAGCAGATCAGGCTGCTGCCCGCGATGCCAGCATCCTACACTGCAGTGACGGCCTGTGTCCCAGCTGCTCTGCTTCTGTTTCAATTCCCTGCTGATGGCCCTGGAAAGGCAGCAGAAGATGGCACAAGTGCTTGGACCCCTGCCACTCACAGCTTCATCCTGGCCCAGCTCCCACCACCCGGCTATGTGGGGAGGGAACAGATGGAAGAGTCTCTCTTTCTCTCTCCCTCTCCTTCTACCCCTCCATCACTCAGTCTTTCAAATAAATAAAATAAGTCTTTAAAAAAAAAGAAGAAGGAAAGGGGCCGGCACTGTGGCATAGCGGGTAAAGCCACCACCTTCAGCGTCGGCATCCCACATGGGTGCCAGTTCAAATCCTGGCTGCTCCACTTCCGATCCAGCTCTCTGTTATGGCCTGAGAAAGCAGTAGAAGATGGCCCAAGTCCTTGGGCCCCTGTACTTTTTCTGGGAAGACCCGGAAGAAGCTCCTGGCTCCTGGCTTTGGATTGGCGCAGCTTCAGCCGTTGCTGCCAATTGGGGAGTGAACCAGCGGATGGTTCTCTCTCTCTCTCTCTCTCTCTCTCTCTCTCTCTCTCTGCCTCTCCTCTCTCTGTGTAATTCTTTCAAATAAATAAGTAAATCTTTAAAAAAAGAAGGAAATAGACTCGTTTGGGGGATAAAGAAAACATACTGTATATGAAATTTTTGTCCCCAAATAGAATGACTGGCTTACTCTGGACTGGAAAAGAAAAAGGGCAAAAGCAAAAGGTGTAAGAAAAGCACAGAAGGTTTGAGCAGGTCACAAAAGGCATAAAATACATAAATCTTATAAGAAAAAAATTTAAGTTGTTATTTATTTATGTATTTGAAAGGCAGAGAGAGTGAAACAGAGAGATCTTCCATTTGCTGATTTACTCCCCAGATGACCACAACAGCCGGGACTGGGCCAGGCCAAAGCCAGGAGCCATGTTTCCCACATGGATGCAGGGGCCCCAGCACTTGGGCCATCCTCTGCTGCTCTCCCAGGTACATTAGCAGGGAGCTGGATTGGAAGTAGAGCAGCCAGGACTCAAACTGGTGCCCATATGGGATGCCAGCATCACAGGCAGTGCCTTTAACTGCCACACCACAATGCAATAAATAAAAGCATCCTCGCAGAGTGCATGCAATAGAGACCCTGGGCTTGGGTTTTCTACTCCCTGGGTGGAGACCTTGGCTTCCATCCTCTCTGCTGTCCCTGGGGATTCCTCTAAAACCACTCCTCTCAACTTAACTCTTAGGCCTCCTCTTTTGAACAAACTGAGTCCATCTCCTCCATAATATAGCACATCTATTTCAAAATGGCAATACAACAAGGATACGGACTCCTTCAACATCAAATTCCTCCAGACAAGGCCACCTACTGCCCCTGAATAACGTGAGCAGATATTTCCAGAACAGATCACCACCTCTTCCCCGAGACTCCATCACCTGCTGTGTCCCTGCAGCCAGGACCCTGGGCACCCTGAATCCCTACAGACCAACGACCTTAGGCAGGGCCAACGCAACACTTCTGTCCAGTAGGAAGCAGCTGCAGAAGACAAGACCTTCACTGAAATGTTTATTATTGTCCATCCATCAGGGGGTATCTAGAGGCCACCTGAAGCACCTGGTGGTGGGAAAGCCCCTCACTAGTGGCAACCTGCTGTCATATATATGGCTCCGGGATTATGGTCTGTAAGCAGCAGTTAGCTTCCGGCTATCCCGCCCACTGCTCCCTTGCAGTGTGTTCAGTAAATCTAACTACTTACTCTACCTGACTGCTCTGGTTATTTCTTTCAGCACCAGTGACACTGGCCTCAGTGGGTCACCTCCTGCAACAGGGCAAGCATTAGGCCTACCTAATGGTTACAGTGGTGACTAGGATGCCTGCATTCCATATACTGGCATCCCTGGGCTCAAGTCTGGGCTCCCCTCTGGATTCTAGCTTCCTGCTAATGTGCACCCTAGGAGGAAGGTGCCACCAAGGTTCCAGCTTCCTAGCTTTGGCCTGACTTGGCCCTGGCTGTCATTGGCATTTGGGGAGTGAACCATCTAATAGGAGCTCTCTGCCTGTTTCTGTCTCTTTCTGTCCTACTGCCTGTCAAATGAAATAAATATTCAAAAAAACAAAAAGGCAGAAAGTGACAACCCTCACTCAGTGACACTGGGGTCCCTCTTTGTCCAGGCCATGGAGCCCTGCTGGCCTTGCCCTGAGCCCTGTGCCCACAGAAAGCAGTAGTGGCAAAGAACTACCTTCCTGGACCTTCAATTTTCTTTTTCATTTATTTTTATTTGAAAGTCAGAGTCACACAGAGAGATGGGAACAGACAGATCTTTCATTCACTGGTTCACCTCCCAGATGGCTGTAACAGCCAGGTCTGGGCCCAGTTAAAGCCAGGAGCCAGGATCTCTGAGCAGGTGTCCCTTATGGGTGGCAAAGGCCCAAGCACTTGGACCATCTTTCACTGCCTCTCAGCCACATTAGCAGGAAGCTGGATGGGAAGCAGAGTAGCTGGGATTCTAACCAGTGCTCCAGAATGGGAAGCGGGCTTCCAAAGCAGTGGCTTAGCCTGCAGACCACAATGCCTGCCTCCCAGCCTTGCGTTTCTGAGCCCCCACTCCCACCTCCCCGCTTTTGCTGGAAGACCCATCCCTCCCATGAGACTGCGGTAAGATGCCCACCCTGGTTCAAGATTCCTGCAGCTCTCACGACGAGCCCTCTGTGTGCCTGCGAGAGGCCCAAGCACAGATTCTCCAGCCTTCCGTTCATCGTCGTCATCGGCGTGCTGGGGTGAAAACTAAACTGGCTGAGCACGAGGGGAACACTTGCCGCTCCGCTGCCCGGGACTTCTGCTGCACCCTCACCCCGGCTGCGCCTTAGCCCCAGTCTGCCCCTCCTCTCTAGTCAGGTCTAAGGCAGAGGCCCCTGTGCGGCGCGCCCACCTGTGGAGGGGTGCACGCCCTGTAGCGTGGCCTGACACACCAGGTCTCCTGGCCTGCGGGCGGTGTCTCCGACACATCTGTGGCTTCTCTCTGAGGAAGCTCCACCCCCCACCTCCTCGAGGGTGCAGGTGGAGAGGGACCGCTCCTCGCCCACCCAGCGCGCCCCAGGCAAGCCCCGCCCCCGAACCGACGCCTCCTCATCTCCAACGTCCAAGCTCCCCAGGGCGTCCGTGTTCCTCCACGCAACGTCTCCAGCCCAGAGTTACACAGGGAGGTGTACAGCCCACCCGGATCACAGTTCTCAGCAAGATCAGGCGGGAAGAGCAGCTGTCAGTGCTGACGCCTGCTGTGTCTTCACAGCTGTGGGGGTTGCGCTGTGTCCCCCCAGAAACACAGGTCAGAGCCTGGAGCCCGGTACCTGTGAACATCTATGCACATGCAATTAGGATGTAAGGGACGATGAGGCCACACTTGAAACAGTGTGGGCCCTGACCCTAGTGACTGGTGCCATCCACAGAGCAGACGAGACGCAGGGACAGAGTGACGGGAAGAGCATCTGCGGTGTTGCAGGCAGCAGTCCCACAGATGGTCTGCGAGCCCAGGAACCCCACAGATGGTCTGCGAGCCCAGGAACCCCACAGATGGTCTGCGAGCCCAGGAACCCCACAGATGGTCTGCGAGCCCAGGAACCCGAGGATTCGACAGCAGTATCCAGAGCTCAGAGAAAGGCGTGGTGCCGGTCCGAGCTCAGTGCCTTCACAGGGAGCAGGGTCCTCCCCACACCTTGACTTTGCACTCCTGGCGTCCAGGGTAGAGAGAGGAAAATTGGTTTTTTAAGCCACCCAGTTTGTGGTGCTTTGTTCTGGCACCTTATGCTTTGGAGGTAACTAGCTGAATCTTGGTTACACTTTTGGGAAATTGTGACACTGAGCGTGATAAAGGGAGTTAACACAGGACCACCGACAAACGCACCAAGCAAAGTTCAATACGCACAGATGGTTCTACTCAAGGCTACTGTGACAGAGGAGAGAGGCCAGACACAGCCTGACACAGCCTGAACCAGACTCCGCTGAGCAGGAGGGGTGGGGGTGGGGGTGGAGGTGGGAGTGAGTGGCAAAATCCTGGAGGGAGTCAGGGGAGTTGTAGGCCATGTGTTTGCTGGCTTGGCTTTTATTTACTGAATATTCAAGGCTACTTTTATCATAGTCTTTTATTATTTTTTAAAGATTTATGTATTTACTTGAAAGGCAGAAATACAGCGATGGGGAGGGAGGGAGGGAGGGAGAGAGAGAGAGAGAGAGAGAAATCTTCTATTTGCCAGTTTACTCCCCAATTGGCCGAAATGGCTGGGGCTGGACCAGGCCTAAGCCAGGAG
This sequence comes from Oryctolagus cuniculus, assembly GCF_964237555.1. NCBI lineage: Eukaryota > Metazoa > Chordata > Mammalia > Lagomorpha > Leporidae > Oryctolagus > Oryctolagus cuniculus. Next base: position 128,224,156 of record NC_091440.1, on the reverse strand, counting down.
CCAGAAGCTTCTTCCAGGTCTCCCAGGTCTCCCAAGTGGGTGCAGGGACCCAAGGACTTGGGCCATCTTCTGCTGCTCTTCCAGGACATTAGCAGGGAGCTAGATTGGAAGTGGAGCAGCCAGGACTTGAACTGGCACCCATATGGGATGCCGGCACTACAGACAGTGGCTTAACCCCACTGTGCCACAGTGCTGGTCCCAAGGCTACTTTTAAAAGTTTGTGGAAAAATGCACTTAAAAGTTAACATGGGCCAGTCATTTGGGCACAGTGGGTTAAGTTGTCACATGGGATACCTAGGATCAAGTCCCACCTTCACTTTTTTTTTTATTTAAGATTTTATTTATTTGAGAGGTAGAGTTACAGGGAGAGGAAGAAACAGAAAAAGGTCCTCCAGCCACTAGTTCACTTCCCAAATTGCTGCAATGACCAGAGCTGAGCTGATCCAAAGCCAGGATCCCAGAGTTCCTTTCAGTCTCCCGCGTAGGTTCATGGGCCCAAGCACTTGGGCCATCTTCCACTGCTTTCCCAGGGCATTAGCAGAGATAGATCGGAAGTGGAGCAGCCGGGACTGGCACCTGCATGGCATGCCGGTGCTGCAGGCAGAGGCATGTCCTACTATGACACAGCAGTGGCCCCCCACCTCCACCTCAGATCCAGCTTCTTGCTAATGCACCTGGTGGCAGCAGATGACCACCAAGGACTTGGGTTCCTGCCACTCAAGTGGGAGACCTGGATGGAGCCCCTGGCTCCTGGCTTTAGCCTGGTCCAGCCCTGACTGTTGTGGACATTTGGCGAGTGAATCAGCAGATGGAAAAATCTCTATCCATCTCCATCTCTCTCTCTCTGTCAGTCTACCTTTCAAATAAGTGTGTGTGTGTGTGTGTGTGTGTTTAAATGTGCACTTCCATGAACTTTTTGCAGTGCCTTCAATGTGGTGGGTGCAAAGTGATGCTATGAACTATGTATAGATCGTGGGATGATTAACACAATCTAATTAGCATACTGATCACCCCACGTACTTATTTTTCCTAGCAAGAACATTTGAGAGTTCCTCTCTTGGCAAACCCGGGGTACACAACACATCATCACTCCCTGTGGCCCCCATGCTGTGCAGCAGATGTCAGCCAGCACAGCCCCTGCTGTAACTGAAGCTTTGCACCCTGCAGCCCCCTCTCCCACGCCCTGATCCCCGACTCCGGTAGTCACCCTCCCACCCTCTGCTGCCATGTGTTCTGCTCAGTCAGATCCACGCAGAAGGGAGGTCATGGCGTGTTTGTCCCTCTGCCCGGGTCATTTCACTCCGTCCTCCATGTTCATCTGTGTTGTCGCAAATGCATCATTTCCTTCTCTTCTTTATTTTTATTTTTATTTTTTTTTATTTTTTATTTTTATTTTTTTTGACAGGCAGAGTGGACAGTGAGAGAGAGAGAGAGAAAGGTCTTCCTTTGCCATTGGTTCACCCTCCAATGGCCGCTGCGGCCAGTGCACTACGGCCGGCGCACCGCGCTGATCCGATGGCAGGAGCCAGGAGCCAGGTGCTTTTCCTGGTCTCCCATGGGGTGCAGGGCCCAAGCACCTGGGCCATCCTCCACTGCACTCCCTGGCCACAGCAGAGAGCTGGCCTGGAAGAGGGGCAACCGGGACAGAATCCTGCACCCCAACCGGGACTAGAATCCGGTGTGCCGGCGCCGCTAGGCAGAGGATTAGCCTAGTGAGCCGCGGCGCCGGCCTCCTTCTCTTCTTTTTTTAGTTAACAACAAAGTCACTTCAATGTGGTCATAACAGCCTCACCTGCAAAATCCAATGACGTTAAGAGGCCACGGGATGGCTGCGTCCTGGGACTCACTCAGAAACATCAGTGTCATGGGTGGTGATGGGGGCGTGGCAGGGTCCATGGCAGCTTCTCGCTCTCACCCAACCTCATTCCAGGCACCAGGGGCAGCAGGGCTGGCGGGAGCCAGGCTTCCCTGTAAGCTTGGCACTGGTTCTAGGCTGGGAGGGTGTAGGGGTTGAGAGTGGGCGGTGTAGGACAGCAGGGCTGCCCGGGTCCCAGATGCAGGTGGAGCTCCCAGAAGTGCCCACAGAGGGTTATGGGTCCTGGAGTTTCCAGACCCTGAAGCGACGGAGGAAGTGTTCTTGGAAAGCTCTCTTCCACCGCCTTCTGGACGAGGCTGTGAGTTTCCTTACAGTTTCACAAAGAACTCGCAGAATGTAGAAGGGGAGTAGGGGGTGCAGGCTGTGCCACGTCTGGGCGGGGGCCTGGGAGACCCAGCAGCACTGAGGTACAGCTCCCACTCCTGCAACCACCAGGCTCCACTGATCCACTGCTTTGGACCTGGGATCCGAGCCAGTCTCTGGGAGGAAGGGCCAGTTTGCAGGTGTGAACTCCCCCTAGGGTTTTGAGTCCTATGATCTCCCACATCGACAGCTGCATAAAAGCTAACCAAGTGTAGCAAACACAGACCGGGTCTGAGTTCTAGGCCAGCTGACTCCCGGGGTCAGCGGTCACTTGGACCACCGTGCTGAGGTCAGCGTCTCCCCAACAGGAAGTGGTTGGAAGACGGGAAGGGTGAATGTGTGGAGGAGCTCACCACAGGAGGGACTTCCGCCCAGGAAGCGCCTCTGGACTGTGGTCTCGGGGTGGTCACTGCCACAGTCTTGTCCTTCGTCGCATCACAAAATCGCCCTTTCTGGTGTCTACACAGGGGTGCAGACGTGAACACCTGTGAGGTCCCACGAGACGGACGGGCAGGGAGGGTCCCAGCGCCTTCGTTCTTCCGTGTCTAGAATGACCGCACGTTTCTCAGGCACAGCAGCGTGCCTGTGACTGCTCCGCCTCCCCAGGCGAGGCTCAGGCCGGCTTAGGGAGGCGATCAGGCGGGCAACCCTGGGAACGGTTCTTCACAGGCCTTCCTCCCTCCTGCTGCTCCTGGCCTTGGAGCTGGAGGCCCATTTCTCTGACAAGTGAGGCTAACAGACATGACTGACAGTGCAGAGACCCGGGCGGGGGGCAGGGGTACCTGTGGTCGCACAGTGACTCGGGCTTGTTGCCAGGGACCCCTCTCGCCCTAGTTAGGAGAAGAGCTGCTCGCGGCTCCTGTGTGTGTCCTCAGGTGCCGTCACTGTGTGGGGCATGGTTCTCCAGTCCGTGAAGAGTTCATGGTCATTGTCTCCAGGGTGGTCTCAGAAATAAATAGTCTTACACTTTCCACATGTCTTGGCCAACACTTCTAGTCCCACCCAGCAGGAAAGACCTCAGAGCTGACTAGCCCACTGAGGAAAACACGAAGACTTTGCCTGCAGATCTGCTACAATGGTTTGCCTTACTTTTTTTTTTTTTTTTTTTTTTTTTTTTAATCAAGTTCAAAGGAGTCAGCGCATTTTTTCTAAGCTGCGCCTTCTTCTAACAGAGACCTGTTTGGTGTACCATTTTGGAATTGAGTGAAGGGACCCCTCTTCTCTGGAGGTTTAATTTTTGCAACACTGCTTAGACAGCACTTGATTCAATCTTGGATCAGAACCTCACGCTGGTGGTCTTGGAAATTCTGTCCACACCAGAGTTTCCCGTCTTCCCTATGCAGCCAAGCCTTTTCTGAAAACACATCGTCCTGTCTCCCCAGCACACCGGGGCTCAGATTCGCTCCTGCACGTTCTCAAGTTCTCACCTGCCTCCTGCTGCAGTTCTGATCTTTCACCTTGACTTTGTAGAAAGTCAACTCGCTTCTTCAGTAACTTTCTCCCATAGGGCCGTCAGGGTCCCACCTAGGTCAAAGAAGCAAAGCACTGGGCCTTCCACATCTCCAGATTCTGTCTACACCTCAGAGGACTCACTGGCACCCAGCCAATGACGGAATTCCTTTCTCTGTAAGGACTGAGTAGTACCCCTTTGTGTATGTGCTACTTGGCCTCACTGAGACAAGGAATCATTTCTGTTCCTTTCCATGTGCAGACGATGAAGCCAGGGAGGTAGCCAGCAGCAAAGAGCCGAGGTCTGACAGCCCCAGCCTGCGGCAGCCCTGCGTGACCCACACTGTGTGACAGCCCCAGCCTGCAGCAGTCCTGCATGACCCGCTGTGTGACAGCCCCAGCCTGCAGCAGTCCTGCATGACCCGCTGTGTGACAGCCCCAGTCACACCATCCAAATCCCTTTCTAGTGTATTGCCAGACCCCACCCTCTTCCGCACAGCAGAAACTGCAACTTCCTCTATGTTGCAATTTAGGATCAATGCCAGAATAAACAAATCTTTAAAAAAAAACCACAACCAGTGCCAGCTAGAATTATCTAATATGACTGTAGGCTGCATCCCCGCAGTGCCTATTAGGTCATTATAATGACATAACCATGGCTGACACTTCCACTCCCATGATGCACCTGCTATGACACTTCTGAGACTTCCAAAAAAGGACAAGAAACAAGAGGTACTTGAGCCCGCGGGAAGCTCCACCTCTTTGCATATTCCATTAAGCTCCGCCCCAGACACCACCCCTTTACGTCCCTGTAGTATAAAAATGCAGCCCCAAACCTTACTGATTACAGCTCATTCTCCATCTTGCCTGCATTTATTCCTTGTGGGTGTATTTGTCCTTCACAGAACGACCAATTTTCAGTAACAGATCACCGATGCTGCAGGAGGAGACTACATTTCTAAATTGATTCACTTTTTAAAAATTATACCACGTGCAGCAGGAGTGTGACGTAAACCCACTGAAAAAACATTTGAATATTCTCCAGCAAGTTTCACTTTTCGTTTCTTGTTCACTGAAGTTTGATACACGTGAATGTAATAAGATTTTTCATAATTTTACTGTTTTGAAAACATTAGTAATTAACATTAAATTGCCTTATAACATTTTTAATGATTTGTTATTTTGTCATGAAGAAACTAAGAATGTGGTAAAATATCAGTTTTGTGAAAAAAAAAAAAATTATACACCCAAGCCTCTCTCACAGAACACCAACACTCCTGGTTTTTCAGGGCATACCCCCCACATTCGGAACCCGAGGACAAGGCTGAGTTGAATGCGCTTTCTCCCTATAAACCCCTTCCACAACCACCCCCCCACCCCCGTCACAAGACCCAAGGCAGATTGCTTAGAGGGCTTGGGAGAGAATAACAAGCATCTGGCTCCGCAACCCACAGCCAGATCCAAGAAAAACAGCTGCCAGCCATCCTCCCTGTACCCCGCACCAGCCCTTTCCAACTGCTACTGGGCGCCAACAACCCAGCAACAAAGGAAACCACAGGATAAAAGACCAGAGTGCAGCGGTGTAAGGCTACCGATGGCTTCAGCCACCTAGGCACACACGCAAGTGTGTGTGGCCCAGGTTCTCGGGTGGACTGTACGTCTTTGAGAACTGGCCTAGGAAATCCCCAACAGTGACTTGAGGCAAGAGGCAAAGAAGCCACTGAACACTCAGCACCGCAGGCAGCAGCAGCCCAGACCCTGAGATCGAGTGCCAGCCTCTCGATTCCTCCACCGACAGACCCTCCTGGCGGTCCTCACGTGTGGGGCTGTGGCTGCTCAGACCTGGCACTGGGAACCCAGACCTCACTGCGCTGTCACCCTCTGCTGCTTTCTCTTGCTTCCAGGCGAGCAGCCTTCTGGTGGCTCAAGGGCCTGGCACTGGCACTGGCTCAGCTGCTCTGAGGCCACCTTGGCTCTGTCACGTGACGGATCATGTCAAGACAGCAGCTGCAAGAGGGCAAACTCAACTAATGAGACAGGAGGCAGAGACCTGCCAGATTTCCTCTGGGTTTTTAAAAAACATTTTTATTTATTTATTTTTTAATTTGAGAAGCAGAGAGAGAGAAAGAGAGAGAGCTCCCATGTGCTAGAGCACTCTGCAAACACCTCCAACAACCCTCCACAGAGCGGGGGACCAAAGGCAGGTCTCTTGGTGGGTGGCAGGAGCCCAGTCGCCTGAGCCCTCCCTGCTGCCTCCTAGCGCCTGCATGAGTAGGAAGCTGGAATGGAGAGCCGGAATCTGCGGTCAAAGTCAAATCCAGGTACTCAGACGCGGGACGCAGGTGTCTCAACCAGCAGCCTACCAGGCCAAATGCCCTCTCCAAGACTGGGTCCTTTATAACAGCCCCCCAGGGTCCCACAAGCACAACACAGATTCCTTCTGAGGGCAGTGCCTTCAGGGACCTAATGCCTCCCAAGAGGCCCCACCTCCTCCAGGTTCCACCACCTCCCAGTACCTGAATCCTTAGGAGACAAAGGGCATCCAAATCATTGCAGACCACAGCAGTTAGTAATTGTGAGGCCTCCACAAAACACACCAAACACCGCACTTAAGGGAGGTAGACGCAAACCCAGAAGAACATGTCACTTGTTTCTTTTCTGTTTTTGTTTTTGACAGGCAGAGTGGACAGTGAGAGAGAGAGAGACAGAGAGAAAGGTCTTTGCCATTGGTTCACCCTCCAATGGCTGCCGCAGTCGGCGCACCGCGCTGATCTGATGGCAGGAGCCAGGTGCTTCTCCTGGTCTCCCATGGGGTGCAGGGCCCAAGCACGTGGGCCATCCTCCACTGCACTCCCTGGCCACAGCAGAGAGCTGGCCTGGAAGAGGGGCAACCGGGACAGAATCCGGTGCCCCGACCGGGACTAGAACCTGGTGTGCTGGCGCCGCAAGGCGGAGGATTAGCCTAGTGAGCCGTGGCGCCGGCATCACTTGTTTCTACACACAGATACGAGTAGTTAGGTGTGGACAAAAACAAGGCATCTCTGAAGAACATCTCAAACCAAGCTCCTGCATTTTCGCGAATGAGAAAACATTCAGGCTGCTGACATTCAGTGAGCTTCTTGATGCCACATGGCAACTCGGTGCTAGACTTGAACCAAGAAACCTGGTCTCCCTATTCTCAGGCTAAAGTCCTCCCTGGTAACTGCACGCCCCACAAGCAGAAGGATGTGAATGAGCCGTCACTCAGTCTCACTCAAGGTCTGCACACTGGCTTCCTGGGCAGCTGTGGCGCCCGCTGCCCCTGTCCACTCTGCAAATTTACTGGAGTTACAGCACCTTCGGGGCAGATGCTGTGTCCAGTTTGACTTCAGCAATCACAGAGCAACTGACCAAGGGCTTGGCAGATGGGGACTTCAGGGCTTCTGAGCAGGGTGCTTCCTTACCTGCTGCTGACCGACACCTGGAGGGAATTCGTGGGAAAAAATAAATAGAAGCACTTATATATGGGGGGACAGAGAGATAGAAAGAGATCTTCGATATGTTGGTTCACTGTGGGAAGTAAGCCCACCTGAGACCACCGACCTACTAAAGATTAGATTCAGAAGCATAAAGGAAGCGGAAAGCGAGGTGTCTGTTGATACCTGGTACTGGGAGCAGTGAGCAGGGGGTGGAAGCAGGCACCGCCCTCAGAAATCCAGCTCTTTTTATCCCCGCCATGCAGAAGTCCCCTCCCCCACTCCTCACCGAAACTTGGGAGGTGCACCTACACCTGAGAGGCTACCTAAGGCAGAGTGAAGGAGGGGTAATGGCCGATTTAGGACAGGGGAAGGGGAGTTACACCGCGGGATCATCAGCGCACCAGGAACTCAGAGGCAAGAGCACTGTGTACCAGACATCTGGTTGTTAGAGATTACAGAATTGCTGAAGGTTACAAAGATAACAAGTGGTGCACAGTTTGCCAAGCTGGCTCAACAGTCAACCTGCTGTGAGGTTCTCGCAGCTCCCTATCCACATGCTGCTGACGCCTACTATCACGCCTGCAATCGGCTGTCTTTTATGCAAACACACCACGATCATTTCTGACATTCACTTCCCAAATGCTCACAACAGCCACGGCTGGGCCAGGCCAAAGCCAGGAGCCAGAAATTTCACCTGGATCTCCCAGGCGGATGTGGTAGGAACCCAAGCACTTGGGCCATCACCTGCTGTCTCTTAGGGTGCATCAACAGGAAACCAGAAGCAGAAGCAGAGGCGAGACTCAGTTCCAGGTGATCCGATATGGGATGTGAGAGCCCCAAATGAGGCTTAACCTACGATACCGCGCTGTCTGCCGCCTTGCTGGGTGTTTTATCTACAACTGATTAAAACATCCAAACCAATAACAGAAAATTGTAATTCAAGTGGTTTGAAACGCGGGAATTTTCTTGCCCTAAATTCCAAGGCAAAACTCTCAGGGCAGAGCACGAGCGAAGGGCTGGGCACGCGCCTGCCTTGCTCCACCGTGGTGCGCTTTCTCCACCCCTCACTGAGTGCTTTCTCAGCTCACTCTAGACGAGTCAGACACAGCATTGCCGACAGTTCTTCTCCTTGACCCAAATCGAAGCTGTTCTGAGTTTCTCTTTACAATGAGTGTTTTGTGCAGCATGACTGGACAGAGTCCAGATTCCAGTATTTATGGCCAGTCCAATGTGCAACTGGCAGGGGCCCCCATTCTTCTAGTTCACTCACGAAATCTGCATCAACACTCCCCTCTACACATTGATAAATAAAGGGGACACACAAAGCACCTGCCCTCTCCTGCCCCACCCCCACGACCGTACACTCCGAGGCAAGAGCACACAGGTTTCGGAAGTCAGAGTTAACTCCAGGCCCCATGGAGGTGAAGCAGAGCCATCTCTGAGTCTCTTGTGTGAGTTTCTTTTGAGGCTGGGTCTCTGTGAGGTCATGTGAGAGCGTGGACAAGGATGCTTCAGTCACTGATCCACCAAGTATTTACTAATCACCAGCTCTGCAGAGCCCAGGTGAACAGGACAGCTACGGTAGCCTCGATCGCCGAGCACAGAAGCCAAGTGAGGGTGAGACAGGGCGCAGGGCAGGGCTAAGTGGGAGAACTGAACGAAGCAATCCCACAACTCGGGGCCTCCGTTTCTCCTTTCTTACATCTCTGCCTCTGTCGAGCTTGAGGCAGGAGGCAGAGAAGGCCAACTGGAGGAGTCGAGGCATGAGATGACCATGGACTAAGTGCAGAAACGGAACAGAGACTCCCTGTTTAAACAGGTAGGACAGGAAGCCGGCACACCCCATAGCTCGCAGCGTTCTAATTCCTCAACTGATAAATTGTCAGAAACCGCCAGTTTGGAGAAATCTTCACTTAGAAGTTAACATACAGGAACAATAATCTTCACTCAAAAGCGGTGTATACAGAGGTGACAATGGCCAGGGCACCTGCATAGGTAGAGAATCTCCATACCTCATTAAGGGTCTTTCACCCAGTGCCTAACCACCCCTATAAAAGAGAAGCCATTAACACTTAGGGACCTCAGACAGGGTCAGATCTGCTGGCTGCTCCTGCTGTCTGAAGGAGGGAACTTCTTTCCTGTGATAAGCTTTTGCTATTGCACTTGCTATTTGTCTGAGTCTCATCCAATTTATTGCTTGAGGTTCAAAAAGACCTGATCGATGGTTTCACACTTGCAGCTCTGACAACAGCGGAATAGACCGCAAATGTTGAACAAAGGAAACAGCTCATGACAAACCGTATTAAATGCTATAAAGAAAAAAAAGTAACAGAGTGCTTCTCTGAAGAATAAAAGGGGAGGGCTGCCTGAAACAGGATGGTGGTTAAAGAAGGAGAGGTGACATTTCAGGCTAAAACTAAGAGAAGAGAAAGAGCCACACCTGGTCAGAGAGAAGCTTCAAGAAGAGGGAGGAAGATAAACAAGCTTGGGATAGGAACACTCACGTCCCAGGAAGGGCACGAAGCCTGGGCGCTGGAGCTTAGCGAGTGCAGGGGCAGCGCATTGTGTCCGACCTTCAATCCCACTGTCTACAAAAGGAACTTGCAGCACAGCTCCACGGAGGAAAACAGAACAGGGAGTGGGGGACAGAGTTCTGGAACAGTGAGTGACGCGGCCGCCTGGGATGCCGGCATCCCATACCAGAGCGAGGCTTTGTATCCCAGCTGCTGCACTTCCACCCAGCTCCTTGCTAATGCACTGGGGGAGGCAGGGGAACGTGGCCCTGCACCCACATAGGAGACCTGGGTGAGTTCTAGGCTCCTGGCTTCAGCCTGGCCCAGCCCTGGCTATTGGGGCCATTTGGGGAATGAACTGGCAGATGGAAGATCAGAGTTACAGAGAGAGAGGAAGAGAGCGAGCTCTTGCATCTTCTGGTTCACTCCCCATATGGTTGCCATGGTCAGGACTGGACCAGGCCAAAGCCTGGAGCCAGGAGGGTCATCTGGCCTTCCACATGCGAGGCAGGCACCCAAGCACTTGGGCCATCTTCAGCTGCTTTCTCAGGCACATTAGCAGGGAGCTGGATAGGAAGTGGAGCCCAAATGGGATTCCAGCATCACAGGTAGCAGCTCTGCTTACCTCACCACAACGCTGGGCCCTGGGAGAAGGGCTTTTAATGAGAATGGGCTTTCCCTACATGAAGTGCAAGCCATCCGGCTGTTACCATGTCTACACATACAGCTTTTAAGTGAACGTTCTCACACCTATACCTTAGCTTTTATTTTTTTTTGAAAAAAAATGATTTATTTATATGAAAGGCACTGTTACAGAGAGGGAAAGAGAGGCAGAGAGGGAGCGAGAGAGAACCCGGGGTGCCAGAGCCGCAGGTGGAGGATTAGCCAAGTGAGCCATGGCGCCGGCCTACTTTAGCTTTTAAGAGAAGATTTTTACAAACCTCAGTTTTTCTGACAAGGAATTTATCCATCAAGGAATGTGAGCTATGGGTTTGGTTGGCTCCTGTCTTATCAGTTTAAACTGGGGTTTCTTTTTCTCAGTTTCTCCAGTAGCCTTTATCCATCTCTTGCCCTGTCTTCTCCAGTTAGCCTCTCTCTGCCTCCTGCCTCCTGCCTCCAGGCTGAGATGGACAGAGATACAGGGAAGCAGATGCCGTTGCTGTCGGAGAGTTTTGGAATCTGCTTTTCTCAGCTTTCCCAGTTCACCCTGCACCATCTCCTTGCTCAGCCCCATGAATCAAGTTTTCTCCAGGAACACTCTTAGCATGGGGTAGCTGAGTAGGTCTCACGAACACCAGTCTTAGACATTCACGTCTGTCTGGGAGGTGGCAGCAAGAGTGCAGTGGTGGCTCAGCTCTGTGTCTCGGAGTCCTGGAGGGGCACAGGTGAGAGCTGAAGAAGCCTGCCTCAATTTGCCTTTTTAAAAGCCGAAGTTTATTTTTAACTTTTTTCCAAAGGCAGAGAGAGAGGAAGGGGGCAGAGAGAGAGATAATCCATTTGCTGGTTCACTCTCCAAATGGCTGCAGTGCAATGGCCAGAGCCAGGAGCCAGGAGCTTCATCTGGTCTCCCGTATTGGTGCAGGGTCCAAACAACTGGGCCATTCTCGGCTGCTTTCCCAGATTCATTAGCAGGGAGCTGGATTGGAAGTAGAGCAGTCGGGACTTGAACTGCTGCCAATGTGGGATTGTGGCGCTCCAAGTAGTGGCTTAACCCACTGTGCCACAGCGCTGGCACCAAACTTTCTCGTAGGAAACTTTTGCCATTACACTTCCTGTTTGAGCCTTGTCCAATTCATTGTTCAAGATTCAAAAGAACGCCCATGCTTTCCTACTTGTGACTTCAACCCCAAGATTATGTGTGGGTCCTCTTTTGTGGCCCTATCCCTTACACACACAGCACTAAAACAAGTGACCGCTGTGAGCAGTCTTGGAAAATCATGACTGCTGGGCATAGACGAAGCAGGCGATGAGGGCAACCATGAAGAGACTCCCAGAAGGACCAGCATGCTCTGACCTGATGCTTCTCAAACCTCAGAGAACGCTTGAGCAACGTGTTCAACAGCCCCAGAGCTTCTGGGACCACGGGCTCTCCAGAATCCTCCCCAGATCAGACAAGGCCGATGCTGTGCGCCTGGAGACTGTACTTTGGGAACCAGTGGTCTACATCCTGGAGACTGGCAAAAATTTAAACTGGAAGAGCTGGAGAAACAGGTCATGGCCACCTAGGAGGCTCCTTCTGGCAGACTGAGTCATCCCTAGCAAGTCACTCCCCTGTGCCCTGCAACACCCAGTTATCTGCAGAGGTAGAAACAACGCAGCTCCTCCACACCCAGCCTCTCCTTCCCACATTCTCGCCTCATGACTCATCACACACAGGCAAACATAAAGAGAACACTGCTCCAGTTCCCTATTCAGAGTCAAATGAATAAAAGCTGGAAGGTTTGTTACAGAAAAATAACACCTGCTTAAGGAATCCAGGGACTGACTGCAGGGAGAAGGCAACAGAAAGCCTTCAGGTAAGGAAGGAATTTGCCACTATGGTAGCTTTTTTTATTTTTTCCTTTTGACAGGCAGAGTTAGACAGTGAAAGAGAGACAGAGAGAGGGTTATAGACAGTGAGAGAGAGAGAGACAGAGAGAAAGGTCTTCCCTCCGTTGGTTCACCCCCCAAATGGCTGCCATGGCCAGTGCGCTGCACCGATCCGAAGCCAGGAGCCAGGTGCTTCCTCCTGGTCTCCCATGCGGGTGCAGGGCACAAGCACTTGGGCCATCCTCCACTGCCTTCCCAGGCCTCAGAAGAGAGATGGACTGGAAGAGGAGCAACTGGGACAGAATCCGATGCCCCAACCGGGACTAGAACCCGGTGTGCCGGCGCTGCAAGGCGGAGGATTAGCCTAGTGAGCTGCGGCGCCGGCTACCACTATGGTAGTTTTAACTGACACCACTGGCTGGTCTAGAACTGACACCTTTCAGTTGAGTTCCCTGCATCGCCACTGTTGTCTAGAGCCGCAGCTCCAGTCACAGGGCAATGGAGTAAGTCTTTATCCCATGGTTTGAACAAAGCAGCCGACCACAAATCAACCTGTGGGCAAGCACCCAGGAAGTAGCTGGCAAATACAGGAAGTAGCCTGCAGATACAAATACCTACAGTGATTCAGGCACAAGACCTGAGAATTCTCTTACGACAGGTGTCAGGGGCCAGTGTTGTGGCGTAGCAGGTTAAGCCACTGCCTGAGGTGCCAGCATCCTATATGGTTGCCCGGTCAAGTCCCAGCTGCTTCACTTTAAACCCAGCTCCTTGCGAATGTGCCTGGGAAAGCAGCAGAAGATGGCCCAAGTGCTTGGGTCCCTGCACCCACACGGGAGACCTGGAGGGAGCTCCTGGCTCTTGGCCCCAGATCAGCCCAGCTCCAGCCATTGCAGCCATTTGGGGAGTAAACCAATGGATGGAAAATCTTTCTTCCCTTGTTCCCCCATCCCATAACTTGGCCTTTCAAATAAAGAAAAATCTTAAAAAAAAAAAAGTCCACAGATTTTCTGATTTACAAATTCCCCATCCAGCTTCTGGTGTGAGAAATTGCTCAGGACTTCAAAACAGATCTGCTGCAGAGTGCAGGTGCTGGTGCTTCGCAGATGTGTGTGGCCTCTCTGGTCGGCCTTGTTGAAGAAAGCAACCTGTGTGCCATCCGTGCCAACTGTGTAACAATGGGAGAAGAGAACGTGTGTGAGACTCCACCGTGATATATACGCTGTGCAGTACTGAGCTGTTTTAAAAAATGAAATCTTGTCTGTTACAACAAGAGGGACACAACTGGAAACCATTCTACTCGGTGCAATAAGGCAGTTCCAGAAAGACAGATATGTTTTCCCTGATCCAAGGTAACGAACAGAGTACCTAAAATGCAATGTATTGGTGTGAAATGCACATGTTGAGATCAGATGATTGTTTAGAGACCTTGTCTCTTCAGTTGAGGAACAGTGTTTTGGGTTTTGTCGTTGTTGTTGAAGATTTATTTATTTGAAAGTCAAGTTACACACAGAGAGACGACGGAGAGGCAGAGAGAGAGAGAGGTCTTCCAGCCGCTGGTTCACTCCCCAAATGGCCGCAAAAGCCAGAGCTGTGCCAATCCAAAGCCAGGAACCAGGAGCTAGGAGCCTCTTCCAGGTCTCCCATGTGGGTGCAGGGGCCCAAGGACTTGGACCATCTTCTACTGCTTTCCCAGGCCATAGCAGAGAGCTGGATAGGAAGTGGAGCAGCCGGGACTTGAACTGGTGCCCATATGGGATGCTGGCTCTGTAGCCGGAGGCCTCACCCGCTAAGACACAGCATCGGCCCCCAGTGTTTTTTCCTTCGTACTGCTTAACTCTTTTACTTAGTGTGGGGTTAACTTTGATCATTAAGTAAACTGAAAATAGGTTTTTGTAAAAATTAAGACTGGGAATGGGAGAGGGAGGAGGAGGACGGGTTGGAGCATGAGCATGAGGGAGGGAAGGGTGGGAAACATCACTATGTTCCTAAATCTGTTTATGTGAAACACATGAAACTTGTATAATTTAAATTAAAAAAAAATTCCATGGGACACAACTCATTCTCAAAAGAAATTATTTTTCTCTTGTTCCTGTTATCGGCAGCTCTGAACATTAGATATTTTTCCCCATGGGGTCAAAAGGTTCCTAACTACATGACTGCACGTGAAAAATAGGGGGCAGAAATCAGGTACTGGAAATTTTTTCATTTAACCTATGTGTGGATTTTTAATATACATGCAAGGACACAAAGCAATCACACAAGTCAAAATGTTTCAGTAAACAAATTTCAGTGTTCAGTTTTCTAACAGTTATAAATAAATCTGTAAAATTTGTCTGCACAAGGCCAGCATTTGGATTTTTTTAAGTAAATTTTCTTGTTTTTTTTTTATATTTTTATTTATTTATTTGAGAGGGAGAGACAGAGAGAAAGGTCCTTCATCCACTGGTTCAATCCCCCAAATGGCCACAATGACCACAGCTGGCCCAGACTGAAACCAGGAACCAGGAGCCAGGAGCTAGGAGATTCTTCCAGGTCTCCCACGTGGGTGTAGGGACCCAAGTACTTGTGCCATCTTCCACTGCTTTCCCAGGTGCATTAGCAGGGAGCTGGATCAGTAGTGGAATAGCTGGAAATCAAACCAGTGCCCAATGGGATGCCAACACTCCAAGTGGCTTTACCTGCCACACCACAAGACTGCTGGTCTCTGAATACAGCCATATCCTTGCATCAACTGTTGTCTCAGGTGAATTGGACATCCAGTGGAGATGTCCATCCTGACATCAGGATGAGCATCAGCCTCAAGAATCTCAAATCCTCTGAATCAATGGCTGGAGGCAAGCTGTTCAGTGAACAAGACTTAGATGTCATCCTTAGGGCTGTAGGCTTCCAGAACTCTGAATTCTTATGCCCTGTTCACGCAAGGATGGATGGATTTCTAAAATGTTTCAACCAATCCACCTTCCTTGGACATCACTAATGCCATCAACTAAAAACACACTTAGAATATTCACTGCACTAATTCGTAAAGCTGCTGGGGTCACTCAGAAGTACTGGTAAGCCAAGCTCTGTAGCGGCGATCCTAGATTATGAGCTTTGAGATCTCAGTGTCAGAGAAAATCCTCTGGTACTGCACTGCCCTACAAAATACCTGCCTGATATCACACCTTTTAGGCCAATTTGTTTGTAGGGTAATTTTCTTGTAATGGAGAAAATGATATTGAAAAACTGGATTTTGCCAAGTTGAAGATGGACAGTATGTTCCTAGATTCACTATAAGGCAGGACACATGCTGACAGCTCAGCATGTCACTGGTAACTGGAGGAGTTTGAACGACTCACCCAGGTGTTGAAGTCCTGACACCCAGTGAGATGGGATTAGCAGTTGAGATCTGGGGAATAATTAGCTCACGAGGGTTGGCCCTCAGGACTGGGATTAGTGTCCTCGGCACAGGGACCTCAAAGAGCTCTTTGGCCCTCATTCCACCATGGTACCATACAATGAGAAGTCAGCGACCTGTGAGACTGTTCTCACCAGATCCTAACCATGTGCATATCTTGATTTCAGGCTTACAGCCTCCAGTACAGTTAGAAATAGATTTCTACTGTTTCCAAGTTGCTTGGTCCATGACATTTTATTAAAGCAGCCCAAACCCACCAAGACTACAGCCTAGCAATGGCACGGAAAACAGACTCTTGCAATCTTTCTCCTTCCTTGGAACCAGCACTGTGGTTCAGTTTAGTCCGCTGGGGCCATATCCGGAATGAACCAGTGGATGGAAGAGCTCTGTCTCTCCCTCTTTGTAACTCTGCCTTTCAAATTAATTAATTATTTTTAAGAATGGCTATCACAAAGTCTAAAGGGAAAGTCCACTTCCCAGGGAAGAGAGAATTCTCTTGTGTGCCTGCATGTGTTACGTGACAGGGGTCCTCAGACCCTAGAGATAGGAGAGCAAACAGACTATCTTGAAGCTCACCTTTGCCTCTGATCAAAATTCTGTTTCACAGCCTCTTGCCTGCATGTTTATGCTCGTGGAACAGGATGTGGCATTAAACACTGAGGGCCCAGATGTGCCCCGCTTCCAACCAGCCTAACCACAAAAATACCATCCAAAAACTTTTTTTTTGTGAGGACCTTGCAAAAAGCAAAGACCAAAAAAGGGTATCACAAGTCCTCTCCCAAGCAGCAACAGCCAGAAGTGCAAAAACCCAGTCAGCTTTGGGCCCAAGCACCTGTGGAAACCAACCCCCAGGAGCACTGTGGACACCCCTTGACTGGAAGCCCCCTATGGCGGGGTCCTTCCACCAGTCCCACCTGCTGCTGGGGGCTTTTTTACTGCCTGATTGTCTCTGGTCTCATCTGTCTTCTTCTTGCAGACACCAACCTGGATCCAATCCACGAGATTCCCACAGTGCAGGTAGATTTCCTAAAGGAACTGTCTAGGAGTGTTTGAAATAGACACAGATCCTTCTCGGGCCAGATCGGGTCTTGCGTTTTCCATGTACCCCAAGTATTACCAGAACCTTCACTGAATCCAGAAAATGTTGATACATCTTCTGTGTCATTTACACATTCATCAAGAGCTTGTTTGAGAAACTCAAGTTCAGACTTAATTTTTCATTCATTAAGGACTTTTTAAAAGAGCTTTGCCCTTGGGGCTGGCATTGTGGTATAGTGGGTTAAGCCTCCACCTACAGCACCAGCATCCCATATGTGTGCTAGTTGGAGTCCCAGCTGCTCCACTGCTGATCCAGCTCCCTGCTGATGCACCTGAGAAAGCAGTAGAAGATGGCCCTGTATTTGGGCCCCTGTACCCATGTGGGAGACCTGGAAGAAGCTCTTGTCTTCAGCCTGGCCCAGCCCAGGCCCTTGTAGCCTTTTGGGAAGTGAACCAACAGATGCATGATCTTTCTGTCTCTCTCTCTCTGTAACTCTCCCTTTCAAATAAATAAATGGCATCTTAAAAAATAATAGGGGGCTGGTGCTGGGGCACAGTAGGTAAAGCTGCCGCCTGCAGTGCCGGCATTCCACATGGGCCCTGGTTCAAGTCCCAGCTGCTCCAGTTCAGATCTGGCTCTCTGCTATGGCCTAGGAAACAACAGAAGATGGCCCAAGTCTTTGTGCCCCTGCACCCACACGTGAGACCCAGAAGAAGCTCCTGGCTTCCTGGCTTTGGATCGGTGCAGCTCTGGCTGTTGCAGCCATCTGGGGAGTGAATCAGCAGATGGAAGACCTCTGTCTCTGTGCCTGTGTTTATGTGTCTCTTTAACTCTGCCTTTCAAATAAATAAATAAATGTTTAAAAAAATAGCTTGCACTTAGAGTATGGTAAAAAAAAAATTAACCTAATACATAAATGGTTGTAGGTTTACACAATACATATGAGGGACCTCCAAGAAGTTTGTGGGGAAATGAATTAAAGGTTTGTTTGGGGGCTGGTGCGGTGGCACAGTAGGTTAATACTCCGCCTGCAGTGCCGGCATCCCATGTGGGCACTGGTTCTAGTCCCGGCTGCTCCTCTTCCAATCCAGCTCTCCACTACGGTCTGGGAAAGCAGTAGAAGATGGCTCAAGTCCTTGGGCCCCTGCACCCATGTGGGAGACTCTAAGAAGCTCCTGGTTCTTGGCACAGGATGGGCACAGCGCTGGCTGTAACAACCATTTGGGGAGTGAACCAATGGAAGACCTTTCTCTCTGTCTCTCCTCTCACTGTTTATAACTCTCTCTCTCAATCGTTATTTTTATTTATTTGAAATGCAGGTTCATTCTGCGAATGTCCACAGCAGCTGTGGCTGGGCCAGGCTGAAGCTTGAAGATTGAACTCAACCCAGGTCTCCCACGTGGGTGGCAGGAACTCAGTTACTGGAGCTATCATTAATGCCTCCCAAGGAGCTAGAATTGGGAGTGGAACCAGGACTTGAACCCAGGCACTCTGATATAGGATGTGATACACCAGGGTCTTAACCACTAAGCCAAGTATTTGCCACCAAGTTTTATTTTGATGAAAAAAAATTTCAAAACCATGCATATGAAGGGTCTTCAGAAAATTCATGGAAAATATGTATTGTGAAAAGAATTGTGCATATATTTAAAAAATTATTTACACCAAAGATAAACTTGTTTTAATTCTACTCTCCAAGAACTTAGAAAGCGGTTATTTATGTGAGAGAGAGAGAGATCGATTTACCATCTTAGGTTCCCTCCCCAGACACCTGCAACACATACAGCTGGGCCAGGAGCTCCATATGGATTGTCCGCCTGAGCAGCAGGGACTCCAGTACTTGAGTCCTCACCTGCTACCTCCCAGGTGTACATCTGCAAGAAGCAGGATGTGGATCGACTAACCAGGACTGAAACATGCATTTCAACATGGATGTAGGCATTCTAAGTGGTTACTCCACTGCAGGGCCCCACACCTGCATGTCCATGAACTTTTCCCATGAGGCACCCTTGTATGTGTTTATATAACCTACAATAAAACTACTAACCTTTTATGTTCCATTGTTCTGCATACAGAACACCTATAAAGACTCAAATTGAGTTATAAATATACTTGTGGTGACTTGGAATTCAATATTCTCTCACTGAAATAGTCACATAGTTGAAAACTTGGGACTTAAGGGGTTAAAGCAGGAGTGTCCAGACCCTCCTCCACATATCAAGGTCAGACTGCTCAGTCCTCTCCACTTACATTTAACCAACCCCTGACCAGGTAGCCTGCGGCTTTGTGCAGCTCCCTAGTCAGTGCGCCTGGCAGGTAATCAGTGCATCAGCGTCTAGTACCTGTCCCTCCATCGCTTTAGACCTCAGGGAGCCCGTCATCCGCAGCAGTCAGGGCTGGATGCACTGCGTGCAACTGCGGTCCTCGAGGCGGGAGGCGTGGCTTGGGGGACGCCTGGCAAGCGCTGTGAAAAGGCAGGCAGATGGTGCTTCCCATTTATATGAGCGCTCTGCTCACAGCACAGCTGCTCTGAGACCACAGCAGAGGGCCAAGTGCAACGTACTGGGCTACCAAGCTCATCCCAGCCGACCTTAATAAAACCGTTAAGGACAACACTGCTTAAATGTGGGGCAAGGGTGAGATGTGGCTCCCCAAAGCCAAGTTCTGGGGCCCTGCAGATTTAAGGGACCCCAGAGGAACTGTATTCCTGAGACCTCCTAGGGAGGTCCTGCCAGGGCTCCAAGGACTCCTGGCTGAACTGCTCTGAGGGACAGGAGACCCCTGGGGGTTCTGTTCAAGCGACCACAACTCGTCCTGGAGAAGCGAAGATCTGGTAAACTGGGAGCCATCTGTTTGGCTGAGCTTGGGCTTCCAAGTAGTTCTTGGCCTGTGCTCCAAATACATGCTGAAAGCCAAACTGGTTTGAAGGGAGTCTCGGCACTTCTAGTGATTTCTTCCTTAACACCTCCCTCATGAGGAGGGAGAGAGCTGAATTTCAGAAGTACCCTTGAAGGCGGGTCTAGGGACGGCATGTAAGCTTTCAAATGACACAGATCCACAACCAAACAAAACAAGCTTTAGCTCAAAATAACTGTGGAACTTGCGCGTTGCACAGACAACCACCAATCCCCCTCTTCATCTTTCGTTGTATTGAATACGAGATAACTTCAGAAAGAACATGGAATTAAAAGATAATCATGTTGGTGCAAAAATAATGCTTTCAAATCCATGCCTTGCTTTCCTCGTTGTCTGTGAATGTTTTGAAGATCCCTCAGAAAGCTCAAATGAGGCTTTGGATTAAGGACGTCACTCAACTTCTTCTCGCGCACTCTGAACGTTTTCTAAGGGTCAGAAGCAATAGAGAGGTAAAGGCGGACCTGCTGCCTCAAAGCAGCTCCCGTTTCCCGCAGTGGGGGTGGTACAACCACTGCCTGCAGCTCTGTCACCAGATAGGGTTTGAAAGGCTGTGCCAACAGCGTGCAGGTTGTGTAATGGGATCTGCGAGGTCAGGTCCCATGAACACCCCCTGGAAGGGTGAGGGCACACACCACAGGTGGGGTGATCCTTGAGCTGGGATTGGGAGAGCCGTGGGGAGGCCCCATTCTGTCCGATGCTGCGGCAGCCACCGTGTTTTCTAGTTGGAGGAGCCACACCAGACGGCTGGCGACACGAGGAGCTAGCGTCAGTATCAGGTCAAGTGTGGCTGACACAAAGAAAATACACGCTGGATGCCAGGCGACGAGAAGAAAGGAGTTAGATCCGCCAAGGACACAAAGATGGAGCGCGTGACACGGAGTTTGTGCAGGTGGCACAGGTCAGCCTGTGACACGTGCGTGTCGGCAGGGGCTCGAAGGCTGGCAGAGTGCCAAGTCTGACGGTGGAGAAGAGACGGGTTCAGGTGTGAGCTGGTGCCCAGGGCCTTGGGCGGTAACTGCCAGCTTCCAACTCGGGATGGAGAAAGCCAGCCCGGCTCCCCTCTCTAGTGGGTCAGGGGCTCCCTGGCTGCCTAGCCACGGCCTCTGAAACCATGCCCCTTCCCACGGCGGCGTTGGCCCACCCATCTTCTGATGGCGAGTCCCCACCGAGCAGAGGTGAAGGGGCCAGCTCTGACAACTCCCCGTGCTGGGTCTCCCTCTTCGACTCCTACCTGCGTCACAACGGAACTTGGCACCCATCATCTCAGCTCCTCCGCGCCTGGGGAACCACAAAGAGCTCAGCATGGGAAGCTGTGCGTTGCGTTTGCAGGAGCCCCGGGCGGTGCCGTCTCTTCTCCTCACCGTGGAGCCGGCGCCTGGCTGACTTCCAGCTGTCAAAGCTCTCCCTGGCAGCTGGAATTTAAACACTCTGCGCTCTGCTCCCCCCACCCCACCCCCAGCACCACAGAAGCAATGGCTGAAGGCAGCTGGTGTATTAATATCCCAGATCCCTCACCCATCCCATGACACAACTCTGAAGCATGCGTTTGCCCCAACCCTCAGAGGCCCCGGCGGGATTAAGCTACGGTTACTCACGGCGCAGCCGGCTGGACGTCAGCTCCCTGTCCGGTCAGGCTCACTTCGCCATTTCCCTCCCAGGGTTTCCTGAGCTCAGCTCCCAGGGAAATGACTTGCTCTCAAATCCCTTCTCTAGGGCCTGCACCTGTGGCAACCCGAGACCACGCAGTGGTAGATTTAGAAACAGCTTTAAAGGACCTCACCTGCTACAGCAGACCCAGTGGTCATCCCTGCCACCCCAGTCACTGATGTATGTAGGTGGGAAACGGTAAGACAGACAAAAGGAGGAAAAACCGGTCAGCCCATTTACAATTTTCAAGAATAACACGCATCTACCTGGTTCATTACCATTTTTTTAAGGTAAGCTGTATCACTCCACGCTACTTAAAATGTTTGACCTTCAAAACCGGAGGTCATGGCAAGCATTGGGGCAGTGGTTACGATGCTGCCTGAGATGCCCACATCCATGTCACAGTGCCTGGGTCCAAGCTCCACTGCTGATTTTACCTTCCTGCTAATGAATACCCGGAAGTCAGCAGATGATGGCTCAAGTAGGTGGCTTCCTGCCATCCCCAGGGGAGATGCAGGTAGAGTTCCTGGCTCCCGGCTTGAGGAGGCTCCTCCCCCGCTGATCCCAGCTGAGTATCTGGAGAGTGAATCAGCAGATGGATGCTCTCTTTCTGTCTGCCTTTCAAATAAATTTTTTTAAAGCTAGAGGTAAAAGGTGACAATGCAACAATGAACGACAGAATCAGTAGTAAAATAGCAAGGTGGCAGAGTGGGACCTCTTTGCAGGAAGTGGAAGAACATGCACAGGCATTCTGTAGATGGAGAAGGTGGTAGATGTGGTAGATGGAGAAGGGCTGTACCGTTAGTGAAGCAGAAAAGCACATGGTGTGTTAGCAGCGGTTCGTGGATGTTTTAGGCTCAGGAAAAATTTATTTTTATGCATTTTCATAATTTGTACTGAAAAAAAATTGAGAGGGCTGTCGTTGGATCTAACAGAATACTGGTTTAGGGCACCAGTATCCCACGTCAGAGTTGGAGGTGGAGTCTTGGCTTTGGCCCCTGGCCGCAGCCGACTGCTAAGGCACACCCTGAGAGGCTGCGGTGATGTGGCGATGGCTCAGGTGGTTGGTCCCTGCCACCCATAGGACACTAAGTTCCCGGCTCCTGGCTTGGTGCAGCCCAGTCCCAACTCCGGCAGGCGTCTGGGGAATGAACGAGCAGATGGGCGTTCTCTCTCTGCCTCTCAAATAAAAGCACATTGTTGAGGATTCCAGTGAACAATGCTTTGCAGTTTACATTTATTTGTGTTTACTGTATTATAAATGAAAACTAAGAACTTTGAAGTATCTAGTAGTGCATATCATAAATAGCAGCCGCAAACAATAATCAACACATTTTTATAAAAAGCCGGACTATGCTTTCCCAGTGTCCTCCCCCAGTTTTCACTGAGTAGACGGCCGTTGGGTAACACTTCCGTGGCTCTCTTTGGTGTCCAGCCCGCTGAGGACAGTGGGGTTCTCAGGCCTTCAGTGTCGCATGGGGTCTCTGGAAGGCTCCAGCTTCCGTTCACGAGAACAGAAAACGAAGCAATCAAATCCCAGCTCAGTATTATTGTGTGCTGGTTTTGATCCGTGAAGCCCCTGAACAGGCCTTGGGGATGCCCAGGGCCCCTGAGTCCAGGGGACGAGTGGCAGCATGAGGCAGAGAGCACACAGCCCTGGCGCACGTGGACGTCAGGGGAGGCACAGACTGAGGACCACAGTGTGGCCTTGGCCTTCTGCATCTTCCTAAGCATCCATTTGCTGACAGAACCTTCCATGTCCTTATGTGGCAGTGATACCCTCTCGGTAAGTGACAAGCCACCCGCACCTGTTGCTCAAGCTCTTCCTGTTGCTATTTGTGGTCGTGTCCACACGTACCCTGGTCGCCAGGCTGGGTACTTTCCAGCTGGACGTTAGCACCAAGGCTGGGGGACGTCCCAGTGGCCAGGAGGGAGGTGTGCAGAGACCTGAGCAACACCCAGGCCTCAGGGCAGGACAGATTTCCACGTGGCCAGGGCTTTCCGGCACTGTCATCTCTCAGCGGATCACTCATTTCTTTGCTGGGATCCCTGGAGCAAAGTCAAGGTTCTTCCTCACTCCCAGGCAGGAGTTTGGGCCCCACACATCGCAATGTGCAGTGGGATTCTCTTTGCTGGGCACCCCATCTGTGGTTCCGTTTTTGTTCCAGGCTGGGCACAGGGGACAGGACACTGTCTATGTGCCACACTCTTCAAGAGACCTTTTCTAATTCGAAAACTGTAGAGATGAAGTGCATGACAGCGACAAAGCCACAAGAGGAACGAAGCCGCCTAGGCAGGGGGGTGGGGAGCACGGGGTGGCTTCGGGGGAAGAAGTGAGAGTCTGAGGTTGACACAGATGGGATTTGAACTTCACTAAGAAAGTTTCAGCAAACACAACCGAATGTGACATTTGTAAATTCTGGGTAAGGGCAAATATAGAGCTTAAACCCAAGCCTTAGTTCTCCCTGTTGAAAGCGAGAGAAGAGATCAACCCGCCCTTTTCTGAAAGCTTTCCTTGTTTCTCTGCCCTTTGGGATGGACGTGAATCTTGCCAGCTTTATAACCCAGGGCCTGAGATCACTTTGAAACCCCAGTGTAACCATCGAGGACGCCCCTGCCCCTTCCTCTGGGGCCCTGTGGGACAAGAGTCCAACTTCTGCAGGCAGGCAAGTTTGCTCCAGATAGCAGTGCCGCCTCTTCTTGTGCACATCTGAAAGGTTTGTTTTTCCTTTGTATAAAACCAGTGAACAAAGCCGGTGAGTGCAGGGTGAGCGAGGTGCGGCCCAGGGGTGCTGCCTCCTCGTATGTGAGGGCCCTTCTGTCCATCCTGAGAAGGCGCACGTGTTAAAGGCTGTGTCTGCCCTGCTGTAGAACAGGGAGACTTCCTTCTGTCGCACGGCCTCAGAACGCCTGTGACTGCCGGTCACGTTCAAGTTAACGCCTGCTCAGTAATCACACTGTCTTCCCTGGCTACTGACTTTGGGAAGAGGCTCCTTTGGTTGGGAGAAGATTCTGTAGTCAACTCCATTTCTCCACCATGTGTTGGTTATATTATTCTGTGCTTTCCTGTATTTTTTTTTTTCAAATTACAAAGAAAAAATATATTCACGGAAAACTTCGGGAAGATGCTGTCCATGTTCATCTGGTGCTGCATTCCCTTAGCTGCTATCACTTTTTTGCCCATGGACTTAAATGAGTAAAGCAGTTTTCACAGTTCATATTGAGATCTTAATATAAAATGCATGTTTAAAAAGATTTATTTTATTTGTTTGGGAGAGAGATACAGAGGGAAAGAGAGAGAGGTCTTTGATTTGCTGGCTCACTCCCAAATGGCTGCAATGAATGGAGCTGGGCTGATCTGAAGCCAGGAGCCTCTTCCAGGTCCCCCATGCTGGTGAGGGGTCCCAAGAACTTGGGCCATCTTCCAGTGCTTTCCCAGGCATTAGCAGAGAGCCGATTGGAAGAGGAGCAGCCAGGATATGAACCAGCTCCTGTATGGTATGCCACCACTGCAGGCGGAGGCTTGGCCTAATACCCCACAGCGCCAGTCCCCTTAAATGTATTTTTTAAAACTAGGAGACTTTAGAAGAAGAATCTTAAATGTAAAGTAGTACAATGGGATGCACAGAAGGTTTCCTTATTTTTTTTTTCCTGTTCAAACATGTCTTAAAAATAAAGTGTGACTTAAGTTCTAAAAATCAGTACCTAGAGGCCAGTATTGCAGTGCAGGGAGCTAAGCTGCTGCCTGTGATACCAGCATCACATATGGGAGTGCTGGTTTGAGTTCCAGCTGCTCCACTTGCACCCAGCTAATGTGCCTGGGAAGGCAGTGAAGACTGGCCACAGCCATTGCGGTCACTGGGGAATGAAATAACAGATGGAAGATCTCTCTCTGTCACTCTACCCTTCAAACAAATAAATAAATCTTAAAGAAATCAGTTCCTGCTTCCTGCTGAATCGTAACTTCCCCAAGATCAGAGCCTTTGTCTTACTTCCTGCAGAACTTTGTTCCTCCCACACTGGCGGATCCCTAGATGATGTCCAATAGTTTTTCAGTTCAATACATGAGACAGTGCCTCAGTGCTTTCCAGAGGCCCCATGCACTCCTTGATCACGGGCAGGCACCATGCAGTGGGGGATATTGCTAAGAGAGCACCCATGATGACAAGCCAGGGAGGCAAGAATCCACTGCAGAATCTCTCACCCAGAGGGGCTTTTGCAATGCGATGCTGTAAGGTCTAGAGAGGCCAGAGTTGTGGCACAACAGGTATAACCACCTCCTGTGGTGCTGGTATCCGTTACGGGCACTGGTTTTGTCTGCAATGTTCCACTTTTGATCCAGCTTCCTGCTAATGGCATGGGAAAAGCACCAGAAGATGGATCAAGTCTTTGGGCCCCTACCACTCACGTGGGAGACCCAGGCGAAGCTCCTGGCTCAGCCATTGCAGCCATCTGGGAAGCGAACCAGCAGATGGAAGATCTCCCTCTCTTTTTTCTCTCCATCTCTCTAACGCTGACTTTCAAATAAATAAATCTTTAAGAAAGAAGAGAAAAAAAGTCCAGAATGTCTCCTGGTACTGCTCCAGGACTTCCTACCTAAATGTAGTTGTAGTTGAGTGTAAGCAAACATCAGGAGCTCCATTTTCAACACAGAAATGGACTAAAATGACTGCTGGCTGAATTGAGTGAATAGCTTAGAGGTATAGCAACCACCACAGTTCTGGGGGCTTGCGTAAATAACTGCAGATGTGGCAACCACCACAGTTCTTGCACCTGGAAAGTCCCCAGGCAGACAGGATGTTAGGAGTGGCCATGCAGCAGAAGGAACCACAAGGTACTGGTGTTGAGAAATAGGCGAGGAAGGGCGGAGGGAGATAATCTCATAAGGACACAAGGACACTTAGGTGGCATCCGGGAAGACTGTACACTCCACGGTACTCAGCCAATGAAGAGCCAAACTGCGTGCTCTAGCTGCAACAGGTGTGCCTGCCTGCTGTACTTCCTGCATCCAAGTCCATCCGTCGGGTGAACAGGTGACGATATTTCCCACACTGAACTAGAAAAGGATTTGTCTTAGTAAGTACCCATCAGAACTTCAGCTTGGGAAAGCAGTCAGCTGTTTCAACAAAATGTTCTATGGAGAGGACAATGCTGACAAAAAGCACTGGGATGCAGATGCAGGGGTTTTTTTTATATTTATTTATTTGAAAGGGAGAGTTACAGAAAGAGGAAGAAGGAAGGAGGAAGGAGAGGAAGAGGAAGGAGGAGGAGGACAATGAGGAGGAGGACAAGGAAGAGACACACGGAGTTTCCATCTGCTGCGTCACTTCTCTTATGCCACAACAGTCAGGGCTGGGCCAGGCGGGTGCAGGGGCCCAAGCACTTGTGCCTCTTCTTCTGCTTTCCCAAGCGCATTAACGGGAACTGGACTGGAAGCGGAGCAGCCGGGACTCCACACAGTGCTCATAGGCGATTCTGGCATCACGGGCAGCGGCTTAACCCACTGTGCCACAACACCAGCCCCTGGTGCGGGGAGTTTTGGAGACTCATTCATCTGCTCCACAAAAATCCCTGGAGCACCTGTGGCGGGGGGGGCACTGGGTGCACAGGAGCAGGGGGCCTCACAGGACTCAGCCCTGTGGGAAAGACGGCCCAGAGACGCCCCGGACACTCAGAGGTGGGTAGGTACGTGCCGTGAAGAAGGCAGAGTGCAAGGGAAATGAGCAAAGCGTCAAGACAAGCCAGGCTGGGCAGCCAGGAACCCGTCCTGGGAAATGCTATTTACACCGGAATCCAGAAGGTGTGGATTAGAGGAGCAGGAGAGAGTGCAGACCAAGAGCCGTGGGAGGAGAATGTGCCCAGGAAGGGGACTGCAAGTGTGAGAGCCTTGAGTGCCATGAGAATTCAGGGCGCACAAGGACCAGAGCAAAGGCTTGGGTGTTGGGAAAGAGAGACAGAGAGAGACGGGGAGTGCAGAGACGTGAACAGGCAGGAGCCAGACAATGCAGTGCCTTGAGCAGCAGTAAGGCTATGGAAGTGACCCCTGCCGCTCAGGTAGGAGATACAGATGAAGCTTCTGGTCCCTGGCTTCAGCCTGGCTCAGTCCTGGCTGTTGCAGCCATTTGAGGAATGAACCAGTAGATGCAAGACTCCCCTCTCCCTGTCCTTCTCTCTCTGTAACTGACTTTAAAATGAATAAATGTACCTTTACTAAATTAATAAACTGGGGGTAAGCAGATGCAAAGCATGAGTAACAGTAACCACCCAGCTTCTCCATAGGAAAGATCTACCATCCTGCTAACTAACAGCCTGGGAGACAGTAAGAGATGGCTCGAGTCGTTGGATCCCTGCCATCCATATGGAAGACCTGGACTGAGTTCTAACCTCCCTCCCTCCCAGCCTTGGCCTTTGTGGGCATTTGGGGAGTGAGCCAGCCAATGCGAGTACTCTCTCTGTGTCAAATAAAAAAATATTTAAATTTTCAGCAACTTCCCAACAGTACACCAGAGAAAGCTACTCACATGGGATTTATTAAGCTCAGCAGGGAAGATCCGCTACCCACAAACAGCTACTGAGCATTTGAAATGCAGACCCAGTTTAGGATCGGCATAAAAAAAATCTAAGAGTTCAAGGTTTCAGTGTCAGAAAGTCAAAAAGGAATGTAAAGTATGCTGCTTATAATTTTTAATATTAATTACATGGCAATAACGCACATTGGGTTAGATAAATATATTATTAAAAGTAATTCCACATTTTTTATTCCTTTTGAAAATAATTTTTATTTATTTTGAAAAGCAGAGAGAGATTTTCCATCTGTTGGTTCACTCCTCAAATACCTGAAACAGCTGGGGTAGGGCCAGGCTGAAGCCAGAAGCCAGGGCCTCCATCTGTGTCTCCCATGTGGGAGGCAAGGGCCCAAGGACCTGGCTCATCACCTGTTCCCTCCCAGACTCTGCACGATCAGGAAGCTGGAATCAGAAGCCAGAGCTGAAAATGAAACGCAAACACTCCACTAGGAGATGTGGGCATCCCCGGCAGAGTCCTGCTCACGGCGCCAAATACCCGCCCCTTTTCAGTCTTCTCGATGCGTCTACTGCAAGACTCGCAGCTGCATAAGAGTACAACGGTACTTCCAACAGCTTGTGGAAAACAGAGTTACAAGGAAAGTTTATTTGGGTGCTCAGAGTTTGAAAGTGGTGCATAGGTTTTTATAACACACATTTCCACGAAAGCACAATGCTGGTGTCAGTCATGTGACTGAAATGTTTCCTGGTAAGAAAGGGACTGTAATGGCTGGTTCCAGTGCTTTGGATCAAAGCAGAGGTTGTCTGACGATTGCACTGCTGCTTAATCAGTGATTTGATCTTATTTCTCTGTATTCCAGTCATCTTATATATTTAGAAAGGTAAATGCGGGCTGATGCCACGGCTCACTAGGCTAATCCTCTGCCTTGCAGCGCCGGCACACCGGGTTCTAGTCCCAGTCAGGGCACCGGATTCTGTCCCGGTTGCTCCTCTTCCAGTCCAGCTCTCTGCTGTGGCCCGGGAGTGCAGTGGAGGATGGCCCAAGTGCTTGAGCCCTGCACCCCATGGGAGACCAGAAGGAAGCACCTGGCTCCTGGCTTCGGATTGGCACAGTGCACCCACTGCAACGTGCCGGCCATAGAAGCCACTTGGGGGGTGAACCAATGGAAAAGGAAGACCTTTCTCTCTTTCTCTCTCACTGTCTAACTCTGCCTGTCCAAAAATAAAAAATAAATAAAAAGGTAAATACGACCTCCTGCTTCCTTGTGGATATTTACTTATCACAGCAGGTAATCAGTTACATTTCATTAATAAAGAGTGTTCTTGAATTTGAGCACAAAAACTACCTACGCATTCTGTCTCCAAAAGGAGTGAATTAAGGAAATTCTCCCCTAGACTAAGAACTTAATATTCTGCGTATCCAAACAAGACTAGATAAATCAAGAGACACAGAATGAGGTACAAACAAAAATGGGGAAGATCTGTTCAATCTGAAAATAGAGATATTGGTAAGTGAAAAAAACGAGGAAGTGAAAGTAAGAATTTACATACTTACGAAGGTACTCCTCAAAGCTTGTGGGAAAATGGAATTGAAACATAATTTTGCTACAAAAAAATTCTGAAATACATGCATACCTTTTTCGTGATATGCATTTTTCATGAACATTTTGAAGATCTCACATTTGCATTCATTTCAATTTTTTTTGGAACTATAACCTTTTAATTCCATTTTCTGTCAACAATTTGAAGCTCCCTCATACTGGTTGTACTGGGGATGGGAGGGAGCACAGGGTAAATAAAGTGGACAATAAAGAGGACGGTACCTATAGGGGACCTGTGGGGTATGGTGGGAAACAGGGTGGAGGAGATAGGAGGGGTAAAAGAGTTCTCCAAGATTCTAGTTACATAGTTTTGACCTTTGACCCTTATAGACACTTATTTACTGGAAAGGCAGAGACAGAGAGATGTCTTTCATCCAGCAGCTCACTTCCCAAAAGCACCCAACAGCAAGGGCTGGGCCAGGCCAAATGCAGGGGCACGGAACTCACTCCAGGTCTCCCGTGGGGTGACCCATCATCTGCTACCTCGCAGCATCTACACTAGCAGGACTCTGGAATCAGAAGCAGAGCCGGGACTCAAACCCAGGCACTCCAACATGGGATGCACCCAGTCCTATTTTATTCAAAAACAAAAATAAATTTTATAAAGGCTGTGAAGCAGCTGGCGCTGTGGCACTACGAGTCAAGCGACTGCCTGTGACCCCCGCATTCCACACTGGAGGGCAGACTGAGTCCCGGGTATTCTGCTTCCAGGCCAGCTCCCTGCTCATGTGCCTGGGAAGGCAGTGGAGGATGGCCCAAGGGACTGGGCCTGAGCCACCCACGTGGGAGACCCAGACGGCAAGCCCTGGACAAGCCCTGGCTGCAGACATCTGAGAAGTAAACCAGCCGATGGAAGAATCTCTGTCTCTCTGACTCTGCCTTTCAAATAATCTAAAAAAATTATTTTAATAAAAAAATGAAAACAAAAACACTTTAAAAAAATAACTTTTAAAGGAAAACCCTAACGAGTAGTATAGAAAAGGAATCATCTGTCAGGACAGTGCAGGAGGGATACTCAGAGCTCATGGGGAGCTCTGTTCCCCGGAGGCCCCCAGGGACCTGCCCGTGGTATCTCCACGAACCTCCCTCTCAGAGGGGCCCTCACCTCGACACAAGAGAAGACGTGAAATGGTGCAATTCTGGAGACCTCCACGTGCTTCCGAGAACAAGGAAGATGGAAACCTCAGCAGCCAGGCGCGGATGCAACGTGGCTGAGCAGGTGCAGCCACACGGACTTCAGCCGCCCTAGCACATGAGAGAAACCCGGGGGAGAGCCACGTTTCCAAGGGTCCAACTCACAGAGACTCTCAGGCAGGAAGTGAGCAGAGAAGGAAGACTCCGTGAGACAGCAAGAAACGGGACCGAGGCCGGCCCAGGGCGGCACTCCCACTGAGAGGATTCCAGGCCCCCGCTGGCTCGTACCCCAGCTGGGGACTTGACTGGGGATGGAGCCACTGCTGGGCTCTGAGGCGGGAAGCCACACTGCCCCCCACCCCTGGAGTGCCACACTCCGCTGCACAAAGGTGAAAGCGGGATCTGTTGTGCTGTTCCCAGAAGCCATCCGAGCCAGCCGCGGTCAAGGCCAGCTGCAGGGCAGAGAACAGATCCCCTGCCTCAAACTGTGGGAGCTTGAGGGCATTAGCCCCAGAGCTACGCTCGCTCACTCTAGTGATCGGGGGCGGAGGGGTTTCCCCGTGGCTTCTGGGGTCAAGCACCAGTAACACTGCCTCCCTGGGAGACCTGGGGAATGACCCCACGGAACCCTACACAGGTCATAACAATTCTAACTTCCTCAGTCTCACCGGGATCTACTTGGTGGACACAGGGAATGACCTACCTGCGTTCCACCTCTCTGGAGTCACACCTTCCACAGCAGAAGCTCCGCATGCCCTGTAGGCACCCTGCAGGACTGAAGCAGGGTTCAGCTGGCATCCCCCAGTGCCGGGACCACAGCTGCTGGTACTATAAGCCACAGCAGCAGTTGCATGCTCCTAACAGAACGTGAGGAAGGGACCTCATCCACAGCACATGGCCGTAGAACCACAGCAACTGGTGCCCCAAGCCCTGGGATCATCAAGAAGGTGTTCCTGGCTATCACAATCCTCAGAGTGGGTCACACCAAACTCTCTGTGGACTTAGGACACACACCCTAGCAAACCCACATTCGTCTCAAAGTCACACTTCTATCCCTACAAACTGCAACAGACTAGACCACTGTGTCACAGACACAACAGACAATGATTAAAGCAAAAGAAATCACTCAAAGACTACACTTCTGGGCTTACCCAGAACCAAAGCCAAAGCAGAAAGCCAAGTGATATCCTGCGTTCCAACCTGACCACAAACTCTTTTCGAATAAAACCTGCTCCACCAATGAGAGACTGTGACATCAGGTGCACAGACATCATGCAGGGACACAGGAGACAGAAAGAAGCCAGGCAGCATGGCACCTCCAAGAGAACACACTGTTCTCTGGATTTAGATGCTGAACTGAAGGTAATCTAAGAAGTGCCAGAAACAGAATTCAGAACACTGATTGCAATGGCAGTCTGCAATAAAATACAGATAGCTTAAAAAATGAGAAAACCGGGACCATGTTGTAATATAGCAGGTAAAGCCACCACCTATGATGCTGGCATCCCTTATGGTCACCAGTTTGTGTTCTGGCTACTTCACTTTCAATTCAGCTCCCTGTTAATAGCCTCGGCAAGCAGAAGATGGCCCAAGTGTTTGGGTCCCTGCCACCTATGTGGGAAACCTGGAAGAAGCTCCTGGCTCCTGCCTTCAGCCTCACCCAGGACTGGCCATTACAACCTGGGGAATGAATGAGTAGATAGAAGTTACCTCTCTCTCTCTCTGTGTCTCTCCCTCTCTCTCGGAAACTTTGACATTCAAACATGCAAATCGTTAAAAAAAAATGAGGAAATCAATAACTGACCAAAATGAAAAATATTACTAATGAGATAGAAATCATTAAAAAGAACCAAATGGAAATTTTGGCTAATAAATCTTCAATCAGTGAAATAAAAATATAACTGAAAACTTTAACAGCAGAATGGACCAAGTAGAGCAAAGAATTTCTGATCTCAAGGACAACACTTATAAAATAACCCAATCAGACAAGAATAGAGAGAAAACAATGAAAAAGAATGGAGAAAGTCTGTGTGAAATATGGGATACCATCAAATGACCAAACACTTCCATCAGAGGTATTCCTGAAGGAGAAGGAAAAAGGCACTGAGAACCTGCTAAATAAAATAACAGCTGAAAATTTCCCAACTCTTGAGGAAGCCGCAGACATTCAGATATAGGAAGCTCAAAGGACGCCAAGCAGCCTCCACCAAGAAGGCTCTTCTCCGAGGCATGTTGTATTCAAATTGTCAAAAGTTGAGGACAAGCAGAGACTCCTGAAGATAAAAGTATCAAGTTACACAGAAAGAGAAACCCAGTATACTAACAGCAGACTTCTGAGCAGAAACCTCCAGGCCAGAACAGGATGAGACGATATAGTCATATAGTCAAGGTCTTAAACAGGAAAAAACAAACAAACAAACAAACAAACAAAACTGTGAACCAACCAGTAAATACCCAGTGAAGCTATCTTTCAGAAGTGAAGGAGAAATACGCTGTTTTCCAGAAAAGCAAAAACCGAGACAATTCACCAGCACCGCGGCAGCCTCACGGGAAATTCTCAAGGGGGCCCTTATCAGAAGTAAACATCATAAAATCACACGACATCACCAAATTCACTAACACAGCAGGTAGAATCCGCATCCCATCAACAAAATGACAAGTGTGAGTTCTTGTCTACCAACACTAACCTTGAACGTAAACAGATTGATTCACCAGTCAAAAGATTCAGGTTGGCTGAATGGATAAAAAAGAGAAAACCAAGACCCCACTAAATGCTCTACAAGAAATTCACTCCACAAAAATCCACAGACTGAAAGAGAAGGCTGGAAAAAGACACACCACTCAAATGAAAACCAAACAAGGGCTGCAGTAGCTATCCTCATATGAGATAAAACAGACTTTAAATCAAAAGCTGCAAAAAGAAAAAGGGGTAGTGGACACTGTATTTTGATAAGAGGTCTGATTCAGCAAAAAAGATAATAAAACCATCATAAATATATATATACAGCCATCACAAGACCACACTGATAATATCCAGCAACAGCAAATACTACTAGACCTAAATGTACAGGCAGATTCTAATGTGACGACAGTGGGTGGCTTCAACACCACATGGCATCAATGGACAGATCATCCAGACAGAAAACTGATAAAGACACATGGGAGTTAAACCATACGACGGAGCTAACGAACTTAACACGTATTTTCATGACATTTCACAAACTATGCATTTTTCTCAGCAGCACATGAAATGTTTTCTAGGTTACACCATTTACTAGGTCACAAATCAAGTGTCAGGAAATTTATTTTTGAAAAGATTTATTTATTTATGTAGAAACTCAGAGTTATAGAGACAGAGGGAGACAGAGAGAGATCTTCGATCTGCTGGTTTTCACCCCAGATGGCTGAAATAGCCAGCACTGGGCCAGGCTGAAGCCAGAAGCCAGCATCTTCACACGTTTCCCATGTGGGTAGCAGGGGCCCGAATGCTTGGGCCATCTTCTGCTGCTTTTCCTAGGCCATCAGCAGGAAGCTGGATGAGAAGTGGAACAGCAAGGACATGAACCGGTGCCCTTATGGGATGCTGGCATTGTAGGCAGTAGCTTTACCGCTCAGGCCACAACATGGGCTCCAAGTCTCAGTAAATTTAAAAAGATTTTAATCATGTTTCTTCTCAGACCACAAAGCAGTAAAACTAGAAAGCAACAAGAACAATAGAACACTCATAAACATATGGAAATTAAACAGGACACTGAATGATCAATGGGTCACTGATGAAGTTATAAAGGAATCAAAAAAAGTTTTGAAACAAATGAAAATTGAAACACAGTGTATTGAAACCTATGGGATAGGGGCTGCTGCTGTGCCATACTGGGTTAAAGCCCTGGCCTGTAGTGTTGGCATCACATATGGGCACTGGTTCAAGTCCTGGCTGCTCCACTTCCAGTCCAGCTCCCTGCTAATGTGCCTGGGAAAGCAGTGGAGGATGGCCCAAGTGCTTGGGCCCTTGCACCCACATGGGAGACCGAGAAGAAGGTGCTGGCTCCTGGCTTGGGATCAGCTCAGCTCTGGCTGTTGTGGCTATTAGGGAGTGAACCAGTGGATAGAAAACCTCTCTGTCTCTACCTCTTGCTCTAACTCTTTCAAATAAATAAAATAAATCTTTAAAAAAAAAACCTCTGGGATATAGCAAAAGCAGTATTGAGAGAAGTTTATAGCATCAAGTGATTACATTAAAAATAGAAAATTGTCTCAAATAAATGTTCTAATGATGCTTCTTGAAGGCTTAGAAAAACAAAAACAGGGGTTAAAATCTTTTAAAAAGAAAAATAAAAACAAACTCAAAATCTCAAAATCAGCAAGAGCCAAGATATGAAAAAGGTCAATACAGAAATAAAAGAAATTGAGACCAAAAAAAAACCCTAACCCACCAAAACAAAAAAAAATTTTTTTCTTTTGAGAAGATAAACAAAAGAGATAAACCATGGGGGCAGTGCTGTGGCTTAGTGGGTTAACCTGCTGCCTGTGACACCTGTATCTCATACAGGTGCTGTTTTGACTCCTGGCTGCTCACTTCCCATCCAGCTCTCTGCTATGGCCTGGGAAAGTAGCAGAGGATGGCCCAAGTGCCTGGGACCCTGCAGCCACATGGGAGACCTGGATGAAGCTCCTGGTTCCTGGCTCTTGGCTTTGGCCTGGCTCAGCCTTGGCTACTGTGGCCAACTAGGAAGTAAACCAGCAGGTGGAAGATTCTCTTTCTGACTCTCCCTCTAACTCTGCCTTTCAAATAAATAAATCGTTAAAAAAAAAAAAAAGTCATATGAAACAGACAACACTTTAGACAAACAGAAAAACTCAAATAAAATCAGGGATGAAAAAGGAGACATTACAACTGAAATACAAAGAATCATAAGAAATTACTAAAAAAAAGTTACATGCTAATAAACTGGAAAACCTCAAAGAAATGAGTAAATTCCTGGATACACATAACCTACCAATATTAAATCAAGAGATACAGACAATCTAGGGCCGGCGCCGTGGCTCAATAGGCTAATCCTCCACCTTGCGGCGCCGGCACACCGGGTTCTAGTCCTGGTCGGGGCGCCGGATTCTGTCCCGGTTGCCCCTCTTCCAGGCCAGCTCTCTGCTATGGCCAGGGAGTGCAGTGGAGGATGGCCCAGGTGCTTGGGCCCTGCACCCCATGGGAGACCAGGAAAAGCACCTGGCTCCTGGCTCCTGCCATCGGATCAGCGCGGTGCGCCGGCTGCAGCGGCGGCCATTGGAGGGTGATCCAACGGCAAAGGAAGACCTTTCTCTCTCTGTCTCTCTCTCTCTCACTGTCCACTCTGCCTGTCAAAAAAAAAAAAAAAAAAAAAGAGATACAGACAATCTAAACAGACCCATAAAAAGTAATGAGATTGAAGCAGTATTCAAAAGTCTTCCATCAGGGGCTGGTGCTCTCATGCAGTGTGTTAAAGCCCCAGCCTGCAGCGCTGGCATCCCATATGGGTGCTGGTTCGAGTCCCAGCTGTTCCTCTTTTGATCCAGCTCTATGCTATGGCCTGGGAAAGCAGTAGGAGATGGCCCAACTCTTTGGGCCCCTGCATCTGTGTGGGAGACCTGGAAGAAGCTCCTGGCTCCTGGCTTTGGATCAGCTCAGTTCTGGCCATTGCGGTCATTTAGGGAGTGAACCAGTGGAATGGAAGACTTTTATCTCTCTCTCCCTCTTTCAAATATAAACAGAGTTACACAGAAAGAGGAGAGGCAGAGAGAGCTCTTCCATCTGATGGTTCACTCCCCAATTGGCTGTAATGGCCAGAGCTGCGCTGATCCAAAGCCAGGAGCCAGGAGCCAGGAGCTTCCTCTTATTCAATACAGTACTGGGAGGATTAGCAAGAGCATGTAGAGAGCACAAAAACTAAAGGGCAGGAGGGCCGCCACCTGCGCCCTCATGGGCTCCAGTTCAAGTTCCGGCTGCTCTGCTTCCTATGCAGCTCTCTGCTAATGTACCTGGGAAAGCAGTGGAGGATGGTACATGGGAGACCTGGATGAAGCTCCTAGCTCCTGGCTACTTCCTGGCCCATACCTAGCCACTGCGACCATTTGTGGAGTGAACCAGCAAATAGAAGATCTCTGTCTCTCCCTTACTGTAACTCTGTGCTTTAAATAAATAAATATGAAAGAAAAAAAGAAAGGGGGTTGAGGGGGTGGGAGGGAGGGAGTCAGAGGCGGGTGTTGCAGTGTAGCGGGTAAAGTCACTGCCTACGATGCTGACCTACCATATATGCAGTAGTTCAAGTGCCAGCTGCTCTATTTCTGATCCAGCTCCCTGCTGATGGCCCTGGAAAACCAGCAGAAGGTGGTCCGAGTGCTGGTCCCCTGCCATCAATGTGGGAAATATGGAAGAAGCTCCTGAATCCTGGCTTCAGCCTGGCCCAACCTGAACCATTGTAGCCAGCTGAGAAGTCAATCAGTGGATAGACAATCTATCTCTCCCTCCCCCTGTAACTTTTTCAAATAAATAAATAAATCTTAAAAAAATAAAAACTAGAAAAAGAGGAAGTCAAAATATATTGCAGATTGGATGTTTTTACACAAGGATAAACCTAAACATTCCACTAAAAGCCTTTAAGAACTGATACACCAATTCACTGAAGTTGCAGATTACAAAATAAACATAATAAACAGCAGCTTTTTATATGTTAATATGAGCACACTAAAGGAAAAAGCAAGAAAGAAATCTCATTCACAACAGCCACAAAAATGTCAAATATTTAGGAATAAATTTAACCAGAGAAGTGAAAGATTTTCTTAACTGTTCAAGTATTTTTAATGCTTTTCTTTATTATTTTTTACCTTAGAAATGTTTTAGTTAAGGTATACAAACTTCATGCATTTCATACATACAACTTTAGGAACACAGTGATTCTTCTCTTCCTATGTTCCCTCCCACCTGCACTCTCACCTCTCTTCCTCTTCCCTTTCCTATTCCCATTCTTATTTTTTTACTAAGATCTATTTTCAATTAATTATATATTCATAAGAGTAATTGTACACTAAAGAGTTCAATGAATAGTATAAAAAAAAAAAACAAACCTGTTCCTCAACAGTCAAGACAATGGCTGTTCAAAGATATTACATCAGGAAGTATCAATTTCACTTCTATAGACTACCTTACCTTTTAGGATTTCTATTAATTAGCACAGATCAGGGAAAACATATCATGTTTATCTGGCTTATTCCACTAATTATAATGCTTTCCAGTTGTATCCATTTTGTTCAAACAACAGGCTTTTGTTTCTTGTTTCTTTACCACTGTGTAGTACTCCATGGTGTACATATACCATAATTTCTTTATCCACTCTTCAGTTGACTGACCCCTTTGTTGATTTCATCTTAGCTATTGTGAATTGAGCTGCAACAAACATGGGAGTACAGATAATTTTCATATGCTGATTACATTTCCTTTGGGTAAATTCCTAGGAATGGGATGGCTGGGTCATACAGTAAGTCTATATTCAGATTTCTAAGGTATATCCATACTGTCTTCAACAATGGCTGTACCAGTTTACATTCCCACCAACAGTGGATCAGGGTACCATTTTTCTTGCATCTTCACCAGCATATGTTGTCTGCTCGTTTCTACAGAAAAGCCATTCTA
This sequence comes from Oryctolagus cuniculus, assembly GCF_964237555.1. Classification (NCBI taxonomy): domain Eukaryota; kingdom Metazoa; phylum Chordata; class Mammalia; order Lagomorpha; family Leporidae; genus Oryctolagus; species Oryctolagus cuniculus. Next base: position 128,186,050 of record NC_091440.1, on the reverse strand, counting down.
ATGGGAGTGAGAAGAAATCTCATTGTAGTTTCTGATTTGCGTTTCCCTGATGGCTAGTGATCTTAAACACTTTTTTCATATGTCTGTTGGCCATCTGGATTTACTCTTTTGAAAAATGTCTGTTCAAGTCCTTTGCCCATATATTAACTAGATTGTTGAGTTTTTGAACTATTTATGTATTCTGGATATAAATCCTTTAGCTATAATCCTTTATCAGTTGCACAGTATGCAAATATTTTCTCCCATTCTGTCAGTTGCCTTTTCATTTTGCTGAGTGTTTCTTCTGCAGTTCAGAAGCTTCTCAATTTGATATAATTCCATTTGTCAATTTTGGCTTTGATTTCCTGTGCTTCTGGGGTCTTTTCCAAGAAGTCTTTGCATATGCCAATGTCTTGTAGGGTTTCCCTAATAATTTCTCTAATAATTGGTTTCTCTAATAATTGGATGGTTTCGGTCATAGATTGAGGTCTTCCATCAATTTTGTGTTGATTTTTGTGTAAGGTGTAAGGTAGGGGTCTTGCTTCATACTTCTGCATGTGGAGATCCCGTTTTCCCAGCACCATTTGTTGAAGACACTGTCCTTGTTCCAAGGATTGATTTTAGCTACCTGGTCAAAGGTAAGTTGGTTATAGATATGCAGATTGATTTCTGCAGTTTCTATTCTGTTCCATTGGTCTATCCATATTTTCCCCCCCAGGACCAGGCTTCTTTGATTATAATTGCCCTATAGTGTCTTGAAATCAGGTATTGTGATGCCTCTGGCTTTGTTTTTTGTTGTATAAGATTTCTTTAGCTATTTGGGGTCACTTGTGTTTCCACATGAATTTTAGCATCATTTTTTCTAGATCTGTAAAGAATGCTGTTGGTAGTTTGGGATTGCACTGAATCTGTAAATTGATTTTGGTAGTATAGACATTTTGATGCTGATTCTTCCAATTCATGAACATGGAAGATTTCTCCATTTTTTAATGTCTATTTCCTTCTTTAGTGTTTAATAGTTTTCATCAGTTTTTTTTTTTTTACATACTTGGTTAAATTTATTTCAAAGTACTTAATTTTTTGATAGCTAATGTGAATAGGATTGATCTTAGAACTTCTTTCTCAGCCATGGCATTATCTATATACAAAGGCTACTGATTTTTGTGTGTTAATTTTACATCCTGGCATTTCATCAAATTATTTTGTGAGTTCCAATAGTCGCTTAGTGGAGTATTTTGGATCCTCTGTATTTGGAATCATGTCATCTGTAAATAGAAATTTTGAATTTCACTTCTCCAATTTGTATCCTGTTGGTTTATTTGAGAGGCAGAGTTACAGACAGTGAGAGGGAGAGAAAGGCCTTCCTTCTGCTGGTTCACACCCCAAATGGCTGCAACAGTCAGAGCTGCACTGAACCGAAGCCAGGAGCCAGGTGCTTCTTCTGGGTCTCCCATGCAGGTGCAGGGGCCCAAGCACTTGAGCCATCTTCCACTGCTCTCCCAGGCCACAGCAGAGAGCTGGACTGGAAGAGGAGCAACAAGAACTAGAACTGGTGCCCATATGAAATGCCAGTGATGCAGGAGGAGGATTAACTTACTGTGCCATGGCGCCAGACCCTCCCTTTGATTTCTTTATCTTGCCTAACGGCTCTGGCTAAAATCTCCAGGAATATATTGAATAGCAATGCAGGGAGTGGGCAACATTGGTTCCAAATCTCAGTGAGAATGCTTCAAACTTTTCCCCAATCAGTAAGATTCTGTCCATGCGTTTATCATAAATTGCCTTGACTATTTTGAGGAATGTTCCCTTATACCCAATTTGCCTACAATTTTCATCATGAAAAGATGTTGTATTTTATCAGGTGATTTCTCTGTATTTATTGAGATAATCATATGGTTTTTGTTTGTTAATGTGTATCAAATGTATTGATTTGCAAATGTTGAACCATCCTGCATAATAGGGATAAATTCCAGTTGTTCTGGGTGAATGATCTCGCTGATGTTTTGTTGGATTCAATTGGCTAGGACTTTTTGAGGATTTTTATGTCTGTTCATCAGGTAAACTGGCCTATAGTTCTCTTTGTCTGTTGTATCTTTTTCTGGTTTTGTAATTAAAGTGATGCTGGCTTCATAGAAGGAGTGTGGGAGGATTCCCTCCCTCTCAATTGTTTTTGGAAAGCCTGAAAAGAACTGAGTTAGTTCTTTAAATTGTCTGGTAGAATTCAGCAGTGAAGTCATCTAGTCCTAAGCTTTTCTCTCTTGGGAGGGTCTTTAATATTGATTCAATCTCCATCTTGGTTATTGGTCTCTTGAGGTTTTCTATGTCTTCATGGCTCAATTTTGGTAGGTTCTATTTCTCCAGGAATCTATCCATTTCTTCTAGGTTTCCTGATGTGTTGGAATCCAGCTCTTTGTAGTGATTCCTGAGAATTCATTTTATTTCTGTGGTATTTGTTGTTACATTTCCTTTTTCAACATTGATTTGCATCTTTGCCCTTGTTTTTGGTTAGTTGGGTCAATGTATCAATTTTATGTTTTCAAACAGTTTTTTATTTCATGGATTCTTTGTATTTTTATCTCAATTTTATTTCTACTCAATTTTAATTATTTTGTTCCTATTAATTCTGGGTTTGGTGTGTTATCTAGGTCCTTGAGATGCACTCACAGCTTATTAGGTGCCTTTCCAATTTCTTGATTTAGGCACCAATTGCTATAAATTTCCCTCTCAACACTGCTTTTGCTGTATCCCAAAAGTTTTGATACACCGTATTGTCAACTTCATTTGTTTCCAGAAGATTTTTAGTTTCTCTTCTGATTTTTCTATGATCGACTATTCTTTGAGGAGCATATTATTCAGTCTCCTTGTGTTTGCATGTTTTAGAGATTTTTGTAAAAGATTTATATATTTGGGCCGGCGCTGCGGCTCACTAGGCTAATCCTCCGCCTTGCAGCGCTGGCACACCAGGTTCTAGTCCCAGCAGGGGTACCGGATTCTGTCCCGGTTGCCCCTCTTCCAGGCCAGCTCTCTGCTGTGGCCAGGGAGTGCAGTGGAGGATGGCCCAAGTGCTTGGGCCCTGCACCCCATGGGAGACCAGGAGAAGCACCTGGCTCCTGCCATCGGATCAGCGCAGTGCGCCGGCCACAGCGCGCTGGCCACGGCGGCCATTGGAGGGTGAACCAACGGCAAAGGAAGACCTTTCTCTCTGTCTCTGTCCACTCTGCCTGTCAAAAAGAAAAACAAAAAATTTATGTATTTGAAAGAGTTACAGAGAGAGAGGAGAGGCAAGGGGGGAGGGGGAAGAGAGGGAGAGAGGGAGAGAGGGGGGGAGAGGTTCTCCATCCACTGGTTCACTCCCCAAATGGCCACAACAGCCGGAGATGCACTGATCTGAAGCCAGGACCTTCTTCTGGGTCTCCCACATTAGTTCAGGGGCCTAGGCATGTGGGCCATCTTCTACTGCTTTTCCAGGCTATAGCAGAGAACTGGATTGGAAGTGGAGTAGCTGGGACTCAAACTGGGATGCCAGCACTGCAGGTGGCAGACTTACTGGCTATGACACAGTGCTGGCCCCTAGAGATTCTTGAGTTGTTGGTTTTCAGCTTCATTCCATTGTGGTCTGAGATGATGCATGGTATTTTTAAAAATTTGCTGAGACTTGCCTTATGGCCTAGCATGTGGTCTACCCTACAGAAAGTTATGTGCACTGGTGAGAATAATATATATTCTGCACCTGTAGGATGAAAAGTTCTGTAAATATTTGTTAGGTCCATTTGGTCTGTAGTATTGATACTCTATTGTTCCCTTGCTGCATTTCTGTGTGGTTGATTTGTTCGTTGCTGAAAATGCAATATTGAAATTCCCCATGACTATTGTATTGGAGTCTATGTATCCCTTTAGATCCATTAACATTTCTTATAAATAGCCAGGTGTCCTATAATTGGGTGCATACATGTTTATGATAGTCAGACCTTCCTGTTGAATTTATCCCTTCATCATCATCTAGTGCCTTTCTTTGTCTAACAGTTTTTGTGTTAAATTCTACTTGGTCTGATATTAGGATGGTTACACTAGCTCGTTTTTGGTTTCTGTTACCTTGGACTATCTTTGGTCACTTTCAGTCTGCATGCATCTTTGCTGGTGAGATGTGTTTCTTATAGGCAGCAAATTGATGGGTCTTGTTTTTTAATCCATTCAGCCAGCCAGTCTGTATATTTTAACTGGAGAGTTGGGGCCATTTAGATTCAAGGTGGCTACTGGCAAGTAACAACTTGGCCCTGCCACTTTTCCATAAATATTACTATTGTTTACTTGGATTTCCTTTGTGCTTTTATTGGGAGTTTTTCTGCCTTCACCTTCTTTCATAGTGATGACTGTGTGTGTAGCACATCCTTAAGCATCTTTTGTAAGGCTGGATTGGTGGTGACAAATTCTTTCAATTTTTGTTATGGAAAGTATTTCACCTTCATTCATAAATGAGAGCTTTGCAGGGTACAGTATTCTGGGTTGACAGTTTTTTTCTCTTAAAGATTTGTAATATATCTCACCATTCTCTCCTACCCTGTGGGGTTTCTGATGAGAAGTCAGCTGTGAGTCTAATTGGCGATCCTCTGAAAATAATCTGGCATTTCTATCATGCACATTGTAGAATCTTTTCTTTATGGTTTACTGAATAAAGTTTGACTACAATGTGTCACGGTGAAGATCTTTTCTGGTCATTTCTATTAAGAGTTCTATGTGTTTCCTGTACTTGGACGTCCCTTTATTTCTCCAAACTGAGGAAATTTTTGGAAATTGTTTAACTAAAAAGGCCTTTAAATCCATTCTCTTTCCACATCTTCAGAAAATTCTAAGACCCAAGATGCTGGGGTGTGTGATAATATCCCATAAATCTTCAATAGTGCTTTTAATTTTTCTAATTTTTTGTGGTCTGACTATAAAATTTCTGGAGATTTATCTTCTAACTTGAATATTCTTTCTTCTGCATCATTGATTCTGTTAAGGCTTTCCACTCCATTTTTTTTTTCTATTGAATCCTTCATTTTTAATATTTTGTCCTATTTTCTCTTTAAAATCTCAATTTCATGGGGAAAAATTTCATTCATGTCATGTATAGATTTAATTCATGGATTTGCTTCTAATTGAGTTATTCTCAGTAATTTTTAAAATCCCATTCTGGCGTTTCATCAAGTACTTCATCTTCACATTCTAGTACTGAAGTATTGCTGTGTTCCTTTGAGGGGTGTCATGTTGACTTCCTTATTGTTGTTTCTTGAATTTCTGCATTTATTTTTAGGTATTTGTGGGGACACTTTTTTTCCCCCCTCTGATGGCTTAAAAAAAAAAAAAGATTTATTTATTTATTTCAGTGACACAGATATAGGAGAGGCCGAGTGTCGCTCCCCCTCTTTGCGGAGGAACGACACAGGACCCTGCGCTGTTCTTTCGTCTGCTTGGCCCTCCCCGGGTTTGCTGCTGGTTCTTCCCGGGTTGGCTACCGACCCTTCCACCTCCGTGGAAGGGCGGTTCCCCCTGCCACATTCCCCACTTCCGCGGGGGAGCGGCACACCGCCGGCCGGCTCTCTTGGGGGCTGCACAGGTGTTCCCCTTAGATGTTCCTGGTGCATGCCGTCTCTCTCCTCCTTTATAGTCCTCCTCCGCCAATCCCAACTCGGCTGCCCACACGCCGAGTACGCTGCTCTCCTCCAATCAGGAGCAAGTCCTACAGTTTATTGGCTGAACTGGAGGCAGCTGTGTAGAAGCTGTTTTCTCCTCTCCCAGCGCCATATTGTGGGAGAGCAGATGCATAGAATAAGTCTTAATTCCAGTAACTTAGTCTAGTCCGAGTTGCTCCCAGTTGCTCCCCACAGCCGAGAGTCTTTCATCCACTGGTCCACTCCCCAACTGGCCGCAATGGCTGGTGCTGCACCAATCTGAAGCCAGGAGCCAGGAGCTTCTTCTGGGTCTCCCACACAGGTGCAGGGACCCAAGGACTTAAGCCATCTTCTACCGCTATCCCAGGCCATAGCAGAGAGCTGGATCAGAAGTGGAGCAGCCGGGACTCAAACCGGTGCTTATATGGGTTGCTGGTACTGCAGGCAGTGGCTTTGCCTGCTACACCACAGTGCCAGTTCCCTGCCAAAGGCTTTTATCTTTGGGCTATGGCTCTATGGCCCCATGGCTTAGTGGAGTGTCTGCTCTTTCAGTGAATACCCAGAACCATGTGCTGGCTGTGGCCAGGGAGCTCTGCTCAGTGACTCAGGGTGAGGGGAGTAACCAAAGTGACACCCAAGTTGGGCATGGGTCAGAGAGGAGCTGTTGGCATAACCTTGTCCTTACCTCTTCTTCTCTAAGGCAACCAATGCCCACGTGCTAGCCCCAATGGGTACAATATTCATCTGTGTTGCCACGAGAACCACACAGCAAACTCAGATGCTTCTTTAAAAGAAATTATCAAGAGTGAAGAGACATCCAACAGAATGGGAAAAAGTATTTTCAAGCTACCTATCTGACAAAGGATTAATATCCAGAATTTATCAGTAACTTAAAAAGCTCAACAACCAACATTGTTAATAAATGGGTAAAAGACTTCAACACACAGTTCTCAAAAGAAAAAATACAAACAGCCAAAATATTATGAAAAAATGCTCAACATCACTAGCCATCAGGGAAACAGCATCGTTCACAACAGCCAAATACGGAATCAACCAAGGCCTCCACCACTGGATGAAGGAAGCAAAATGTGCTATACCTACACAATGGAATATCATTCAGCTACAGAAGAACATTTGCAGCAAAATGGGATGCACCTGGAAAATATGTTGGGTAAAATGACCAGGACATAGAAGGACAAATACTGTAGGTTCTTCCTTTTATGTGGTAGCTGGAAAAAAAAAAAAAAAAAAAAAAGGAAATGTCCCTACCAGTATTGCTGTAAATACAGTTTTGTCAAACTTTTATACTTTTGTCAAACCGGTGGTTAAGAATGTTATACCAGCTGGCACCGTGGCTCACTAGGCTAATCCTCCGCCTAGTGGTGCTGGCACACTGGGTTCTAGTCCCGGTCGGGGTGCCGGATTCTGTTCCGGTTGCCCCTCTTCCAGGCCAGCTCTCTGCTGTGGCCAGGGAATGCAGTGGAGGATGGCCCAAATGCTTGGGCCCTGCACCCCATGGGAGACCAGGAGAAGCACCTGGCTCCTGCCATCGGATCAGCGCAGTGTGCCAGCCGCAGCGCGCTGGCCGCGGCGGCCATTGGAGGGTGAACCAATGGCAAAGGAAGACCTTTCTCTCTCACTGTCCACTCTGCCTGTCAAAAAAAAAAAAAAAAAAAAAGAATGTTATACCAGGTCTGGGACTGTGGCACAGTGGGCTAAGCTTTCCCTGCTAATATGCCTGGGAAAGCACTGGAGGATAGACCAAGTGTCTAGGTCCCTGCATCCACATGGGAGACCTCAAGAAAACTCCTGGCTCCTGCCACTGGCCTGGTCCAGCCCCCGCTGTTGCAATCATCTTTGGAGTTAATCAGTGGGCAGAGCTCTATCTCTCCGTCTTTAACTCCTTCAAACAGTTAATAAAATAATGGCATACTACTGTTTCAATGATTTGATTACTACAAAATTTACTATATAAGGATGAAGTGGTCATCTTTCCATTTGATTATTGTTTATGGCTGTTGCCTGCATTTCTGCTAAACTAGGGTCTCTTTTTACTTGTACTCTTTATTTAGTAGACAAAACCCTTGCCTATGTTACCTGAAAAAACTAAAAAAAAAAAAAAAGGGGGAAAATGAGAAAAAGGAAAGGGAAAGAGTGAACATTTTTTAATTTTATCTGAGCCATATTGAACATTATAAACCAAACCAAGATACATTTTAAAAAATAAAAAGCTCATGAAAACGGTGTATTACACCTGGATTGCAAATTTTTCTTTGCGCAACTTACTTTTCACTTTCATTTTTCCATGAAATTTTGCACCTTCAAGTCTCTTAAAAACAAGTTGATATATGGCTTGATCCTTGTACTGTATCTCAGATTTAAGTGTTAGTAACGGCTTATCTTAGCAGAATGTTGACACTACGGATAGACCCTTCCCTCACCTCAATGACACTAAGGCACCGTGACTGCAAGAGCCTTCAGCAACTTAACATCTCCTGGGAATGACAGGGCAGAGGAAGGCAGCAGCACATCAACTGTAGACATCTACAGAGAAGTCTCTGTGAATATTCAAACGTGTATTAGTATGTGCACATAAATTTTCCCAGGGTATTGCATTTCAACACGAATCACAGGGAAAGGCTGTGAGACTCAATCAGAGATGGCTTCTGTTCTCTTTTCTAATGTTGAGATGGTCTTCTTCCTTGTTGAATGAGAACTCTACAGTCAATTCTGAGATTCACATGAATACATCCAAGGTAACATGTCCCAGAACTCTTCACTGTCTGCCCTATATTCTTCCTCAGTCATGAGGCCATGCGGATCACCCCTCGGTGAGACAGAGAAACAAGATTCCTCCCTCCTTCCATCTCCCCCTCCCCCATGTCAAACCTACACAGCTCATCTTCCTTCTGAACTGGGACCAGATCACCTCCAGTGCTCAACTGCCCCAGGTGGCTCATGGGTACCCTACTGGCCAGTTAAGCTGTAGCTTACTTATTACCCATGTTTGTAGTATGTTATCACTACAGTGTTAGTTAGCTTTGACCTGGTATCAGCCCCTAGCAAAGCTTTCTTCAAGGTGCATTTACTCCCTGATGGCCACATCTCCCAATTTTTGAGTAAAGCAATCTGGCAACCCACCACAGGTTTTCCTTATTCCAAGGACTTTTGGGTCCTGATGGCTTCCTTGGCTGTTCTGACGAGACAATCAATAGGAAAGTACTATAGCTGAGGTGGAATGCTCAATCATACTCTGTTTTGTCTTCTCTGGCTTAAACATTAACATCAAGAACTTTAAATCCTTCTCAGCTCTCTTTAAATACCTAGAGTTAGAAGAAACTGAACTGGGAATGTTTTCCTTTAGACGTGGAGATGGTGGTAACAATGCAACATTATTTATATTTACAAGTCCTGAATTCTTCTCCGTCTTGAGCTGTTTCACCTGGATACAGACAGGCAAGAGGCGGCATCGACCTGGCTCAAGGTTATGACACCTTATTTTCTTTTCGTATGGTTCCTCCTAACACTGTGCCTGGTTCCCACTGCCTCAATGGGCGGCTTCAAGACTCCACTCATTTTGGAAGCCTGTCCCACATTGAGCTTTCCACAAAGCTTCATGTTTTAGGTATGAAAACGAGTGTCTGCAAATTGGATTCCAGGAGATAAGGTGCAAAAAATATGCTAATCCATGATGTTTTTGCTTCCTCTGAAATTAATTCAAATCTATCACTATTTTCCTTCTATAGCCACTTCTTCAGGTGTCTGCCACTTCTCCTTACACGGTATTTCTCCTGAGGCCTCTGTTGCTCTTACAATGTAGCAATTAAAGAATAAGCTGAGCAGCCAATTTAACTTTACTGAGCAGTTATGTCAACTTTAAATGGGTTGCATAATTTAAGAGTATTTAAACACTTAGGGTGACTTTTCAGCAATGATCAAAATTTCAACAACTCCATCTGTGTTTGTAAAACATCAGTATTGCCACTGTTAAGTGGCAGAATTGAAAGGCAGAGTTACAGAGAGAGGAGAAGGGGGAGAGGGAGATGGAGACGGAGAGGGAGAGGTCTTTAACTGCTGGTTCACTCTCCAAGTGACAGCAATAACTGGAACTGTGCCAGACTGAAGCCAGGAGGCTGGATTCCATCAGGGTCTTCTACGTGGGTGGCAGGTATCCAAGCACTTGGGCCATCTACTGCTGCTTTCTCAGCCACATTAAAAGGGAGCTGCATCAGAAATGGACCAAACAGGATTCAAACCAGTGTTTATACAGGGTGCCACCACCACAGGTGGTAGCTTAAACTGCCATGCCAACACTGTGCCCCATTAGTTATTTTTTTTTAAAGATTTATTTATTCTCAGAGACTTACAGAGAGGGAAAGAGGAAGACACAAATAGAGATGTACCTTCCATCCACTACTGTACTCCCCAGGTGGCTGCAAAGGCCAACTCTGGGCCAACATGAAGCCAGGGGCTTCATTTCAGTCTCTCATATGGGTGGTAGGGGTGTTTTCTGCTGTTTTTCCCAGGCCATTAGCAGGGAGCTGGATTGGAAGTGGAGCAGCTGGGCCTTAAACTGGCCCAAATGGGGCGGCAGTGTCAGAGGTGGCAGCTTTATCCACCATGCTACAATGCAGCCCCCCCCAGACTCTGTTCTTTTTAAAAGAATATTAAACTGAGGAATACCAAAGGCTATTCATCCAATCTCCAAGAACTTAAAATGCATTTTAAAGACATTGCAATAAAAATACTAATATATGGTTGCACATGCAACATTTTCTTGAAGAAAAAAAAAAAAAGACAGCCGTTGCTTCACATCTTTACAAATCTAACGCTTAAGGGCTGCTGAAATCTCCCATCTGCTTGTACACTTTGTCTACCAAGAAGTACGTGGGGGAAAAAACAGTCTCACAAACTTACATACCATCGTGGGTGCACAAAGACAAGTGATTCCAGTGCCCTTTCCGAATCATCATGTATGTTCTCAGATATCCCCAGAAGCTGCGCGGCTGTTTTCCTAATGACTGGTTGCAATATCCAAGTTGAAGCCATAATTCACTTTCCACGTGGTTCTACTGACAACCGAGCTTTCATTTTGTAGTTCTAAAATTTTTAAAATTTGACAGGCAGAGTGGCAAAGGTATCTTCTAAGCATTGATTCTCTCCTGTAATGCCCACAAAACCCAAGGCTGGCAGGAGCCCAGGACTCTGTGTGGGTTTGCAAGGTGGGCAGCACTGATACAGGTACTGGGGCCATCACCCACTGCATCCTCAGCTGTGCACTGGCAGATGGACCACAACTGAAGGTGAGACTTGATCCCAAGCACCCCAATGTGGGATGCAGGGATCCCACGGAGCACCTGAAACCACCGTGCCACTATGCTCACTTCTGGAAGTTTTAAAAACGCAAGCCATATGCATTACGTAGGTGGCACTACAGTTATGCTGCTGCCCTGGACACCTACATCCCATATCAAAGTACTTGGGTTTGAATTCTTTTACCCCCAATTCAAGCTTCTGTTAAATTCCACACTTGGGAGGCAGGGCATAATGGCTCAAGCAGTAGGGTCCCTGCCACCCCCAAAGACATGGATTGAATTCCCAGCTCCTGGCTTCAGCCTGGCACCGCCTTAGCTGTTGGGGACATTTACAGGAATGAACCAGTAGATGGTAACACATTCTCTCTTCTTGAATTCTCTCACTTTAACTTACTCTGCCTTTCAAGTAAGATGAAAATTAACATGGAAAAAAAAGCCTGCACTAAATTATCCTTTTAATTCCATTTTCTCACTTTTTGAAGCATCCTGTGCAGCATTATTTTATAATAACCAATACTTTCCTAGTGGACAAAGAAAACCTCCAAACACTAAAGTGATTACATCTTGTTTATCACGCTTTCTTGCAATTTCCAGAATGTGAAACTCCTATCTTCTTATCTGAATGTAATCTGAAAATACCCACTGACAGCTTTTCACTTCAGACTTTAAAATATTTCTACAGTGTGACCTGTTGTGAGGGTAAGAAACCACAAAGAAATCCAAACAGTAAGATTTCAGATCTAGTTTTTTTAAAAAATAAATGTTTATTTCAAGTATGAAAAGTAATGTCAAAACATTATCCAAAAATTGCATTCAGTTTTAACAAGTAGAAAACAAGACCTCTGGAAAAAAAAGTTTACAATTAGATATAAAATACTTAAGAATATATTCACAGTGGGCTTTCGAAAAATAAGTTTTGTTAATGGAGCTTAGAAACAAAAATGTATGTACAACTACAGTTTAATAAACCAGAGAGTAAGTGATAGTCCTCCCTCACGATGGACCTAAAGTCAGCATTTCCAAGTAAGATTTGCACACGCATGCCTTTTGAAATAATGGTAAACCTGATTCAGGTAGAAGTTCAAATACCTTATGGCTTCCCTGACTGACACCATCCACGTACGCTTGCTTACCCAAAGGTCACAAGCCATTTTCATTAAGCTAGTTCAGCGAAGCACAGAACCTAAGTGGTAAACAAATTCTGACCAAGAAATCTTGATTATGCGACCGAGTCACTTCCAGCAAGACACTCTGAACAGAAGCCACTGCTTTGCCAGCGGCACTCACGGTGTTCACGTCACAGGGCTGCTCCCCAGGCTCCTGCTCCTCTTCTCCAGGTACATCTGCTTGTAGGTCTGAAACATCGCTTTTGAATCTTTCGCAGGGTTTTGTAGAGTCTCAAATCCAAGCGCACTGATGCTTCTTTTGCAGAGTCTTGGATTAACATCTAAGGAAACAAAAGTTTATTTACTGTTACTCTTCATCTCAGGTGTGACCAATGTAAAATCAATCAAAATTCAGACAGAAGGAGTGTGCATCTCCTTAGATGCCTGTGTCTCACACTGGACTGCATAGGTTTCAGTCTTGGCTCCATTTTCGATTCCAGCTTCCTACCAACTATGTGTACCCTGAGTCAGTGGTGACGACTTAACGAAATAGGTCCTTGCCACCCACATGGGAGACCTGGGCTGGGTGAGTTCTGGGCTCCTGCCTTTCACCCCAGTTCAGCCATCCCACCATTTGAGGATTCAATCAGTGGATGGAGCACCTTCTCTTGTGGGTCTCCAATCAAAAAGGGAAACTCATCTAGGGATTTAAAAACAAATGGAGCAAGAGTGTAAGCAGAAGTTGTGTACACTCTGGCTGTATATTTGTATTTTACAGATTGCCCATGCAAGGTATCTTGCCTTTCCCCCAGGTTTTGTTTTTTGGTTTTTTTTTTTTTTTTTTTGGTTTTTTTTTTTTTTTATGTGTTTAAGGTAGAGAAGCAGGCAGATAGATCTCCTGTCCAATGATTCATTTCCCAGATGATCAAAACAGGTGGTGCCTGGCCAGTCTGAAGCTAGGAGCTGGCAAGTCAGTTCACTCTCCCTAACAGAACCCAGTTACTTGAGCCATTATCTCATACTTTTCCCTCTGTCTGAATTAGCTTGCCTCCCACCATCCTTCTATGAGGAGTCTGGATTATCTACTTGCTGCTTACTTTGCCTCTTTCTACCTGGGTGGGTCATGTTTTCGGTCAAGACTAAAAATGCAAACTTGGTCTCTACACTGCTTTCCATGGAATCTGGAACTTCTTCATGTCTTTATCTTACCCTGAATGATGATTCCAACTTGCCACATGTGCCCTTCAATACTTGTTGTGAAATTCAAATGCCAATCTTGTGTTTATTCATAGTCCTGTGGAACTTGGGCATCTGTCTCAAGAGACGGCTGGCTCCTGTTCTCAGCCTGATCCTTAGGTGTACTCCCCACTCCTCCCCAGTCATTGCCCCCAACAAGCCTTGGACTACTCAAGTGGCACCACTACAAAGCAGCTGAAGATGGCCTAAGGGTTTGGGCCCCTGCCATCCATATGTGAGACTTGGAAGAAGCTCCTGGCTTCAGCCTGGCCCAGCGCTGCAGCCATTTGGGAAGCGAACCAGTGGGTGGAAGATCTGTCTCTCCTTCTATGTAACTCTTAGAAATAAGTATTTAAAAAACAACAACAACAAACAACAACAAAAACCTCAGAAGCCATGCCTTATGGAATTGGAAATGCGGGGGGACTGGATTCACATCCCTAGTTGAGTTACTATTGATGTAACTTAAGTTAAATGAAATAAATGCTCATGTATGAACTGGTAATGTATTAATCAACATTGTTTGGATGATTAAATGAACTGTTAAGCCAACTGGCGAATGGAAGGGCTGGTAAATGCTGGCAGGCCAACTCAAGCTTGTTCCCTATTTTGGTAAACAGAGATTCATTACAAATGACCTACACGCATATTAACTATAGCCCCTTTCTCAACACAGTGTCAGAAATCAATCACCAGCTAAGGGACCAAATGACTAAGAAAACCTCAAATACAGTCTGGTCCTACACAGGACAAATTGCCAATCTCTTATCTGACTGTGATGAGGAGGGTTTCTTATTAAAATAAATCTCAGCTTTCAAGCCCACAGCACAAAACAAGAGAAAGTCTTAACACTCATACACACACTTAATGACTGAATAAAGAACATGGATAAAAATTACACTTCACAACTGTATCATAATCAAAATGCAATGTTTATGAAATTGGTAGAGAAGCAAATTAAAGATTTAAATAGATGATGATTTTACCTATTTCTTGGCTGGCTTCCTGCATTCTTTTCTTCGTAGTTACACATTTTAACCAGTCTTCTTTTGTGCTTTTTATTCCTGAAACTATTTAAATATTTATTTTCAGATATCTATATACTAGTATTCATTTTCTCCAGTACTATTACCAAGGAAAATCATTTAAGCTGAAAACAGATCTTTGAAGGTAGTAGACACAGTGTACCCACATATCACATAACCCTCATGGAACCTGAAAAAATGACTTCTCCAGTTACAAGTGCGCTAAGCATCTCAAAATTGAACAGACAACAAACTGCCTTCAAAGCATGCCAACCTCCCGCCTGCGAGGTTACACACAAGGCGTCGCACCTGATCTAAGAGCACAGGGGATGGGAAGCACTGGCAGGGCCATCCCGCTTTCCGATGCTCCAGATACACAGGAGCCTGTGTATGAAAGGGCCTGTTTAAACCACCAGTTTTCTACAAAGCACACACCACTATCACCTTCCACAAAAACGGACATTTGTCCTACCAAGTTACACACTTCAACAGACACACTCAGAAAAGCACAGCGTTTCACCTCGAGCCTGTTAGTTTTCTGATCGTGTCCCTCAGTGCATCGCTTCCTTCCTGCACTGCACTGAGCTGACCATTGACCCTGCTGGCACCCGAGGACTCAAGAGACATCATTTAACCCAGGACGGTATCCAGTGAGCAGGTGTGACGTTACCACCGTAACTTTAGTGGTAACAGTCACTGAATAATAAATAATAATAATAAACTGACCCATTACCATATACAGGAACAGAAAGATTTCCATACTAAGTATCATCACAAATCTCCCAATATTAAGGACCAAGGTTCAAACTGACCAAGTTACTTTAACATTATAAATCCAAAATAAAAATGACAAAACCAAGGCTCTTAAAACGATTTGAGGTATTTTTCACAGTATAGCCTTCTTGGTCCTAAGTAATCTGTATCCGACAAACCTTACAACTTTATAAAGGTCTAGTCATTACTAATTCACTCCAATTTATAGTAAAAGGCCAATAAACAGCACAACGCCCAACATGCCCCGTGAACCCAGGAGAACACGAAGCAATGGCGTGAAGCACCTGCGTCTTTCCCACCCACACGGATAGCAGTGGTGCCAGCCCGTGCAGCAACCTGCCACTCAGCAGTGCCGTTCACACCCAGAAAATCATACTGGACCTTGCACAGGGGCTTGCTCCTTCACGTGAGGCTTCTGATCCTTGCGCTCCTCCCCGGGCTTCGTGTTCTTTAGCAGCACATCTGGACATAACTTGAACTCCAGCATGCTTAGCTTCTCTGTGGTCTCCTTCACTGCAGGTTTATCGTCCTGTCTTTGCTCCTTATCACTCAGCCTCCTGGGTGAGTTCTCTAACTTGGAAAGACAGATGCTTTCCCGTTCAGTGCATTTAAAGGCGACTCTGTTCAGATATGATTTCCTTTGATCCTTTGCCTGGGGAGGCACAGGGCTGAACTCCACATCACTGTTTACATGGGTCAGTTCTTTGTCCGGTTTGGTTTTGTCCACGCTCATTTTGTCAGGCTGCTTCCCATCAGCTTTTCCTTTACTGCTCTTTGAGATGCTGTGTGTTTTAGACTCCTCAGAATGTGGGCTTTTGAGGTTTTTGATACGGCTTGCAGAAGTACTTGACGATTCTTTGAAGGTCAACCCCCCACTACTGTGTCTCTCACTTGACTTCCCGCACCTCCCCGCGAGCGGCTGAGGCCTGCTGGGTGTCGTGTGTTCAGACTCACTCGGCACAACTTTCTCTCCTGTTTCCTTAGGCGCCTTACTACCCACTGCTTCTTTAAGCTTCTGCCTTTGTAAATACTCCTTGGCCGTTATCACTCTCTTAAATTTGGACGAACCATGCTTCAAGTCTGAGGACGTAGCAGTGGGCGCTGCCGTCTTTTCTTGCACACTGGTTCTCTCATGTGGGCTGGACGTAGTGTCACCCGGTGAGGGTGCACTTCCCACATGTCTGTCCTGCTCCTGTCCATCACATTTCTTCTTCTTTACCTCGTTATCCAGTACGTGCCCTACGTCCAACTTCCTTTTCTCCAAATATTTGAGTCTGGAGCCCCCTGCTTTGAATTTAAATTTTGTCTTCTCTGGTGACACAGACTGCATCCCAGAACCACCCCTGCTACACTGATCTTTATGCATCACGAAACCCGTCACCGCTTTGACTGACCCAGGGGTCTGTGTTTTCTTGCGCAGGTTCCCTTGAGAAGCTTTTTCGCAGAATGCCGTCATCTTGTTAGTGGAGTGAAATGTTACCTCGTGGAACTTCAGTTTCCTTTTCTTTTTGTGACTTGGCAAAGGATCTGGCTTTTTGTCACATTTGGATGAACCGTGCCCAGCTGGGTCCTGCTCTGTCCTTAGCGAGGGGCTGCTCTGTTTGGAATGGGATGCACCTTTTGTGTTGCTGCTATCGCATCTAGCTGAAAGCTCTGTCTTTAGTGAACCCTTCTCTTTGGTTTGGGATCTGTCTTTCAGCTTGTTGCTGCCACACTTAGAGGAACCCTGACCAGATGATTCTCCCTCTGCTCTCAGTGAGCTACCCTGTTTTGACTGGGATGCGCCCTTTGTACTGCTGTTCTCACATCCAGGTGAAAACTGACCACTGGGTTCTTGCTCCGTCCTTGGCAAGTTTTTCTGTTTTGACTGAGATCTACCTTTGGTGGAGTCATTCTGGTTTGACTGAGACCTATCTTTTGTATCGTCCCTATCACATTTAGGAGAAAACTCATCAATGTCTTCCTTTGCTGTCCACTCTGGGGTACTCTGCTTCATGCTGGCCGGATCTTTTGTAGTGCTTCCTTGTGTTTCAGGAAGATCACCTTTCTCTTCACCTTTCTCTTCTCCACGAGTCAGCGTCACGTTTGGATCACTGGGAAGATCGGCCAATACAGTAACAGGGCCATCCGTAGCAGAGGCTCCTTCACTCTGCTTACAACTGGTGGTCTCTAAAGGAGGACCCCCATCCCTGCCTTTCTCTTCCACCGGAACTGAGTTCTTAATGGAATTACAACGACACTGGGGCACTCCCTCATAGACCATGGAGAGCCAGCCCCAGGCACAGCAGTGGACGCTGTCTTTTTCTGAGTCCAGGGTCACAGAATCGCTACTTTGTCCTTTGGCAGGTGTTTCCAGGTCACTTGGGTTCCCTGCTTCTAGGACAGGCTTCTCTTGCTCAGTTTCTGTCACTCTGACGACATCGTCAGGTGGCTCCTCATCCTGTTCGGGAAATAATTCTTTCATCTGCTCTGAGCTTAACACTGTGATTTGTATTCGGTCTGCTGAGTCCTTGGAGTCCCCATCCTCAGTGGTCTTATCACAAGTGCGATCTGAGATCCCAGGCGTCATCTGTTTGTGCACACAACATTCACGTGTGCTCACAGCCTCGATGCCGTAGGGAAACTCTCTTAAAAGTTCTGACAGCTGGTCCTGTAGGTACCAGACGGGTGTTTTATCATCATCCAGCTCATGGCTTGGGGGATCTTGGGCAGAAAATCTGCCAACTACATCAGTTTCCCGAGGACAAGCATCTTGCGGCATGGCTGTGCTTTCTGTCTGACTGGCACGCTCCAGACTGCTGGTCTTTGCAACTCCTCCACGTGCTTCCAGGAACTCGGACGACGGCAGTTCTGGAGGTCGCAGGGGCTCTGGCGGACGGACTTCTTCGGGGGACACATCTGCACCCTGTATAAGCTTATCTTTTTGAAAACCAAAGCCATCATCTTCAGCAGCATAATCTAGCTGTTCTTTCTGTTGGCTACTACTCGTCACTTCCTGACTGGGTACACAAATTTCCTGCGGCTCAACTTTTCTCAACGGGGAGCAGTTGAATATCTTTGCTATTTGGGAATTGTAAGAGGTATCTCCTTCCACAAGGGAACAGATGCTGTCAATCTGCAACATGTCACTCACAGCACTACTTTTGCTCCATTCAAATGAGGTCTCGTGGGCACTGGGAGGACAGCGGACGCCTGGTTCTGGTTCGGCCCCTCCTTTATCGGTAGCTGGCGTGCCTTCTACACTGCCAGGGGCTCCCTTGTGCTTCTCCTTCTCCATCAGTGGGAAGATCTTGGTTGATGTTGCAGTACTTGCCGCTGGTCCGACAGCATCAACCTTCAAAGCAGTCGGCAGTCTGGGGTTTTCGGTCATGCGACTTTGCAAGCTGCAAACGCTACCTTCTTTGATGACTGGATACACGTCAGGTGAGGTGTCAGGGGTCACCTCTTTGACTTGAGACAAGGTTTTCACATCCGAAAGAATCAAGGGTGTCACTACAGCAATTTGCAGTTCTGTTCCCTTTGTTACATTAATGCTGGTAGACTCATGGTTCTGCAAGAGTGCTGACAAAACGGATTCTTGTGAGTTTACTCTGTTCTGAGAATTTCCTGCAACGGAACCCCTGACACAGACTTCCACGGGCTTTGAAATTCCAACCGCTTTTCTGTTTGTTCCTGACTGTTCATCCTCCACAGCTTCTGGCGGTTGCTTTTTCCAGAGAGAGAGACAAGTTGCCAACAATTCCACAGAACACTGACTCTGCCCAAGTATTCCTTCTGAGGAAGACTGTCGTTCAAGGCAGAGAGAATTCCCCAAAGCCTCAGCATTTACGTTAGAAATACCTGGCACTGCTCCTGTTTTTAAAGTCAATTGGTTGTCTGTGATTTGGGTATTTGGGTTCACTTCAGAACTGTCTGCTTTAGAATCCTGAATCATTTGTGGGGCAATTTTTAATAATTTACTCTGAGTTTCCTCATTCTGGGCGAGTAAATTGAGATGTAGCTTATTTTGATGTACATATGCCCCGTAAGGCACAGTCTGGGGAACAGAAATTGTTTCAGAAACGGCTGGGGTATTCTGTTCGACGGCAACAAAGTTTTCTGATGGCAGCTGTGTGTTACTCGGTGCTGCTTGGGTAACATCAGCACCTGGTGTCTTCAAAGTCAGAACTTTCAGATCGTGAACCTGGTCCGGCACTGGCAACTCCTGTACACAGACAGAGTTGACTTGATCTAACTCCTTGCAGTTGATCTCCTGAATGGCGGGATTCACCCTGCAGTGTGTTCTCCTTGTGTCCTCAGCAGGTCCCACGGCTGCCGGGTGACCCCCTGAGCCCTCTGGAGCTACCAGGGTAGGCTGCGGACTGGGCTGGATCTTGGCTGTTTCTTTCAGATGCAATTCGGATTTTTTACCTGGTTCACTGTAACCAGTGTTAGTTATCTTACTACAACCTGCTGCCATCAAAAGATCTTTATTAATTTTAATTTTCCTTGCAAGTTCTGAAAATTTCCTTTTGATTTCTACCAAAGTTTTAATGTCTCTCACTAGCTTTTCTTTTGTGATATATGTGTCCAGTACTGGATCTGGCGCTGAATTGCAAGAATCAGTTCTTTTCTCTTGATTGTTCTGACCAAGGGCCTGAACACTAGGCGCAGAGGGTCTAACTGGCTCAATGAAAGGCTGTTTAACATTGGTATTCAGTTTCAAGCCACAGAATTTGCCACCTGTGGTGACGTTCTCACTGGTGTTCTGCCACTGCTGTTGGAAGCCTCTGTAAGCATCTTTCTGCATGCCAGGTGGGTACGTCTCCTGACTCTGGGGCACTTCCACAGACAAGAGTCTGTTCACAGGCTGAGTGCTTGGCGAAGGCTGACTCGCGTACCTGCAGGGGTAAGAAGGAGGAAGGGGAGGCTGAGCAGGAGGGGGAGGGGGCCGGGGAAGAAGAGGGGGGAGTCTTCTTTCGGTCTGGGCAGCACAGTGATAGGATGGTGTAGTTGCCGTCTGCTTTGGCTGTGAAGTCAGGGAAGGATTTGGGAGATTTTTAACTTGCAACGACGGAGATGGCACAATCTGTAACAAGACAGGTGGCTCGAGGTTTTGTTTCTGAACAGGAGGATCTTGCAAGAAGTTGTGTGGTGAGTAATTGTGCTGCCTGGGAAGTGGCCTATAACTTGGGTAAGTTGAGTTATTAGATCCATATTGCTGTGACCAATCAACCTGCTGCTCTGACAAACACTGGTTAAGCCCCTGATTTCCTTGAAAACCGGCAGGACCTCTTCCAGAATTTGAAGGGACCCCTTGCAGGCGCATGGAATAGGCGTCCGATGTCACGTGCTGGCTCTGCAGTACGTGCACGCTGGACGCGCCGGCTCCAAGGCCAGAGTGATGGGATGCACTGGCCCCGGAATGGGAGGGCACAGACACCCTCACGGGTGAGGTCACCCATACATTCTGTGTAACTCCTGAAGACACTGGCAAATTATGACTTGGCTGTTTGAGTCCTCTGACATTTGCAAATGTCATTCTTTCTACCGAAGTCTGTGAGGTCACCACTGTCCTGTTATACGCATCAGGAATAGGAACCTGACGAGGTGTCTTGTAATTCCGGATACTCGGCGGCGGTTGTGACACGGAGCTGGAGTTACCGGGATACATGCACGCTTCCTGATTTCCAGGGTAGCCAACAGAACTCTGGGAGGGGTTCAGAAGCTGGCTTATCAAAGACTGCTGCAGGAAAGGCTGACTTTTAGAATACGGGGGTGGCAACGGCGCACTCTCTGGTTTTGCATTCCAGTTCATGGTTGATCTGTCACAGCAGCAGCTATCTGAAAGCCAGTTGTTTTCAGCATCAAAATCTGCAAGACATAAAGATTGTTTATTGAAACACTGTTTTTTCCTAGACTGAATTTGTAAGAAAATTAGTAGCTCTGTCTGTCCTAATTACTGAAAATTCAAAGTAGACAAGTCTCACCTTTACTTTGGCAAGAGGAACGGCAACAATAAGGATGAGGACACAGTAACAAATGAGGCAACTGTCAATCAAATTTCTGGACTGCGCAACAGGAATTCATTTCACAACACAACTGTCATCTGCTATTTAAGTAGCAATCACTTTCTGCTTTCACTTAAAAACAAGCACTTATTTGAAAGGCAGAGTGATGGGGATGCAGGGAGAAAAGGAGAGACCTCTCCATTTGCTGGCTCTCACCCCACATGGCTGCAGTGGCCAAGGCCAGGGCAGGCCAGGTCTAAGCCCACAGCCCAGGACTCCAGTGAAGTCTCCCACATGGGGGGCGGAGGCCCAAACACTACCATCTTCCACTGCCCTCCTAGGTGCATCAGCATGGAGCTGGACTGGATGTGGAACAGCCAGGACATAAGCTGGTACTCCACTATGTGATGCCAGTGCTACAGTCAACAGTCTAACTCACTGAAAACCACAATGCCAGTCCCTGCTTTCACTTATTTCAACAAGCTCTATAATCTAAATGAGCCACGTTCACTATTAGAAGGAAAAAAAAAAAAAGGGCTCCAAAACATAGCTAAGAAACTCTTAGCATTCATGCTTAATTTAGAAATGGCAGGAGTATACATACGATGTTACCTATCTTTCTCACAAATGTCTAGGCATAAGCAAACAGGAAACATGGGGTCCGCACTGTGGCACAGTGGGTAAAGCAGCTGCCTGCAGTGCTGACATTTCCTATGGGTGCAGGTTCAAGTCCTGACTGCTCCACTCACCATCCAGCTCCCTGCTAATGTGCCTGGGAAAGCAGCAGAAAATCGCCCAAGTTCTTGGGACACTGCACCCATGTGGGAGAACCAGAGGAAGCCCCAGGCTTCTGGCTTTGATTGGATCCAGCTCAGGCTGTTGCAGCCATTTGGAGAGTGAACCAGAGGATGGAAGACCTCTCTCCCTTGCTCCCGCTGCCTCTCTTTAACTCAGCCTTTCTAATAAATAAATCCAAAAAAAAACAAAACAAAAAAAAAAAACACCTAATCCATAAGCAAAATTTTTTAAAATGAATAGAATCCTATCAAATACACTGTCTGCAATTTGCCTGTATTTACTGATTATACCTAGGATGTTGCATTTCATTACACATAAAACAACCATCTAATTGACTGCCTGTACAACACTGCAAATTATGGGTCTACCACCTGCAGCATTGTGGGGAATCCCACAGGAATCCCAAACACAGGTCATGGATCACTGCTTATCCAACAATAAGAGGTGGACCATGGAGAAATTCATGGTAGTCCCAAATGGGTTACAGAGCACCACTAACCACAAACAAGCTAAAATAAGAATGGAGTTACTTATGCTAAGCTAGGAGCTGATGACATCACTTATGCTGTTTAGTGTCTGCAAAGAAAAACATCTCCCCATCAGACTGAACAGACACCTCCAGACAGTATGGTAACTGGCTAAGGACGATAACCCCAAGTCCCCTCAATAATAGCACAGTGATTGACAGCACCGGACACAGCTGATGGCACCCGGGAAATTCCGTAATGGCACTGACACCCAGACCCCCACCAGGGGCCTTTTTCCCTGGAGTGGCAAGGATACAGGAGAGCTCTTTCCAGCACTCTCCATCCCCTTGGGGATCATGGCCCAGTACGTGTGAACCTCTA
The DNA here is from genome assembly GCF_964237555.1 of Oryctolagus cuniculus. Classification (NCBI taxonomy): domain Eukaryota; kingdom Metazoa; phylum Chordata; class Mammalia; order Lagomorpha; family Leporidae; genus Oryctolagus; species Oryctolagus cuniculus. The sequence continues at coordinate 128,163,328 of NC_091440.1, read as the reverse complement.
GATCTTGATGTACCTGGAGCTGAAAAGCCAGCTCACTACTTCTGCAGCAGCACAAGGTGACAACAGGACCAAACTCCACCAGAGCCCACACCTCAACAACTCTCAGCCTGCTGCCAGACCCAACTGCAGGGGACCTCTCCAACCCCTCACCTTGCCGTCCGCCTGGGAACTCAGAGCCTACTGCCCAGAGTGACAGTCATCCTACAACTTTTGCCTGGAAGCGACTGTTCCGAGATCCATCTCTCCGAGTGGTAACAGAGACTTCGTACTCTGGACTTTTTGTGATCATGAAATGAATGTTGAGAATGCAGCATTTATAAAGATATTAGCCATGTGTAATATGAAGGAATGTGCCTCGACCCTATGATTAAGAATAATGCCATATTCTTTGCTGTACTTATATTACTATAGTTGGATTGGCTTTGAGACTGCTTCGATGGTAGGTGTGTGTTATGGTCTGTGGATTAATGAATATAACTACACAGACTGGTATGCAGAGTAGTGAACCCCTAGTGTGAACTGGTGTGGGCAATAACAACCTTTCATCGGAAAGACAGTCGTGTGTCCGTGTGTTCCTTCTTCCCCGTGCTCCGACACGTCACCCTTAAGCCCTGTTGAGCTGAGTGACAGTAGGCACTGGCGACAAGCATACCAAGAAAAAGACTTTGTCTTTGTCTCTGGTCCCAAGCACTAAGCTCCTACAATGTCTGCCTTTCCCAAGTGACCGCGGTGGTTCTGTTACTCTGGAGCAGCGTCTTCAGCTCACACTTGACTTTATGTTGAGTGGAGTTACAGGGGGCTGGACAGCCCCAGGGTGGGGCTGCAACACACCTTGTGAGCTCAGGGCTGGAGCTTCCAGCTCCACTCCATAAAGGGAGGGGAAAGCTAAAGGCTAAGTAAGCTCTTACGTGAGATGTGCTCAGTGAGCTTCACTCAAGGCCGGTGAGCAAACTGGCGGCAGAAGGGGGCATGCGCAGAGAACACAGGAAGTACCCCTACCTTGCAGTGCCTTGCCCTATGCACACCTTCCATCTAGCTCTTCCTGGGCTACATCCTGTAGAATAAATGTCAGCATGGCATCTCCTTGAGTTCTGAGAGTCATTCTTGCACACTCCCAAACCCTAGGAGGGGTATCAGGAGAATCCCCAACGTATCTTCTGGGAGTCACATGTAAGGACAGGCTGTGAAACTGAGTTCTGGTCTGATCTGACATTGACTCCAGGAAGATAGTTCAGTTAGAACTGAACTGCAGGCCACCTGGTTGGTGGTATTACAGGTGCAGCATGTGCACTGACACTGTGAGACAGTAAGCTAAGCTTCTGCCTGTGGTGCCAGCATCCCATTCAGGCACCAGTTTGAGTCCTGGCTGCTCTTCTTCCTATCCACCTCTCTGCTATGGCCTCAGAAACACTGACAGATGGCCCAAGTGCTTGGGCCCCTGCACCCGCGTGGGAGACCTGGAAGCTCCTGGCTCCTGGTTTCAGAATGGCCCAGCTCCAGCCATTGTGGCCACTTGGGGAGTGAACCAGCGCAGAGACCTTTCTCTCTGTCTCTCCCTCCCTCTGCCTCTAACTCTCTCAAATAAATGAGAAATACAGTGTGAATGCAGAGGAATACTGTTTGTTCACACTACCATTTAACTAGTCTTCAAGTGATGGACACCTGGTTTAAGTTTTGCTCTTATCAACTATCTGACACTGGGGCCAGTGTTGTGGCACAAAGGCTAAGTCACCACCTAGGCGGCCAGCATCCCACATGGGAATGCTGCGTGGAGTCCAGGCTGCTGGGCTTCCAATCTAGCTCCAGGATAACATGTCTGGGAAGGTAGCAGGTGATGGCCTTGGTACTTGGGCTGCTGCCACTCTCGTGACAGACCCAGACGAAATTTCTAGTTCCTGAGTTCTGCCTGGCCCAAACCATGCTGTTGTGGCCACCTGAGGAGTGAACCAGCAGATGGAAGACTTTCTCTCCCTCTTTCATCCTGCCTTTCAAATAAATCTAAAACAATTAAACAAAACAAAACACAACCCAACCAAAGTATCTCTGACATTGAACATCCTTGCTTTTACATTATTTGGGCTAATTTTATTTGGGGAATTTCTAGGGCTGAAATCTTGTGTCAGAAGTCATCAGAAGTACTTTGATCAAGTGTAACAAACTGTCTTCCGAAAAAGATGAAGCAGTTTATTCCACTCTCATTAACAGTACACTGACATATGTAAAAATGGATTCTCACTAAATGATGGGGGGGATAGAATATAAAAATTAAACATTAACACTACACCCAACAACGACAAAATATAAATTCTTTCCAAGTACAACAGAATTTTTACCAATAACCTCAGATATAAAATAATTTAGGCGGTGGACCTCTGGCCTGGTGGTTAAGATGCTGTTCAGGATGCTTGCACCCTGCATCCCAGTGCCTGGCTGATACTCAGTCCCAGCTCCTAACTTCAACTTTCTAACAACACAGACCCTGGGAGGCAGTGGTCAAGGTTCAAGTGTTTGGATTCAGGCCACTAATTTTAGAGATGTTCCCAGCTCTTCGAACAGCTGGGATGTGCCTGACATTTGAGGAAGGAACCAGTGAGTAAGACTTCATTCACTCTCTCCCCTTCCAAAAAGTAATTAGCTAAAAAATCATTCAGACGAATCCATTAATCTACAGTGGAATCAATCTAAATTATAGGAAAAGTCTTGAAAATTGCCAAATAGCTAAAAAAAAAAACAAGCAATGAACTTGTAACAGGATAATTGTCAAAGTTAAATATACTTGAAAAAAAAAAAAAGTTGAAATGCTTTCCACATTTATTGGAAAAAAGAACAAGTTAATTCAAGGAAAGGAAGGAAGGTAGAGTGAACTAAAATAGAAAAAAGTGATTAGGTATGTTACAAGTTGGCTCTTCACAAAGAATAACAAAAAAATCAACACACCCCGACAACATTAATCATGGAAAAAGGGGGCCGGCGCTGTGGCACAGCAGGTTAATGCCCTGGCCTGAAACGCCAGCATCCCATTTAGGTACTGGTTCGAGACCTGGCTACTCCATTTTCAATCCAGCTCTCTGTTATGGCCTGGGAAAGCAGTAGAAGATGGCCCAAGTGCTTGGGCCCCTGCACCTACACGGGAGACCCAGAAGAAGCTCCCAGCTCCTGGCTCCTGGCTCTGGATCAGTGCAGCTCAGGCCGTTGCGGGCATTGTGGGAAGTGAATCGGCGGATGGAAGACCTCTCTCTATATATATCTGCCTATCATCTCTCTGTTTAACTCTGACTTTCAAATAAATAAATAAATCTTTTAAAAAAAATCATGGAAAAATACAACAGTTGAGAAGAGAGGTTACCACTATATGCTTTGGTCATTAAAATGTTAAGTACGTATTTTGGTAACTTTACATTAACATATATGAAATTTAAGTGAAATGGACAAACTCCTTGAACACTACACCAAACCAGTACTGACCCAAACTAAGAGCATCCTAGCAGAGAGACTTTGTTACAGGCATCTCCAGGTCTGTGCAGCCTTAGAGGAGCATTCTACCACCACCTAAGGATGAAGCGTTCATTTTGGGGACACGTTTTACATTTTAAAACTAATTCCCAGTAGCCCAGTGGTAAGAGACACAAACACGTGCAAGGTAAGTTCCGATAAACCTAACACCCATTCATTACCAGAACAACTGTTCTGGCGCTGGCTTTGTGGCGCGATGGGTTAAGCCAATTGCTGGGATGCTGGCAACTCCTCAGCACTGGTTGGGGATACCGGATCCTGGCTTCAGCCGGGTGAGCCCCAGCTACTGCAGCCATTTGGGAACTGAAAAAACAGGAGGAAGACCTTTGCCTCTGTGTCTGCCCCTCCCTCTCTCCATCACTCTGCCCTTCAAGTAAGTAAAATTAAGTCCCAATTTTCTTCAACAAAAGAATAGTATCAAACTAAGGATAAAAAGAAACTTCCCTAGTAGTGATAAATGGCAGCTAAAAATTTTACAGTAAGAACAAATAAGTCCCTATCACACCTATTCATCACTGTATTGGAAATTCTAGCTGCCATAAGAATAGGGAAAAAAATCCATACAGTAAGAATCAGAGAGGAAAACATCAAACCAACGTCAAATCTATATAGAATATCCAAAACAATCCACAGATCTTTTGGCTATACTGTTACAATTTATTAAAATCTCTGGAAACAAGGTCAGTATAGAAACATACCAGCAATAATTTCAAACCCAAAAAACCATTTTCAATATCACATAAAATTAAACACAGATGGCTCCGATTTAAAATTTGTGACTTTACAATGGTGCAAAATCAACGCACGGCCCTGTCAGTGTGAACCAGGACTTCCCCCCAGGCTAGCAATATTCAGCGAAGCACTCAGCGAGCAGCTGCAGCTCCCAGCCGGCCACGCGTGTGCTCAGCAGGTAAACGCCGGATACTCCACGGGGCACTGAGCTGCCAGCATTTCAGGACAACAACAATCAATGCTTTATTATAAAACAGGCTTCATGCCAGATACTGCTCAGCTGTAAGATGAACCAAGTGTTCTGAGCGTATTTTAAGCAGGCTAAGCTAAGATATGATGTTTGGAAGCTTAGGTGTATTAAATGCATTTTTTTTTTTTAATTATGATGGGCTTACCAAGAGACAACCCCATTATGAGTCCAGGAGCAAAATTAGCAAAGACCTAAGTGTTAAACGCATACCATGTTCACAAATTTGAATGTTAAAGATGCCAATTATCTTAAAACTCACATACTGATTCAATGCCATCCCAATAAAAATTCCAAAAGGACTTGATAGAAATGTATAAGCTGGTTCTAAAAATAAAAGAAAATGCAAAAAACAGGGGACGAGGAGGACAAAGATAATCTCTTGTCTGGACATCTGATTTATTACAAAGGTAGTTAAAAGATCTCCTCAATGAGCGGTCCTGGGTCAAGTGGACATCCAAGAAAGATTTGGTAAAATGGCACAAAAAACATTGGCTGTAAGGGGGAAAAAATCACAACATGGAATGCACCAAATTAACAACTTCTATTTACTCCAAAACATCACTGAGGGAGTGAAAAAACAAGTCACTGAATGAGAAAACACACAACACATGAGGAGGCAAGATTTAAACTTCTGTACCATGAAAAACATATCTGTACCAAAATAAACTACTTCCACAAACTTTTTGGTATAACAAAAGCTTACATATCTGGACTAGACAATGTCTTAGAAAAATGTAGACCAAACAAACTTGGGCTAAGACTTGGAGCAAGCACTGTGGTGCAGTGGATTAAGCTGCTGCCTGGAGGGCTGCCCACATCTCCTATCCGGGTGCCAGGTGGAACCCTGGCTACTCCACTTCTAATCCTGCTTCCAGCTAACGCACAGGGCAAAGAGCAGATGATGGCTCAAGCACCTGGGTTCCAGCCACCAAAGATCTGGATGCAGCTGCTTCCTTCAGCAATGCCCAGCCCTACCCCATCTGTTGCAGCCATTTAAGGTGTGAAGCCAGGGAAGGCAGGCTCCCGCTCTCTTGCTCGCTCTTGCTCTCGCTCTGAGTGAACCAGGAAAAGGCAGGTGTGCTCGCATGCTCTCTGCCCCCTTCATTCTTTCAAATAAATAAAACATCTTTTAAAAGACAGAGTAAGACTTAACCAGACACTTCGTAAAGACACTTTTTTGAAAAGTACTCATTAACACCAGTAGGCTTTACAACTGACAATACCAAGAAAGCAGAGTAAAACCCAACTAATTTTTTTTTTTTATTTTTATTTTTTGACAGGCAGAGTGGACAGTGAGAGAGAGAGACAGAGAGAAAGGTCTTCCTTTGCCGTTGGTTCACCCTCCAATGGCCGCCGCGGCCGGCGCGCTGCGGCCGGCGCACCGCGCTGATCCGATGGCAGGAGCCAGGAGCCAGGTGCTTTTCCTGGTCTCCCATGGGGTGCAGGGCCCAAGCACCTGGGCCATCCTCCACTGCACTCCCTGGCCACAGCAGAGGGCTGGCCTGGAAGAGGGGCAACCGGGACAGAATCCGGCGCCCCAACTGGGACTAGAACCCGGTGTGCCGGCGCCGCTAGGCGGAGGATTAGCCTAGTGAGCCGCGGCGCCAGCAAAACCCAACTCTAATTTGACAGTGACAGGAGCAGCAAGTGGTGGTCTGTGATATAAAGTAGCCACCCTGGAAAGAATCTGACATTACTCAAGGGTAATGAGACCTCAAGTCCAACTCCCAGGAGTAGACCAGAGACAAATGCATGATGTATCAGAAACAAAAACTGGAAACCTAAATTGACACAACAGAAATGCTCTCAAAACGGTCAGGCATGGTGACCCAACAGGCTAAGCTACCACCTGTGATTCCATCATCCCATATGTGTAACTCTGGAGTTCTTCTGTTTTCTCTCCCTCTCCTTTGCTGACACAAAAGAAAAAAAAAAAAAAAACTGATCATAAAAGCACCTGGAACTCCACAGAGCGAGGGGATGGAACAGAGGTCTGTGAAGATGCCGCAGCCACCCTGGAAAGAATCTGACATTACTCAAGGGTAATGAGACCCCAAGTCCAACTGCCCAGAGTAGACCAGAGACAAATGCATGACGCACTACAAATCGAAGGGCTGGATAATCGGTCTCCAAGTCAGCAGTCCCTACTTTGGGATGGAAGGTGCTGCTGGAACTTTTGGAACTGTCATAATAAAGATCACAAGCAGCACGGTTTTTATGGTCCGGTTATCAATTCTGGTTGAAACCTCTGCCGCACACCTCCCATCACCCGTACCAGCGGCAAGACTGGCACTCACCTGTCACCCACACCTGTGGCACAGATGGTGCTCACCTGACAAGATCAAGTGCAGCTGAACGTAAGAATCTGCTCTGGGGGCCAGCGTCACGGCACAGCAGGTTAATCTGCCCCTAGCAATGCCGGCATCCCATTTGAGTGTCAGTTCAGGTCCTGGCGACTCAGATTCCAACCTGGGAAAGAAGCTTAAGATGGCTCAAGTACCTGGGGCCTTGCCACGTCTATGGGAGAGACCTGGACAGAGTTCTGGGCTTCCGGCTTCGGCCTGAACCAACCCTGGCTGTTTTGGCCACTGGGGGAGCAAACCAGCAGATGAAAGATCTCTTCCTCTCTGTCACTTCCTCTTTCACTTTGCCTTTCAAATAACTTTTATAAAAATGCGCAGGTAACAGCTCAAGTTTTCTGAGGAAAAAAATCAAAAGCCACAAGCTAATGTTACTTCATCAGCATAACTTTAAAAACACTGCCTACGAGTCTACCATGTTTTATTGAACTCTGACTTACACTAAAAGTGATTTATTTTTCCCACTGTTTAAGTCCTTTTCTGTACTCCTGGTCCCCACACGCCATCTCCGGCATACTTCCTTCAACAAACAGCATCCTCTGTCATCTACCTGCCCCAAGAAAGCATGAAACACAGACTCCTAAGTCAAAACTGCACTTACAATGACAAAACTGGCCCATCTCCTATCAAATTTCAACATTAAAAACCCCATTCCTGGGGCCGGCGCTGTGGCATAGTGGATGAAGCCATCACCTGCTGTGCCGGCATCCCACATGGGCACCGGTTTGAGCCCCAGCTTCTCCACTTCCAACCCAGCTCTCTACAATGAACTGGCAAAGCAACAGAAGATGGTCCAAGTGCTTGGGCCCCTGCACCTGCGTGGGAGACCAGGAAGAAGCTCCCAGTTCCTGGCTTTGGATCTGCCCACCTCCAGCTGTTGCAGCCATCTGGGGAGTGAACCAGTGGATGGAAGACCTCTCTCTCTTTCTCTCTCTCTGCCTCACCTTCTCTCTCTGTGCAACTCTTTGAAATAAATCTTTAAATAAATAAATAAATAAGCCCATACCTGTGGCAGGGATTAGCCCACCAGTTAAGACACTCACATCCCACACTGCAGGACCTGGGTTCAAGTCCCAGCTCCCAGCTTCCTGCTCATGCCGACCCTGGAAGGCAGCAAGCAAAGGCTCCGATGACGGAGTGACTGCCACCACATGGGAGACACGGACTGAGTTCCCAGCTCGCAGTTTTCATCTGGCCCAGTCCTGGCTGTTGGTAACATTTGTAGAGTAAACCAGAGATGGGCACTCTCTGTGTGGCTGCCTGCTTTTGTTTTCAAAATAAACAGGGGCTGGCATAATGGTGAAGAGTTAAAATTATATATGTGCGGGTGTAAAAAGTTAAGCTTAAGCTTACAGGTTTAAACCTTCCTGGTGCAGCTGTGAAAATAAAACAGTAAAGTAGCACCTTGACAGTAGGGACTCCATTCTGGAGCACTTGAGACTCCATTCTGGGAAAGCACCCCCCACCGTGAGACTCTGGTCTGAAACTATGATCTCAAATAGTCGGACAATAGCAGCGCACTACATCACCCTTGGCAGAGCACAGAAACCCCCTAGCGTGATTGCTCAAGCTTAAAAGTAGAAAGGTTGCACCTGGGTTACCTGGGCTAATAATGAAGATGTGATTTGTCTATGTCTTAAGATCATAATTGCTGATTGTAAGATTTTAGCAACCGCTTAGCAACCGTGTATTCTCTCCCCCCTCCCGATTTTGCGGTTTTTGCCTTTATAAACCCTATGCTGTAGTTCCTCGGGGCTCCTCTGTCCTTGTAGGTTCAGAGGGCCCCAACATGTTGGATCAATAAATTTAACCCTTTGCTGGTTGCATGAGAGAAAAGTCTCTTGGAGTAGTTCCTCGGGGCGGTGGGCTTTTTCGGACCCTAACAATGGTATAGTGGGGAAAGCTGCTGCCACCTTAGACGCCAACATCCCATATTGGCACAGGTTCATGTGCCGCATGGTCCTCTTCCAATCTAGCTTCCTGCTAAAGGGCTGTGAAAAGCAACAGGTGACGGCCCAAGTGCTTGGGCCCCTGTACCCACGTGGGAGACCCAGATGAAGCTCCTGGCTCCTGGCTTTGGCCCGGCCCAGCCGATGGAGGATCTCCCTCTCTCTTTCAAATAAATAAATCTTTTTAAAGATTTAACAAACAAAAAAGTCCCATTCCCTTCTCCTTCATCCCTGGCTTCACCCTGTGTCTACATCAGAGCTCTCACAGCAGCACAGTAACTACCTCTCCAGCTCCCACGTTTTCTCAGCTCTCCACCTTCACAGAAACCTTTCCAGACGGGCTCTGCACTGCTGCCCAAACCGCTCCTTACCCTACTGCCACGGTCTGTGCATGGGGCAGGGCAGTTAAGCGCCTAGTGACAGAGAAGGGAGACGGCGGAGGCCTGAGGTTCATAGTCAGGGACACAAAGGGATGAAGACGCAAGAGACGCAGGCCTGTAGTACAGGGGGACACGCTTGGAACAAAACGCCTCGCTGCTCAGAAACGAGACGGAGAAGCCGACAGCAAGAGAGGATGCTGTTACAGCTGCACCTGTCCAACTCCACGTGTCAACTCACCAGTAACACCAACGACATATTTGCAGAACCCTGTGCAAGCTTCCACACGGCCCAAAGGATCCAACTTCTCCCCAATGACAACCCTCCTCTGGAACGCCTCCCTCATGCGGGAGGGCGCTCTAGCCTCAGTCAACTGCTTCTCTGCCTGCCCTTCCGCATTCGCATGGTCCCGACCCAAAACCAAACAGAACCAGATTCTCACATCACCACCAGCCAGGATGGACAGCTACTACACTGCCACATTTACCCTGTTTTACTGTTGCAAAGAACAAAGCAGTCCATAAAAATAAGCTTACTCTAATATCCACTCTCATTTGTTCTTACTTCCCTGGCGATTAACAATTTCAACATGTCTTTTTTTTTTTTTTTTAAGATTTTTTATTATTTATTTGAAAGGTAGAGTTAAAGAGGGAGAGAAAGAGAACATCCATCCACTTATTGACTCCCCAAATGGCCTTAACAGCCAGGCCTGAGCCAGGCCAAAGCTAGGAGCCAGGAGCTTCTGCCAGGTCTCCCATTTGGGTACAGGGAACCAAGAAGCTGCCCCATCTTCAACTGCTTTCCCAGGCACATTAACAGGGAACTGGATCAGAAGTAGCGCAGCCAGGACACAAACTGGCACCCATATGGGATGCCATCATTGCAGGCTGCAGCTCAACTACGACACCATGATGCCAATGCAACATGTAGTCTTGCAATAAAGTTGCAGTAATAAATCCAACAATAAGCACTATGCCAGAGTGGAGGAGTCTTCAAGGAGCACCAGGACTCGGTTTTGTCCAGGATATTCTCACCGCTCGTCTGACAGTCAATAAATACTTGCTTGATGAATAAATCCTGTAGCTTTTCCTTCCATTTAACTTTTGAATGTTTATGCATGTTTTCTGAGAAACTTAAGTCAACAGACCATATTGTCAAAATAGTTAAGGATGGTTACATAAACCCTAAGAACATCTAAGTTCTCCTAAGACAAAAATGACAACCACAAATGCCCTGTGTCCCATACCAGACTGCCCGAGTTCAGTTCTTCAATCAGGGTCCAATCAAGGGATGCGACAGGTGACAATCAAGCAATTAGATTCTTGTCATCCACTTGGGAGACCCGGATGAAGCTCCTGTCTCCTGGCTTTTTCCGGGCCAAGCCTGGACTGTTGCAGCTATTTGGAGAGTGAACCAGCACATGGAAGATCCGTTACTGTCTCTGTCCCTCTCACTTTGCCTTTTGAATAAACAAGTCTTAAAAATATATTATTGAAAACTCTTCTGATGTAAGTATTGTGCTGACCAACTGTTCTGGTAGACACAAAAGAGACAAATAAAATGTGACGTTTCATCATCTAAAGAACTTATTTTTTAGGTTTTTAAAAATTTATTTGAAAGGCCAAGTGACACAGAGAGAGACAAAGAGAGAGACCTTCCACTTACTGGAAGCTGAGCCAGAAACTCCACGTGAGTCTCCTACCAGGGAGGCAGGGGCCCAAGAACCGGGGCCATCTTTCTTTGACTCCCAATATTCTCTAGCAGGGAGCCAGATGGGAAGCAGAGCAGCCAGAACTTGAACTGGCACTCCAATAAGGATGTAGAGGTCTCACATAGCAACATAATCCATTCAGCCACCAAGCAGGCCCCTGGAGAACTTATATTTAAAAAAAAAAAAAAACTTACCAAGTCATCTTTAGGTTTGAAAGGTTTGGGATTTAAACTTTATATAATGAGGACAACACTGTGGTACAGGAGGTTGGCCTCCTATATGGGCGCCGGTTTGAGTCCCGGCTGCTCCTCTTCCAATCCGGGTCTCCACTACGCCCCGGAAAAGCAGTACAAGATGGCCCAAGCCCTTGGGCCCCTGCACCCATGTGGGAGACACGGAAGAAGCTCCTGGTTCCTGGCTTCAGATCGGCACAGCTCCTGCTGTTGCAGCCATTTGGGGAGTGAACCAGCAGATGGAAGACCTTTCTCTCTGTCTCTGTCTCTCCCTCTCACTGTCTGTAACTACCTCTCAAATAAAATCTTTAAAACAAAAAAAAAAGTGGGGGAAAGATTAAAGGGAATGGCTGCAAGGAGCAATAAATGTAACTACTCAGTCCAATTTCTTAAAGATCTCATGAAAACTAAAGAACTATTTATTTAAAATGATTTTGTATCCACCCAATGCAAAGAACATAGTTTAATTGAGAAACTGTCAACCAAGCAGCTTCCTTAATACTGTCAGTCTTGAACTAGCACAGACAATCCCAAAGCAGACAGTATTATTAAATAATGCCTGTAAGAAATAAGCAGTATTAGTATCTATGAGACACATAACAAAAGCACACAGAGACTTGAACACAAAACCGAATGCAATGGGACCTAATGTGCTATCATATGCGGAAGCCAGGCATTCTACAGTTAGGATGAAACAGCAAGAAAGAGTGAGAAACGCCTCCCAGATGAGGGTGACCATCAACTGATGGGTGACACTTACTCTACTGCATTGAAAGCACTACTAAGGGCTCAATGCTTGTCTCCAGACAACCAAATCCACAAACCTAGATCTCTAGCAGAATTCCATGTTTGCTCAATCAGGCACATTCTCTGAAGTATCTGAATGCCAAGTTTAAACTCTAAATCGCTAAAAATTCATTTAATTTATATTTTATCTGAAAGTCAGAGAGGCAACAGTTTCCAGCCGCTGGTTCAGTCCCCAAATGCCCACAACAGCCATGGCTGGGTCAGATCGAAGCCAGGAGTCCAGACCACTACCTGCATCCCTGCATCCCTGCATCCCCAGGGCTTGTACCATCACCTGCTGCCTCCGAGGGTGGACACAGTCAGACAGCTCGAGTCCAGAGGGTAGCTGGGACTCAAACCTAGACACTGTGATATGGGATGCAGCCGCTCACGCAGCATCCTGCTCACTAAGCTCAATAATCAGCCTCCTGTAGTTTCCCAATAATTATCTGTTAACATGTAAAAAGCCATCACTTTTTAATGAAAGTATTTTATTGACATAACCTACGCAAACTAGTGCTGCTTTCCAATTGTTGAGGCACACACGCTTACGCTTCCTGAGACCACGCGTGCCTAGGCTCTCGCAGCCCATCCTGGACTCTCCCCGGACTTCCCTCGGGCTTTTCTTTTCCTGTGGTCGTCACACACTGCATTTCTTTGCTGTCAAACTTTAGCAGGGAGAATAAGAAAACAGAGAAAAACAACAAAATCACAAGCCGGGTCTTTGAAAAGCTCACAATTGATACCTACTTAGCTAGACCAACCAAGGAAAGAGAATACTCAATAAAATCAGGGATGAAATAGGGGTGTTACTCACCAATCTTTAGCCGTAACATAAAATTATAAAGGAATACTACTAAGGCAAGAGATAGCTAAGGGTTAACTGCAGAAGCTGAGAAAAGCACATGGGAAAATCCTCTTATAGTTTGGTCTGTCCCCCAACCCCACCCCTTTATCGACGATCTTGAGGCAAGAGACAGATAAGGGCCAATTAAAAAGCCCAAAAAAATTCCAGAAACCTTTACTCGAGGCTGTTTTACCAGCTGAGACAGCAGCTGAACAAACTCCAAGTTCAAAAGCCTAATCACTCCAATCGCTTGATTGGTAAATTATTTGTCAATAGGGGCCAGAGCCGGAGCCCAGCGGGTAAAGCTGCTGCCTGCACTGCTATCCCAAACCGGCCCCACTTCAAGTCCCGGCTGCTCCACTTCCGATCTAGCTCCCTGCTAGCGTGCCTGAGGAAGCAGCCGGGGATCCATTTCCTGCAGGAGGGGGCGGTAGATCAGGGCGAGGATCTGGAACCAGTTCTGAGCACGCGTCTTCCTGAGGGGTGTTCCGGGGGCGCTCTGCCTGCACTGCATGGGGGTCAGGGCGGCTCCAACTTCCAGGGACGAGGGAAAGCTGCAGCTACAGGAAGGCAGCTGGACTGACTGATGTGAACAAACAAGCTGTGTCCGCGAGCAGGAAGCGGGCTTCCACTTCCCCTCCCCTGCATCCTGGACATGCCCCGAACGCTCGCAACAAAAGCCCTCGCAGACCACTAGACAGGCAGCTTCAGGAGGGAACCACAGCTTCTCACTGTCTCCTTTATTTACCACAAATCAATCAGGTTCTCCTCACGTGGCAGAGGCCCCTCTCAGAACACAAGCAAGAGGAAGTAAACTCTAAGTGGGAACAGGCGGAAGGGGCGATGTGGTAGGGGCTTTCAGGAACGTGCGGTGAGGGGGGCTTTCAGAGAGCGAAGGAAGAACACAGCCGAAGCAGTGTTAAGTGTACACCTGCCCCTCAGAGCGTCCAATCAGAACATACGTAACCACAGACAGAGGGACTGAAAATGCGCAGGGAACAGCAGCTGTCTGTGAAGGGGCACAGCGGGCCATTTCCTTCTCTGTTGCTGGCTCAGCCGTGGATGCACGTGCACTGACCAGTGCCTGCACAAATCCGCACTGCTTCCTGCTGGAGCCTCGGGGTCCTGCCTCGCGGAGAATCCCACTCCACTATCACTACTCACCGGAAAACACACATCGGCTCAGATTCACTGGGGGATCACACGAAAAATTTAAAAATTTCGGACCAATGATACACGCTTTTCCAAAACAGAAGATGAACCAACTTCACCCAACTGAGTTTCTGGAAGCCAGTATTACAATGATATCAAACTTAGGAAAGAAAGCACAATGAAACTAGCAGGATATTTTAAACAAAATTCTTAAGAATGCAGATACATGGGGCCAGCATTGTGGCTCAGAAGATTTAGCTTCTGCCACGGATGGCAGCATCCCATATGCGTGCAGCTAGGAGACGCAGCTGCTCCACTTCTGACCCAGCTCCCTGCTAATGGGCCTGGGAAAGCAGTGGAAGATGGCCCAGGTGCTTGGGCCCTGGCACCCATGTGGGAGACCTGGAAGAAGCTCCTGGCTTTGGATCGGATTGGCATAGCTCTGGCTGTTGCGGCTATTTGGGGAGTGAACCAGCAGATGGAAGACACCTTTCTCTCTCTGCCTCAGCTTCTCCTTCTCTGTAACTCTGCCTTTCAAATAAATAAAGAAATCTTATAAGAAAAAAGATATGTATGTGAATTAGCAAAGAATGAGACACAATAATGACAAAGAAAAATCAGAAAAATCTGAAGCAGTTTACGTGCTTAAACCTGTTTTTCAGAGAATGTTCCAGGCAAATTTATCTTTCAACAATGTAATGAGAGAGGGTCAGACCTCCACTCAGCCAAAGAAAATCAACTGTAAGAAACCAGTGTGAGGGCCTGGCAACACGGCGTAGGAGGCCGACCTGCTGCATTCCATACGGGAGCACCGGCCTGAATCCCAGCTGCCTCACTTCCAATCCAGAGTCGTGCTAATGCACCCGGGAACACAGCAGAGAAAACAGCCCCCAAGTGTCTGGGCCCCCATCCCCATGAGATCTGGATGTCATTACAGGCTGTGGCTTCAGCCTGGACCCACCTCGGCTACTGCGGGCATCTGAGAGTGAACCAGCTTTCATCTTTCAAACAAGTAAGTCTTTTAAAAAAAAAGGTAAAAAAAGGAAAACCAGTCTGAGTCAGAATTTAAAACACACAATGAAAATGAAAATGCATGTTGCCTGAACAAGGGCCATCTTACAGGCCGTTTCCTCTTCCTCCTCCATTTTTTTTTTACATTGTTGTTGTTGAAGTTTTCTTTTTTGGAAAATAGATCAACAGAGAGACAGGTCTTCCATCCACTAGTTCACTCCCAGTCAGAGCTGAACCGGGCCTAAGCCAGGAGTCAGAAACCCATTCGCGCTGCCCATGCAGACGGCAGGGACCCACGTACTTCAGCCGTCATCTGATGCCTTTCCGGTGGATTTTAGCAGGTAGCTGGATCAGAAGGACTGGACTGGGACTGGAGCCCAGACACTGTGGCATAGGTCGCAGGTGTCCCAACACTGGTCTAAGCCCATGTGCCACCATGCCCACGCCAGCTTCCTCTTTTCTACATCCTGTACAACTCCACTAGGCTGGCTACCGAAGCCCTGCCAAACTGCTTCCCCTCCCTTCTCATCAGTCTTTACCCATCCCAAGTGTACGGAGCATGAATGTCGCCCAGAGTGACTGCGCTAGGAAACAGGAAATGGAGAAGTCTGGTTAAGCTCAATGACATCAACGAAGGACTTATCACACAGAACCAGACTTACTTCCAAGAATGATCCAAGGATGACCCAAGGGAGATATCAAAGGGAACAAACTCACGGGCTTAACTATCAGGAGACAACTCAAAGAGGCCTTAAGAGATGAAAAGTTGGGGCTGGCGCTGTGGCACAGCACGTTAAGCAGCAGCTCTCTGGGAAAGTGGGCTGGGAAAGCAGTGGAGGATGGCCCAAGTCCTTGGGCCCCTGCACCCATGTGGGAGACCCAGGGGCCTGGGACCTGGGTCCTGGCTTCGGATAAGTGCAGCTCCGGCCGTAGCTGTCATTTGGGGAGTGAACCAGCGGAGAGAGGGCCTTTCACTCTGTCTCTCATTCTCTGTAACCTCTACCTCTCAAATAAATAAATTGAAAAAATCGTAAAAAAAAAACTGTTGCACAGTATAAAACCAATATACAAAATCCAACTGGATTTCTATTCACTATTAATCTGGAAAATTAGCAACTCCACTAACAGTAACATCAAAAGGAATAGAACACTTAGGAATAAATTTGACAAAAGTGGAATTCAAACTCTGAGTATCACTTTAGTGCTGAAAGGCACTAAAGATCCAAATAAGTAGGAGCCAGTTGCATTCTTAGGTAGAAAAACTCGATTCTGTTAAGACGGCAATTAGGACTAGTGAGACCATTGCGACACAGAGATAGTTAACTTCACATCTGAACCCTGAAAGGACACGGTGGGATTTTACTGCCTCGGATGCCACTGATAGCCACAGACATAAACAACCAGCTTCATAAACAAACGTCAAGGGGGTCTTCTGTCCTATCAGACCCACCCTCCCCAGACGGGAGTTCAGAAACTCAACTGCCCACTACCCAGGCGGAAGGAAGCCTGACTTCAAAGGCCTCACCCTCTGTCCAGGCACGCTGGACCTCTCTGCAGACTCCACTGGCCCCTGGCCCACTCGCTGTTTGAGAGTCAGTCTTGCTGTCCCGTCTATAAGAAAAGCCTGTTCTTCCTTAACCAGCCGCCTCCTCGCCTTACTGGGACATATAAAAATCCTAAAACCTAAAAGGCAACACTGCCCAAACGGAACTACAGATTTGGTGCAATCCTACTCACAAGTTCGTAATACCTTTGCAGGTTAAGAATGTGATCCTAAAATTCACATGGAAAGACCCACACCTCCCAAGTCAAAACTGAGTACCGCTGACAAGGTCTTGTAGTACTTCCGTAACACACACACTGACTGGAGCCAGTGTTGTGGCACTGATTGGGACACTGCGTTTCCTATGGCAGAGCTGGTTCAAGTCCAGCTGCTCCACTTCTGATCCAACTAATGGGCCTGGGAAGGCACTGAACAATGCCAATTACTTCAGTCACTGGCATCCAAGTGGGACACCCAGATGGAGTTCATAGCTCCTGGCCCACAGCAGGCGGTTGGGGACACTTGGAGTGTGAACCAACAGAAGGAAGATCTCTCTCCTTCTCTGTCACTGTACCTTTCAAACAAATCTTTAAAAAAGGCATACACTGATTAACGGAACACAAGTCAGAAATAAGCTCACATTTATGGTCATTAATAAGGAAAGAGGCTGAGGCCAGCCTTGTAGCACAGCGGCTTAAGCTACCACCTATGACCCCAGCATCACACACAGGCACTGGTCCACGTCCTAGCTACTATGCGTCAGATCCAGCTCCCTGCTAAAGTATCTGAAAAAGGAGAAGATGGCCCAGTGCTTGGGATTCTACACCCTTGTGGGAGACCCAGGATGGACTTCCAGACTCCCAGCTTCAGCCAGGCTAGCCTGGGGGGCCATTGGGGGCATCTGGGAAACAACCCACTAGACTGAAGCTCTCGTTCCCCACCTCCTTCCCTCCCTCCCTCCCTGTAAGTAGTTTCGAGCAAAAAATAAATCTTGAAAAAAAAAAACTATTTTTAAAAAGAACTCCTAAAAGAAACTCTCACAATTTGACAACAGGTAGATACCACATGAAAAGAGGCAGAACTTCACTATCAAGAACATGTAAGTCACAACCCTAGTAGGATACCACCTCAGGATCACCAGGACTTATACACGTGGAAGCCACGTGGCTGCGGGTGCACTGGGAAGAGATCCAGCTTGTGCTGGAAGCGCCTCTACTGCTCATCACCGTGCTGCTCACGCACTGGGAGGCAGCAGGTGAAGGCACAGGCACTGAGTAACGGCCACCCACACATCTGAGGCCAAAGAGGCGTTCTGGGCTCCCAGCTTTGGCCTGGTCCAGCCCTCACTGTTGCAGGCACTCTGTTGTTCTGCTGTTCAAGTAGAAGAAAATAAACATTAAAAAAGGAAGTGTTGGTATGGACGTGGACAAGCTGGAACTCTCACGCACATACTCTGGGTAAGTCTGCCAGTTCCTCGAAGGCTCCCACAGCTCCATGGCCAAGGAATTCCACTCCTGGTGTTGACCCAACAGAGCTGAATGCACAGGTCCCTAAATCCCTTTCAATCATTCTTAACAGCAGCCCGAAGGAGAACCATCCAGATGTCTGCCAACTGACGGAGAGATGAACAAAGCGTGCTGTGATACAGCCCATGGGGCAATATTTGGCAATTAAAAGGAATGACATATATTCCTTGAAAGCACTGTGCTAGAGAGAGACAACCACAGTAGACCAAATCTTCTACGATTTCAGACTGACAGGAAACTACACCAGGGTCTGCTCAGGAATGGCTGGGGTGGGGAGGATGAGGCACTACTACCGCTGAGCCAGGAGATTCTAGTTCTGGGGTTAAGAAAACATTCTTCAGGTCACGGGGGTAATGGTTGCAAAACCCTAACATACTAAAAACCAGCAAACCATACCCTGAGTGTATACTGGATGAATGCATGCTGTATGAAATCTCTCAGTCTTTTTAAAAAAAAAATTCAGCACATCCCTGTTAGAGCACAGATACCCTCAAGCACAGAGTGGAGAGTGGAGCCGGCGGCTGTTTGCCCTGCTCCAGGCTGCCTGCAGCTGATTAGATACACATCTGGAGAGGGCAGTACCGCCCAGTGGAGGGAGGGCTGTGGGATCTACTGACATCTCTGCAGAGGCCACAGATACTGTTCTGTTCAAAGTCTTTAAGACTTTCAGATTCACATTCTGGTTCCATTCACAACTTCAAAATTACGTAACCTAATAAATTCTCCCTTGGGGCTTACCCCCCCCCCCAAAAAAAAAAAAAACGCACACACCATCTGACTATACTTTGTTTCTTAACACTTAATTGGACAATACAATTTCTTTAAACACACTTTGCAATTTTAACCACAAGAGTTTATTTATAAATGAAGCCTTGTAATCCGATCCATCCCAGGAGAATCTAAGTTGTCATCAGATTCTGGGAGGCTTCGAACAGAGCAGCAAAAGCGTGGTTCTGGTCTCACTGACACACTAGCCTCTGCAGGCCAGCCTCCCCCAGCGCCCAGCATTTGCAAGTACTTAGGGCAGGGCCGCCCACAACAATGCTCTTGGAATTTCTCAAGGTTCCTTAGACTACTTCCTCCTCCTTTCAAGGATTCTTCACTGAAACTTTAACTTGCATTTCTATGGCCAGGGCTGGTCAGAGACTCTTCCTTTATCTCAAACCGAATGCTTTCTGTGTCTTCTTGAATAGTTGGGGGTGGGGAGCTGGCCTGGTTAGACAAAACAAAGATTCTTGAAATTTACCTTTAAAGAAACAGGACTAGATCAGTTCCCTAAGCAAGAGCTCCTGAAATAAACCGCTGATAATCCAGAAAGTAACCAGAAAAAGCCAACCTCCACAGAACACAAGGCGGGCACTCTGTGCTTCCAACAGGGCTGCAGGCAAAACCTTCTGTGGCCAACAAGTGATTGGTGTTTCCTAACAGAAGGACCACCTCCCCCTCCAATAAAAAGACCCCGCAGGATCTACAGTGATTGCTTAATCAACACACAGCTCAAGAATCTGGTAAAAATGAGTGCACTGAATTTCCTGCAAGATAGTGTAAGCTTGTCAGATGGCGGGACACTGCCCATGATGAGGACAGTGAAGATGGACAGAGCATTTACTACGTGCCAGGACCTGTTCTAAGCGTGTTCTGTGTATGAAACCCACGTGCCTTGTCTCAGTAATCCCATGAGGTAGGTGCTACTGTTCTCTTACAGATGAGAACACAGTTAGGGGCCAATCTTCCCAAGGTGGCACAGCAAGGGGTTGCAGGGTGGATGCCCAGAGACCATCACTCGGCCTGCACAGGACTGGTTCCCCCACCACTCACTCCACCGCCCCAGCAACCCCTTCCTTCTGGGGCCGCGATGAAGGGCTGGATCCTCAGCACCACACCAACTACCCCGTTCCTTCTGCAGCTGTAACACCACCCCCATTGTGTCCTGTGGTTAATTTTCAACCGGTGTTGATCTGGAGTTAATCATTTTATTCCACAACAGATAAATTACTCGCTGAAAGGGAAGGGTCAGGGGATTAAATCACACTTACCTTCAACTAGAACTCTTCTCTAGTAAGCTTGTTTCCATTGCCCTGCAAACGTGCCAGTCTAAGTGCACACAGTATCTACACTTCTTTGGTTCTAGGGAGAGCAAAAAAAAAAAAAAAAAAATCACTGTGTGATGAGTGGCAGGACCCGCTAGCTAACGCGTTTGCCTGACATGACACATGACTGTGCAGCTGTGTCCCTTAAGGTTGCCCTGAAAGCACAGTAAACACACTGCATTCTTAAGGGTGCTAGAACGGGACAGAAGCCAGATCTGGGCTCAAAACGCCATTCCCTTAGGTTACAATGCATACACTTCTCCGGGTTCCCTCAGTTCGGAGCAGAAACGTCCCATCTCAGCGATGTTCCTTTGGCATTAATGAAAGGGAACGCGACTACCGGGGCTGGAGGGGGCAGGGAGGAACGTCACTCAGTGCAACTCCATCCTGATTGAGAGTCAACACGCTCTGCAGAAACCCGCAGCTGCCGAGCGGCTCGTGCGGCGAGCAGACTCACATCACCTGCTTTCCCTCCTGCAGGCAGGCGCTCGAGGCCCACCGAGCGAGTCCCCGGGGAGCGCGCATCCCGCGGGACGCCGCCCCAGCTGCCCGAGGCGCGAACTCGCGCACGGGGACCCCGGCTCCTCCGCACGGGCGCGCCCACGGTCGCCTGCACGCGCGAGCCGAGCGCCCGCGCCCCGGGTTCGGCTGCACAGGGGCGGGGACACACAGAAAGGAAAACAAAGGTGTGGGGGGTTTTTTGGTCCTTTTTTCTTCTCCCCACTCTTCCACTCCAGCGACAGAGAGCGGTCCGCCGCGACGCGACACCGCGTGCGCCCGCCCGGGCCCCGCCCCGCGCCCGGGGCTCGGTGTCCTCTCCGGCCCCGCCGCCCCTGCGTCCCCGACGGGCAGCGACCGCGGCGGGCGGCGGCCCGAGGGCGCGGAGGGCTGGGGGCCGGGCCTGGAGCTGCCCGCGGCCGCCGCTCGCTCCGCGCCGCAGAACAAAAGCCCGCGGCTGCCAGCGCGCCCGGCCCCGGCCCGCGGCGCCCCGCCTGGCCGTCCCCGGGAGGCGAGCGAGGCTCCGCGCGGTACCCGGCCGCCCACTTACCGCGGACGCGGAGGACAGCCCCGGCCGGCAGGCAGGCAGGCAGGGGAACGCGGCCGCCTCCCGGCCCCGGAGTTTAAGTCAAGTGGGGTCCGCCTCCAGGGGCGGGCCGGGCAGCCCGGCCCCGGCTTCCCGCACAGCTGAGCCCCGCCCCGGGCGTGCGGCGCGGGGCGGCCCCGCTCCCGGTCCTAGTGCCGCCCAGATGCCGCGCTCAGGGCCCCGGGCCCGCGCCGCTGGCCCTGCAGAGCACTTTCCCTGGGCTCCGGTGAAAGCTGCTGAGCCACGTGAAGAGCCTCTCGCTTCTTATTTGCATCAGAATTTTGGCACAGCGGTCAGAAACAAAAGCCTTAGAGCTATTTTCGCCTGTCACCTGCGCGCTTGGCAGCAGTACCCCAATTCCCTGCGGTCCCCTTCAGCTCACTCAGCCCTGCCCTGCTAGGACCGTCGGCCAAACCCCATCTTAAGGGTCCAGCCATTAGCCCCAGCTCCCCCCACTCTAAGACCCTCACCAGCCACACCCCTCTCGAGGGAGCTGCCTCCAGCCCAAGCTCTAGCCACTATCTCAGAAGCCCAGCCCAGCCAAGCTCCTCCCAAGCCGTCCCATCCACTAAGCTATATAAGCCACCAGTCTGTGCGGGCCCACTCCCTCCCTGCTGTGTGTTCCCAGGTGGCTCTCTGTTGCACGCTCACCAGGAGGGAGCCCCTCTCTGGTCTGTCTCTGAATAAACCTATTCTAGCTGTGAGTCCTTGTTCTGTCTCCTCGTTGTCCCGCTTTTCTGTCCTTACATCACGAACCTGGGTCGAGTCCCGGCTCCACTCCAGATTCCAGCTTCCTGCTCACGTGCCCGGTCCTGATAGAGAAACTTACTTGGTCACCCAAGTCACAGTTTGTGTCTCTCCACAATCTCATGCCTTATTGATCATCCCAGTCAAATCAACTCCAGGAAGTCACAGGGCCTAAGAAACCCAAGGAAACTGGGGGTGTCCGTGAGTAACTGAGGCAAATGTCAAGTTCTTAATCCAATGGTAAACCAATGGATCAATCATATAATCCAGTCAAGCAACACACTGAATTCAGTTTGCATGAACAGCAGTGGGAGAAGTAAAAACACGGTTTCTTTTCAAAAAGCTTAGCTCTGAGTTGGAAATTACTTGTAGCCTGTGGGGAGCAACTCGGACTAGACTAAGTTACTCGAATTAAGACTTATTCTACGCATCTGCTCTCCCACAATATGGCGCTGGGAGAGGAGTAAAAACAACTTTTACACAGCTGCCTCCAGTTCAACCAATAAACAGTAGGACCTGCTCCTGATTGGAGGAGAGCAGCGTGCTCGGCATGTGGGTAGCAGAGTTGGGATTGGTGGAAGAGGACTATAAAGGAGGAGAGAGACAAGATGCACCAGGAACATCTAAGAGGAACACCTGAGAAGCCCCCGAGAGAGCCGGGCGGGCGGTGTGCCGCTCCCCCGCGGAAGTGGGGAAAGTGGCAGGGGGCACCGCCCTTCCACGGAGGTGGAAGGGACGGTAGCCAACCCGGGAAGAACCAGCAGCCAACCCGGGAAGAACCAGCAGCAAACCCGGGGAGGGCCGAGCAGACGAAAGAACAGCGCAGGGTCCTGTGTCGTTCTTCCGCGAAGAGGGGGAGCGACAGTAGCCAGCTTGTATAGAAGCTCGCTGATGTAGCAGCCACAAAGCTCACGCACTTGAAATCCGCCCCCCCCCCAAGAAAAAACAGTATAGTCAAATAGGGAAGGGTCAACTACATAGAGCCAGTGAGCCATTTCTCAGAGGTGGAAACTTGAACAGGAGGGAGGAGAGGCGATTGTCTTATAAAAAATAATAAAAACTTAGGTAACCTCTGGGAAGACTGTAACCCCACAGTACTCAGCCAGTGCAGAAATGGGGGCGGGATCTGCATGTTAGGAAAATAAGTCCCTGCTGGGACTACACCCACTGTGCCTGCCTCCCAAACACCCAATCTTTCAAGGCCACTGTTAAAAGCCTGGTTTTCCTGTACTTTGTGTCCAAGTCTGTTCCTTGAGTGTAGGCAGGTGGGAGTGTTTCCCACTGTAGGTGGTACCGGGTTGTAGAAGAGCCGCAAGCATGGGAGCAGAAGCTGAGTGCAGAGAGGGCAGAGAGTGGCCTCAGAGAGACCTTCCTTCCTACCACGCAGGGGCTGCACTGGTCTGGCCTCAGACTGCATTCAGACCATCAGGGGCGTCACAGCTTTTAGGAGGCAAAGGGTGCAGGCATCAGCTCTGAGACCGGTCCTCTTCACAGCATGCTGTTCTTTTTTTAAAGATTTATTTTATTTATTTGAAAGGCAGAGTTACAGAGAGGCAGAGACAGAGAGACGGAGAAAGTCTTCCATCCACTGGTTCACTCCCCAAATGGCTGCAACGGCCAGAGCTGGGCTGCACCAAAGCCAGGAGCTTCTTCCGGGTCTCCAACATGGGTGCAGGGGCCCCAAGCACTTGGGCCATCTTCTACTGCTTTCCCAGGCCATAGCAGAGAGCTGGATTGGAAGTGGAGCAGCCGGGACTTCAATCGGTGCCCATATGGGATGCTAGCGCTGCAGGTGGCAGCTTTACCTGCTATGCCACAGCGCCAGCCCAATATGCTCTTCTTAATGCATTTTTCTCAAGTCTTAAGTTATTTTTCTGTTCTTAGCATTCGCAGACATCAGCTCCTGTCACTGAGGCTGTAGCTGTTTTTGCAGATGTGGGCATTCAATTCTACACTCAACATGTTTTTCCCTTTTTTTATGTCAATCATGTTGTTCAAGACAAATTACTTAAAAACAAGTTACAAAAATAAAATGGAGTTACTTATGTTGATTTTTATTATGCTCTATGCACATACCCTTGTTGGAGGCTTGCTATAGGCTGTCTCCTGCTAATACTAATCACGACGGTGGCTTTTTGTTTTTTTTTTTTGTTTTTTTTTTTTTTTAATCTCTGACCAACTCCTACATGATAGCATTAACAGGGTAGGATGCCCATTACTGCAGCCAACTTCAAGGACTATCAGCTCAGGGACTTTTTAGGGACATTTTGCTGCACTGTTCAACCACACACCTGTCAGCAGTTCCTGGAATACTTTTACACAAAGCCCAACTGTATGCTTGAGATGGTTCTCTGTATGCTTAGGTGCCTCAAGGAACAACCCTATCCCTGTAACTTCCCGATGTGGGTATAAAAACAAAGAATAGCTAAAATCGGGGCTTGCCACTTGGGATGTGCATCCTGTCAAGTCCACACGCGTAATAAGCCTCCAGTGCTGCCTTCAGTCTCTGGTCCGTAATACCTGGGTATGCAGCAGGTGATGCTGTGATGAGTTAGAAGGCTGACAGGCAGGTGGTTCAGGTCCCCACTGGAATGAGAAAACGGGAAGTCCGGGTAAGAGTGAAAAACATGCATGCTTCTCACCAGAAACTGCCTTTAATAAGACAAATGTTCTGATCTCACTCCTCTGTTTCCAGTTTTTTTTTTCTTTTTGATGTATTCATTTATTTAAAGGCCGAATTAGGAAAGGAGAGAAGACAGAGATGTTCCATCTGCTGGTTCACTCCCCAGATGGCTGGAATAGCTAGGAGCTGGGCCAGGCTGAAGCCAGGAGCCGGGAGTTTCTTCCGGGCCTCCCACATGGATAGCAAGGGCTCAATCAGTTGGGCCATCCTCAGCTGCTTTCCCAAGCCATTACGAGGGAGCTGCATGAGAAGTGGAGCAGCTGGGACCTATAAGGGAATGCCAGCGCTGCAGGTGGTGGCTTAACCCACTATACCATAGTGCCAGACCCGAGTTTCCAGTTTTAGAAGGATAACAGAGGGCCGGCGCCATGGCATAGCAGGTAAAGCCACCGCCTGGAGTGCCGGCATCCCATATGGGCAATAGTTCCAGTCCCGGCTGCTCCATTTTCAATCTAGCTGTCTGCTATTGTCTGGGAGAGAGTAGAAGGTGGCCCAAGTCCTTGGACTCCTACACCGGCGTGGGAGACCCAGAATAAGCTCCTGGCTCCTGGCTTCAGATCACTCAGCTCTGGCTATTGCAGCTACTTGGGGAATGAACCATCATGGATGAAAGACCTCTCTCTCTGTCTCTCCTTCTCTCTCTGTATAACTCTTTCAAATAACTAAAATGAATTCTTTTTTTAAAAGGAGATGGAAAAACTAAGTGACTTATCCCAACCCTCTGGTGGCCTTTTTTGTTTTATCCCAAGCAGGCTAGACAGGATTACAATTCTGGCCTGCAGTTAGGTTTCGTCCTCACCCTCTGATTGATTGTTAACTGCTATTCTGTTCTTCCCCTGAATTGTGCTTAAAAGACCCCAGGTGGGCAAGCTCTAGGGTAGTCTTCTCTTGGACCACCCCTGATGCTGGGGCAGGAGTCTCTGACTTCAATAAATCTTGTTTTGCTCATTGTCCTGTCTGCATGGAATTCTTCTCCTTAAGTGGCTGTTCCCCATAACAATGGCTCAAGTACTTGGGTCCCTGGCTCCCAAGTGGGAGACTCAGCTTGAGTTCCAGGTTCCGGCTTCAGCCTGGCCCAGTGGGACAGATACAGGTACCTGGGTAGTAAACTAGCAGATGGAATCAACCTCTGTCTGTCTCTCTCTCTCTCTGCCTCTCTCCCTCTCTTTCAAATAAATTTTCAGAATTTTAAAAAAGAGACTGAAAAACAACACCTGCAAAACTGCTGATTCAGTAGGTCTGGGATGGGGCTGGAAATTTGCATTTCTAGTAAGTTGCAGTTTTATTAAGAGGAGCCTGAAGCGTGGAGCTACTGACTGCTGATCTTAGAAGCAACAATATAGGGTAGGAGTCAGAGCAAGTTTTCACTAAAGTGTGTGAAAGAAAGTGCACCTAAGACATGCATAGGGGATAATTTTTTTTTTCAGATCACTGTAGTATGGAACACATACATTAATGCAGATGATTATTATTGAAAAAAAGGAAACAGATCAACAGTCTGTATTTCTATTTTGGATATTTATTTATTTATTTATTTGAGAGACAGAAGAGAGCTCCCATCTGCTGGTTAACTCCTCAAAAGCCTGCACTGGGTGGGGCTGAGCCTGGCCTGTAGCCCTGGAGCCAGGAACTCAATCCAGGTTTTCCACATGGGTGTCAGCAACACAACTACTTGAACCATCACTGACCTCCCAGATCTGCACTGGCAAGAAGCTCCCACCCAGGCAGTCAGATGTGGGACAGGTGCTCTTACAATGTTATGCCCAATTCAGTTGTCCCCAAAGGCCACCAAGGAGCCGGTACCGCTGTAAAGCACACGAGAGTTTTATTGCAGGTCCGGGCCTAGACTCTCAATCGACACCGACGCAGCGGGTCTGAATTGAGAGCCCCGACCCTTCAGTTAACAGGGTTTTTATAGGGTTTTCAGAGACATTCTATACATCATGGTACCATTTAGCAAATCATCTCATCCTGTGGGAAATTCAAAGCACATCTCTTAGAATGGATTAGTGTATCCAGTGGCGGGAATGGGCCTAGCAAAGGTAGCTGGATGGCTTTGGGGTTGATGCCTTTTAAATTAATTGGCTAAAGTAAGGGTCCCAGCTGCTGGGGTGTAGTGCCAAACCACAGGGTCTCGGGATGTTATCAATCACCTTATCTGCCCTGAAAAGACACCAGGAACTTTAGGTATTTCTCTGCTATCTGCTGATTGGCTGTTGCTAGGAGAGTTTATTGCAAGGGGAGTTCATTTATTTACTTTTAGGAGCTTCTGGCTTAGGGTTCAGGGCCTGGTCAGGCCCAAGTTACAAGATGGAGGCCTAATTTAATAGTTACACCTTGATCCAGGCTCAGGTCTCACAACTGTTGTCTTAAGCACTACATCAAACACCTTTGACCAAGGGTTTTTATAGGAGGAAATAAACAAGGGAAAGCTGTCTGTGTGATTAAGGAGCAGAGGGGATTCTTGCGATTTGTAACACCTAGGTTTTCCTTTGACCTTGAAGTTTGGATCTTGGCTCTGGGGTTTACTAGCTACACAACCTTAGGGGAAACCTCTTAATCCCTCTGCACAGTTTCTTTATCTGTTGAATGGAGGTAACAATAATACTTAACTCACGGGATTTTCTGCAATATTTACATGAATTAATACACACACTTCACTAGGAACAACCTGTGGAGTAAAGGGTTTAAACTTGCTCAGACAAGGTGTTTTCCAGTGCCTGCCTAATAGCCACCCAGGTCAAACAAAAACAAACCCAAGCCCAAGAGAGATCTGCTACCAGAAAGTCTGATATGCACCCCACTCCTATACAGCTGAAAGAGGTTTTTATGCAAAACAGTTTAATGCCTACTGTTTCAGAATATCCTGACATGGGAGAACTGGACACCAAAGGCAGACGGGGACATGAGACAAAAGAAAGCATCCAAATCCAAGATTACATAGTGAAATCAATCTACTAGGGACTTACGGACAGAAGCACTTCTTTTTCTTTTTAAGATTTATTTATTGACTTGAGAGGCAGTTATAGAGAAAGAGGTCTTCCAGCTTTTGGTTCACTACCCAAATGGCTGGATCTAGGTCAATCTGAAACCAGGAGTCCGGAGCTTCTCCTGTGTCTCCCACGTGGGATGGAGCTGCTGACCTCTCTTCCACGTACCCATACCTGCACTGGTACTGATGTGCTCCTGCCTCCTGTGCATAGGCTGAGGTGGTCCTGGTTTCCCACAAGTGTTTGGTCTTTGCATCAAGCCTGTAGTACAAGTGACACTCATCAATACAGTGGCCCTGAAGAGTCCCCAGTGTGGAGATGTGCAAGGGACAGCACCGGCTCATGGCCTGAGAGCATGTTTACTCAATGACTGAGTTTTGCCTTGTTTCCACCTTAAGAAATTTGCAACCCCGCGTGCCCTACCACACCACACACTCATTAGACTGCTTTATGCCGTGTCTACCATAAAGGCCAGCTCCTCCTGTGTTCCCAGACATCCAATAGTGAAGGTTTCCTGCCTTCTACCTCAATTGTTCTAGAGCACAATACTGACCTTTAAGGCCTGTTAACAGCTAACCTCATAAAACATGTTTGAGAAAAGTGCACGGGGCCGGCGCTGTGGCGTAGGAGGTTAAGCCTCTGCGTGCAGTTTTGGTGTCCCATATGGATGCTGCTTTCTCCTGGGAAAGCAGCGGAATATGGTCCAAGTGCTTGGGCCCCTGCCATACACGTTGGAGACAAGAATAAGTTCCTGGCTCCTTCCTCTGGCCCAGCCTTGGCTGCTGCAACCATTTGGGGAGTGAACCAGTGGATGAGTGAGCTCTCTGTCTCTCTCCTTCTCTCTGTGTAGCTCTGCCTTTCAAATAAATAAAGAAAAATGATAAGTACATGACATCATTAGCATTCCTATAGTCAAAAATTGTTGGTTTACAAAAGATGTCTATTAATTAATGCTATAAATGACATCATTAGTCTGTTTTTTTCTTTGTTTGATTAGTCCCTAAAATCTGTTTCCCCTTTATGCTGGTAATTAGTATTTTGATATCAAGTTACTCTGAATGAAGTTGCCTTACTAATTATAATCAAGCCTCCCTTGCAGCTAGATATTGTCAAGTTTGTTTCTGAAACATGACCTGGCAGTAGATGTTGTATGCAAATCTGCCTAAGGGCATGGTTTATTCTGAAACTCCTCTCTTTTTCCATCTATATGGACTGGGATGTAGAAATGGCAGTAACCTAATGTCAACCAGGACATGACAGTTCTTTGCTTTTGCACCAGAAACTTCTCTGCCTGTTGGTAGAGTGCATGGATCCCTCCTCAAAATAATGTTTTTGAAAGCATAAAGCATGTAAGATTATAACTGAAATTAACTCAATATACAAGTTACCAAAATAACAAATGTGATATGTGCTTTTCTTTATTGACACAGTAAGTAAGATCTAGGAGCAGACTTAAGAATTGATTTCAAAATGATGAATAAAAATAATATATTAAAATTATCTACATTAACTCTAATTTAATATAAAAATACTTGCGACTTAACATTATGGTGACAGAGTTACTGTCGCAACTATTATTTTGGACTTGTTGTCAACCTTCATGTATGGAGGAAATGGCACGTAGCAGTAAATTTCTTTTTTTTTTAATTTTTTATATTTTATTTGAGAAGTAGAATTACAGACAGTGAGACGGAGACAGAGAGACAGATCTTCCTTCCGTTGGTTCACTCCCCAATTGGCCACAACCGTCAGAGCTGGGCCAATCTGAAGCCAGGAGCCAGGAACTTCTTCCAGGTCTCCATGTGGGTGCAGGGGCCCAAGGACTTGGCCCATCTTCTACTGCTTTCCCAGGCCATAGCAGAGAGCTGGATTGGAAGTGGAATAGCTGTGACTAGAACCAGTGCCCATGTGGGATGCCGGCGCTGCAGGTGGAGGATTAACCTGCTGCACCACAATGCCAGCCCATGGAGCAGTAAATTTCTATGAAAATAAAGAGGTTACTGTTTTATCATCCAAATTCATGGCACTGCTGAATTCTACCCGTGGATGCAGTGGGTAGAATTTTGGTCCCTGTGACCTTCAGATCTCACTGTTACTCCATGGTCGTGGTACTTACTTACAAAAGTGACCATGCAGACAAAACTAGGCTTATCAATGACCTGACCTTGAAATATGGATATTACACCCACATACAGTGGGGTTTTTTTTGGTCAATTAGTCATTCATAATTTCTTTCAGTGAAATAGAACCAATGACAATGTAACATGTAAATATTTCCTGTGTGGTTATAAGATAATAATAAGTTCATTTACACTTTAAGCCATTTCCTCTCAACAGTTTATGCACAAGAATAATTTTTATGCAGATTAGAATACAAATAATTATACATTACACTTTTTTGTACTCTATTACTTACTGCAGATCAGGGAAAACACACGGTACTTATCTTTTGGGGGTCATTTTTCCATTCAATTGTTGTTTATAGCCATCATCTATATTCCCACTAAACTACAGTCTTTTTGCTTTTTACTTGTTAAACTTCTTATTCGGTGAAGTATTAAGCTGTTTTACTACAATGTAAATTTAAAATCTGTTATCTCAAAAACTAAAAAAAAAGGTAGAAGTAAGGAGGGAAGTAGGGAGGGGGAGTTAAGGAATATCATTATAAGACTTGTATCTACAACTCATATTGAATCTGTTAAAAATTCATTAAAATTAGCATAAAAATTACGTGAAACAGGGACATTACCCTGGGCTCTGTGTGTGGGCCCAGTGTAACCACAGGAGCCTTTAAAATCAGGGAGGCCGTCAGAGAGATCTGGCAGAGGGAGACTTTTGGAAAACTGGAAGCGTGAGGTGGGTTTGCCCCAAGGTCGCTGGGTTGGACAGGAAGGGGCCCCAGGGGAAGCTTGAGGAGGAAATGAAATCTGCTGGCAGCCTGGATGAGCTCGGAAGCGAACTCCTGCCTGGGGAGGCCCTCAGCAGAAACGCTGGCAGAGCCGCCTGCCCAGCCGTGGCTCCTCCACACGTGTGAGATGGCAAGCGGCTCAGTTTCAGCAGCTACCTTCGTGCTGATTTGTTTGGGCAGCCTTAGAGTGCTAACGTGATGGACCACGGTTTATAATCCTGTTCAAAAGAATACTCAAAGAAAAAATTCAATGAAATCAGATCCTCAAAGATCTGTGGAGAAGACTTCCACCCCAGCCTGCAGCAGCTACGCAACTGCCAAGAGACGTAAACTTTCTTTTTAAAACTTTTTTTAAAAAAGATTTATTTTTTATTTATCTGAAAGAGTTATAGAGAGAGGTAAAGACAGAGAGAGGGGTCTTCTATCTGCTGGTTCATTCCCCCAGTGACCGCAACAGCTGGCTGAGCTGATCCGAAGCCAGGGTCCAGGGGCTTCTTCCTGGTCTCCCGTAAGGGTACAGGGGTCCAAGGACTTGGGCCAACTTCTGCTGCTTTCCCAGGCACGGTAGCAGGGAGCTGGATGGGAAGTGGAGCAGCCAGGGACTTCGGTCTGGCACCCACATGGGATGCCGGTGCTGTAGGCCTGGGCTTGAACTGGCCGTGCCACGGTGCTGGCTCCATCTTTTTGAAGTAAAAAAAAAAATTTTTTTTCTCCCTTTACTTGAAAGGCCCAGAGAGAGATCTTCCATCCCCTGGTTCCGTTCACTCCTCAAATGCCCACCACAGCCAGGAGCCAGGAACTCCATCTGGGTCTCTCACGTCAGAATCATGTAAGCCTCCCAGGTGTGCATTAGCAGGAGGCAGTAACTGGCAGTGGAGACAGGAGTCAAGTCCAGGTACTCTGATATCAGATGTGGACAGCCCAAGAGGCATCTTAACTGTGGCGTCAAACAGCCACCTCTAAATTTCACTTTTCAAAGTTGATGATGTCTCTGGGTATGAAAGCGGTCACTTAAATGAAATGTAAAACGGGAGAAGAGATCCAGGACAATGTCTTGAAAACAACCCTCCCTCTATTTGATGGCAGGAGAAGCAGGTGAGCCTCAAGGAGACAAAGGGACAACCAGGGAGAGGGAAGCCAACCTTGGACAGTGGTGTCACAAAGGGCAAGGGAAGAGAACAGTTCACAGAGGTCAAGACTGTTCAGCTCTGGTATTTGACAAGAAGGAGATGAGTGGAGACGTGGGCCTGGAAATACAAAGATGCGAGAATGATGAAAGCAGCCTTGACTGCAAGACTTACTATACAGTAAACCACAGCTCCTCCGAATCCAAATGGACCTCAGTGCTTCTCTCTATGCTCATGTAGCCATGTGCTGATAAAAATACATAGATTTCAGTCATCATTTTATAGAAGAGCAGATGGTGCCCACTTCTGATTCTTGCTTTATTCAACAAGTCAGAGCGGTCTCTTCAAGTCATCGTGATGTCTCTAAAGTGTCAAGGGAACAAAAGGTTTGCCGACACTTGTTAAAGCACAGTAGGGAAGACTGCATTCGGGACTGTCACAGAGGGTACACAGACCCTGCAATGGGTCTTGCAGAGCACAGCAATTGGGCTCTTCTCCAAATACACCAAGGGCAGGCAGGATTTACAGCCCAGGAGGAGCAGGGTGGGAGTCAGGGGACAGAAAATCACTCAGAGGATACATCAGGGGACTGGGGGATACTGGCTAAACTGATGCAACAGGATTCTCGCTGAAGACAGGCCAGCAGTCACCTGGGGGAGGACGGAGGCTGAGAAACCTGGGCAGGTTCTGGAGGTGTGCTGGGGGGTAGGGCTCTTGCTGCACTGATGTGCTGACACCAGACTTCACATGGAAGTGCACATGGGCCTGATGTTGGAGTTGAGAGACCGTCGTCGAGAAGGTTCTACTGGATCTCAGACAAAGAACTGAAAGAGGCTTACAGACAACAGCAGCAGCAACAAGATTAAAGCAAAAGGACACTCTTTTAAGGCAGGAGGAAGCTGGCAGGACAATCAAAGCTCAGGGCGAGACAGACGGGAGGCCCCTAAGGCGACACGGGCTGCCTTTTTAAAGGGATGGCTATTGGGCAAGGGGTCTTTAGGGCAGTCCTGAGATTATCTGTGAGCTCAGCCAGCCCCCTTATGCTGACAACTTGAGGAATTGTGCCAACAGTTTCCTTGTTTTCCAGTTGGTAGACTTTCCTGTTTTGATCTTTGTTGAGAATGATTTTTGTGAAAATTTTTGTTTCAAAAGATGTTTCCCAAGATTTAACCTAAATTACCGATTTCTTAAGAAATTTTATCTTATGTGAGCAATCTCTGTGCCAAATTCTGATCCTTGGGAACTGTCTCTGTGCAAACACGTGTTCCCCGGGGTTAAACCTATGGAAGCAGTTCTTTAAGTAGTTTTACCTTTTTAAAATTGTATTTATTATTTTTTAAAAAGATTTACTTCTTTATTTTAAGGGCAGGGTTACACAGACAAAGGGAGAGATAGAGATCTTTTATCCACTGGTTCACTCCCCAAATGGCCCCAATAGCCAGGGCTGGGCCAGGCCAAAGCCAGGAGCCTGGAACTCCATCCAGGTTTCCTACATGAGTAGAATGGGCCCGAGGTCTAGGACCATCCTCTGCTGCCCTCCCAGGCACGTTAGCAGGGAGCTGGATTGCAAATAGAGCAGCCAGAACCTGAACCAGCTGCTGGTATAGCGGGCAGCAGCTTAACCTACTGTGCCAGAAAGCCAGCCCCAGTTTTATCTTGCATCAGCTCTCTTTTAGACACATAGTTTCCCAAGCAAGCAGGAAAAAAAACCAGGCAATTTTGAAGTTTTGTAACTCTTGGGATTTTCCTCTTTGTTTCTGCTTCCCTGCCCTACCTGCCTCCTGCTCAGGCCTAGGAGAAGGTTCAGAGGCCACACTACAGGTTGGCCAAAGACCTCTGTCGACGTCATTTTTAATAATTAGTTAACACTCATCATTACCCTATTGAAACTCACTCTGTTTCCAACTTTTGCCACTGTAAACAATTCCTAAGTACTGGAAGAATTTCAGTAGAGACTGTGGAAATGTAAAAATTTTAATGTTAACAAAATAGCTGTGTCCAGATTATCATTTTAAAAATTTTTTACTTATGTTATCTGAAGGGCAGAAAAACAGTGAGAAAGACAGAAACAGAGAGACAGAGAGAGAGAGAGAAAGGTGTTTTCCACCTAGGCCAAGTTGAAGCCCTGAGCCAGGAATTCAACCCGCCTCAGATTCCCACAAGGTGACAGGGACAAAAGGACTTGAGCTGTCATTTACTACCTCTACACAATGTGCACGAGCAGGAAGCTGGATGGGAATGAGTCTCAACTGGAACCGCAAACTGTGATACAGGATGTGGTCATTCCAACAGCTATCTTTACCACAATGCCAAATGCCCACCCCAGATAATTACTTTTAAGGCCACAGCAATTCTCAGTAACGTACAAAAAGCTATCCTTTCCCCATCATCATTGCTGGGTTTTAACTGTTGTCACAGAGCAAAGGGAAAGGGGGCCGGCACTGTGGCTTATTGGGTAAAGCCTCCAATTGCGGTGCCAGCATCTCCTATAGGCACCAGTTCAAGTCCTGACTGCTCCTCTTCCAATCCTGCTCCCTGGGAAAGCAGCGGAAAATGGCCCAGGTGCTTCGGTTCCTGTACCCACGTGGGAGACCTGGCAGAAGCTCCTGGCTCCTAACATTGGATTGGCCCAGCTCCAGCCATTGCAGCTGCTTGGGGTGTGAACCAGCAGATGGAAGACCTGTCTCTCCCTCTCTCTGTAACTCTGCCTCTCAAATGGATAAATCAATCTTAAAAAAGAAGAAAAAGAAGAACAAAGAGAAAAACAAAGTAATCTGAGAAGAAAAATAGGTCTTGTGCATTGGATTCCCAACTGGAAAACAAAACTCAAGGCCAACCTGGAAAACCAAAAACAGCACAGGAGACTCCCAATACCGACGCAAGCGCTAAGAGCTAGAGTTTGGGAGGCCGGCTGTGGGGGCTACCCACACACAGCCCAGCGACCGTTGCAGTCCCAGTTCTGTTCAGACTGCTCTGGGGCACATATTCTACCACTGCAGAGAACCGCCTTTAAAGGAGGTTGTGTCAGCCCCATTGTGTCAGATCCGTCCACTCTCAGCCGTGATCTCCCAAGTGAAACTGACCATTGTGGCAGGCACTGATGGACTGAGCCTCCCCAGGGGCCCTCTCGCCCCCTGTCTGTCCCAGCTGCTCCTTCCTCCCCTTCCTGCACGTGACCTTAACCCCTTCTTACCAGCTCCCACCTCCCTCGGCCAAAATGTCCACTCCCTAGGAACACATCCAACCAACTAGTCCTAAAACTAAACGAACGTCAGCCGAGCGCCTTTGCTAAGGAGCCATTCTTCACAGCCCAGACTGCCCGTGAGAGCCACCTGTTCCCCAGCATTCCCCAATGTTTGCTAAAACTGTAGGGGTGGAACGTGCTGGGGTTTCCTCCCCTACCCCTCACAAGGGTCACAGCTAACACTCCCACAGAAGACAGGCTAGCAGGAGAGAAACCTAACAGAAGTGTCATGTGACATGGGAGGCTTCAGCATAAGGACCAGGGGAAACTTCTCTCTGCTTGGGTTAAGCACAGACAGCTGTGTGGAAATGTGATTGGCAGAGTGTGATCTAATGGTAACAGCTGGGAGGGGAAACCCAGCGGGGCCTGTTTCTTCAGACTCTGCTCGGTCTGTGTGATTCTCCTTCCTCTGTAAGGCCCTTCTGGAACGAGGGTCTTCCTTTCAGACAAGGTAGATCAGAGAACTTCCTCATGGCCTGCTCACGCACAGAAAGGCAGGGGAAGGTTAGGTAATATTTTAGGGTTAAGGCTTGCTTTGGGTAAAAGGGGTTCTAGTTTTTTTTGACCAACCTCAGGGAAGAGGAATTCTTGTTTCCATGATTTGTTTCAGAGGAAATGAGTGGTGAAAAACAGGGGGTGGGGGCAACGCTGTGGCATAGCAGGTATAAGCCATTGTCTGCAGTGCCGGCATCCCATAGGGGTGCCAGTTCGAGACCTGGCTGCTCCACTTCTGATCCAGCTCTCTGCCATGGCCTGGGAAAGCATAGAAGATGGTCCAAGTCCTTGGGTCCCTGCACCCATGTGAGAGACCCAGAGGAATCTCCTGGCTCCTGGCTTCGGATCAGCGCAGCTCCAGCTGTTGTGGCCAACTAAGGAGTGAACCAGCAGATGGAAGACCTCTCTCTCTCTCTCTCTCTGCCTCTCCTTCTCTCTCTGTATAACTCTGACTTTCAAATAAATAAATAAATCTTAAAAAAAAAAGAGGGCAGGGCTGCTTCCGAGGACTTCCTTGTGGGAGACCCGGAAGAAGCTCCTGGATTTCGGACCGGCTCAGCTGGCTGTTGCGGCCATCTGGAGAGTGAACCAGCAGATAGAAGACCTCTCTCTTTGCCTCTGCTCTCTGCCTTTCAAATAAATAAATAAATGAATCTTTAAAAACAAAAAACAAACAAACAAAAAAAAAAACAGAGCTTGTCTGAGCTGCCTTGAGAAGAGTCGGAGTGGAAATGCCAGGCAGGCAGGGGACGTGAGCGGCTTCCCCACTAATGCGAAGGGCTTCATCAGTCTCGCTGGGAAAACAGGCTCTGGCACTGAGGGTGACACAAGTAGACGGGTGGCCAGTTTATGGTGACCACACAACCGTGACCAGCTGTGAGACTATGGTAAAGAGCAACAAATCCTGAGGTCCTAAGATGAAGTGCTTTCTTTGATCTATGAAGTCCTTCTTGTTTTACACACATAAACCTCTGGTACCCAAGTATACGGGAGCTCTCTCCCCTCCTGCCCAACAGGAGTGCCTGCTTTGCCTTCCTGTCAATATAACTTTGCTAGAATCGCCTTCTCATTGTGGTCACTGGTCTCATACTTCATCGTCAACACGACACGATCCGAGTTCTCAGCTCAACAGCCTTAAGTCACAGGGACTGGCCCGCTGAGCGAGCCCCGCTTCCAATGCACTGTGCACCGGAGGTACTTCCTAATCTTTGTCCTACTTGGTACAAGACTCGTGACTTGTTTAGTTTTCACTGTGCCGCCTTCTCACAGATAACCTGGGCTCAGAGACCCAAGAGAACTTTAGTGTGGTCTACGCCCTCGTTTCTTCTTTGTTCTTGGTATTTCTGCGTGAGTGCAAAGTTGTGGGGTGCTGGGCTCTGAAAATGACCCCTGGAAGCATGGCACTTTCGCATGCTGCGTCCTTGAAACTGAAGGGCGCTCGGAAGGACGGGGAAGCAAAGTCCTTTCTGACCTTCTCCCGCCCTTCTTCCGCTTGCTTTTCTTTCTTCCCCGAGGCAGGACGCAGAAAGTAGAATTCCTTTGCCTCAAGGCAGGTGATAGAAAAC
This sequence comes from Oryctolagus cuniculus, assembly GCF_964237555.1. Lineage (NCBI taxonomy): Eukaryota > Metazoa > Chordata > Mammalia > Lagomorpha > Leporidae > Oryctolagus > Oryctolagus cuniculus. The sequence continues at coordinate 128,126,404 of NC_091440.1, read as the reverse complement.
TACAAATATTATTCTATTCCTTTCCTGCCCTTCTGAGGAGGTTACAGGGGTAGGAATCTTTTTGCCAAGGGCCATTTGGGTATTTAAAGCATCATTCGCAGTCCATCCAACATTAATCAGCTTGGAACATGCATTGTGGTGTATGTAGCAGGTTAAGCTTCCATCTGTGATGCCAGTATCCCATATGGGCACAGGTTTGAGTCCCAACAGCTCCACTTCCCATCCAGCTTCCTGCTAACGTCCAGGGAAACCAGCAGAGGACGGCCCCTGCACCCACGTGGGAGACCAGGATGGAGTCACAGACTCTTGACTTCTTCCTGGCCCAGCCCTGGCCATTATGTCCATTTGGGGAGTGAACCAGTGGATGAAAAACCTCTCTCTCTCTCTATCCCTTTCTCTGTAACACTGTCTTTGAGATAAAATATACCTTAAATGTAAACTTAAAACTTAGCCCGCTATAGACTTAGCAAACTTTGAGTCCTCCTGCAGTTGCCTTGGCAGTATCAGACCAAATGATTTTGTTGGCCTTACACAGCCCGTGGACCAGACATTCCCCAGTCACAGCTAAGAAGTGGCCATAAAGAAGTTCTCTGACCTACACTGCCTGATAGTGGATCATAAAACCCTCATTCCAAAAGGGTTCTGCTCCAGACCATGGAAGAAGGAAAGTCACACAGAGAGGCTAAAAAGATCTGAACACAGGGGCTGAGATGGTCTTCCCACCAGTCTGTTACCATTAGGATGCATCTCGTATGTCCAATCATATCTGATAAAACAGAGCTGTCCAGGATTCACTGACCCTAAGCATAAAATCAGTTCCCCTGGGTCTTTGGTATTCACTCTGAAGGCTCTTATGCCACATAAAACCAGTTAAATTATCTGTTTTGTTGTTCTCCTACTAACTTGTCTGTGGGGAGCAACTCAGACTAGACTGTTACTGGTATTAAGACTTATTCTATGCATCTGCTCTCCCACAATATGGCACTGGGAGAGAAGTAAACAGCTTCTACCCAGCTGCCTCTCACCAACTTGACAAGCTGCAGGAGCTGCTCCTGATTGGAGGAGAGCAGCGTACTTGGCGTGTGGGTAGCCGAGTTGGGATTGGTGGAAGAGGACTATAAAGGAGGAGAGAGACAACATGCACCAGGAACATCTAAGAGGAACATCTGAGGAACACCTGTGCAGCCCCCGAGAGAGCCGGCCGGCGGTGTGCCGCTCCCCCGCGGAAGTGGGGAAAGTGACAGGGGGAACCGCCCTTCCACGGAGGTGGAAGGGGCGGTAGCCAACCCGGGAAGAACCAGCAGCAAACCCGGGGAGGGCCGAGCAGACAAAAGAACAGCGCAGGGTCCTGTGTCGTTCCTCCACGAAGAGGGGGAGCGACACTTGTCATTGTAAAAGGGACGTCAGCTCGGCCTCTTATGGCACAGAAAAAAGTTACCACTTTTCACCCCTGCGGGACAAAGAACACCAAATTCTGGGTACTCGGGCAAGATCTGACCACAGACATTTTAGAACTTCATGGGCCATTCTGAGAACTTTTAGATAGGAACGGATTCCAAATGGTCAATGGTCAGAATGTAAAGATTTTTTATTTATTCAAAAGGCAGAGTTAAGAGAGACAGAAGTGTTTTCCATTGGCTAGTTCACTTCCCAAATGCCCAAAACAGCCAGGGCTGAGCCAGGCCAAAGCCAGGAGCCAGGAACTCCATCCCAGTGTCCCACATGGGTGGAAGGGGCCCAAACACTTGGGGCATCTTCTGCTATAGGTCCACTGAACTATGGATAGAAGGTAGCTGGATCAGAAGAGGTGGGACTCCTTCCCAGCCACTCCAGTATGGTATGTGGGGGGTCCCAAGTGCTGGCTTCACCTGCTGTGCCATCAGACCCACCCCAGTGGTCAACATTTTTTAATGACCATGAAGAGCCCTCTCAAGGAAAAATTCAAAACTGCCTCCGTTCAGCCTCCTTAGGAAAGACTAATAAATGCAGAAGATCTAAAATTCAACCTTAAAATTTCTATTCCTCCCAATTCAATCTTGGATTGCCTTCTTCCTCTCCAGTGTTCTCCTCGTCCTCTTCCCTTAACTCCATTGTCCCTTGGTAAACATGACCCTGGCAGTGGGCAATATCCCTTCATGTCTTACTACCTAAGTGAAGACAACGACCAATCTAGATAACCTTACAGCTTTAAACTCTGGTCAAGATCAGGTTCACGTAATGTAGCCAAGTACTTTGTGAATTATCCTGAAGAGAAAAGTTCATTGAAGAATTGAGGACTGTCGGGAGTGCAGTGGAGGATGGCCCAGGTGCTTGGGCCCTGCACCCCATGGGAGACCAGGAAAAGCACCTGGCTCCTGGCTCCTGCCATCGGATCAGCGCGGTGTGCCGGCCGCAGCGCGCCGGCCGCGGCGGCCATTGGAGGGTGAACCAACGGCAAAGGAAGACCTTTCTCTCTGTCTCTCTCTCTCACTGTCCACTCTGCCTGTCAAAAAAAAAAATAAAATAAAAAAAAAAAAAAAAGAATTGAGGACTGTCTTAGAAATTCATAGTACGGTCCCTGATCTCCATCAAAGGCTCATGTCCCTGTGGGGCCCAGAGGAGGTGGAACTCCTACACAATGAGCGGGTCCTCTGCTGCGCTCTCTAGGTAGAAAGTCTTGAAGAACTGACTCCCTGTACTTGCTGGCAGCAATAGCCAACAAGGGAAATAACTTCTCAAAGGATAAACTCCTATTTTGTTAGACCAAATTGGTCATGACATCAGTGTGCCAAATGGAAAATCTCTCCCCCTTCAGAGAATGGAAGCTCCTGGTGACCTTACCTGGCCAATTACCAAAGCATAATAGAGGGATTTCTTAGCCTTGTAGGACACGGCAGGACAATGTAGACTATGGATGCCCTTGTACTAGCTTCCCACGTTTCCCATCTTAAGTAGCTGACACAACTGAGTCACAGTTGGCCACAGGAGAAAAATGGGCAAGTTTTGGAAAGCTAAGAGAAGCAGGTGTTAATTTTTTTTTTTTGCACTGGAAATCGATGTGTCATCACACATTTGCTAGCTCACGCTGTTAGGGTGGTGAAGTGCCCACTTGTATTAGCCATTTGTCATTACTACAACTAAAATGCCTAAGATGAATTCTTAGGAAGAAACTAAGTTCATTTCAGCTTATAGTTTTGCAAACTCACTGTCTATACCAGATGGTTCCACTGGTCTGGCATCTGGAGTTGGCAAAACTCATGTGAAGGGTGGATTCCCTGGAAAGCCAGGAAGCAGAGGAGCACAAAGAGCCCTCCAGAAAGTACACTCCAATGACGTTAAGGTCTCCCACTGGGCCCACCTCCTACTTGCCAGAATTAGACCAAACCTATACCTTAATCCATCAATCATAAATGTCAATCTGCAAACCAATAAAATAAGACTGAGCCAGCCACTGCTGCCTGCAGTGTCAGCACCCCTTATGGGTGCCGGTTTGTGTCCTGGCTGCTCCACTTCTGATTCAGCTCCCTGCTAATGGCCTGGGAAAGAGGTAGAGAATGGCTCAGTGCTTAGGCACCTGCACCCACGTGGGACACCTGGATGGTGCTCCTGGTTCCTGGCTTCAGCCTGGCCCAGCCCTGGTTGTTGCAGCCATTTGGGGCATGAACCAGCAGATGGAAGAGCCTTCTCTCTCTGCCTTTACCTCTCTCTAACTCTTTCAAATCAATTTTTTTAAAAAAATCTTAAAAGCAAAAGACTTTGAGGACCACTTATTCAGTGGGAGACATAAATTATTACTGGAACTGTCACACCAGTCCAGAGTCCCTCTAGCTCCCACCTTGTCTGATCTGAGCTAGGTGCATGGGCAGTTCTTTGTTGAGCACCACCTTCCCCTGCAGGCTGGACATCATGGCTGGCCCTTGTGTTTTCCAGTCTATTCATACGGCTTCCAGTCTTGCTCTTCCTTGCTTCACACCCATCTTTACTGACTGCTAGCCCTAATGACTTCAGATCACTGCATAACACAAAGACGAAAGACTTGTACAGACTTCTTAACTAGCTTTCACATTTGTCTAAACTCCAATCCCTATTAAAACAACAAAAACTCCCAATAATAAGTTTCTGCAACTAACCTTTTTCCTTTACTTATGGTGTTTCTGCTACTCTGATTAAACTCTGAATGATGCAAGAAGTCCATATATCTAGGAAATAATTATCTAAAAAAGAGTGTAACCACATTTGTAGGAGTGGGTGTTATAGCACAGTGGGTGAAGTTTCTGCTTGGGACACCACATTTCCTATCAGAGTGCCTGGGTTCAAGTCTCAGCTCCATTTCCAATTCCAGTTTCCTGCTATGTGTGCCCTGACAAGCAGCAAGTTATGGTTCAAGTACTTGGGCCCCTGCTACCCACAGGGAAGACCAGTTTGGAAATGTAACCTCCTGTCTTTTGCTTGGCTGTTGCAGGCATTTGCAGAGTGAACCAGGAGATCAAAGACCTCTGTTTCTCTCTCTGCATTTCAAGCAGATGAAAACAAATAAAAACAAACATTTTAAAAATGTATACAGTTTTAGAGAATATTTTTAAAAATTATATTTGTACCATTTACTGCTTGCTATGTGCTGGTTATTTATTATTTATTTTTGTAAGTGTGCCTTAAACTAACTTGATCTTTACCACAACACAATTTTTCAGGTAAGGAAATTGAGTTTAAACAGAATAATAAATTTTCCTAAGGACACACTGTTAGAGTATAAGAGGTTTTCAAAAAGTCCATGACATACAGTAAATGATTAGTAAATATTAGGAGGGATGAAACTGGAGATTGTCGCTCCCCCTCTTCGTGGAGGAACGACACAGGACCCTGCGCTGCTCTTTCGTCTGCTCGGCCCTCCCCGGGCTTGCTACTGGTTCTTCCCGGGTTGGCTACTATCCCTTCCACCTCCGTGGAAGGGCAGTTCCCCCTGGCCACATTCCCCACTTCCGCAGGGGAGCGGCACACCGCCGGCCGGCTCTCTCGGGGGCTGCACAGGTGTTCCTTCAGCTAGATGTTCCCCTTAGATGTTCCTGGTGCATGCCGTCTCTCTCCTCCTTTATAGTCCTCCTCCGCCAATCCCAACTCGGCTGCCCACACGCCGAGTACGCTGCTCTCCAATCAGGAGCAAGTCCTACAGTTTATTGGTTGAACTGGAGGCAGCTGTGCGGAAGCTGTTTACTTCTCTCCCAGCGCCATATTGTGGGAGAGCAGATGCATAGAATAAGTCTTAATTCCAGTAACTCAGTCCAGTCCGGGCTGCTCCCCACAGAGATGTTTCCAAATAGATAAATCATCTGAAGAAATTCCTTTGATTGGTCACATAGGACAGAAATATTACATTTTCTTAGCCAAAATGTGGGAAGATATTTACTCTGTCGAATTTAAATTGTTCGTTTGCCCTCCTTCACAAAGGCCAACAGCCAAATTGCAGAAGCTGATCTCCAAGGTAACTTGTGTGCTCCGACAGATCATTCTGAGATTCCACCATGATGTACCATGGACAAGGCCAAAATGTGTACAAGGTGATGGTGCAGCCCATCAGCCTCATCTTCAGACACCTGCCAAACAGATCTGGCACTCATGTTCTGAGGCTCTGCGAGCAAGTGAGTATGTGGATGGAGAGCTGGATCACTGGTTTTGATGAATAATGAACTTTGCATCAGATGATACGGAAAAGATTCATACCAAAACAAAGTCAAGAAAACCAAGTGTCTCCAACTAGAAAGCATAATTGAAGTGAGAAACTGGAGAGAAGGCAGTGTTTTTTCTGTTTTTTTTCTAGGTGTCCTTTAATTGGCAGTATGGTTCTAACACACAGGCTCATACTGTTTTTGATTACCCTTATGTTATTACAAGAAGACAATAAAGACAGTGGAATTTTTTTTTAAAAGGCAGTAGCCAGATATTCATGAAGCAAAGTAAATTCTTAAGTGTGGGAGGAAAGAAAACCTACAACTCTTCCTAAAACTCACAAGAGGCCAACTTATTGCATCACACATCCTCTAGCAAAAGTTGGGGCATGTTGAAACATGCTGTTCTGTTTTCACTCACATTTTCCTCAAGATGAAAATCATACATGCTCATGACAATGTGAAGAATACTTGAAAAACAGAATACAACATTTTCAACAGCCTGTTATACAAAGATTACTATTCTTAATACACAGATAATTTTCCTCCCATGAATTTTTCCATGATCATTTTATTTTCTTTAAAAACAGTTTTATATATTGTAAGATACTTCATAAATATAATTCTAATGATTGGATATTTTTCCAAGGAAAAGAAGTACCAAAGCTTACTAACTCATTTCTCTAGCAGTGGACAGAGTTCATGGAGATGTTCTGGTATTTGTTTTTCTTTCTTTTTTTTTTTTAAGATTTATTTATTTATTTGAAAGTCAGAGTTACCCAGAGAGAAGAAGAGGCAGAGAGAGAGAGAGAGAGAGGGAGAGAGAAACAGAGAGAGAGAGAGAGAGAGAGAGAGAGAGATCTTCCATCTGCTGGTTCACTCCCCAAATGGTCGAAATTGCCAGAGCCGTGCCAATCTGAAGCCAGGAGCCAGGAGCTTCCTTCAGGCCTCCCACGTGGGTGCAGGGGCCCAAGGACTTGGGCCATCTTCCACTGCTTTCCTAGGCCATGGCAGAGAGCTGGATCAGCTGGGTCTCAAATGAGCACACATATAGGATGTCAGTGCTGCAGGCGGTGGCTTTACTCACTACACCACAGTGTCTCTGCTATGGCCTAGGAAAGCAGTGAAAGATGGCCCAAGTCTATGGCCAAGACATAGAAGAAGCTCCTAGCTCCTGGCTTCAGAAGAGCACAGCTCTGGATGTTGTGGCCACTTGGGTAGTGAACCAGCAGATGAAAGGAAGACATCCCTCTCTCTCTCTCTCTGCCTCTGCCTCTCTGTATCTCTGCCTTTCAAATAAATAAACATAAAAAAATTAAACAAAATAAATCTGCCTCTTCTCAGGTTTGGCATAAATTTTATACACACACATTTAACATACATATTTATATACACGTGCATGTATCCTCTTACTTCTAAAATTGTATTTTCTTAAATCTTTACTCTGGTAATCTTATACCTCTGCTTAGACTTAATTTCTCTTTAAAGATTTATTTATTTATTTGAAAGCCACTATGATAGAGAAATCTTCCATCTGCTGGTTCACTTCCCAAATACCCGCAACAGTCAGGCTGGGAGAGGACAAAGCCAAGAGCCAAGAACTCCATCCAGGTTTCCCAAGTGGGTGGCAGGGAACCAAATACTTGGGTCATCATCCATTGCCTTTCCAGGTGCATTAGCAGGGACCAGCCCAAAAGCAGAGCAGCTGAGTCTCAAAGCAGGCACGTCCCTGGGTACAAAATATTCCCAGAATATGTGGTGTGATATGAAGACAACCTGTTTCTTCAAAACAGACAAAACACCCCTTGCTCTCTTTTGCCTTGATTTGAAATTAAACTTGATGACCATATAATATACGTGCACTTGAGTCTATTACTGGGTCATATTCTCTCTCAGAGGCAAAACTGTCTGTAACTGCTTTATCAGGGTCATGTTTTGAGAGCCTTGAACTTTGTTATCTGAAACTGCATAGCCTGTTCGAACTATTTGTTCAAAATTTCTGTTCTGTCCTAAATACGTCATCTAAGTTCATCTACACTCTGATGTTCCTTTTCATGAATAAATTATACTCTACTGAGTTGGTAGAATTCAGGCATGGCCAATAGGCCAAGGGGAAGAAGGAATCTTACTTTTTTTTTTTTGATAGGCAGAGTTAGACAGTGAGAGAGAGAGAGAAAGGTCTTCCTTCCATTGGTTCACCCCCTAAATGACCGCTACGGTTGGTGCGCTGCACCGATCCAAAGCCAAGAGCCAGGTGCCTCCTCTTGGTCTCCCATGCAGGTGCAGGGCCCAAGGACTTGGGCCATCCTCCACTACCTTCCCAGGCCACAGCAGAGAGCTGGACTGGAAGAAGAGAAACCAGGAAAGAATCCGGTGCCCTGACCGGGATTAGAACCTGGGGTGTCGGCACCGCAGGCGAAAGATTAGCCTAGTGAGACGTGGCAACAGCCAGGAATCTTACTCTTAATTCTGCCACTCAGCAGCCCTCTTTCCTTCCACAGAGGAAACTAACATCCATAGTTCTGGTTTCTTGGTTATGTTATTACTGGGTGGATTTCCATAGATGGGGTTTGAGTTGTGGTGTGGCTTTCGTGAGGCCATCCCCCAAGGATTCATGTGTTGGGAGGTTGGCCACCAGTCTGGTGATGTTGGGAGCTGGGGGAACCTTTAAGAGGTGGGGCCTCACTGGGGGGTGATGGGCTATGGGGGTATCACCCTCAGAAGGGATTCATTTACCAGTTCTCACAGGACCCCAGTTAAAGTGATTAGAAAAAGGGTAAGACTGGCCACTCCTTACTGCCTGGCCTCCTGTCTACCATATCACCTCTCCCTCTAACACACACAACTGTGATGCCATCAGCTTTGGGCCAAAGCCAAGGGGGCCCTCACCAGGGCCAAGATGTTGGTATTAGCCTCTGGAACTTCTGAAAATGTAAGCTAAATGTACACCCTGGGAGGCAGCAGGTGATGGCTCAAGTACCTGGGTCCTTTCCAACCATGTGGGAGACCTGGATTCAGTTCCAGGCTCCTGGCTTTGGCCGGGCCAGGTCTCTGCTGTTATGGGCATTAAGAGTGAAAGAAGAAATCTCTCTATATATATCTGTCTGTGTCCGTGATATTCTGCCTTTCAAATAAATAAATCAAACTTAAAACCAAATTTTTTAGATGCTGGCGTTGTGGTATAGCAGGTGAAGCTGCTGCCTTTGGCACTGGCATCCCACTGGCACTGCTCTGAGCCGTGACTGCTCCACTTCTGATCCAGCTTCCTGTTAATGTGCCTGGATGGAGTTTCTCCCCCTGCTTTCAGCCTAGCCCAGCCCCAGCTGTTGAAGCCATTTGGGAAGTGAACTAATGGATAGAAGTTCCCTTTTTCTCAGTAACTCTGCCTTTCAAATAATTTTTTAAAAAAACTTTAACATTTTTTTTTAAATTAGACTTTGAGGTAAATAATTACTCAGCCTCAGGTATTCTGTTACAGCAACAGAGAAAGAATTCACACACAGTTTACCTCGTCATTTACAAAGCCAACAGGAAAGCTCCTGACCGTGTCACAGTGCACTGACCTCAGCTTCCTACGGCATATTCCCAAGGGTGGAACAGGAAGCACTGGGTACGTTCAACGTCAACGTTTTTCAAAGCAGTTGTACCAGTTTTTGCTCCCAACAGCAGGGCACAAAGGTTTCTGTTGCTTGTCTTCTCACCAAAAACCACGCTGCTTACCTGATTCTATCAGCCTTTAAAACTCAGTCATTCCAAAAACAAAACAAAAACTCATTCATTCACACAGGGATACTCATTGTGAGTTTTACTCATTCTTAGGAGGGTTAGTACTTATTTATTTGCCATTGGGAATTCCTTTTTTATGAAATGCTGGTTAAAGAATAGCACATTTGGAGAAATGTGGACTATCTTTTCTTCATTTTCATTATGGCTTTAAAATTTCATAAGAGGTTTACATCTTTGATCCATTAATTCTGGTGTTAAGGTGTAGGAGTTGTTCCAGCACCATCGGATGTCAGAAAACCAACCCTCAGAGGTGGAATGTGGAAGGAGTGAAGAAATGAGGTAGACACGTGCAGGACTGCAGGATAAGTAACCGATCAGGAACGTACGGAAAGAAGCGTGGGTGAGGGTGGCCACAGGATCACTGGGCCCCAGCAAATCCTTAGCTACAGGCAAGGACTTCTGTCCCAGCTCAGACAAAGGTGGCTCTCTGCCAGTTCCAGAGGGCCTGCTTTCCATCACACACATCCGAGTGTCAAACACACACACAATGCCCCACAGGCCCTCTTGAAGGTTTTTCATATTAGTTCCTGCACACGCTCTGAGGTCAGGAAACACTGGGCTCTAGCTCAAGAAGCACCATCCAAGATGGCACTGGTTATGCCATTCAGTGTCCCTGCAAGAGTTCGGCTGCCACTTTGCAGAGGGCTCCTCTGCTGTCACAGGACTCCTCACCAAATGACCCAGTCCATACAGAATCGACCTTTGTGTACATAAAAACTCTATTGAGCCATTCTTGGTGTTGCGTAGAATGCACAGATAAATTGGAGAATTTAGGTTTTGTTTTGTTTTGTTTTGTTTTGTTTTTTTGACAGGCAGAGTGGGCAGTGAGAGAAAGAGACAGAAAGAAAGGTCTTCCTTTTCCGTTGGTTCACCCCACAATGGCCACTGTGGCCAGCGCGTTGCACTGATCCGAAGCCAGGAGCCAAGTGCCTCTCCTGGTCTCCCATGCTCCCATGCCGGTGCAGGGCCCAAGCACTTGGGCCATCCTCCACTGCCTTCCCAGTCCACAGCAGAGAGCTGGCCTGGAAGAAGAGCAACCGGGACAGAATCCGGCGTCCTGACCGGCACTAGAACCCGGGGTGCCGGCGCCGCAGGCGGAGGATTAGCCTATTGTGTTGCGGCACCGGCCAGAGAATTTAGTTTTACAGTGAGTGAGTCCTTCACTTCAGAACATGCCAAGTCTCTCAAATTATCTATGTGCTCCACCATGTGTCTTTATATCGACATGGTTTTCTTCCTAGGTAGTACAGTTTCTCTTGCTGTTAGAAAATTTCTTTACAATATGTTTTCTGATTTATCTTTTTTCACATAATTTGGATGTGGTAAAACATATAACACAACATAACATTTAATAACTTTTAAAAAGATTTGTTTATCTGAAAGGCAAGGAGACGGAGAGAGGTAGAGACAGAGAGAAATCTTTCATTGATTGGTTTACTCCCCAGATGGCCACAGCAGCCAGGGATGAGCCAAGCTAGACAGGAGTCAGGAATTTCTCCTAGGCCCTAGGCCTCCCAAGTGGGAGGTGGGGGCCCAAGTACTTGAGTCATCTGCTACTCCTTCCCAGGTGCATCAGCAGGAAGCTGGATTGGAAGTGAGGCAGCTGGGACTTGAATCCACAATCTGATATGGGATGCTGGTGTCACAAGTGGCAGCTTAACCTGTGTGGACAATTTCATTTTAATAACTTTATATTTTTTTTAATTTTTTTTTCATTTTATTTGAAAGACATAGATATACATGGGGGAGATTTTCCATCAGCTGGTTCACTCTCCAAATGCCTGCAGTAGGCCAGGGCTGGGTCAGGATGAAGGAGCCTGGAATTCAATCTGGGTCTCCCACAATGGGGGCAGGGACCCAAGTACTTGAGCCATCATTTGCTTTCTGCCAAGGTGTTCAATAGCAGGCAGCTGGATTGGAATTGGAGTAGCCATGACTGGAAAGGCTTAACTATTGGACCACATATCTGACCCCCATTTGAATAATTTTTATGTGTTATTCATAGTTCTGTGCAACAATCACCACTATCCTGATTTGTTTCTATATTTATCTTCCGCAGCTTGCAAAACTACCTCAACTATGAATAACTTTGACTGCAGTCTGTTTACCCCCATGAACAAGTTTAAGACAAGACAACTCAGCTAAGACACTCTGACCTGAATAAGATCAGTCACCTAGCTGTCGGGCTTTTGTCTTTGACCACTACAGATAACTACATCCTTCACAGGAAAAGGCAAGCTCAGCCAGGAAAATCCTTCTTCCGTTAAAACTTTCTCTGCTGTACCCACTCATTATTCAGCATAATACAGGGGAAAATATATTCATCAGAGTCGCCCATTAATGCTTTATCTGCCTCCCAGCACCTAGCAGACTCAGATCGTGTGAAGTACATCAGGAATTAAAAATCTGACTTCATTTCTCCTGGGAAATACTGATTACATCCTCAGGAATTTGCTGAGAGAGACCACTGCACCCACAGCAACGAGGGCGTAATCATCTGTGTTGAGCTGCCTGGGTAAATGCGCCCTCACTCACTGGCTGTGTAAGCGACTAGAGGGCACAGGCCAAGTGTTTAATGAAATATCTGGCTATTAATTCATGAATCTGAAGATCCGAATCACAGTTCTGACTTCAGCAAGTAATCGAACCTTTATGAAGCTTTGATTTTGCTTCCTTAGCAAGTCAAGAGAATGACCTAGGCGGCTTCTACATACTTTGGTGTCCCAAAACTACTGGTTTACACAGGTGTAGACCCCACGTCACCTTCCTTCCCAACTGTCAGTTCACTGAACAATTTTTCATTTCTAGCCTAACTGCCTTTTCCTTCTTTCTTTCTTGCCTACGATGATACTGTGACACATGGGAGTACTTTTGATCTTGTCCGAGATTCCTGGCATACAAGTAGAAAAATCCTTAACGTCTCCAAGTGTTGTGGCGTTGTGCAAGCTCCTGGACTGACTGGCAGCTGCAGACTGTTCAGCCCCACCCCCAACCTCTTGGGGAAGGAGAGGTGCTGAAGGCTAAACTAATCACCAATGGTCAATCAGGTAACCAATCACACCAGGGTAATGACGCCTCCACAAAGCCCCCAAAAGATTGGCTCAGGGAAATCCTAGATAGCTGGACATGTAGAGGTTCCTGAAGGGTGGCACCCAGATATGGCACAGTGGCCCTGGGCCCCTTCCAAATTCCTTGCCCTACCCATCTCTCTATCTGTATCTTTCATGATATCTTTCTTTTTTTAAATATTTATTTTTATTTTGTTTACTTTTTAAAGATATATATATATTTTAAAGGCAGAATGAAAGAGAGGGAGACACAGACAGGAAGAGATCTTCCATCCATTGGTACACTTTCCAAATGCCTGCAATAGTCCGGGCTGTAAATCCATATGGGTCTCCCACATGGGTAGCAGGGGCTCAAGTACTGGAGCCATCTTCCCATGCTTCCCCAGGTGCATCAGCAGGGAGCTGGATTGGAAGTGCAGCAGCTGGGTCTTCAAGTGCTATGCTATAGGATGCCAGTGTTGTAGATGGCAGCCTCATCCACTTAGCCACCACACCAGCCTCCTACTCGTAATATCTTTCATAATAAACCAACCAATATAAGTAAAGTATCTCCCTTAGTTCTATAACCAGCTCCAGCAAACAAATCGAACATGAGAAGGGGCTTACAGGAAGCCCAGTTTATTGCCTCTTGGTCAGAAGCACTGTTAAGACAACCTACGGCCTGTGACTCCAACAAAAGTGAGGAACAGTCTGGTGGTAACGAGCCCTCAAGCTGTGGGATCTAGTGCTATGTCTGAGTGGAGAAGGTCACAGATGAACAAAAGTAGAGGATTCCAGCTCAGGTCCCCTGTGGCACACGCTGGTTAATAATGCGTTGTGTGGAGGGAAAACCCTGCACTTTAGGTATCAGAAGTGCTCTATCAGAGCCTGGTGCCCTGGCATAGCAGGTAAAGCTACTGTCTTCAGTGCAAGCATCCCATATGAGCGTCAGTTCAAGTCCCCACTGCTCCACTTCTGATCTAGCATATCTGCTATGGCCTAGGAAAGCAGGAGAAGATGGCCCAAGTGCTTGGGCCCCTGCACCAGCACAGGAGATGTGGAGGAAGCTCCTGGCTTATGGCTTCAGATTGGCTCAGCTCTGGCTGTTGTGGCCATTTGGGGAGTGAATTAGCGGATGGAAGACCTCTCTCCCTCTGCCTCTCTGTAACTCTGCCTTTCAAATAAGTAAATACGTATTAAAAAAAAAAAAAAAAAAAAAAGGCCGGCACCACGGCTCACTAGGCTAATCCTCCGCCTAGTGGCGCCGGCACACCGGGTTCTAGTCCCGGTCGGGGCGCCGGATTCTGTCCCGGTTGCCCCTCTTCCAGGCCAGCTCTCTGCTGTGGCCCGGGAGTGCAGTGGAGGATGGCCCAAGTGCTTGGGCCCTGCACCCCATGGGAGACCAGGAAAAGCACCTGGCTCCTGGCTCCTGCCATCGGATCAGCGCGGTGCGCCGGCCGCAGCGCGCCGGCCGCGGCGGCCATTGGAGGGTGAACCAACGGCAAAGGAAGACCTTTCTCTCTGTCTCTCTCTCTCACTGTCCACTCTGCCTGTCAAAAATAAAAAAATAAAAAATAAATAAAAAAAAGAAGTGCTCTATGTTGTGAGAGTATATGGGGATGCTTCAAAAAAATTCTTGGAAAGTGAAATTTAAAGTTTAGGAGTGAGTGTTTGACCTAGCAATTCAGATGCCAGCTAGGATGCCATGTCCGACATTGGAGTTCCTGAGTTCAATATTTGGCTCTGGCTCCTGACTCCTGCTTTCTGCTAATTCAGACCCCGGGAGGCAGCGGTGACAGCTCAAGTGGTTGGGTCCCTGCCACCCACTGGAAGACCTGCACTGAGCTTCAAGCTCCCAGTTCCAGCCTGGCCCAGTCCCATCAGTTGCAGGGTATTGGAGTGTGCCTCAAAAAAAAAATTTTTTTTAAATATTTAAAATTAAGTTTGTTTCAGTGCAAAATATTTTGAAATCCTTTCATATGGAATGGTCTTTAAACAGTTCACACAAAATGCACATTATTAAAAAAGTATGCACAGAAGAACATACTTAAAAAAAACCCACTTACTTCTTATTTGTAAGAGTGGCAGAGAGGGTGGTGGTGGTGTGGGGGGAGATCTCCTATACACTGGTTCACTCCCCAAATAGCTGCAATAGCCATAGCTGGATCAAGCTGAAGCCAAGAACCAGAAACTCCATACAGGTTGTCCACATGAGTGGCAGGAACCCAAGTCCTTGCATCATCATCCACTGCTTTGTGAGGCACATTTAGCAGGAAGGTGGGTCAGAAGCAGAGCAGGTGAGACTGGAACCAGTGCTCCAATATGAGAAGCCAGTGTGGCAAGCAGCAGTCTAACCTGCTGAACCACAATGCTGGCCTCAAAATAAACTAATCTTTTAATTTCAGTTCCATGAACTTTCTGAAGTCCCCTTGCATTTAGAGCAACTGTATTTTTCCTCTTCTTGCCTTTCTTCCTTTTTTTCCTCCCTTTCTTTCATCATCATGAACAAATTTATTATCTCACATAATGAAAAGTCCAGATGTAGGCTAGGCCACCTTTCAACTTAATATAATATGCACAACATTTTTTTGTGAGCTTTGTGATGATCATTCCCCTTAGGATGCCCTAGATACAGGTTGAGATTTACATACCTTTGGGACCACCTTGAGTAAGCACACTAATTATGGTAACTTTTGTCTGCCAAGTTCAGAGGTAGCCATTTAAACAAAGCTGCCACCTGGGTCCTCTGTCATCTTATCCTCCAAGGGATTTGTTAAGTTCACTTGTTATGGGCTTCTTTTTTTTTTTTTTTTTTTTTTTTTTAAGATTGATTTATTTATTTGAAAGGCAGAGTTACCAAGAGGCAGAAGCAGAGAGAGGGAGAGAGAGGTCTTGCATCCACTGGTTCACTCCCCAATTGGCCTCAATGGCTGGAGCTGTGTCGATCTGAAGCCAGGAGCCAGGAGCTTCCTTCAGGTCTCCCACATGGGCACAGGGGCCCAAGGACTTGGGCCATCTTCTATTGCTTTCCCAGGCCATAGCAGAGAGCTGGATTGGAAGTGAAGCAGCCAGAACTCAACCAGCGATGGGCTCTTTTGGTAGGACTGGTCTATGTGTCAACCATCTCACTCTACTAAAACCTCAAGGAATCCATTATTTCCAATTCACTGAATTAATAGCAAATAAAGGACAGAAATAGTCACATAAAATATGGTAGAAATGAGTGTTTCCAAATTTGGAGAGTGAACCAGCTGATGGAAGACTGAGACTCACTCTTTCTCTGTCTCTCTTTCAAAGAAATAAATAAATCTTTAAAAAAAAAAAGCCTCGAGCCGGCACCGTGGCTCACTTGGTTAATCCTCTGCCTGTGACACCGGCATCCCATATGGGCGCAGGGTTCTAGTCCTAGTCGCTCCTCTTCCAGTTCAACTCTCTGCTGTGGTCTGGGGAAGGCAGTGGAGGATGGCCCAAGTGCTTGGGCCCTGCACCCGCATGAGAGATCGGGAGGAGGCGTCTGGCTCCTGGCTTCGGATGGGCGCAACGCTGGCCGTAGAAGCCATCTGGGGGGTGAACCAACGGAAGGAAGACCTTTCTCTCTGTCTGTCTCTCTCTTACTGTCTATAATTCTACCTATCAAATAAATTAAAAAAAATTTTTTTAAAAAGTCTATGGTTAGTAGTCAGCTTTGTAGTACAGCAGGTTACCCTGGCATCCTGTGTCAGAACACAGGTTCAAGTCTCAGCTGCTCAGCTTCCTGATCCTGCTCCCTGCTAATGCTGCCAGGAAAGCAGGGCGTGATGACACAAGTATGCAGGCCCTGCCACCCATGTGGGAGATCCGAATGAAGTTACCAGCTCCTGCTTGGGTCTGGCCCAGCTCTGCCCGTTGTGGCCATTTAGGGAGTAAACCAGAAGATAGAACTTATCTTTCTCTCTGTCTTTCCCTATCATTTGGCCTTTCAAGTAAATAAAATAAACTTTAAAAACAAAAGTCTATGATTGCTTTGAAAATAAGACTTAATGATGTACAGTGTAGGGTTTCTCATCTCTTTTGCAATTTGTAGCAAAAGATTTTTAAATATTTTAATATTTATTTTATTACTTGAAAGTCAGAGAGACAGACAGAAATATTTAATTTCCTGGTTTACATCCCAAATGTTCACAACAGCCAGGACTAGGCCAGGTCCAAAGCAGGAGCCTGGAACCCAATCTAGGTCTCCCAAGTAGGATACAGAGACTCAAATATTGAGTCATCACCTGCTCCAAGAAGTGGGACCGGAAGCAGAACAGGAACTCGAACCTCCAACACAGAATGCGGGCACCCCAGGTGCACCCTGAGCTGCTGCACTAAAGACCTGGCCAATGACCAATTTTATATGGAAAAGATAGAACAAAGAAGGTCAGGCAAGTGGACAAGCAATAGATTCTTAAAAGAATCTTTAAATTGAATGACAAACAAACAATTTAAGCAACATGACAAAAAGATTAATATCTTTAATATAGAGAACTGAGTATTCAACAGTCTAACTGCTTTCAGGAAAAGATGGATAATTCCCTAGTTAGAGAAGAATGGGTTTAACCCTCAGAAACCAAGGTCAACTTGCTTTTGTGGAAATGCTTCAAAAGCCAGCTGATCTGACAGTCAGCAAGTCAGCCAGGGTCTCACCAGAGAAACCACTGTGGTCTCTGGAGCTAACACAAGCCACGTACTCAGGGCTGATGTCAACCTACTCTTGCCTCTCCCATCGAAACAAACGCCGCCCTAAAGCCTCACCGGTCAGCAGTCTGCTTCCCTCAGAGACACTATATCCAATGAAAACAGCTCCCCTGTGTTGAGTCTTAAATTCATCTCTTCAGTTCCAAATACAGAATGGTAGTCTCCTCCTTCAGCAAAGCCAGACATAAATAAATAAAGACGTCATTTTTTTTAAACTTTTATTTAATGCATATAATTTTCCAAAGTACGACTTATGGATTACAATGGCTTCCCCCCCATACCGTCCCTCCCACCCACAACCCTCCCCTTTCCCACTCCCTCTCCCCTTCCATTCACATCAAGATTCATTTTCGATTATCTTAATATACAGAAGATCAGCTTAGTATACATTAAGTATGGATTTCAACAGTTTGCTCCCACACAGAAACATGATTAGGTGACTGATTAGGTTAGCATAACCTGCCTTAATTGGTCAGGTCAGCAAGACTGCTGAACTGTCACACCTTTCAGGCAAGGTAACAGCTGTCAACTGGTCAGTGACTGTGACAGTTTCCTGAGAGACACGGACACAAAAAGCACAGCAGACCCCTCATGTATCAAAACTAGGTAGAAGAACTGACCCACTGACCTGCACCCCTGTGTAAGCTCCGGAACCCAGACCTGACCGGGGGACTCTCCCTTGGGTCCCCCTACTGGTTAGCAGGAGTCCTTGCTTCTCAATTCTCAACACTGTCTCTCAGTAAAGATCTACTTTTACTTGCTTTGTTCACCTGCTCTCTTGTTCTTGTCATCACTCATCGTTAACCAGAGACAAGAGCTAACTCAGCTACCTGTCACCGCATGGAATGCTCATCCCAGTGGCATACACTGTCCCTCCAGGTACAGCTCCTGTGTCACCCAGGACCTAAGCCTTCACCCAGTGATGCAGTTGCCAGCTAATGTTCTGAACAGCTCAAAAGTCTCTATTGTGACTCATTTCTATTTCTAGACCCTAGAAGCTCCTGATGTTCTCCAAAGTTGTCTCAGGTTTCCCATAACATTCCAGGGAGAGATGCAACTCCCTACCCATCCTGGACTGCTCGGGATCTTACTACAGGAGAAAGCCTGCACAGACAGGTCACCAAGGATCCAAAGCGCACCTTGTGTTTCATTTTAATGCTAAGAGCTCTGCCCTAGGAGGAGTTTAAGCCTTGTTACCATACCTTGCAAACCACAGTGGAGCACGCTCCTGAACTGTGCCTTCATGGACGTGCCACCATCCCTATGTGTGATGACAGCTTAGCCTCTTCTGGATTCATTTTTCCCTAACATAGAGGAAACCTATTTCTCCTGCTCAAAAAGCCGTGGCTTTGGAAATGCCTCTTTGTGTCCTCCTTATTTGCTGCAAAGTGCTTTTGGGAGAAGACTCCTTATGGCGCATTTCTTACAACCTGCCAAGAGGTGGGTGCGTGGTTTGGGGTGGGCAGCAGTGTCCCGTCAAAGGTGTGCTGACTCTCTGTGACCTTCAGCTCACAGCTACAGGGGGCTGCTTTCCACCACAGCCCCCTCGTGGCCACTGTGGCCTTTCTCACAGTAAGCCCTCCTTCTCCTTCCTCCTGTGTGTCCTCCCAATATCTTCAGTTCCTGGACCACAGCTGCTGTATCTCTTTGGAGCTAAGGCACTAACCCCTCTCCAGCCCTCCTCATCCTCTTCCTCACTTCAGTCGTTTTTTTTTTTTCTTTTTCAGAGGAGGTTTCTTTTTTGTTCTGTGTTGGTCCTATGTGTTTTTGCAAATACATAGAGAAAATAAAACTACTTATTTAAAAAAAAGAGAGAGTTAAAACCCTAGATTTAAGACGTGTATTTTTCTAGCTAAAAAGGAAACCAAGGAACTAACTTAAACTATAACTAACTTAAATTATAGGTTCTTTATTAAACTGGAACTTGGCTATCCTTTAAACCATGTACCTCAGATACCTGGAAATGGAACATTTGCCTCATCTCACACATCACATTTTTGTTCTCTTGTTCCTTCTCTGGTAACCAAACCATGAATCTGTAAGCCGTAAAATTTCTGCTAGCCACCAGAAAGAGGGAGAAGGAATAGCCATCTCAGCGTCCAGTAGAGCCTCCAGCTGCCATGAATGAAGCTTTCTGATTTCTCACCTGTGTTTCTGGGCTCTTATGTTAAGCTCCTGGACAAACTGTAAGGATAGGAGAGTAAGACAAAGAGGAGACAAAACAAGGACTCACAGCTAGAACAGTTTATTCACAAACCTGAATGCTCTGGGGCCAGCGCTGTGGCATTGTGGGCTAAGCTTCAACCATTCCATATGCATGCCGGTTCCTGTCCCGGCAGCTCCTCTTCCGATCCAGCTCTCTACTATGGCCTGGGAAAGCAGCAGAAAATGGCCCAAGCGCTTGGGCCTCTCGCCTGCGTGGAGACCCAGAGAAAGCTCCTGGCTCCTGTCTTCAGATCAGCCCAGCTCCAGCCATTGAGGCCATCTGGGGAGTGAACCAGCAGATGGAAGACCTTTCTGTCTCTCCCTCTCGCTGTAACTCTGCTTCTCAAATAAATATTAAAAAAAGAAAAAACCACTTTACATAAAAAAAAAACCTGAATGCATGGCAGAGAGCCACCTGTAAACACACAACAGAGAGCATGCTATCTTGCACAAACTGGTGGTTTATATAGCACAAAGTGGATGGGCGGGTTTGGGAAGATCTGGGCTAAGGCTGGGCTTTTGAGATAGTGAGAAGAATTGGGCTAGTGGCTGATCCCTCAAGATAGTGGTATCCTGGTAGAGGCCTTTGTCTTTTAATTAGACTTATCTCTAACTAACATGATGAAAAAGCCACAGTAGAGGCCTTTCCAAGGTCAGAAGGCAAGAAAAAAGAAAAGAAAAAAGGGGGAGGAACCCATCCTGGAAATGAAATGTGGTTATCTGCTTGGGTTCATGTTTACTAGCATCAAGCAATGGAGTTAAGCCTTGTTAAAAAGCATAAGGCTCAGTATGCACGTGGAGAAAAACATCATCAGTAACTATGTACCCATGGGCAGTATTGTGTCAACTCCTGAGGCTACCGTGTAACATCAGAATATCTAATCAAATGTATGCATGTAGCTACCTAACGGAGACAAAGAGGCTAAAGCCATATATAAGGAAATGCCCCTCTTTGTTCAGGGTCTTTTTGGATATGAATTCAAAGGAGTCTTATTCCAGTAAAAGCGTGATCATAATCAAAGATTACTTCCTGTTAAAGGCCTTGATGTCTTGTCTCTGTACACAAATCCCAACACAGTACTACTGGGGAAGGTCTGGACTGGAGCTGTACTTTTTTTTTTAAAGATTTATTTTATTTATTTGAAAGTCAGAGTTACAAAGAGAGAGAAGGTAAGGCAGAGAGGAAGAGAGAGGTCTTCCATCTGCTGGTTCACTCTCCAATTGGCCACATTGGCTGGAGCTGCACTGATCTTAAGTCAGGAGCCAGGAGCTTCTTCTGGGTCTCCCATGTGGGTGCAGGGGCCCAAAGACTGGAGCCATTCCCCGCTGCTTTCCCAGGCCATAGCAGAGAGCTGCTTCAGAAGTGGAGCAGCTGGGACTTGAACCAGCACCCATATAGGATGCCAACACTACAGGCGGCCGCTTTACCCACTACACCGTAGAGCCAGCCTCTGAACTTTGAAGATAGTGGGGAGACCTTAGGGCTAACGGCTAGACTTTTTTTTTTTTGGACAGGTAGAGTTATAGACAATGAAAGAGAGAAAGGTCTTCCTTCTGTTGGTTCACCCTGCAAATGGCCACTACGCCCGGAACTGTGCTGATCCAAAGCCAGGATCTAGATGCTTCTTCCTGGTCTCCCATGCGGGTGCAGGCGCCCAAGCACTTGAGCCATCCTCCACTGCCTTCCTGGGCCACAGCAGAGAGCTGGACTGGAAGAGGAGTAACCGGGAGTAGAACCAGTGCCCATATGAGATGCCGGTGCTTCAGGCAGAGGATCAACCAAGTGAGTCATGGCGCCGGCCCCATGGCTAGACTTTTAAGATAGTGGTGTGGCCACCGATCGAGGCAGGGTTGGGCTGAACCAGCTGAAGGACATCATAGGGAGTTGGGGGGTCTGCTGCCAGTCACACAGATGAGAAGCCAAAATAGATCTAAGCCTTTTGTCCACTCCAACATGAACTTAATCATCGTATGTTGGCCATTAAATCAAGCAGGGCTTGCTCCAACTGAGGTTGATACAACTGTGGAAGACAGCAAGATACGTTCAGGGACACATTTTTAAACAACTGTAAATGTTTCAAACTCTTACCAGATACCAGTGAGAATTACAAGTTCTATTTTTTAAAAAACTCAACATCCTTCAGTTTCTAAGTGCCTTGTCTAGATGTTAACAGATACTTTATGATAATTTTCTTAAAAAGATTGTTGGGTTAAAAGTTGGACATTGGCCTGTGTGTGAGAGGAGCCCAAGGAGAACAAACGTTTCTTCCAAGAGGAATGTAGCAGCCTGAAAAGCAGCCTGGTACTTGACCCTGCGAAGTCCTGTCCATACCTTGGTAACTTTGGAGGTGGTCTCAGCCCTCTCCCCAAGGAAAGCTCTGCAGGAGAATCCTCGCTGCTCAACAAACGTGTTTTCTGGCCTGACGACATTCAGCAATAAAACCAAAGAAGGTGCCCTAGAGGAAGTTCCTCTGCCCACCAAGGGGGGGTCCCCAGTCTGATAGCACTGAGTGGTAAAACCTTGGGAGGCATTTTTCCTAATGCACACTCAGCAGACCCTTTGTCTTGGGGTGGGGGTGGGAGGAGGAGAAACGGAGGGAAGAACTAGACCCATTCCCTTAAAAATCCCAGTCTAAACAGAAACTAGGCACTCTCTCTCAGATTCTGTCTGGAGAGGTGCCATCCATTCTGATGGATGCCCTATCTCCATTAAACCTTGTTGCCTTGCTTACCACTGTTCTCTGTCTCACATTTGAATTCTTTCTTGCATGGAGACAAGAATCTACCCACCCATCTCCACTAACAAGATTAATTAATTAATTTTTGAAAGGCAATGTGACAGACAGATCTTCCATTCACTGGTCACTCTCCAAATGCCCACAACAGTCAGGGCTGGGCCGGACCAAAGTCAGGAGCCAGGAACTCCAATTGAATCTCCCCATATGGTGGTAGGAATCCAAGTACTTAAGCCATAATCTGCTACCCAAGATGCAAAGGCAGGAATCTGGATCAGAAGAGGAGTAGCCGAGACTTGAATCAGCCTCTGATATGGGATGTGCATGTCCCGAGCAGCAGCTTAACTAGCTCTGCCACAATACCTGCCTGTAATGCAGTAACTGAAACCAACATTCTTCCTTGTCTTCATGTTAACAAATTCTAGAATGAAGCATCCTTTTCCTTTTTGTGTGTGCTAAATAAGAGGATGAAGCAAAAATGACAGCAGCTCTCTCCAGGAAGTATTTGTTCAACGAGAACAAACTACAAATCAACCAAGCCTCTCTCCAGTGCCTTAGGTGCAGGAGCTGGATACTACCAGGCACTTGTCCCCCACAGTCTCCCAGCCCTGATTTTTCAATCACAAATAAACCACATACTAAAATCAATGCACGGAACTGATGGAGTGGTACAGATGGCCCCACAGAGTTCTATTCACTGGATCCATGAGATCATTTGTTTCTTCAATGGGTAACATCTAGGTCCTGTCCCAAGGAGTTACTTTTCCAGGAACTCCAGGCCTGAAGCAAAAAGTAACCACTGCCTGCAGGAATCCTCCAGATTCAGGGCAGCCTGTTTTACCACCATCACCATTCTCCCAAGGACACCACATCCGCAACGATCAAAACAGGGTCAGGAGCACTGCAGACCAAGCAGGAACCTGGACATGACCTGAACATGCGCCTTTCCACTCCAGTTTCCATCTGTAAGAATCTTGATCCCTTCTTAGGGGGCCTGGGAATTCAGGGATAGCTGCCCAGCTCCTTGCTCTGCAATAAACACCGCCTTTTCTACCACCCCAATGTCAGTGATTGGCTTTCTGTTTGTTGTACAAGTGGACTCAGCTCCGGAGGTTCTACAGCTGCACCTCCAATCAGTTTTGAGGGTTGTTCTAAATAATTCCCAAGTTTACTCATCAATATTTCCTCAGGATCCTCATCTCCTGAAACATTCATAGCTATGAACGGTCCCATTCAATTAATAAAAATCACCCTACCGTGGCCCTCAAACTCTGTAAATATTCTGAGTTTTATTTTTTAAGATACCAAGACTCTTCCAAGGTAGCGTGTTGCAGTGGATTCGTGGGACAGCCCATTTGGGTACCAGCCAGAAACATCAAGCCTGCAACTGACAGTCAACCAGAACCAGCTGAACAAGACTGAGAGCCCGCCTTGTTAGCATTTGCACCTGCCCTATCATCCTACCCTGAGAAACTGCCCTAACCAATCACAGCCTGTTGCCAGGCAGTTTCCGAAGCCATCCAATCACAGCCTGTTGCCAGGCAGGCTCCGTTTGCCATGTGGTTTCCAAAACCATCCAATCACAGCCTGTTGCCAGTCAGGCTCTATTGCCAGGCAGTTTCTGTTGCCAGCGGCCATCCTGGCATGGCCTTCTCATTCCACCACATTAGTGCCCTTCTTTATTGCCAGAAGCATATTTAAGTCAGTTTTTGCTTGATCAGTGGGATTTTGGTGGTATTTTATTTTTTATTTTTACAAGTTATTTATTTGTTTGAAAGAATTACAGGGAGAGAGAGATCAAGACAGAGAGCATGATGGAGTGCTCCCATGTGCTGTTTCGTGAGGAGTTGTTGGGTTAACAGACAACCAGGTTGGTCCCAGTGGGAAGTGAGGAAAGGATCGTCCTCTTAAGAGAGCACAAAATGATTGCTTTCCCCAAAAAAGTTATCTTTAGCAAGGTCAAAGTGCCTGTCCTACTCTTTGGGAGCTTCCAGTCTTATCATGAAAACAGCAAGGGAGTAGGATTCCACCCTTCTGATGGATTTCAGACAAGATCCCAAACCTGGACTCTTGGTGGGCTTTGGCCCCACCTTGTCACGCTGTTAGCTGACTGCCGTTCCCTTCCCCCTCCCCAAAACAGGGCTAAAAACCCCACTACCACCAGCCCCTCGGGTCTGCCTCTCTGGGAGTCCCCCTCCAGGCTGCTTCGGCAGGACTTCTCTTTCTTATATAAAGCCTGCTTTTCTGCCTGCCTTGTTTGTGTGGAAATTCTTCTTCCATGTGAGACAAAGAACTAAGGTAAGCTTTCTCCACCATAACAGTTTCACTCTCCAGTGGCTACAAAAGCCACAGCTGGGTCAGGCTGAAGTCAGGAGCCAGGAACTCATTTCAGGTCTCCCACCTGAGGAACTTGGGCAAGCACACAAGTACTTGGGCCATCTTCTGCTGCCTTCCCAGGAGTGTTAGCAGGAAGTTGGATCAGAAAGTTGAGACTCAACCTCAGGCAATCCCAATATGGGATGGAGGCATCCAAGTCACCCCTTGGTGGTCTTTCAGAAGCAGATGGACAACAGTTAAAATGAAGGAGGAAAATCCTAATTCACCAAAGATCTTTAACTCAGCCTCTCTCCCTCCCTCCCCCAAAACACTGTCTTGGCCTTTCTCATGCTAAGCGTTCCCTTGCTGTGATATTATGATCTGTAGCACTACTTTTTAGCTTTTATCAGGGATTCTTGGCTCATGGCTCCTATAACTTTTGTAATTTCCTAAGAGACTAGAACAAGCGTATCTTCTGTTAAGCTATTTGGCCTTGGGGCCAGCACTGTGGTACAGCAGGTAAAGCCACCGCCTGCAGTGTCGGCAGCCCATATGGATGCTGGCTGGAGATCCGGCCGCTCCACCTCTGAATCAGCTCTCTGCTATAGCCTGGGAAAACAGTACAAAGTGGCCCAAGTTCTTGGGCCGCTGCACCCATGTGGGAGACCTGGAGGAAGCTCCTGGCTCCCGGCACCAGATCAGTGCAGCTTTGGCTATTGCAGCCATTTGGGGAGTCAAACAGTGGATGGAAGATTTTTCTCTCCCTGCCTTTGCCCCTGCATCTCTGTAACTCTTTCAAATAAATATATATTTTAAAAGATATTTGGCCTTTTGTCATTAGTTCTTGAAACAGCTGGAGAAAAGCCTCAGGTTTATAAAGTAAGGACACTCTTCGGTTATTCCTAACGATTTCCTTTCAACCACACTTGAGCTGATGTTAAAGAGTAGATCTTTGAAAAGTCTCCAGATAACCTCAGGATAAGGGGCTGGTTGCCAGAGGAGCCAACCACATGGTCCGTGACTGAAACAGCCCATTCCTGACTTCTGGGGAGCTGAGAGGGACTGAAGGTTGAGTTGGTCACCAATGAGTGATGTTCAATCGACTATCCTGAGTAATGAAGCCTCCATGAAAACTCAGAACTGGGTTTGGGGGCTTCCAGGAGCACCTGCAGCCAGGTTGGTAGCTCAGCGCAAATTCAAGGAACCACTTTCCAGGCCTTGCCCTGTGTGTTTCTTCACCTGGCTGTGCATTTGTATCCTTTAAGATCCCCTGGGCCCAAGCTGACAGAACAAAGGGTAGTATTATCAGGCAGCCCTGGGCCAGATGGAGGGAGGGCAACCAAGAGGGTCCCTGGGTCAATGGGGAGGGTGAGATGACAAGTAGATAGGACTGGAATAGGATCTGTTAGGTAGGAAGTCAGAAATCAGGCTAAGATTCTGCAGAAGCTCACCTTGGAAGCAGCCCCGTATTTCACACTTCAAAGTCCTGCCCAAACCCTGCTAACTCAGGTCCCAGCCCTTCTCCCAGGGAAAGCTCCCCAGAGAATCCTTTCTCTTCAGCACCAAATGGGTTATCTGGCCTGATAACACTGAGCAATAAAACCATTAGTCCCTTCCTCCAAGGAAGGGACCCTAGAGGAAGCTCCTCTGCCCAGCAATAGGTGGGCCACCCCGGATAACAGCACTGAGAAGTGAGCCCTTGGGAGGAGTTCATTCAACAAACCCTTTGTCCTGCAGGAGGAGGGGGAGGGGAAGAAGTGAGCCCCTTCCCTGAGAAGCTCCCGCTGGAACACAGACGGCACGCTCAGCCCTCAGCTCTCTGCAGAGGCGCACCTGGCCTGCCAGGTGGATTCTCTCCACTTGGTTAAGTTAACCATGTACCCTTGCTTTCACCAGACTGAGTGACTGGACAGGTCTCCAGGATTCTGTCCCATCTGTTCCGGTGGATGCCCTGCCCCAATAAACCTTGCTACCTTGCTTACCGCTGTTCTCGGCCTCACATCTGAATTCTTTCTTGTGCGAAGACAAGAACCTACCCAAACCACCTGCGCTAACAGACCTATGACTAGGTAGGGCCCAGAGGGCCTGGGGGCAACTGGGAGGGTTTGTGGGTTTAGGGGGAGGGCCTGAAAAGAAGAAAAATATACAATATCTTTCATAGTAAAGCTGTACATGTAAGTGTGAGAGAAATACCTTGTTTATCAAACCAAAGGGCCTCCATTTTAGATTGTTTCCTCCCTCACAGTTCTGAGAATTGTGTAAATTCAAACAGCTGAAAGGGACTTTCCAACTTCCCTCTTTCCCCACTGGGACTTTCGAACTTCCCCATCTTTCTTCATCTTTGTCACTTCCTCATTCTTGCCAGCTTAGACCATCACGATGTAGATAGTGAGCCCAAGTCTGAGCCAATGAAACAAGGACCAGAACAGGAACAGAAGACCAAGTGGACAGCCCACCCAGCGCACGTGCTCCCTCTCAGAGGCACTACACACCCCTCTGCAGAAGTACATTGCCTCGTCCAAGATACCCTTGCTTCCTGTACATCTTCGTTCAACACTGGGAGTCTTAATTTCCAACATGTTTCCCTGAGTTCTGTGAGCGTAAATTCAGCCAACCCGAGGAGGGAGCTGTGGAACTCCAGTTGCAGCCAGTGGGTCAGAGCACAGTAAGACGAGCGGGGCCTTTGCATCAGCAGTGGTGGGCAGCTTGAGAGGGCAGAGCCCTCACCCTGTGGGATCTGACACCTCTTCCGGGTTCAGAGGGTCAGGAGTGAGCTGGATTAGAGGATGCCCAGCGGGTTTCTGCCAGACTCTTGACTGCCTGTTTGGTACATGCAGGAGAAAACCACACAACTGGGGTCAGATGCATGTTAGGAGAAGTAAGGGGAGAAACTGAGACCGTTATTTCTTCAGTATTCTCACACTTCCCTTCCTAAATTTCACAACATGCTCATGCATCTCTCAACAACGTAAGAAAAAAATCTCTTAATGAGTATCTAATACACTGGTAGTTAATTCTCCAGATCCCATCAAACCAACTGTGCAGACTCACCTGGTCATTTTATTATTCTAACAATAACAAGACTTAAAACTGCAAGTAATTCAATATTTTGGATCACTCGGTCACATCTTAAGAGTTTACCGCACTTTGTGGCTATGAAATATGATGTAGTCAAAACCAGACTATGTATAGAAAAAAACATGCTGTGGTTTAATGAAAACTCTCAAGACAGAATTAAGTATCTTCTGCAAGTATGTAAGAAGCTCATGGGGGGGCTGGCACAGCGGTGTAGAGGCATAGCAGGGAAAGCCATTGCTTATGGCACTGGCACCCCTAAGGGCACTGGTTCTTGCCCTGGCTGCTCTACTTCCAATTCAGCTCCCTGCTATTGGCCTGGGAAAAGCACCCAGAAGATGGCTCATTTACAAACTGAGGTGAAGCTCCTGGCTCCTGGCTTTGGTCAGGCCCAGGCCTGGCTGCTAGACTTCTGGGGAGTGAACCAGCAGATGGAAGATCTCTTTTTCTCCTTCTCACTCTCTCTCTGTAACTCTGACTTTCAAATAAAAATAAGCTGATCTTTAAAAAACAAAACAAAGCAAGAAGCTCTTCTGGAAAGGCACTGGTATAGCTGCTTGGGTTGCCTGTATCCCATAGTTGAGTTTCTGGCTCAAATACAATGCAACTTCCTGTTAACACACATCCTGGGAGGCAGCAGATGATAGTTCAAATGCTTATGTCCCTGCCACTCACATGGGAGACCCATATGGAGTTCTAGGCTCCTGGCTTTGGCCTGGCCCAGTACGGAGCTGTACTGATCCGAAGCCAGGGTCCAGGAGCTTCTTCCAGGTCTCCCACATGGGTGCATGGGCCTGAGGCCTTGGGCCATCTTCTACTGCTTTCCCAGGCCATAGCAGAGAGCTGGATTGGAAGTGGAGCAGCCAGGACTAGAACTGGCACACATATGGGATGCCGGCACTGCAGGTGGTGGCCTTACCTGCTAAGCCACAGCGTCACCCCAGCAGGTTATTTAGGACAGATTGAAATAGTAGCGTAAGATTGTAAAGACCCTTAGGCCTCTCCATTAGATTCTCCTACTCAGAGACTATTTCCTAGAAGTTTGCTGGTAACCTTTAGTTCACCCTCCCTTGTTAGTAGTTAATAGTTACGAATGAAAGAAAAATGATTGCTCGCTTGCCCTGACCTGCCTTCCTGCATAGTCAGGAACTTAACGTTTTCCAGGTGCACCTAACAATGGTCAAAGAACTTCTGTGCTGACTCGAGTAATATGTTATCTTGATGTTCCTATAACTATGGTGACATATGTATGACCCCGACCTAGCCCGTAATCATTAAAGTACTCATAAATCTCTGGTGACACAATGACCCAAATGTAACCTCACTCAATGTGCCCTTCTTTTGTGACCCTGGTAAATATCAACCTGGACCAAACCTGTATTCAATTAAACAATTGTAAATCGTCCTGTCAATCTATAACCTATGCCTGACCCTAGCCCACTTCTCAAATGGTATATAAACCCTAACCCTTCTCTCCTCGGGGCTCCTCTGTTCTTGCAAGTTCAGAGAGCCCCAGTATGCTAGATCAATAAACCCTATGCTGATTGCATGACAGTGTCTCTTGGAGTTGTTCCTCGGGCGGTGGATGCATCTCGACCCTAACAAGATATGTAGGGAATAACTTTAATTACTGTTATTATTTTTAATTATTTGCAAGTTTTGTATACAACAATACTGACCATACTGTCAGAAGTTAAAATTTTCTTCAGCATTTTTTACATTTTACATATGTATTTCAGAAGGTGATTCAACTATAGAATGAAACTTGTTAAGAGCATTAAGAAGCCCAATGGTTTCAAATTATGTTTTGCCCAGTTTTATTTGATATAATTTTTATAATCACGAAGAGATTCTGTTACCTAAGTTTTACACGCATGCAAGTATTTTGCACATAATAAATGCTGCAGTGAAGTAGCAGTTATGATTATGACCCTCTTGCAATCCAAACCAACAAGATTTCCTTTGTGCGGCATGCAGTGAAGCTCACTGGAAACAAACTGGTCCTTCCACTGGTTAGTTAGTGCTTGCAGTTAAGGCCCGAAGCAGGACTGTACAAGATGAGGGGCACGCTGAGCCTTCCAGTTCCTTTGATCTGTTCCCAAGATTCACCAACGGCTACTGTGCCCGTACAACAGAGCACTGCACTGCAAAGTGGAGCAAATGTTGACACTGGGATTCACACTTTCCAGGGTTATTTCAAAGCACAGATCTGAGAGGTCCATCCCATGGAGACCCACAGCAGAAGCCTTTCAGGAGTCCACTGGAAAGCTGGCATTCATGAGTTGGGAAAAGTCTTTCTTTACAGAAGAGAACATTCTGTGTATTTTTCAAGGATCTTCAGTGGTCTTCATGTAAACCCAGCACCAGGGCAGAAGTTCCAAGTCTTACCTTCTCCTTGAGCCTTGCAGCACAGAGAGCTGGCACTTGAAGCAACAACAAGGTCATGTTCTGAGGCCGTTTGATAGTAACCAAATTCTGATAGCAAATTTTGTTCTGTGGGGCCGGTGCTGTGACGTAGTGGGTAAAGTTGTCACCTACGGAGTCCTGGCTGCTCCATGTACGTTCCAGCTCTCTGCTATGGCCTGGAAAAGCAGAAGATGGTTCAAGTCCTTCGGTCCCTGACCCATGTGGGAGACTTTGAAGAAGCTCCTGGCTCCTGGCTTTGGATGGGCTCTGCTCCAGCCATTGTGGCCATTTGCGGAGTGAACCAGCAGATCAAAGATCTTGCTCTCTCTCTCTCTGCCTCTGCTTCTCCCTCTGTGTAACTCAACTGTCAAATAAAGAAATAAATCTTTAAAAAAGAAAATTGTTCTGTGGAAGACAACCAATAAGAGCAGGCATTTCCCAGTTCCTACCTTTGATGATAAGTAGAAAGCAAATTTCACTTTGCATTCAATTCAACAACGTCACGTTCAAAAGCTTCCTGCAATCCCCCAGAGCTCTTGTTCCTGGAAATCATTTCCGGGCCATTCTCCTGTCCAGTTGCTATTGGATTTTTCTATCTGGACAATGATCCTCGGGCAGTGTGGTGAAGTGGCAGGAAGGGAAGGGAAAGGTTGCAACATCTCCTTCAGCATTTGTAAAACTTTGCTGCAGTCTTCCACCTTCCCATGTTGTTGAGAAATCCAAAGCCACTTGGATTCCTGTTCTTTTTGTATCACTCCGCCCACCACATACTTTCTGGAATGAGGATCTCTCCTCTGTGCTACAGTTTCAAATTTCACAACCATGCTTTTGTGTAGAATAATTTAAACCAATTATGACAGGCTTCTTCTTTTTTTTTTTTTTTTTTTTTTTTTTTTTTTTTTTTAGTTTATAAATTTTTGTCCTTCAGTTCTGGGAACTTTTCTTCAATTATTTCTTTAACAAAATGCACTAGAAAAGCAGAATAACAGGCAGGGACAGATTTTCCACGTGGTGGTTCACTCCTCAAATCTTCATTTTAACATTTAACAGGGGCAGGATGAAGCCAGGAGCCGGAACTCCATCTGGGTCTGCCCTGGGGATGGCAGGGACTCAAATACTTGAGCCATCATTGCTGCTCTCCCAGCACAAGCAGAGTTGCAGGGATTCGAACTGGCACTCTGACCTGGGACATGGACGTCCCAAGCAGCAGCTGAACCGCTGTTCCACAAAGTCTGCCCCTGGATTATTTCATTATTGATTTCTTCCCCTGTTTTCCTCTTGCTGGGAACCCCATTATTTGACTGCTGAACTCCACAGTCTTCATAGATTTTCTTTCTTTTTCCAGTTATTTCACATTTCCTTGTCACATTACTGTACTTAAAAATTTAATCTTTAATTTTTTAATCATGTCTTTAACTGCCAGAAGCCCTTCTTTGTTCTCCGAATGTTTTTTTCATTCAAAGCAAGAGCACCATGTTCTTGGGTTTTTTTATTTTTATTTTTTTAAGATTTTATTTATTTGAGAGGTAGAGCCAGAGGCAGAGAGCAGGTGAGATGGAGAGAAAGGACTTCCATCTGCTGGGTCACTCCCAATGGCCACAATGGCCAGAGCTGAGCCAATTCAAAAGCCAGAAGCCAGGAGCTTCTTTGAGTCTCCCATCTTTCACTGCTTTCCCAAGCCACAAGCAGAGAGCTGGGCTGGAAGGAGCAGCTGGGACACAAATCAGCTGGAGGTAGAGGCCCAGTCGACTACGCCACAGCACCAGCCCACCATGTTCTTGTCTTAAGGATGCAGTAGCTTCTCTTACCTCACTCAGGATTACGAAGTGAGAAACTACAGAAAACACAACTTGAAATACAGAACTGGAAACCACAGTCTGCAAAAACAGTTGAACTACTTCAGCAACAGCTCTGTTTGGAGCCTCGTGTTCACGAAAGACAAAACCACAGACTTTTCACAAACAGCTGAGCCTATCAGTGTTCTCAGAAGCTCAGCTCTGCATGTTCTAAGCGTGTTCTGAGCAATCCCTCCCTGCCCCACCCCCACCCTTCTTTCCTTCCTGCCCTTCCCCCACTGTGACTAAATATCCTTCGGCTAGCTCCACCCCAACAGAACCTTACACAACTCAGTGCTAAAGACTCTCAGTCCATTTGGCTAATTTCATTTTGTCATCGTCTCCTTTGCCTAGCACACTTCTTATTTTTATTTTTTATTTATTTATTTTTTTAACAGGCAGAGTTAGACAGTGAGAGAAAGAGAGAGAGAGAGAGAGAAGTCCTCCTTCTGTCGGTTCGCCCCCCAAGTGGCTGCCACGGCCAGCGCACAGCGCCGATCCGAAGCCAGGAGCCAGGCACTTCCTCCTGGTCTCCCATGCAGGTGTAGGGCCCAAGCACTTGGGCCATCCTCCACTGCCTTCCCAGGCCACAGGAGAGAGCTGGCCTGAAGAGGAGCAACCGGGATGGAATCCAGCACCCCGACCGGGACTAGAACTCGGGGTGCCAGCGCCACAGGCGGAGGATTAGCCTAGTGAGCTGCGGTGCTAGCTTCTTTCGGGTCTCCTATGTGGGTGAAGGGGCCCAAGGACTTGGGCCATCTTCTACTGCTTTCCTAGGCCACAGCAGAGAGCTGGATGGGAAGTGGAGCAGCCAGGACTGGAACCAGCACCCATATGGGATGCTGGCTCTGCAGGTGGTGGCTTCACTCACCCCACCACAGTGCTGGCCCTAAAGGAGATCAATTTTGGAATGTATTCCTTGCCCTTGAAACTCAATTGGGTCTCACACTCTATTGCCTTCATACCCCATCCTGCATTCTTTTCCAGGTTCCCAAGGCCTCGCCCAGTTCCAGGAATTCCCCTCTGCCTCCTGCCCCCTACCCTCACCCCCAGCCCTCATTAAAAAGGACATGCCCCTGGGGGTCGGGGCCTTCTGCCTCGTGCTCCATGGTGTCGGGCAGGCAGTTGGTCATCCATCTCTATGGATTTATTTTCTCTGAATAAATTCGGTCTGGTTGTAAATTTGTACACTGCCTCCTCTCTATTCTGTTACTCTTTACTAACATTTTGGTGCCCTGTGTGAGGAGGCACCAATCTGCAACTCTTTCCCTAACAAGATACATTGAAGGGGAGATCTTCCATCCACTAGTCACTCCCCAAATGATGCAATGCCCAGTCTAGGTCAGGCCAGAACCAGGAACCAGGAACTCCATCTAGGTCTCCTACACGTCTGGCAGGGATCCAGGCCTTGAGCCTTCACCAGATGCCTCCCAGGATGTGTACCGGCAGGAAGCTGCCCTGGAAGGAGAACCCAGGCACTCATAGATGGGAAGCAGGAAACCCAAGGGATAATGTAACTGCTGTGCTAAATGGCTGCCCACTTTGTTTTAACCAGACATCTTTGGTTCACTGCTCGAAGCTTTGACTGAATGTGAATTATTTGAAGTGTTCTTTCACTTGTAATTTGTCTTGTTATGCCCAGTTGGATTGTCCCCAAAGACCACGAAGGAGCCGATACCGCTGTAAAACACATGAGAGTTTTATTATAGGTCCAGGCCCGGGCTCTCAACTATCACCAATGCAGCGGATTTGAATTGAGAGCCCTGACTCTTCAGTCAACAGGGTTTTTATAGGGTTTTCAGAGACATTCTATACATCATGATACCATTTAGCAAATCATCTCATCCCGCGGGAAATTCAAAGCACATCTCTTAGAATTGATTAGTGCATCCAGTCGCGGGAATGGGCCTAGCAAAGGTGGCTGGATGGCTTTGGGTTGATGCCTTTTAAATTAATTGGCTAAAGTAAGGGTCCCAGCTGCTGGGGTGTAGTGCCAAACCACAGGGTCTTGGGATGTTATCAATCACCTTATCTGCCCTGAAAAGACACCAGGAACTTGGGTATTTCTCTGCTATCTGCTGATTGGCTGTTGCTAGGAGAGTTTATTGCAAGGGGAGTTCATTTATTTAGTTTTAAGTGCCTCTGGCTCAGGGTTCAGGGCCTGGTAAGGCCCAAGTTACAAGATGAAAGCCTGTTTTAAAATAGTTGCACCTTGATCCAGAGGTCTCTCAGTCCCTCCAAGGTGTTTCTTCTGCTCATCTGGACTTTATCTTCAGGACGCAGACTTCCTGTAGAAGTCTCATCATCTATGTTTCTTTCATAACTAAGAGTGAGGGACTAAAGAGCTGATGGAAACTCTGAGTTTGCTGTGGGGTCGCTTGTTTGTTGGGCAATCCCATTTGTCAGTATCTCTGCCTCTTTTCTCCTAGGGGTTCAGTCTCTCTAGAGAAAGTTAATCATCTGCCCGGAGGGAGGGTGCAGAGAGGGCTGCCAAGGGTGAGTACTGATATTATAATTAATGAGGACTGAGGGGCAGGAAGTAGAGATCACGTAAACCTCCATTTTTAAATTTGTAAACATTTTAATTTATTTATTTGAGAGGTACAGAGACAAAAGAGAGCTTCCCACCTGACCCGAGTGGCCAGGATGGACCAGGCTGCAGCTGTGGAGTCAGAAACTCAATCCAGGTCTGTGTGTGGGTGGCAGGAACTGAATTACCTGCGTCATCACTGCGGAGTCAGATGGGTTAACAGGCAGTCAGGGTGGTCCCGGCAGAAAGCTGGGGTGTAGAGCACTTGTTTTCTCCCAAAGGTTTGTCTTCAGCAAAATCAAAAGTGTCTACCTGCCTATTCCTTGGAAGCTTCCAATCTTATCATGAGAATAGCAAAGGAGTGGTGATTCCTACTGAGCTCCCAGCTAACTGTAAAATAAATTAGGCATCCCACCCTTCTGACAGCTCTTTGTTTTATCAAGAGCAAGTCAGGCAGGATAAGGATTGTAAATGAGATCTTGTCTTGGGTTTTGTTCCCACTTTGTTAACTGAGTGTCAGTCTGATAGATTTTTTCTTTTTTTTTTTTTTTTTTAATTGTGCTTAAAAACCCAGTACCGTCAGCCTTTTGCTCTCTTGGAGCCCCCCTCCATACTGGTCTGGCTGGAGGTCTTTGACTCTAATAAATCTTGCTTTTAAATCTCTCTGCTTGGCCACTTGGAAATTCTTTTTCCATGTGAGACAAAGAACCGAGGTAATAATATTCCCTCTGCTGACCTTTCACCCATAACAACAGGAAGCTGTAGTCAGGAGCCAGAGCCAGGTACTCTGGTGTGGGAAACAGGCATGCTAACTGGTGTCTTAACCACTAGGTCAAATAAACTGTTGAGGCTGGTGCGTGGTACAGCAGTTTAAGTTGCAACCTGTGACGCCAGCATCCTGGCTGCTCTACATCTGAACCAGCTCCCTAACACAGCTGGGAAGGGAGTGGAAGATGGCCCAAGTATTTAGAGTCCTACCACCCATGTTGGAGACCCAGATGCAGTTCCTGGCTCCTGGTTTTGGCTTGGCCCAGACCTGGCTGTTGCAGCCATTTGGGGAGTGAACCAGCAGATGGAAGATCTCTTTCCCTCCCTCTCTGACACTCTTTCAAATAAATAAATAAACAAATAAATCTTTCAATAAAACTTGCCCAAGAAATCTTTTTTATTTGTAAAAATTAAAATCAATAAATGGTTTAAGAAATAGACACTGAGGTTGCTCTTCAAATTGCTGTGCTGGGGCCAGCATCCTGGCACAACAGGTTAAGCCACCACCACACCAGAGCACTGGTTCAAGTCACTGCTGCTCCACTTCTAATCCAGCTTCCTGCTAATGCAGCTGGGAGGTGGCAGATAATGGCCCAGGGGCTTGCATTCCTGCCACACCCTTGTTGGAGACCTGCATGGAATTCAAGGCTCCTGGTTTCAGCCTGTTCCAGTCTCAGGTCCTTGTGGCCATTTAGAAGATCTCTTTCTGTCCCCCTCCCTCTCACTCTGCCTTTCAGATAAAGAAATTTAAAAAATAATAATTTATTTCCAACATTAAAAAAATTGTCTTTTCTGAATCACAAATCCAAAATGCTGTAGTTTAAAGAACACATGACGTTTTGAGGGGAGAAGAGAGCAGGACTGTGCAGAAGGCGGCAGGCAGACAGAGAAGAGTGAGCTTCAGCCCACAGCAAACCCACAGCAAATCAACCTGTTGCAGGAGTTGGAGTCTTGTACTCCGGCTGCTTGCTTGCCTGCCCAATACCTTGCCATATAGAGAATAAGAAGGTAACCTACGTAGGAGATGACATGCACCCTTGTAAGTGTGAGGCTATAAAAACCTCTCTTATGCAAACGAGAGGGCCTTTTGCCTGTGCACTGCTAAAGGGCTGTGTGCAGGTAGGGGGTCCCAGCCGGCTGGTAACAAATAAACCTCTGTTGTTGCATCCCCAACTGTGCCTTGTGCATTGATTGGGAAATTCGGGCACAACACTGCCGCCTGCAGTGCCGACATCCCATATGGGCACCGGTTCGAGTCCCAGCTGCTCCACTTCCCATCCAGCTCTCTCCTATGGCCTGGGAAAGTAGTGGAAGATGGCCCAAGTCCTTGGGCCCCTGCACCCTCATGGGAAGACCTGGAGGAAGCTCCTGGCTTCTGGCTCCGGCCATTGCAGCCAACTGGGGAATGAACCAGCGGATCTAAGACCTCTCTCTCTCTCTGTGTAACTCTGACTTTCAAATAAATAAATAATTTCTTTTTTTAAAAAGAACCCAATTCAGATCTCCTACACGGATGGCAGGGACTCAAGTACTTGAGTCATCATCTGCAGTCTCCCAGGGACATTAGCAGGAAGCTGAGTTGGAAGTAGAGTAGCCAGCACCAGAACAGGCTCTGTGAAATGCAATTGGGAGGTCCAGAGCTCTGGCTTAACCCACTTCCCCACAACGCCAGCCCCAATCACACCTTTTCTGGGATCACTAGAATCTGAAGTTGCATTTGGCTTGTTTCACAGAGTTGCTCTTGAGAAGAGCTTCCTTAGCAGATTTCATCTTTGTGTAAACATCTTAGAGTGTGCTGATATAAACCTGGTTGTGGGGAGCAACTCGGACTAGACTAAGTTACTGGAATTAAGACTTATTCTATGCATCTGCTCTCCCACAATATGGCGCTGGGAGAGGAGGAAACAGCTTCTACACAGCTGCCTCCAGTTCGACCAGTAACCTGCAGGAGCTGATCTTGCTCCTAATTGGAGGAGAGCAGCGTACTCGGTGTGTGGGAAGCTGAGTTGGGATTGGTGGAAGAGGACTATAAAGGAGGAGAGAGACAACATGCACCAGGAACACCTGAGGAACATCTGAGCAGCCCCCGAGAGAGCCGGCCGGCGGTGTGCCGCTTCCCCGCGGAAGTGGGGAAAGTGGCAGGGGGGCCCGCCCCTCCACGGAGGTGGAAGGATGGCAGCCAACCCAGGAAGGACCAGCAGCAAACCTGGGAAGGGCCGAGCAGACGAAAGAACAGCGCAGGGTCCTATGTCGTTCCTCCGCGAAGAGGGGGAGCGACACCTGGTGATCTAAGCCCTAGACATGGCCCCGAACACCTATAATATAGAAATGGGACCCAGCCCCTTGTCTGTCTCCCTTAGCCCAAGGTGTCCCTGCCTATTCCTTATCAAAAGGAACTCACTGACCCAAGTGATATAGTTGGATTGACAAGGTGCTAGTCACCTGACTCAAGCAGTCATTTGCTTCTCCAACAGGTAAGAATCCTGATGGCCAGTATTGTCTGAAGGGTTTCTTTAGGGGGGTTTCAGGTCCACGCAGAATGTAACGGGCACTTAGAGTTCAGTGGAATTCCACATCTGGGAAGAATGTTAACTGCCACCTGCAGGCAACCCCCAAACCAACTGGAGCACACCTGGCCATCAGAAATTCCCTAGAGTGCAGCAGCATCAACCAATCAAAGGACGGTCACAGCACCACTGACCAGTGAGGAACTTGGGAAGGAACTCATCCTGCACCTCTCAGCTCCAGCTGTAATCTGTAAGAACCTTCACCACTAACTCCTCAGGAAGCCCAAGAATGAAGCAAGAGCTGCCAGGCTCCTTGCTCTACACTGGCAAGGAACAGCTCTTTTCTTCCACCATTCTGATGTCAGTGATCGGCCTTCTGTTCATCAGGCAAGCAGACCCAGTTTGGGGGTTCTATAGCAACTCCTCTAACTTCTTTGAGGGGTTCTTCGATAACACTACCAAGGAAAGCTTTAAAAGTAAAACCTACGCAGGCCTGGCATTGTGGTACAGTGAGCTGTGATACCACCTGCAAAGCCAGCATCCCATAAAAGAGCACAGGGTCAAGTCCCAGCTGCTCTACTTCTAGTCCAGCTTCCTGCTAATGCGCCTGGAAAACCAAAGAAGATGGTCCAAGTGCTTAAGCCTCTGACACTCACGTATGAGATCTGGAGCTCCTGGTTCCTGCCATCAACCCTGGCTGTTGCAGAATGAACCAGAAGATGGGGAGTAATCCAATAGATGGAAGACCTCTTTCTCTGTCAGTCCCCTTTTCAAATAAATACATAGATCTTAAAAAAGACAGAGAACTATGAATTTGCTTCTGGTGCATGTAACATGGCATACTGTTTTTCAACAAACTTCTTTCAGTAAGTAGGACCATACCTTAAAAACAATTATTAAAAATGTATTACAGTAAATATGTAAACCAGTGACACAGTCATTTATCATTATCCAGCATTATGAATGGTAGAAAATTTATGTGCTCTGGTTGTAATATGACTGTAAGCACACAGCACACTACAAACATGTGAGTCATATGTTATTCTTTGACTTGGTGGCTGGACTTCAACAGGTGGGAGGAATGTTTTAACTCCATTATAGTCTTTTGGGACCATTTTATTTTATATGCTGCCATTTCTGACCAGAATGTCACTATGTGGTACATGACTGTTTTTAAAACATGCGAAAATTTGTAAAGAATAGCTCAGCATTCATCAGGAATACCCACCGTCCAACTAAAGATGTAAGTTATTGCAAACACATTTAAATCCTCATCTTATATACCTCCCACCTTTGCCTCCAGGTTTAAGGCTGACCCTGTATCTGATGTCTGACATTTCTTTCCATATTTGTATAGCTTTACAATATGGCTGTGTGTGTGTGTGTGTGTATTACCCATTTATCTGAAAGTCACATAGTGAGAGGAAGAGACAAAGCCAGCCCCACTTGTTGAATACTGATGACAATTTACAGCTTATGTCCCTTTTTGGGATCAAATATATACACAAAATTATTAGTTTTTAACTTCCACATATGAGAGAGAACATGTGGCATTTGTCTTCCTGTGTCTGATTGATTTCATTTAACAGATTAGGATCATTTGATGATCTGTAGTTCCAACCATTTTGCTACACTAATGGGTTTCATTCTTTTTTAAAGGCAGAATATTACTGCATTGTGCATACATGTGAAATTTTCATTATTAATTCATTCCTTGATGGACACATCTACGTCT
Organism: Oryctolagus cuniculus; assembly: GCF_964237555.1. Lineage (NCBI taxonomy): Eukaryota > Metazoa > Chordata > Mammalia > Lagomorpha > Leporidae > Oryctolagus > Oryctolagus cuniculus. Next base: position 128,087,101 of record NC_091440.1, on the reverse strand, counting down.
CTATCTTGGTTATTGTCAACAGCACTGCAATAAACATGGGGCAGCAGGTACATCTCTTTTTTATAGGCTGATTTCATTTCCTTTGGATATACACCCAGAAGTGTACTAGTTGGGTCATACCCTAGATCTGTTTTTAGTTTTTTTAGAAGTTTCCATACTGTTCTCCATAATGGCTGTACTAACTTACATTCCTACCAACAGTGTTCCCCTTTCTCCATATCCTCACCAGCACACAATATTTTTTGTCTTTCTGCTATAAGCCAATCTAACTCTTGTGGTTTGAGCTGCACTTCCCTGATGGCTAGTGATATCGAGCATTTTTCCAGTTGGCCAATTTTCTTCATGTCCGTTCTTTAAAATTATCTTTTTCTTGAAGATTTGTGATTTGTTTCTTTTAACTATTTATCTTTTACAGACCATATGTATAGCAAATTTCTCTCAATGTGTGGCTATCTTTTCCACTTCTTAAAAAATATCTTTTAATGCCCAAAAGTTTTTTGATAGTATTCCATTTAATATGTTCAAGTCGAGGATGGGTGTTCCAACTTGCAATATGCTTCTAGTCTTGAAGAGATTCAGGAACCCAGGGTGCTTTTCTCTCGGCTAAGCCACCTCCTTGGATTTTGTTCCGTGTGTGGTTGAAACAGCTCCATCCACATGCCAATGGCAGAGAAAATTAAGAAGGGTGTGCACACAGGCTCTGTTGACTGAAATAATCAGCATCTGGTCAGAAAATCCAAGTTAGAGTTTATGCAGCATGTCTGGGTGAGGGCTTCCATTCAGAGGCATCTACATGGGCTGTTTCATAGGCTTTTGTTTGGTTCCAGGTTTTACAGTTTCTCTTACACAAGGTGGATGTGAAATGAGTCATATTACACATGACAGATTCAGTCATGGCTATCAATCACACAAAAAGTCAAAGAACCACACCTGGCAATAGTTACAGACTCTGTTACTGGTTAAAGGGGGTACACTACATTCCCACACTCCCTTGTTGTCTGCCTCTAGGGAGAGGCAAACAATGGGGCTGTTAATGATTCACCCAAGGGAGCCAAGCAACATTTTTTTCTACAATAGTCTTAAGGCATAAAAAGCTTACTCCTTAAGGCACAACAGACTTTCCTTGGTCACAGAGTTTGCTGAAAAATAACGGCAGCATCTGTGAGGGTCACAGCATGGATAGTTTGCTGGCCTCCACCATCACTACACTACCTGCATCCACAGGTCCACTGCAGGAAGCCTCTGCGCACACTGAGAGGAGGGAAACTGGTTCATAACCCCATACCCTACTGCAACCAAGTAGACAAAGAGGCTCTGGCTGAGCAACTACCTGCTCTCTTTTTCACTCTGGGGAAGGGCAGAAATGAAATTTATGGAACGTCACTGTTTTGCAATGAGCTCCAGAAGTGGCCCCAAAGGATCAGATCAAACCAGAAAGCAGTCCTTCATGTTAAGTGCTCAGTAATCAACTGAACTGTAAAACAAGTTTCATAAACAACAAGAGATGGACAGCAACCAAGTTTACTTGAATGGGAAAGATAAGGAAATCCTTTCTGTTTTATCCCTAGAGGAGAGTAACTTTGTGAGGACCACTGTGCCTTTTCCTCCTTGTTTTTGCCTTCTTCAGCCTTTTTCTACGTGTAAAGTTCAGTTCATCAGATTTCTAAACCTTCACATGCGAGGGTGTCCAATTAATGGGTTAATAAAAGCCAACTTGATTTTTAAACTTACTGTGTTTTTGAATTTTTCAAATTTAATTCCAAGTTTAGATTTATGTTTATTTGTTACACAATCAGGTGGTTTTGAACTCCAAAAAGAATAAAATTGAGAAGGAGACAAAGGGTGAAAACCTAAGTAATTACAGAGAACATGGTTGAGTATCTCTTATCTGAAATGCTTGAGTTTTTGGGTTTTGGACTTTCTTAGATTTTGGAATATTTGCCTAGAGTTTATGAGTCAAGAGTACCATCAATTAGATCTTTAAACTAAACTTGTTAAAATTTTGATTTTTCTTTTAAACAGATCTTAAATCTATAGCCGACAGGCCCACCACAGTCACCTCTCCCTCTTCTATTATTTGGATGACTTTGAACGACTGCAGTGACCTCTTCCTTCTAGGTGTGATGCAGAGGCCTGGTGATTAGGATTCCAATTAAGATGTCAGCATCCCACATGCAGGACACTTGGATTCAATGCCCACCTCCGGCTCCTGATTCCACCTTCCTGCTAATGCAGACCTCGGGAAGCAGCTATAGTATCTCATGTAGTTGGGTCCCTGCCACCCATGTCAGAGACCTGAACTGAGGTCCTAACTCCTGACCTATCTCTAACTGTTCTAGGCATTTGGGGATTGAACCAATGAATGGGAGTGTGTGTGTTCTGTCTCTATCAAAGTAAATTTTAAAAACTTTTTAAAAAATATTTATTTATTCAAAAGACAGAGTTAACAAAGATCAGGAGAGGCAGAGAGAGAGAGAGAGAGAGAGAGAGAGAGAGAGAGAGAAAGGAGGGAGAAAGAGAGAGAGAGATCTTCCATCTGTTGCTTCACTCCTCAAATGGCCACAATGGCCAGAGATGAGCCAAGTGGAAGCCAGGAACCAGGAATTTCATCTAGTTCTCCCACTTGGGTGGCAGAAGCCCAGGCACTTGGGCCAACACTATGGCTTAGTAGGCATCCCATATGGGTGATGGTTTTGTGTCCTGGCTGCTCCATTTCTGATCCAGCTCTGTGCTATGGCCTGGGAAAGCAGCAGCAGATGGCCCAAGTGCTTGGGCCCCTGCACCCACATGGGAGACCCAGAAGAAGGTCCTGGCTCCTGGCTTTGGATTGGCTCAGTTCTGGGTATTGTGGTCATTTGGGGAGTGAACCAGTAGATGAAAGACACCTCTCTCTTTCTCTCTTTCTCTTTCTCTTTCTCTTTCTCTTTCTCTTTCTCTTTCTCTCTTTCTCTTTCTTTCTCTTTCTCTTTCTCTCTTTCTCTTTCTCTTTCTCTCTCTTCCTCTTCCTCTTCCTTCCTTCCTTTCTCTTTCTTTCTTTCTTTCTTTCTTTCTTTCTCTCTCTCTCTCTCTTTCTCTTTCTTCTTTCTTTTTCTTTCTCTCTCTCTCTCTCCCTCTCTCTTTCCTTCCTTCCTTCCTTCCTTCCTTCCTTCCTCCCTCCCTCCCTCCCTCCCTCCCTCCCTTCTTTCCTTTTTTCTTTTCTTTTCTTTCTTCTCTCTCTCTCTCTCTCTCCCTCCCCCCCCACACCTCTGCTTCTCTGTAACTCTTTCAAATAAATAAATAAATCTTTTAAAAACAATCTCTTCAGGGTATTGGATGTTTGATGAAAACCAAATACAGTCTCCCCTCTGCTTTAGCAGAATGGAGTTAGGATGAGAGACTCTGGTCTGGTTAAACAAAGGCTTATTAACCGTTTCTGGATATAATTGGTTTTCTGTCACTGTGCGGTTTTCATTTCCGTTATTCTCATTCTGTCTCTCACTGGGAAAGATGGGGGAACTAATTCAAGCCACTGCACCCCACGACACTGCACGTTAAAGAACTCCTGAAAAGGCTGCTCCAGAGAGTGGTGCAGAGTGTTCCTCCCAGGTTCTCCGAAGTTTCTGTGAAGTGGAATGGCCAACTATGGCCAGCTACCCACAGCGTCTTATGACCCTTTACTTGCTAGTAAAGTTTGGAAAAAGGCAGCCGCTCCTGGACTCCACGGCCACCCTGATCAATTTCCACGTATTGATCAGTGGTTGAATCTCATTGTAAATCCTCCAAATTGGCTCCAAAGTTATACGTCAGCCTGTGCTCAGACACTCTCAGTGGCAAGGACAAAGTCCCCGATCTGGAAAACAATGGAGGTTCCAACAAGGTCTGCCAATTCTTATTCAAATCATGAAGCCCCCCCCCACCTCCCTCCTACCCCTCTGCTCCATTCCCACCATCCTCCCCCGTGTCCCCGCACTCTCCTTCCCTGCCTCCTGCTACTTCCATCTCCTGGAGCGACCTCTCGGTTGACAGTTTCTCTTCAAAGACAACAGGAGACTCATCCCCTCTTCATCGCTGCTTCCGGTCCCGTATTCAAGGCCTTGCTCCTCTCCTAACTCTGCTCCAGGTTGCCCTAAATCCCGGTTTGCAGCAGCCCAACTGCCTGTTCTTGGTTTATGCACCTTTCTCTACTGCTGACTTTTACGAATGCAAAACTCAAAATCCTCCTTTCTCTGATGAACCACAAGCCTTGACTTCTCTAAGCGAGTCTATCCTTCATACCCACCTCTCAATGTGGGATGACTGCCAACAGCTTCTTTTAAGTCTTTACTTCAGAGGAGGGAACACATCCAATTGGAAGCACAGAGGCTCTCCTAACCCCCACCCCCACCCCCCCCACCGGAACGGTGACTGAATGGAGGCAGCCTCTCCTACTGGTAGGTCAGAGCATTAACCACCTATCACCGTCATCTCCTAGCCAGGATTAGACGGGCAGCATGGAAACCTATTAACCTAAGGTCATGGAGGCTGTCCAGGGGCCAGAGAAGTCCCCCAGGACTTTCTTGGAAAGGATCTAGGAGACTTATCTAACATACCTCCGTTCTATCTCTCAGCCCCAGAAAACACCTGGGCCTTCAATCCGGCTTTTGTCTCCCAATCAGCCTCAGACGTCCAGAAAAAGTCATAGAGGTTAGACAGTTTCACTGGCATGAACGCTTCTCAATTGTCTGAGATAGATCGAAAGGTGTACAATAACAGGGGTGCTGGAAAACACAAACATGTAACTGTACATGTGGACAGAACAGCTGAGACGAGTCCAAGTGACAGTGGCCGCCTTTCAAGAGGCAGGCTTTGGATCTAGGCAACAGAGTGATGTCCCCTCACTACAAATGGACAAAATAGGAAGGCTGAAACCAAGATTAAACAACCCTACAATAGGAAAAGAACACCCAGACCTGTCATTACTTCACCATGTTTATTTTATTGGCAGCTCCGGACAATTCCTCCTGCTTACAAGGAACCAAAAATCTTCTGTCCTTACTATAAAAACTAGGATACTGAGTCTCCAAGAGAAAGGCCTAACTGCGCTGCCCCAGGCCACCCACCTGGGTTGTCAGCGCTACCGAGGTAAGACAGCACTCTAATGTCCAAAAAGAGGCTCTTCTGCAGATCCCCACTCCGCTCACCACAAAGAGAACTTCTGGGAGCAGCTGGCTACTGCCAACTCTGAATCTCGAGTTTTGCTGAGATAGCCAAGCCCCCGTATTCAGTCACAGCTTGAGGTGATCAGCTCCGTCGTATGGACAGAGACAGAAGAGCAGGCATTCCAACAACTCAAGGGGACACCTGCTAGTGGCCCAGCCTTGGCCCTGCCAGACATCTCTAGGCCCTTCCATTTTTTGTTTGTTTGTTTTGCTTTTTGCTTTATTTTTTACAGATAGAGTTAGGCAGTGAGAGAGAGAAAGAGAGAGACAGAGAGAAAGGTCTTCCTTCCATTGGTTCACCCCCTAAATGGCCACTATGGCCAGCACCGCGCTGATCCGAAGCCAGGAGCCAGGCACTTCTCCTGGTCTCCCATGCGGGTGCAGGGCCCAAGCACTTGGGCCATCTTCCACTGCACTCCCTGGCCACAGCAGAGAGCTGGCCTGGAAGAGGGCAACCGGGATAGAAGATAAGCCCTGTCATTTTCTCTGTGGATTTGGTCAATCTCTTCCCGTACTTCAAGGATGGAAACCAAATTACTAATCCAGCCTCCTATACTGCCCTACAGGGTTTTTATCTCCACCCAGGAAACCCAGTTAAGGCCTATTATAATGATGTCATTTTAATTGCCCATACTGGGATTGTGTGACTACTGCCACCAGCTCATGGTTGGGCAGAAATTAGTTTTTGGAGAGGATAAACCAAGTGTTGCTGTACGCGAGGGGACAGGTGCAATCCAGCCTTCATTCAAGTGGCTCATCCTGATTAAAACATGTGGAGAAGTGGCCTGACCTGGGGCATACGTATGCATAAGCCTTTCCCTGCCAGAGATCCTGGGTCCAGGTTCCTCATACAACAAAGATTTATTCTCCACTATTCAACAAGAAAAACTCATTGGTCTTTTAGCAAGCCCAAATACTGACACCCGCGTGGTACCCCCAGCACCCAGACCCATGCCAGACTCTGGGTTACCCTCTGGTAAGCCCTTCCTCCCTACAGCTCCCAGCCTTTTCACCATTCTACAGGAAACACATCACCTCCCAAACTACACCCAGCCCAGTTTAGCAAGAGATTGTTGGTTCTGTCTCCAAGTCAGATTGTCTTATTACACAGGTATACAAAGCCCTCACCAGATAATAAATTCTAGTATTCCATGTTCCTCTAGAAAACCTTCTCTATCCCTTGGATCTATCCAAGGAAATGCTTCTTGCATATTTTCATCTGATTACGACTTTCTTAACTCTCCTGACCCTAATACTTACATGTCAGAATATATTCTGTTTGTCACCCACTTTTCTGCATACTTTGTTACAAATATAGGATTTTTAACGGAATATACTCAATATTTCTTCCCCTTTAGTTGAAAACTATCACCCTCCTAATAATTCATGGTTTGCTTGCACAATGGGTTCGACCCACTGTATCAGGTTTCTCTCAGATGCAGAACCTGTAGCCCCTTTCTTATGTGTATCAGTACATGTGTTTACTCAGGTGTACACCTGCTCTGGTTTGGAGGGTGGGCCTACTTCTCTTCAATTCTCTCACTGGAATAAATAGAGCAAAAGGAGCAGACCTCCTGGTTGTCTCAATCCTGGTAGGTTTGGGACTTGGTGCAATGGCTGCCCTAAGTACTGCTGCCCTAGTGCAAGAAGAAATGGGTCTCACTCATCTAACTAAGGCCACTGACATGGACTTAGGTCACCTTCAGTATTCCACTGAACACTTCTACTATCAGGCCAGTTCTCTTGCTGAAATGGTGCTGCAAAATACAAAGGGGCTGGACCTCCCGTTTTTGAGCCAAGGCAGCCTATGTGTTGCACTGGGAGAACTTGTTGTTTCTATGCTACTCAATTAGGAGTTATAAGTGACTCCCTCCAAAAGGTAAAAGAAAATCTAGAAATTTGCCATGAAGACACACAACGATGGCATAATCATATGTTTAACTGGAACCCATGGCTGATCACCCTGTTAACTGGTCTTGTGGGACTGATTGTAGGCCCCTGCATTCTTAACTGGTTACTTAACTTCACTAGACGTCGTACAGCTTCTGTTAAACTTAAATAAATGCACACCTGGTACCCTGCTCTAAATAACCTTCCTGATCAATGTGATGATGTGGCTGAATCACAGATTTGATTACTGTCAATACACAAAGCAGGTAACAAAATACAGAGGACATTGCCTAAGTGCTTCTGGGGGGCACACCCCCCTGAAATTTAGGAGCATGGCAGCAGTCCTGTCTCCGCACAAGCAGAACAGGAATGCGGATGCCGAGGCAGCAGGGAGATTATTGGGCTTTAATTGGCACCGGGTGTTTTTGGGCACCTGTAGACTTGTGAGAGCAACTAAATGGACCTTTCTGGGAAGATACACATCACCGTCCTGTTTTCTGTCATGGGTCATCAGACTGAATAAAATTGATGTATAACCTTGCCTATGTGCTTACTTGCATGTCTAGTTGTTTGGACCCTAAAATAAAAGGAGTCATGCCCTGTCTCATCATTGGCAGTTCACAACAATGAAGTGACACCCTGATAGTAGGGACTCCATTTTACACACAAACCAGGCTGTTTCGCAGAACATGGAAATCCCCTAGCTTGATCGCTCAAGCTTAAAACAGAAAGGCTTCAAGTGGACTGATGTCAACATTCTAATTGGTGTTGTCAAGACTATAACTGACATTTGTTGCATGTATGATTTAGGTCAGCTTGACCTTAGCACCCACGTATTCCCCTCCCCTCCTTGTGGTTTTTGCCTTTATAAACCCTGTTACTTTGAGCTTTGGGGTTGAGAGTTCTTAAGGGCAGGAGCCCACTCTCGACCACCACCAATAACGGACTCTAAATTTCATCAGTGTGTGGTGCTCCTCTGTTTGCACTCGCTCAGGCACAACACTATATGCTGCTTTAGATGCATCCCAGAAGCTCTTATATTTGGTATTTCAATATCACTAAGTTTAAGTATTTCTTAATCTCTCATGATTTTTGCTTGGTTCCATGAGTTATTTAATGGTATACCTTTCTATTTCCAAATACATTGTCTGCTTTTAGCAATTTTTAAATTAATTGCAATAAAGACCACAGCAGTAGGTATTTTCCCCCCTCCCTTAACTCTAGAACCTTTTCCTTGAACTGAATCTTTCTTCAACTCTCTTCTCTAAAGCAAACGGGACATTTCCAAGGTGGTTTGTTCTTGCCTGTGACATCTGGCCCCTAATCCACCTGACACAGGCAACACATACTTGAATCCAATAATGTGTGGCTTCAAGACTCAAACTGCAAATCATGCCACCAAATACAAAATTTTGAGCCCACAAGACAGTGCACTGCACATAGTACTGGTAAGAACATTCACTGAAGGCTCACCAAATGCCAGGCACAGCACTTCATTTCTAATTTATTCTTCATAACACCACCACTGTGGGTGCCCATTTTGCAGACAAAGAAACTAAGGCACTGAGAAGTTGAACAATTTTCCCAAATCATACAGCTTCAAAGGGTAATACCAAGATCCCAGAGATGTGCTATACAAACACTCAAATGAGCTTTTTTGAACAATTCCACCATTGAGTACTTCATGGTCAAAATGGAATTTGTTGCCACAGGGTCATGCATTCACATAATCTTCTTTAACTTTACATAACACATTTAAATTTATTGAAAATCCTCAAATTATTTGGAATTATCTACATCTTTTACTATTTCACATTATCTGTGAAGAATGACAAGATTGGTAAATTCTTATTTCAGCTGCTACCTGCCTTTTGGTATCAGCTGTTTTGGTATTGTCTTTGTGCCTTCTAACCACATCCTTGTTTTTAATATTTCCTGTTCATGCTATTACATCTCAGGAAATAGACTTATCTAAATTACTTAACATAACATAATCTTCTCCAAAAGTCACTTTCTGTTGCTTCTGTCATCAAACTTTGCATTTTTTCATAGCAGATCTAATTGTCCAGAACTAATTACATATATTTATATTTAAATTTATTTTCATGTTTTTACTTGAAAGTCAGAGAGCCAGAAATGGGCGGAGATTTTCCATCCACTGGTTCACTCTCCAAACGCCTGTTAACAGCTGGGGCTGAGTCAGGCCAAAGCCAGGAGCCAGGATTTCCCATGTGGGTGGCAAGGACCAAAGAAATGGTGCCTCCTGGGCACATTTTAGCAAGAAGCTCGATCAGAAGTGAAGCTGGACTTGAACCCAGCTACTCTGAGAGAGGATGCAGGTGTTCCAAGGTGTATCTTAACTGCTGTGCAAAAGGCCTGCCCTAAATTACATGCAATTTTAACTTTAACTGTATATTTATGCTCCTATCCCTAAAAATTAAAAGGAAAAGAAGAAACTGAATACATATGGGGTATATTTTACTAGTATTATTCAGTTTTGCTAGACAATTTATATTTTTAAATCATTGATGGTTACTTTTTCTCAATTAAAAAAGCTGTTTTACTTATTTGAATGGTAAAGACACACACACACACACACAGACAGTGAAAGACAAAGACAGAAATCTTCCATCTGCTTATTTACTCCTCACACATACACAATAGCGGAAGCAAGGCCATTCTAAGCCCAGGAACTCAGTGACGAATCCCACATGGGTGGCAGAGGCCGGGCTACTTGGCCCGTCACCTGCTGCCACCCAGGGCATTAGCAGGGTGCCAGAAATGCACGCAGGTGCTCCAAGCAGCATCTTGAGCTCTGTACAGCACATCTACCCCTCATTTTCAAAAGTTTGTGCAGTTTTTTTTTAAACTTTTAATGAATATAAATTTCCAAAGTACAGAATATGGATTACAATGGCTTTCCCCCCATAACATCTCTCCCACCCGCAACCCTCCCCTTTCCCACTCCCTCTCCCCTTCCATTCAAATCAAGATTCGTTTTCTATTCTCTTTATATACAGAAGATCAGTTTAGCATACATTAAGTAAAGATTTCAACAGTTTGCTCCCATACAGAAACATAAAGTGAAAAATACTGTTTGAGTACTAGTTATAGCATTAAATCTCAATGTACAGCACACTAAGGCCAAAGATCCTACATGAGGAGTAAGTGCACAGTGACTCCTATTGTTGACTTAACAAATTGACACTCTTGTTTATGGCATCAGTAATCACCCTAGGCTCTTGTCATGAGCTGCCAAGGCTATGGAAGCCCCCTGAGTTCACTGACTCTGATACTTTTTAGACAAAGCCATGGTCAGAGTGGAAGTTCTCTCCTTCCTTCAGAGAAAGGTACCTCCTTCTTTGATGACCCATTCTTTCCACTGGGATCTCACTCGCGGAGATCTTTCATTTATTTATTTATTTATTTTTTCCCCAGAGTGTCTTGGCTTTCCATGCCTGAAATACTCTCATGGGCTTTTCAGCAGGATCCGCATGCCTTAAGGGCTGATTCTGAGGCCAGAGTGCTGTTTAGGACATCTGCCATTCTATGGATCTGCTGTGTATCTCACTTCCCATGTTGGATCATTCTCTCCCTTTTTTATTCTATCAGCTAGTATTTGCAGACACTATTCTTGTTTATGTGATCCCTTTGGTTCTTAATCCTATCATTATATCAATTGTGAACAGAAATTGATCACTGGGACTAGTGAGATGGCATTGGTGCATGCCACCTTGATGGGACTGAATTGGAATCCCCTGGTATGTTTCTAACTCTACCGTTTGAGGTAAGTCAGCCTGAGCATGTCCCGAATTGCACATCTCTTCCCTCTCGTATTCCCACTCTTATATTTAACAGCAATCACTTTTCAGTTAAGTTTCAGCACTTAAGAAGAATTGTGTATTGATTACAGTATTCAACCAAAAGTATTAAGTAGAACAAACAAAAAAACTACTAAGAGGGATAATGTATCAAGTTGCTCATCAACAGTCAGGGTGAGGGCTGATCAAGTCACCATTTCTCATAGTGTTCATTTCACTTTAACAGGTTTCCTTTTTGGTGCTCAGTTAGTTGTCACCTATCAAGGAGAACAAGTGGAATTTGTCCCTTTGGGATTGGCTTATTTCACTCAGCATAATGTTTTCCAAATTCCTAACAGGGATCACTTTTCAGTTAAAATTTAAACACCTAAGAATAATTGTGTGTTAATTACAGAGTTCAACCAATGGTACTAGAACAAAAAAAAAATCACTAAAATGGATAAAGTATTACATTGTACATCAACCGTCAGGACAAGAGCTGATCAAGTCACTGTTTCTCACAGTGTCCATTTCACTTCAACAAGTTTCCCCTTTGGTGCTCAGTTAGTTGTCGCCGATCAGGGAGAAAATATGATATTTGTCCCTTTGGAACTGGCTTAATTCACTCAGCATGATGTTTTCCAGATTCCTCCATCTTGTTGCAAATGACCAGGTTTCGTTGTTTTTGACTGCTGTATAGTATTCTATAGAGTACATGTCCCATAATTTCTTTATCCAGTCTACTGTTGATGGGCATTTAGGTTGGTTCCAGGTCTTAGCTATTGTGAATTGAGCTGCAATAAACATTAATGTGCAGACAGCTTGTTTGTTTGCCAATTTCATTTCCTTTGGGTAAATTCCAAGGAGTGGGATGGCTGGGTTGAATGGTAGGGTTACATTCAGGTTTCTGAGGAATCTCCAGACTGACTTCCATAGTGGCTTAACCAGTTTGCATTCCCACCAACAGTGGGTTATTGTCCCTTTTTCCCCACATCCTCTCCAGCATCTATTGTTGGTAGATTTCTGAATGTGAGCCATTCTAACCGGGGTGAGATGAAACCTCATTGTGGTTTTGATTTGCATTTCCCTGATTGCTAGTGATCTTGAACATTTTTTCATGTGTCTGTTGGCCATTTGGATTTCCTCTTTTGAAAAATGTCTATTGAGGTCCTTGGCCCATCTCTTAAGTGGGTTGTTTGTTTTGATGTTGTGGATTTCTTGATCTCATTGTAGATTTTGGTTATCAACCCTTTATCTGTTGCATAGTTTGCAAATATTGTTTCCGATTCTGTCGGTTGTCTCTTCACTTTCCTGACTGTTTCTTTTGAAGTACAGAAACTTCTCAATTTGATGCAACTGGCCTCCCAGGGAGGAGTATGGGTCAGCAGCAGAGCAGGCTGGATATCATAGATTGATGGTTCATTCTTGCCTCTGTTAGGTAGGAAGTCAGAAATTTAGCACATGTGTGTGTGAGACAGGCCTAAAGTCCAGCACCTAGTGTGCAAGCTCCAGAAGCCCAGCATCTTGCACTTCAAAGTCCTGCTCAGACCCTGATCATCTCCCAGGTCCCAGCCCTTCACCCAAGGAAAGCTCCCAGGAGAATTCTCTGTCCTTAGGGCCAAAAGGGTTACCTGAAAACATGGGGCAATAAAACCTTCACAGACACCCTAAGGGAAGCCCCTCTGCTCTGCCCTGTCCCAGCAAATCTGGGGAGGAATTTGCTAATTTCTACCCAACAACCCTTTGCTAGGACTTCGCATCCTTTGTCCAGGAGGAGAGGGAGACATGGGTAAACCAACTCCCTTAAAAACCTAGGGAGTCCAGGCCGGTGCCGTGGCTCACTAGGCTAATCCTACACTTAGCGGCGCCGGCACACCGGGTTCTAGTCCTGGTCGGGGCGCCGCATTCTGTCCTGGTTGCCCCTCTTCCAGGCCATCTCTCTGCTGTGGCCCGGGAAGGCAGTGGAGGATGGCCCAAGTGCTTGGGCCCTGCACCCCATAAGAGACCAGGATAAGTACCTGGCTCCTGCCATCGGATCAGCACTGTGCGCTGGCCACAGCACGCCAGCTGTGGCAGCCATTGGAGGGTGAACCAATGGCAAAAGGAAGACCTTTCTCTCTGTCTCTCTCTCTCACTATCCACTCTGCCTGTCAAAAACAAAAACAAAAACAAAAAAACAAACAAAAAAAACCACCACCTAGGGAGTCCAAACAGACTGAGCTCAGTCCTCTGCCTCTCAGTTGAGCCACTTGCTTGGCCTGCCAGGTGTATTCTATCTATTCAACCGTGTAACCTCGCTCTCCCCCAGTCTGAGCAACTGGGTGCTCTTTCTGTCCCTTCCACTCTGAGGGATGCTCTCTCTCCAAGAAAGTCCTATCACTCCCCTCTCTGTCTCATGCCTGCATTCTTTCTTGGTGAAGACAAGAGCCCCATGGCTTCCAGGGCCTTTCTTCCAGTGACACCTCTACTCTGTGTCAGTGAAGTTCAGGTGACTCAAGTTGACTGGTAACACACGATACACAAGATTCTATTAGCCAAGTTGGTAAAACATTCATGCTTCTTCTAAGTACTTGAAAAAAAACATTAAGTTCTGATTACCAGGACAGGGCACCCTACTGACAACTGCAGCCCAATCAAATTTTACATTTTTCATCATTAGTCTAATACATTTGGAATCTAATCCCATACATGTTTCCCAGATTCTGGCCTATACAATTTTCTGTGATCCTTCAAATCTTTTCATGTATAGATTATTTCCACATGGGTAGCATCTTGTACTTTCTTCTCTGGGTTATTGCTGTAGGTTGAAAACTGTCTCCTGGGAATTTTACCTGTTAAAGTCCTAAACCTCAAAATGTGGCCTTGTTTCAGATAGGGTCTTTTTTTTTTTTTTTTAAGATTGATTGATTGATTGATTGACAGGCAGAGTTACACAGTGAGAGACAAAGGTCTTCCTTTTTCCATTGGCTCACCCCCAAATGGCTGCCACGGCCGGCGTGCTGCGCCGATCTGAAGCCAGGAGCCAGGTGCAATCTCCTGGTCTCCTGTGCAGGTGCAGGGCCCAAGCACTTGGGCCATCCTCCACTGACTTCCTGGGCCACAGCACAGAGCTGGACTGAAAGAGGAGCAACCGGGACAGAATCTGGCGCCCCAACCGGGACTAGAATCCGGGGTGCCCGGTGCCGCAGGCAGAGGATTAGCCAAGTGAGCCACGGTGCCGGTCAAGATTTATTTATTTATTTGAAAGGAAGAGTTACAGAGAAAAAGAAGGAAAAAGAGAAAGAAAGAGAGAGAGAGAGAAAGGTCTTCCATCCACTGGTTCACTCCCCAAATGGCCACAACGGCTGGAGCTGGTCCAGTCAAAGCCAGGAGCCAAGTCTCCTACATGGGTGCAGGGGCCCAGGGACTTGGGCCATCTTCCACTGCTTCCCCAGGCACATTAGCAGGGAGCAGGACTGAACCAGCACCCATATGGGATGCTAGCACTAGGGCTGGCAGCTTTACCTGCTATGCTACATGCTGGCCCCCAGATAGAGTATTTAGAGAGGTAATCAAGTTAAAATAAAGTCCGTTACAGCTTATTAAACCACAATGTCTGGTATCAGTATAGAAAGGGGGTACCTGGCAAAAGACATGCACTCAGGATGAAAGCCACAGGAAATCAATGGCAGAGTTGTTTCTAGAAGCCAAGGAACACCCAATATTGCCAACAAATGAGAAGCTGGGGCAAAGGCATGGAACAGCACGCAGGTGACTTGCGTGCATTTTCTCATTTAATCGTCACAACATTTCCATGAAGGCATGTTAAAACAGTATCTTCAGACAAAGACATTTAACAGAGTTTGAGCATAAATGCATGTGAGGCACTTAGCACAATACCAACATCAAAAGTGGAAGGTGAGGGGAAGGTGTGCAGCTCTGGAAAGAGCAAACGGGCTCGAAGGAAACAAATGGAAGGTCAGACAGTTTGGGACTGTTTACGCAGTTTCTCAGTCCTGGGACAGTAGTTCGTCTTCCTCCTGCGGTGGAGCTCCCTCAGAGGGTCAGCCCTGAAAAGGCTCTGCCTTGAGTTAGACAAAAAAGCTCCAAAAAGTCCTCGCGCTGCATCTGCTGTGTCTTCAACAACCTCGTTTATAATAATCTTCACATCAACTCTGGAGGTTCCAGTGAGTCCCCACACATTTCTGTTAAAAATTTAAGTTAGCATGTCATCCTGCACATTCTAAAAAGATTCATTTATCTATCTATATATTTATCTATCTATTTATTTGAAGGGTTGAGCAACAGAGAGGGATCTTCCAACCCCTGGTTCACTCCCTAAATGGCCCCAACAGCTGGGTCTGGGCCAGGTTGAAGCAAGGAGATGAACTTCATCTGGGTCTCCTACATGGGTGCAGGGGCACAAGCACTTGGGCCATCTTCCACTATCTTTGCAGGCACATTATCAGGGATCTGGATCAGAGGCAGGGCAGTCAGGACTAGAAACGGCACTCTCATATGGGATGCCACACCAGCCCCTCCTCTAGTTCTTTATACTGAATATTATACACCACAAGCCATAGTTAGCTCACTGTGCTAAAAACTTCAAAACCTGTTACAGTCACCCTTCTATTATGGTACCCAATATTCAACATCTCCTCAACTCCCACCCCACATAATCCTTCCCAACTTCTAGTAATCACTATTTTGAATCTGGATAAAATATACACATTTTACATATGCATACAATTTTTAACTTCAACATACCAGAGAGAATATGAGATATTTGTCATTCTCTGTCTGGCTTATTTCATTTAACACTTTGCTGCAAATGTCAGGATTTCATTTTTATGGCAGAATAATATTTCACTGTGAATAGACAGCACATTTTCTTTATCATGCTGATGTTGATCACATAGCCTGGCTACTGTGAACAGTTCTGCAGTGAACACAGAGGTACAAGTATCTTTTCCATATGCTGCCCACAGAGAATCTCCTGATATAAACATAATTCAAAAGAAATGCAAGAAGTCAACTTTTTAAACTGTGTATATATAATTTCAGATCATATTACAGCTCATTTTTATGAAAATAAAATGATAATTACGCTGCAAGTGTTTATGGAAAAGGTTTCTGCCTTTGTTACATATTAAAATTAGTGGTTCATATGTTAGAAGACCAACAGAGCACTGGTAATAATAACTTCTTCTCCATATATTAGAATTTCCTATTCCAGGGGCTGGTGCAATGTCAGCATCCTATATGGGGGCCATTTCATGGCCTGGCTGCTCCACTTCCTACACAGCTGTCTGCTGGGAAAAGAGTGGAATATGGGCCACCTACTTGGGCTCTTGAATCCATGTAGGGAACCCAGAAGAAGCTCCTGGCTCCTGGCTTCAGATTACCTCAGCTCTAGCTGTTGTGGCCATTTGGAGAGTGAACCAGAGGATGGAAGACATCTCTCTCTCTCTCTCTGTAACTCTGCCTCTCAAATAAATAAACTGTAAACAAAAAATTCTTATTCTAGAGTGTGTTCAGAGAATTCATTAGGTAACAAAACATTTAATGCATTTCCAATTCAAGAACAATGAACATCCTGCATTCTAGGGTGTGTTTGAGGCCCCAGAACTGTGACTGCTGAGTGTGCCACTCCTCTTCAACCATAACTTTTGGTGCTATACTACCCACCCCAACATTTTGTGATTTGTTCTGCATCTCTATATCATGGCATTTTTCAACATTCTGGAGACATTTGATTATTTTGGGTGTGTTTAGTCAAATACCACACACTTGGCTCTCAAAACAAATGTTTCCATTTGGGAAATCAGTGAGCTTCCCACTTTCTCCCTTTCTCCATATCCTAGCCAACACATGTTATTGCCTGTCTTTAATTTTAGCCATCCTGGTCGACATGAAGTGGTATCTCAGTATAGTTCTTTTTTTTTTTTTTTTTTTTTTGTAAAGATTTTACTTATTTATTTGAGAGGCAGAGTTACAGACAGAGGGAGGGAGAGACAGAAAGAAAAGTCTTCCTTCTGTTGGTTCACTCCCCAGTGGTCGAAATGGCCAGAGCTGGGCTGATCCAAAGGCAGAAGCCAGGAGCATCTTCTGGGTCTCCCACACAGGTGCAGAAGCCTAAGTACTTGGACCACCTTCCACTGCTTTCCCAGGCCATAGAAGGGAGCTGGATTGGAGGTGGAATAACTGGGACACAAACTGGTACCTATATGGGATGCCAGTGGTAGAAGTGGAGGTTTAGCCTGCCACACCACAGCACTGGCCCTCGGTGTACTTCTGATTTGCACATCTTTAATGACAAATGATATCAAACATCTTTTCATGTGCTTAATTCGCATGTGTGTATCTTTTTGTAGACTTGTCTATTTAGAATCTTTACCTATTTTTAGTTGGTTTACCTTTATTATTGAGTTCTTTTTTTTTAAAAAAAGATTTATTTATTTATTTGAAAGAGTTACACACAGAGAGAAGGAGAGGCAGAGAGAGAGAGAGGTCTTCCATCCACTGGTTCACTCCCCAGTTGGCCCCAACAGCTGGAGCTGTGCCAATCTGAAGCCGGGAGCCAGGAGCTTCTTCCGGGTCTCCCAAGTGGATACAGAGGCCCAAAGACTTGGCCACCTTCTACTGCTTTCCCGGGCCACAGCAGAGAGCTGGATTGGAAGTGGAGCAGCCAGGACTAGAACTGGTGCCCATATGGGATGGCTGTGCTTCAGGCCAGGGCATTAACCCGCTAAGCCACAGCACCGGCCCCTATTATTGAGTTCTAGTAATTCCTTTTATTTTAGATACAAGTCACTTACCAGATATGTGATTTGCAAAGATATTCTTCTTTCTGTATTTTCTTTTTGCTTCCTTGATAGGGTCCTTTGAAGTACAAACATTCTGAATTTTGCCGAGGTCTGGAGCAGCCACTCAGTGGTTAAGACACCCAGGTCCCGCGTCAGAATGCCTAGTGCCTCCCCAGCTCTGCCTGCATCTCCAGCTTCCTGCCAAGGCAGACCCTGAGAGCCTGCAGCTGACAGCTAACGCGATCAGGTTCCTGTCATTTACATGGGAAACCTGGATTGAATTCCCAACATCCATATTATTCCCCACTCAACTTCAGCCACTGTGGGCATTTAGGGAGTGAAGCAGTGGATAGGAGCTTGCTTTTCTCTTGCTCTCGCGCTCTCTCTCTGTGTTTGTGTGTGTGTGTGTGTGTGTGCTTCTGTCTTTACCTCTCTGACTCTAAAACAAAAATAAAAAATTTAAAGTTGGTACTTCTGTTCATCTAAACACCATTAGGTATCTGACAATCTGAATCGTTGAAGAGGAACTTTTAAATAAATGGTGTTGGGGGCCGGTGGGGTAGACATTTGACCTGGTAAGTCATTGCTGGGGATGACCAGAGCACCAGAGATCTAGTCCAGGCTCCACTCCCAATTCTAGCTTCCTGGTAATCTGCTCCCTGGGAGGCAACAGGTGATGGCTCAAGTAGATGGGTGCCAACTACCCATATGGTAGACCTGGAATGAGCTCTAGGGTCCTGGCTTCAGCCTGTCCTAGCCCTGACTCTTCTGAGTATTTGAAACAGCAGATGGGAGATGTTGCTCTCTCATTCTCTTTCTCTGCCTTTCAAATAAATAAAACTAGTGCTGCTAGGACAACTGGCTAATCATCTGGAAAATGTAACATACAGACATCCATATTTCATACCATATACAAGAATAAAATCCAATTGGGCTACGGATCTGTATGGAAGAAATAAAACCATTCAAGCTCTGATAACAAATATGAGTAGGTCTTTATCTAACTTCAGTGTGGGGAATGACTTTCTAATTCTGACTCAAAATTCAGTTGTTAGAAAAGATCAATAAATCTGACTAGTTAAATGCTTAAATTTGCATGATACAAGGATCATAATAAAAGTCAAAAGACAAGTTATAATCCTGAGAAACCTTAAAAATTGGGGAATAAATGAGCAAAACTCAATAGGAAAATAGGAAAAAGAGTAAACAGAGAATTCAAAAAAAGAAAATTGGCTTTCAAACATGTAAAAAGTTCAAATTCACTCATAATCAGAAAAATGAATATTAAATCATTCTGAAATACCATTTCTTACCTGGAAGATGTTAGACTGGAAAAAATGTTAAAAGTATAGTCGGACAACACATTCTGTTGGAAAGACTATCAGGAAATACAGAGTTTCAGACATTATAGGTAGGAATGCAATTGGTACATCCCTTTTGGAGACAGATCAGATAAGAGTTATCAAATCCAACAATCCCATTTCTAGGAATTTACTAAGGAGATAAACCTCCAACAACATAAAAATACATAACACACAAAGTCATTGCAGTTTTGCTATTAATTGTGAAATATTGGAAGGAATCCACAGAAGAATGGTTCAATCAACTACGACACATCTGCACACCACAGGAATAGGCACCTGCACAAAACAATCAGGACGATCTTTGCAAGTGGATATGGAATAATTTCCAGGACATGGGGTTAAGTGAAAAAAGAGTCCCAAAGATTTTTTTTATGATATTCTCTCTGTAAAGTCACAAAGAAGAGTTATGAAATGCAAGTGCATGTACTCACAGGGCCTAAGAAACACAGGAAGATTAAATCAGAATCTAGAGAGACTGGATAGAAGGAATAGATGAGCAAGGGGTAGAAATAGGCAGGGAGAACAGCATCATCGTAGCAGGGATGAGGAGGAAGTGAAGGAGCTAAGAGCCTGATGCCAGAGCCTGACTCGCCAATGGAATCCAGGACTCCAGAGCTTGCTAAGAACAAAATGCATCTGGAGCAGTGTGTGACACAGAGCAAGCACTCAACCAATCCAGGCCGGCGCCGTGGCTCACTAGGCTAATCCTCTGCCTTGCGGCGCCGGCACACCGGGTTCTAGCCCTGGTCAGGGCACCGGATTCTGTCCTGGTTGCCCCCCTTCCAGGCCAGCTCTCTGCTGTGGCCCGGGAGTGCAGTGGAGGATGGCCCAAGTGCTTGGGCTCTGCACCCCATGGGAGACCAGGAGAAGCACCTGGCTCCTGCCATAGGATCAGTGCGGTGCGCCGGCATCCCATTTACAGAGTTAACCAAGTTAACCAGCAGATGGACGACCTCTTTCTCTCTCTCTCTCTCTCTCTCTCTCTCCCTGCCTCTGCCTCTGTCTGTCTGTAGCTCTGCCCTTCAAATAAATAAATAAAAACTTAAAAAAAAAAGATAATACTGATCCAGCCTGCGAAAGCAGTAAAAGATGGCCCATGTCCTTGGGCCCCTGTACCCACGTGGAAGACCTAGAAGAAGCTCCTGGCTCCTTGCTTAAGATCAGCCCAGCTCCGCCACTGCAGCCATTTGGGGAGTGAACCAGCAGATGCAAGACCTCTCTCTCTCTCTCTCTGCCTCTGCCTCTACCTCTGCCTCTCTGTAACTCTTTCAGATAAATAAAAAAATCTTTAAAAGAGATAATACGGATGTTCCACAAACTTTTGGAAGACCTCTTATATTTACCAAAAGAGCTAAAACAATAAGAAAAATTACAGTGACATATGAATTCCTAAATAGTGGCTCACTTGGTTAATCCTCTACCTGCGGCGTCGGCATCCCATATGGGCGCCGGGTTCTAGTCCCAGCTGCTCCTCTTCCAGTCCAACTCTCTGCTGTGGCCCAGGAAAGCAGTGGAGGATGGCTCAAGTTCTTGTGCCCCTGCACTTGCTTGGGAGACCTAGAAGAAGCTCCTGGCTCCTGGCTTCAGATCGGCGTAGCTCCAGCTGTTGCGGCCATTTGGGGGGTGAACCAACAGAAGGAAGACCTTTCTGTCTCTCTCTCTCACTGTCTAACTCTGTCAAATAAATTTTTTAAAAAAGAAAGGAATAACACAAAGGAAAAGATGAATAAATTCCATTATAAGTGGTCATTCGGATGAACGATTCAGAGTGAGTCAGAGAAGTCAGCTTGGTTGTGTCCCTTCCACAGGGCCCTCATGCAATGTGAAACAGGATCACCACCAGCACGGAACTCCTCACAGCTGTGGCCCCGCGACGCAGACCCACCAGCCTCCAAAACCATGAACTTAAAGAACCTCTTTTCTTTAATGATTACCCAGTCTGTGATATTCTGTTACAGCAACAGAAAACAGACCTGGGCAGGCTGATGGTTACATAAAGTCATGGCAAAGATGTGGATGGAGCAACAGCAAAAGCTATGACACCGCTGATGGGAGTCTAAATTGCTGTGTTGACTTTGGAAACCAATTTGGCTTTCTTTGTGAAAGCTGAGAAGGATGTGCCCTGTGATACAGTGATTCCATTTACTGGGCACATTCCCTGGAAAAACTCCTACATTTTTGAGCACAAAAAGGCAAACCAGATTGTTCAAAACTGTATTTTTAAAACAGCAGAAGTCTGGAATCAAGATTGCAATGTGAGGCCAGCACTGTGGCACAGCTGGTTAAAGCCATGGCCCACAGCATGAGCATCCTATACGGACGCTGGTTCAATTCCCTGCTGCTCCACTTCCAATCCAGATCCCTGCTTACACACCTGGGAAAGAAGTAGAAGATTGCCCAAGTCCTTGGGCCCCTGCGCCCATGTGGGAGACCTGGAAGAAGCTCCTCGCTGCTGGCTTCTGCCTGGCCCAGCCCTGGCCATTTTGACCATTTGGGGAGTGAACCAGCCATTGGAAGATCTCTGGCTTCCTGCCTCTCCCTCTTTCTCTGTAACTCTGCCTTTCAAACAACAAAAACAATGACAAAGATTTTTTAATGTAATTATTTTATTCAAAAGGCAAACTTAGAGAGGCAGAGACATACTGAGAAAGATCTTCCATCCACTGGTTCACTCCCCAAATGGCTGCATCAGCCAAAGCTGGACCTGACCAAAGCCAGGAGCCAGGAGATTAATCTGTGTCTCCCATGTATGTTCAGGGTCCCAAGGACTTGGGCCATCTTCCGCCACCTTCCCAGGTGCATTAGCAGGGAGCTGGATCAGCAGAAGTGGAGCAGCCGTGACTCGAACAGGTGCCCATATGGGATGCTGGTGCTTTAACTGGCCACACCATACCAATGGCCCCAAAATAAATAAATCTTCAAAGAGAAACCCAAAAAACAAAAAACAATGCCTGATTTGTACCTGAGACTTGACTTTAGTTGGAATGAGGTCTGGCAAATATATCCTAAATATAAAGCTAAATTTTTCTTGCAAAACATGACTCTAAATGGTCTCATTGCTCATTTTTATTATGAAATAATTTTAGGCTTACCACAAAGTTGCCCAATAGTACAGAATATGTCTATGTTTTTTACCCAGCTTTCCCTAGTGTTATTGTCTTACATAACCAATGAACAATGATGAGTACTAGGACAGTAATAATGATGATAGAATACTATGAACAAGGCCACAGCTCTAACTCAAACACTGCTAATTATCCCACTGGGCCAATATCCAATCCAGGGTGCTATATTTTTCTTACTACCAAGTCTTCTTAGTCTCTTCTAACCCATGACAGTCCCTCAGTCTTTATCTTCTATGACTTTAATAACTTTAAGGAATGCTGTTTATTTTATACAAAGTAGCTCAATTTTGTGTGTCTAATTTTCTCACAATTACACTGTGTATATGCATTTCTGGCAAGACAATCACCAAAGTTATGTGTGGTATTATGTTCTTGGTGCACTATCCAATGGACCATGTTGTACTGGTAATGCCTCACTGCTGGTGATGCTGGCTCTGATCACTTGGCTAACGGATAAAAAAAAAGTCATATTTTATGTCCTTTTATGTCTCAAAGAAAAACTAATAAATTATGAAGGATGTTTGGTTGTCACTTTAATGCGCCAACAGAAAAGTACTAAATTAAAATAAATGAATGTACAGACACACATGCATATGTGTACATGGCATGTACATACTAAAGAGAAGATAAATCCCACTGTATTGGTTACTAGCACAATAATACTGCATACCACATCTCTTAAATCTCAGAGACTTAAGACAAGCTTATGGACCTTTGTGCAGGCTGAGGCAAGTGTGCTTTAGGTTATATGTTCTCTAGATTTGATTCTAGGCTTTTCTTTGGGTTCAAATCTACTCTATACTTTTTCCTCAGTCTCTGGACCAGCAGCTACCTAGGGGTATGCCCTTCCAGGAAATGATCACAGGAACACTTAGAAAAGTATCTCTTCTTCAAGCAAAAAACTGTCACAAGGCCCCTTCAACCTGTATTGTATCAGCCAAAGTAACTCACAGGAAATACAATCCATCAAGCAGTGAAAATGCAGGACTGAATACTTGGGAGGTATGAAGAGACTAAGAGGAGTCACGTGTCTACCGGACTAACACTATTTAAAAAAAGGAAAAGTGCTATGAAGTTCAAAACACAGTTAACACACAGTTTTAATGCCTAAAGTAACTACAGAGGAAAACATGTGTTCTACAGTGAGGGAGAGTCTGAGGATAGTGGCTAAACAGTAAGACAAAGCGAACAACCCTCAGATAACAAATACTGTATGGTGGAATGAGAAGGTGAGAAGGTCATGCCAAGATAGGCGCTGACAACAGAAACTGCCTGGCAACAGGCCATGATTGGATGGCTTCGAAACCACATGACAGCAGAGCCTGACTGACAACAGGTCATGATTGGATGGCTTTGGAAATCACACCACAACAGAGCCTGACTGACAACAGGCTGTGATTGGATGGCTTTGGAAACTGCCTGGCAACAGGCTCTGATTGGTTAGGGCATAGACCGCCCCTTGACTGGATTGGCTGCCTTGGCTATATAAGCAGCTATAGCAACTGAAATAAATGAGTCTGCAGGCTGCTTGCCTCAGGCCTGCTTTCACCCAACTCCCGGGGTCTGTATGGTGACTCTGTGCCTCTTGCCTCCACCACGCTCCTTCTCTCAGAAACGAATCCACAGCAACAATACTGTTCACACAATTCTAACATCTCCTCTTTTCCTTCCATTTATTTATACTTTTCCTTTTTCCCACTTAAAATGATTTCAAAAAGCTATGTACTTCCTCATCTATTTCTAACTTGCTTCAAAGAACATTTTGGGCATAGAGTAAACCATGACCTGTTAAAATACAGATGTATTTAACTTTTAAAATGTATCTAGTAATACTAAATAACACAAAGGTTTGTTTTGTTTTGTTTTTAAATTTATTTATTTGAAAAGCAGAGCTACAAAAAGAGGGGCAGAGGGAGAGATTTTTTTACTCACTGTATCATTCCCCAAAAGGCAGCAACAGCTGCAGCTGGGCCAGGTTGAAGCCAGGAGCCCAGAACCCCATCCAGGTCTCCCACATGGGTGGAAGTGGCCCAAGTGCTTGGGTCATGTTCCAGTGCTTTATTAGGGGCATTAACAGGGAGCTGGATCAATAAGTGAAGCATCCAGGACTCAAACAGGCACTCATATAGGATTCTGGCTTCCCAGGAAAGCTTAACCCATTATATCACAAAGCTGACCCACCAAGTTCTAATATAAAACATCATCCACCAAAAGAGAGAAAAACACTGTTCTTCAAGAGACATTGCATCTCTCTTCTCCTTGAATACATATTTCCATTCTTTTTTTTCCCTTAAGACTTCCCAGGCAGTGGCTTTACCTTCTACACCACAGCGCCAATCCCAGGAATTTTTTTAAACAAGGTTTACATGAGGCCAGCACTGTGGCACAGCAGGTTAAAGCCCCTGGTCTGCAGGACTGGCCTCTCATTATGGGTGCTGGTTCATGTCCTGGCTGCTCCACTTCTGATCCAGCTCTCTGCTATGGCCTGGAAAAGCAGAAGACGGCCCAAGTCCTTGGGCCCCTGCACCCACGTGGGGCACCCGGAAGAAGCTACTGGCTCCTAGCTTTGGATCGGCGCAGTTCTGGCCATTGCAACCATCTAGGGAGTGAACCAGTGGATGGAAGACCTCTCTCTCTCTCTCCCTCTCTCTCTCTCTGCCTCTGTCTCTCTGTAACTCTGCATCTCAAATAAATAAATAAATCTTTAAAAACTATATTTTTAAAAAAGGTTTACTTATTTATCCGCAAGTGAGAGTTAGAGAGAGGGAAAGACAGAGAGAGAGAGAGATCTCCTGTCCACTGATTCACTCCCAGATGGCCACAACGCCCAGTACCAGGCCAGGCTGAAGCCAGGAGCCAGAAGTGTCATCCCAGTCTCCCTTGTGGGTGCAGGGGGTACAAGCACTTGGCCTCCTGATGTTTTTCTCAAGCCATTAGCAGGGAGCTGGATTGGAAGTGGAACAGCCAGTACTTGAATCAGCAGCCATAAGGTATGCCAGCACTCCAGCTGGAGTCTTTACCAGCTAGCCCACATTGCCGGCACCAAGGGGCAGGCATTTAGCTTAGTGATTAAGACACCTACATCTTACAGCAGAGCACCTGGATTTGATACCAACCTCTGGGTCCTAACTGCAGCTCTCTGTCAATGCAGACCCTGGAAGGCAGCAGTGATGGCTCGAGTACTTGGGTCCCTGTCATCCACGTGGGAGACCTGGATGGAGTTCCTGGCTCCTGGCTTCAGCCTTGCCTAACCACTAGCACTGCAAGCACTTAGGGAGTGAAACAGTGGGTAGGAGCTTGGTCTATATCTGAAAAAAAAAATTATCACTATAATCCAAAGTAAATAGTCAATCAAAAAGTGCAACCGTATTATTCTTTTAGAAATAATTATTAAACAATTATTACTTGCTAACTGTCAGAGAAGCAGAGAAGTGAACACTTGTTCCTGGCCCAGGGATACCTGGAAAGCTGACCCTGAAGTTACCTTCTTCAGCACTAACTCTCAGAATATACTGATAGATGTGTTATGTTGTGCACACTGTACTTCTTCTATGTGAGCTGTATCTAGCTGTCTAGATGATTTATTATATAACCTTTCCCTGATGTGATGCAGCTGCCATGAAGAATGCTAGTAGGTCACACACACCCTGGGGTACAACATGACTAACAGGGTATAACACAGCAAAGAGCAGACAGCTGAGCAGTCTCCCAGCGCCGAGGTTGTCCCTCTCGCTGGACCTTCACCCCTTGTCACTGAACATAACCCATGGAACAAGAGTTCTTGGAACCTGTACCTGGCAAATTGCAAGATTTTTTGCTAACGGTGGTGCTTGCATGCTTATTGACCTATCCAGTATTCTTTGAACAAAATCATTAAACTGGTATTAGAACCATGTTATGATTTGTTCATCTTTCCATCAATTCAGATTGTATCAGAAGTGTGCAACTCATGTGAAGATCTCTGATTCCATGTGACAAAACCAATGTGTGGTAAGAAAATGGGCAAGGGATAAAAACTTTTGATGCTTGAAAAATTGCTATGCCTAGCATTTTATGGCCATGATTGAGAACGGATATTATCCATTTTTAAAGTTTTTATTTATTTATCTTTTGTTTTATTTGAAAGCAGAGAGACAGAGAGGGAAGGCAGAGGGACAGAGGCTTTCCACCGACTGCTTTACTCCAGAAATGTGTGCAACAGCCCGGCTGTGGCCAGGAACTTGGAACTCAGGCCATGTCTCCCAAGTGGGTTTGGGTACCAAAGCACATGAGTCATCATCTCCTGCTGTTACCAGAGAAGCAAAGGGTCCTTGTCTTCACGCAAGAAAGAATTCAGGCGTGAGACAGAGAGCAGTGGGAAGCAAAGTAGCAAGGTTTATTAGAGTAGGAACATCCGTAAGGACGGATGGGCACCTCTCCAGACAGAACCTGAGAGAGAGTGCATAGTTCACATTTAGGCTGGGATTTTTAAGGGGATGGGTCTTGCCTTCCTGCCTTTTCTCTCCCCCTCTTGTTCTTTTCCTCTTGAAGAAGGACTTGTTGGGTGTAAAAATGAAACATTCCTTTCTGAATTTTCCCCCTGAAGTTGTCAGACAGGGGAAGCCTGGCCAGCGTTGGTCAAGGGGGCTTCTCTCTAGGGTGCCTGCCTTAGAGGAAGGTAGAAGGGGCAGGACTCCCTGGAAGGTCATCAGGGTCCAGGCAGGACTTTAAAGTGCAGACACTGGGCTGCACCTGGAAGGTTATGGGGTGACTTTGAAAGGCAGATGCTGGACCGCTGTAGATGTCAGTTCCATAGGCCCTGTCACACACACATAAGCTCCTTTCTGACTTCCTACCTCCCAGGTTTTGCATGTGCAGGAAGTTGGAATTGGGGCAGAGCCAGTCTGAAATCCAGACAATGCAATATGGGATGGGGATGTCCCAAGGGGTGTCTTAACTGCTGTATCAAACACTGACCCACAATAACTGATTTCATCAGTGTAATTTAGCAAACATTCATTTATTCACTGAGAACTGATTAATGTATTGAAAAAGAAAAAACAACAAGCTGAGGAGACACAGGCTTTAATGTCATTCTAAGGTCAGTGCTTATGGAAATAGAAATTAAACCACAGGCAAAGACAAAAGAAAGGAGGAGCCAAAAGTTCTCAGGACAGCATCTGAAACACAGACTGATGCTTACTGCCACCCTAACATACTGTGTGGAGAAAGGAAAGGCACCACAATTACAGGGCCACCCCACTGAGACCTGTTACTTAGCCAACGACCCAAGGTCCGACTGGGAATGTGCAGACCATGACAGATGCCCACAGTATCACATTACAAAGAAACTGGGCTGTTTTTTTGAAAAATATCAGCAACTGTCCAAGGAATCCTCATAGTCTTGGGTCCAAAGACAACTATCAAGATGCAGCAATGTCACTGTGGGTCCTGCACGATAGAGTCTGCATGGGTTGAGCATCCTCATTATGGAAACAAACTGCAGAGTCTTTCTATCCATCCTGAACCCGAGATGCACCAGCAGCTGAGTCGGCGGTCACTCCAACACGAAAGAAACATCCACTGGAAATGCATGTCTTCATGAGACATTTGTCCCATGGACTATTTCCGACTTGTCATAAACCAGTTGTAAAGTTCAGCATCAAATCTAGGTCATCTTTGTCAACAATGACCTTTACCTGAGCTGCATACTCCTGGAAAACAGCATTCATTTAAGAATCTCTCTACTCTTGTGTGTGCATGCAAACCATTTACTGCAGAAACCTACTGTTCCCAAGATGGTTTAGCTAAAAACCAATGGATGGCCTCTTTGTGTACCTACGACAAGGCCAACCCAGCCCTCCAAACTTATATTCTTTGTCTTGTAAGGGATTATCTGAACTGTTTGCACTTGCCAATCCTGAAAAAAATGACTGCAAACCTAACTTGACCAAACAGACTTTTCTCCTTCCCTTGGGACTCTGAACTTTGGCATACCCTTGACTTTAAATTAGCACTGGAATGTGGAACAACCAATGACTCTTGCAGAATTAGCTGACTCTGAAGAAACATCCAATAACATCACCTGTTTGATGCACCACCTGCTGATCCTGTCCCCTGAGGCTCTGTTAACCTATTTACAGAAGTGAAGTGATCTCTCTTTCGCAATTCTTTCTCCCCAATAACAAAGCCCTCCCCTTATTACAATGCTCATTTTTTTTTTTTTTTTTACAATGCTCATTTTTAAAAGAAGTCTTTCCTTATCTAAGTCTGGATTTATTTTATTTAACATTTCATAGCATAACCAGGTAGATGGAGACAAGGAAGTTTTATTATAGTGAATGTCAAGTATTTGAACTGTTTCTAAAATAAACATCAAAAATGCCATAGTAATCAATCATCAAAAATTGATTTTTAATGCAATTTTAGCTTTCAGCTTTTTCAGTCAACAGATTGGGAAACAACTCAATTGCAAAACATGTGTTACTCCACCATCAGTCACCAGGGTCACCGCTTCCCTGCAGTCAGCACTGAGGTTTGTAAATGTACCCTTCCTGCAGCCCTGGAGGTTTCCCTCTTCTAGCAGTGCACCAGAACAGGTGCCTGCTAGCGGCAGAGAGCAGACAGAAAGCGGGACCTGGACAAGCAGGGCCCATGCGACACCTGGTGCCAGCATGAAGCCTTGACTCAGGAACATTCCAAGCAGGTCTGTGTTGAGAAAAACGATACAGAGAAGTTGAGATCTGAGGGCTCATTTTCTTAAAACTAACTGCGAATGGCTCCTCGTCTGTCTTCCACAAAGCAGCTAGCTTGCGGTTGCTACCTGCTAGTGTTGAGAGAGCCTCCTGCTTCAGGCTTACCAACAACAGGAAACAAGCAAAGGTGGCCAGGTTTCCAGCTTCCTGCTAATACACACCCTGAAGGCAGCAGTGACGGCTCAAGTAGTTTAGTTCCTGCCACCCATGAGGGAGACCAGAATTGAGTTCCTGGCTCTTGGATTTGGCCTGGCCAAGCCCCAGATGCTCTAAGCATTTGGGGAGTGAACCAGCAGTAGGAAAAAGCATCTCTTGCTTTCTCACCCGTCTCTCTCTCTCTCAAAAAACAAAGGGCAGCTGGGTCAGACTTTAGACTCAGATCTGGAATGAAGACAAGGGTGCCTTTCTTTATGGAAACAAGGTGAGGTATAGAAAAGCATGCGCTAAAGACAGTGTTCTGGGGAAGCAAAATATCACTGGTTAATATTTATGCAATATGAACACTGTGTATATTTGAATTCTATTTGTTCATCATTTCTCTGTCAGTTAACTTTGTATTTTGCAGTTACTCCCAGAATCTCTGCTTGTTTAAATACAAAATAAAGATGTGGCCTAAGGGGCTATTCTGTTCATGTTTTTATTTTTACTAGAGAGGGCCTCATTTATTCAGTGCATGTGAATTTTGCCCATGGGCATTTGTGTGCATGTAGAAAAGAATAAGTAGGTAAATATTTCTATTTGTGGTCCTAACCTAGCAGAGATAAAACAAATGTTTATGACTAAGAATGCAAAGGACTGCTGGAAAGTGAGTGCCTTGTATCTGAAATATGAAGACATTCAAGATCCAGTTTAATCTACTGTATTATCATGTGTGTGTTTTCAGATTTACTTATTATTTGAAAGTCAGAGTTACAGAGACAGAGGGAGAGACACAAAGAGAGGGAGAGAAAGTCCTTTCATACAGTGTTTCACTCGCCAGAAGGCCACAACCTTCAGGGCTGAACCAGGCCAAAGTCATGAGCCTGGAGCTGCATCCTGGTTTCCCATGTGGCTGGCAGGGGCCCAATCACTTGAGCCATCTTCTCCTGCTTTTCCCAGGCTATTAGCAGGGAGCAGGACTGGAAGTAGAGCAGTCAGGACATGAACCAGCTCCCACATGGGATGCCGGCACAGGAGGCAGTGGCTTTACCAGCAGTGCCACAACACCAAAGCCCATGGTTTGTCCGTCACTGTCACTGATCTAGACCAAGACAGAGGGTGCATGAAGCACCTCGGCCTCTCTGTAAGCGATGACTGAACCCTTCACCATCAACATACCTTAACTCTGGAGGTGGAGAACAGAAACGTTTCTCTAAGATTTTTCCCCAGAAAGTTAAGACTGTACATCAATAAACAACTTCACACTCCATTAGGGAGGATTTTTGCAGAGCTAACTTTATATAGGCAAGCAGGCTGTTCATCTCCCCAAGTCTCTCTCCTATCCAGACCCTCAAGCATTCCCTTTGAGAAAATACTTCGCCCAGTAGCAACTTACTCCTCATGACCCACTTGGAGATGCTCAGCTCATGGTACCCACCCATTTCAAACACGTCGCCAGCTTGACTCAATCACAATGTCCCTGCTTGAAAGAATCCCCTAAGTCACAGAAGTCAGACTCCCAAGCTGTGTAAATCTGTCTGGTTGTGCTTATCCCAAACATTGCTAAAACTCTTCAGAGTTGTGTTTTTCCTTACTGCAGTGAGTCCAACAAAGGTGGCTCTGACTGATCCATGGGTTTTCCAGCAGCCCTCTGAAAAGCTGACACCACCCACTGTGCCTCCGGATCCTGACTGACTGCAGCTCATTCTTCCCCCAGCTTGCCTGCACTGACTCCTCAGCGAGTGCATTTCCTTGAAATAAGCCTCTCTGCTCACCTTGACTTGTGCCTCTTCCTTGGATTCCTTCTTGCATGATCAAGCCCAGCCAAGGGACACCCCAGAATAGTCATTTACCGTGTTTCAGGAAGCTGATGGAAGATCTCTCTCTACATTTCAAACACATAAATGATATATATATATAATATATGCATAATTATACATATATATAAAATATCCTTTCCATATGTATTCCCTATCATCAT
Organism: Oryctolagus cuniculus; assembly: GCF_964237555.1. Taxonomy (NCBI): domain Eukaryota; kingdom Metazoa; phylum Chordata; class Mammalia; order Lagomorpha; family Leporidae; genus Oryctolagus; species Oryctolagus cuniculus. Next base: position 128,056,107 of record NC_091440.1, on the reverse strand, counting down.
CTTAGATCAAAAGTATGGAAGTGGAAAGACACAGAGAAAACAGTTAGCAATGTGAAGATTATCTTTTTCTATATCCTAGCATATGTGATTGACAGGATCACAATTTTAAAATATATATATATTTACATATTCAAAAGTATAACATTGTAAAACAATGTTGAATGAAAAGTCTCCTTCCCAGTTCTGAGATAGCTGGGACCATAAGAAGGCTCTATTTTAAAAAAACTAAAAAGGGCCAGCACCGTGGCGTAGCAGGTAAAGCTGACACCTGCAGTTCCAGCATCCCAAATGGGTGCTGGTTCTACTCCTGGCTGCTTCACTTCTTCTTTTTTTTTTTTTTTTGACAAGCAGAGTTAGACAGTGAGAGACAGAGACAGAGAGAAAGGTCTTCCTTCCGTTGGTTCACCTCCCAAGTGGCTGCTACGGCCCAAGGACCCGGGCCACAGCAGAGAGCTGGAATGGAAGAGGGGCAACCAGGACAGAATCCGGGGCCCTGACCGGGACTAGAACCCGGTGTGCAGGTGCCGCCCAGGCGGAGGATTAACCTAATGAGCTGCAGTGACGGCCGAGTCCTGGCGGCTCCACTTCCAATCCAGCTCTCTGCTATGGCCTGGGAAAGCAGAAGATGGCCCAAGTCCTTGGGCCCCTGCAACCACGTGGGAGACCGGCAAGAAGCTCCTGGCTCCTGGCTTCGGATTGGTGCAGCTCCTGCTGTTGTGGCCAGTTGGGGAGTGAACCAGCAGATAGAAGATTCTCTCTCTCTCTCCCTCTCTCTGACACTCCATCTCTGTATAACTATGACTTTCAAATAAATAAGTCAAATAATAAAAACAAAAGACTGACAATAACAGGCATGCATTTCTCTTTTCTTACATAGGCCTGCAGATCACTGATAAGTTTGCTGCAGACTGGGGCTCGGGTGAACACATCCTGGGTTTCAGACTGGGTTCGTTCTGCTCCCCTTGTCTTATTCTAGGCCCATGCCAAGGAGCTAGGACTTTTAGCAAATTAGGACTATAGGAAGCAAACCAACAGCCACGTCAAATATTTTAAGGCCACTGGCCAAAGCAAGGCCCAGGACCAGGCCAATGTAGTACAACTTACCCACAGCAGGAGGGGGAGAGGAGTAAACACGTATTGAATAAGAACTCAAAGTGTCTCCAACACTGAGTTCTGTTTTCTACCTATATGTACAGGGACACCTGCAGCAGGGAAATTTGTTGGCTTGCAAGTAGCTTAAAATCTCAGATCATTTACAGTTTCTGATTTAAGAAGGGATTAAGTACAGTCAGAAGTGGGGCCAGTGCTGTGGTGTGGCGGATGAAGCCTCCATCTGCAGTGCTGGCATCCCATATGGGTGCTGGTTCAAGTCCTGGCTGCTCCACTTCTTATCCAGCTCTCTGGATGGCCCCTGCACCCATGTGGGAGACCTGGAGGAAGCTCCTGGCTTTGGATCGGCCCAACTCCAGCCGATTGCAGCCATTTGGGGAGTAAACCAGCAGATGGAAGATCTCTCTCCCTCTGCCTTTCTGTGACTCTGCCTTTAAATAAATAATAAACAAATCTTAAAAAAAAAAAGGCAGAGGAAACAATGAGTATCTGAATGTCATGGGAATAATCTGAGGCTGAGGCAGGAGGCAGAAGACAGTGGGGTTAACTGGAAGCTGAGAAACTGCAAAACTCTCCCTGAGCATGTGTTTCTCCTCTCATCTGTCTCGGCCTCACACCTTAGAGAAGAGCCAAGTGCATAAGGCAAGGCAAGAAAGATGGATAAGGACTAATTAGAGAAACTGAGAAAAAGAAATCCCACTCTAAACAGGTAAGACAGGAACAGAGCAAATCCCCTAAGTCTAATTTCTTGGCTGATAAATTACTTGTCAGAGAAATTTCAAGTACGTGAAAAACTTTACTTGAAAGCTAACATATTGGTACGATAATGCTCACTCATAAGCTGTATGTGTAGACACGGTAATGGCCAGATGGCCTGCATATCACTTAGACAGCCCACAGTCTCATTAAGGGCCCTCCACCCAGTGCCTCCACCAGTGCGGTGGAGGCCTCAGGCCTCTGAGCTGCTGGCTGGTGCCTGCTCGCTCAAGGAGTGAAATTTATTATAAGAAACTTCTGCTGTTAACACTTGTTTGTCTGAGCCTTGTCCAATTCATTGTTTGAGGTTTGAAAGAACCTGGTCCACACTTTCCTACTTGCAACCCTAATTATACTTACAAGGCCCAGTCTGAAGGCAATGTGCACTCCTAGCTCAGTTCTTTGCTGAGCCGCTGGCCTGGCCTCAGGTGTATTCTATTAAACTTTGTAACCTTGCTTAGCCCAGTCTGGAATAACTGGCCACTCTCAGATCTGCCTGGAGAGACTCTTCTTTCTGATGGATACCCTGCCTCATTAAGCCACACTACCTTGCTTGCCACTACTCTCTGTCTCATATTTGAAATTCCTTTTTCTTACGAAGAAGACAAGATTCTCTGATCACAGGCGTTTCAGTTACGTGCCGGGCCTACACTAAGGACTTACTGGTGCAGAGCTCTCAGCATGAGCTGTAGGTGAAGCCTGGAAATTTTGATATTGTAGTCTCTTTCTTCCTCCTCATCACATCCCCAAATATAGTACAGGAACCAGGAGTGTGGGATGCAGGCATCAGGGCACACAGGAACAGGATGGAGAATCTGACACAGCTCCTTCCAGGAGCTCATTTTTCAGAAGATGCTTCAGGAAGGCTGATCTTGCAACATTCTACCTGGAAGGGACCAGACCACCAGTCAACCAAAGAAAGCTGCAAGAAGCCAGTCTGAGGTTGAGTTCTGTTTGTTGTTGTTGTTGCTTGTTAATAATCAAATCCATGTATTTTTTGCAGGATATGGTTTTCTTTTTTTTTTTAAAGATGTATTTATTTATTTGAAAGGCAGAATTAGGGAGAGGGAGAGGCAGAGGCAGAGGTAGAGGCAGAGAGAGACAGAGGTACTCCATCTGCTGGTCCACTCCCCAAATGACCGCAATAATCAGAGCTGGGCCGATCCAAAGCCAGAAGCCAGGAGCCAGGAGTCAGGAGCTTCCTCCAGGTCTCCCACGCAAGTACAGGGGCCCAAGGACCTGGCTCATCTTCCACTGCTTTCCCAAGCCACCAGCAGAGAGCTGGATGGTAAGTGGAGCAACCGGAACCTGAACCAGTGCCCACACGGGATGATAGCAACATGGGCAGCAGCTTCACCAGCTATGCCACAGCACCGGTCCCTGGTTGAGCTTTTTTTTTTTTTTTTTTTTTTTTTTTTTTTTTTTTTGACAGCCAGAGTGGACAGTGAGAGAGAGAGACAGAGACAGAGAGAAAGGTCTTCCTTTGCCATTGGTTCACCCTCCAATGGCCGCCGCACTGCGCTGATCCGAAGCCAGGAGCCAGGTGCTTCTCCTGTTCTCCCATGCGGCTGCAGGGCCCAAGCACTTGGGCCATCCTCCACTGCCTTCCCGGGCCACAGCAGAGAGCTGGCCTGGAAGAGGGGCAACCAGGACAGAATCTGGCACCCTGACTGGGACTAGAACCCGGTGTGCCAGCGCCGTAAGGCGGAGGATTAGCCTATTGAGCCGCGGCGCCGGCCCTGGTTGAGCTTTACATGCATAGTGTATGCAGACATGCGTAGCTAGAGAAGGAAGGACCCTCCTGCCCCCCCCTTTTCTACATCCTGGACTCATTCCTAGCCCTAGCTGGGAAAGCCCTGGCAAACCACTTTGCAGGGAGGCAGTTCTCTTTAGGCAGCTATACCTACTTACTGTCCCTTTTACTCGTCGCAAGTAAATGAAGCTTTTGTTTGAGCAACTCCTGCCTGAGGCTGATTATTCTACAACATCCCAAGCTGAAGGATCCCTCGTGTCTACTAACAAAACCAGAAATAATAATGACTTCTAACTTGAAGAGAGCATCTTGACAAAGCCTACAGCTAATGCTTCATGAGGGAAGGCCATGACTTCCCTCCAGGACTCCGGGACAAGGCAAGGAGGCCCACCATTGCCACTCCCATTCAACGCTGTACTAGAGGTTCCAGTGCGGCGGGCAGGCAGATGCAGGCATCCAACTGGAAATGAAACTATGTGCACAAGACATGATCTTATATACAGAAAACTATTAGGACTCCACCAAATATAATTTTAAAAACAACAGAACCAATACAGTAATTTGCTTAGGCTGTACAGTATGAAATCAATATACAAAAACCAACTGGACTTCCATATAATAATCTAGAAAATTAGTAACCCTACTAACAGTAACACCAAAATGAATAAAATACTTTAGAAAAAAATTAATTAATAAAAGTGAAAATCTAAACTCTGAATATCACAGAACACTGCTGAAAGACATGGAATAAGTGGGACAGTCATGTTCCTTCAAGCAGCTCCTGCTCGAGGAGGATTATCTGGCCACACCCCAAGCCGACGTCTGTGCGGCCCTCCAGTGTCCAGGAGGAGGAGATGGAACGCATTTCTACTTGGGGCTCAGAAGTCCACCGTGTGGCTTCAATCTGCTGCCAGGTCTCTGGTGGATGGTCCCAGGTTGAAGGATTCTCTTGCATAAAGACATTTTCACCCAGTTCAACCAGGAGCTCCCAAGGCCCCTCCACCGTGGCTGGGCCTGCTGTGAGGACTGTACCAACAGGATGTGCTGAGTATGAGTCTCTGCCTCGGGCACATTTGGGGTTGTTAGTTTTCAATGAATTCACCCAAAACATAAACGAGAAATCACAGTTTCAGGAATAAGAGATATCCTATCAGAACCACATTTTCGGGGCTGGTACTGTGGCACGGTAGGTTAATCCTCTGCCTGTGGCTCCAGCATCCCATCGGGGCACTGGTTCTAGTCTTCACTGCTCCTCTCTCTGCTGTGGTCTAGGAAAACAGTGGAAGATGGCTCGAGTGCTTGGGCCCTTGTACCTGCCTGGGAGGCCCAGAAGTTCTTAGCTTCTGGCTTCGGACTGGTGCAGCTCCAGCCATTGTGGCCATTTGGGGAGTGAACCAGCAGATGGAAGACCTTTTTCCCTGTCTCTCCCTTTCACTGTCTGTAACTCTACTTCTCAAATAAATACATAAAATTAAAAAAAAAAAAAAAGAATCACATTTCGTCTTACATAAATACACTATTTTAAGAAGTTTCACTTGCCGGCGCAGCGGCTCACTAGGCTAATCCTCCGCCTAGCGGCGCCGGCACACCGGGTTCTAGTCCCAGTTGGGGCGCCGGATTCTGTCCCGGTTGCCCCTCTTCCAGGCCAGCTCTCTGCTGTGGCCAGGGAGTGCAGTGGAGGATGGCCCAAGTGCTTGGGCCCTGCACCCCATGGGAGACCAGGAGAAGCACCTGGCTCCTGCCTTCAGATCAGCGTAATGCGGTGGCCATTGGAGGGTGAACCAACGGCAAAGGAAGACCTTTCTCTTTGTCTCTCTCTCTCACACTGTCCACTCTGCCTGTAAAAAAAAAAAAAAAAGTTTCACTTGAAGAGTTGGGACTGGCTAATCAGAAAAGTGCATGCTAAAGGAAAGTGAAATATGTGATGCGTGTGGGTCAGAGAGGGTATTTTAAAATCTCTTTTAAAACTTCATCATTGGGGCCGGCACTGTGGTCTAAGAGGTAAAGCCACCGCTTGCAGTGCCAGCATCCCATACGAGCACCGGTTCGAGTCCCAGCTGCTCCAGTTCCGATCCAGGTCTCTGCTGTGGCCTGGGAAAGCAGTGGAAGATGGCCCAAGTGCTTGGGTCCCTGCACCTGCGTGGGAGACCTGGAAGAGGCTCCTGGCTCCTGGCTTCAGATCAGCCCACCTCTAGCTGTTGCGGCCATTTGGGGAATGAACCAGTGAATGGAAGACCTTGCCATCTCTCTGTCTCTACAGAGAGTATAATAATAAAATTATTATTAATTTTTTAAGGTAGAGAGACATCTTGTATCTGTAGATTCACTTCCCAAATGCCTGCAGCAACCAGAGCTGGGCGAGCCTGAAGCTAGGAACTCAGAACTCCATCCGGGTCTCCTGTTGAGTGGCAGGAACTCAATTACTAGAGACCAGCTGCCTCCGGGGATGCATATTAGCATCTGAATCGGAAGCAGAGCCAGGACTTGAACCCAGGAACTCCATATGGATTGTGGGAATCTACTTGGTAACTTAATCACAGTGCCAAATACCCACTCCCATAAAGGGTTGATTCTAACCAATAATCTAAAGAATGAAGACAGGCTTAGGGTTAGCATTGCAGCATTTCGGAAGAAGACACTACCTGTGACGCAACCGGCTGCTCCATTTTTGATCCAGCTCCCTGCTAATGGCCTGGGGAAAGCAACAGAAGATGGCCCAACTGCCTCGGTCCCTGCCACCTACTTGGAAGACCCAAGGGAAGCTCCTGGCTTCGGCCTGGCTCAGCTCTGCCACTGTAGCCACTTGGGAAATGAACCAGGGGATGGAAGATCTCACTCTATCTCTCCCTCTCTCTCTGTACCTCTTTCAAAAAAATAAATAAATCTTTTTAAAAAATCCACTGTGAAGTTTAAAAAATATTGTATTTTTATCAGCATTTATAAAGTTGTAAAGATAAGACCAACTTCTAAAGTCTTCCAAGCCTTCTGCATAGCAGCAATAATTCAAACTTTTTCCCTTGGACACTGGGGTGATACGGACAAGAGAATGCTTCAAAGCACTGGCTCAGTAAAACACTTCAATCTTCTGCAGGATTATCTCCACTGTTCTCACTGGTAGGCAGCCACATCTATGGACAAAAATCAACCTTCATGCCTTGTTCAATGTTTTACAAATCTTTTTCTGAATGCCTGTTTATTGTGTTGTGCCTGAGTGAGTGCTGACAGAGGAGAGCCATACAGTGATAAATTCTGGGGTCCTTTATTGCTGGTGGCCGAGTGGGTTCACGCCTCAAAGAACTCTCGACCCCAAAGCCCAAAGCAATAGAGTTTATAAAGACAGAAACCACAAAGATGGGAGGGGGAAATACATGGTTGCTAAGAACAGGGAGGAATACATGGTTACTAGGGTCAAGCTGACCTAAGGCCTACGCGAAACTAGTATCAATTATAATCTTGACAATCGCAATTGCAATTTTAACAATTTCAATTAAAATCTTGACTTTAATCCAGGAATTGACCTAAATCATATGTAGGACATAGACAAATTACAATCTTATCATTAACCCAGGTGCAGCCTATCTGTTTTTAAGCTTGAGCAATCATGCTAAGGAGTTTCTATGCTCTGCCAAGTGTGATGTAGTGCACTGTTATTGTCTGAGCTTTTTAGATCATAGTTTCTGACCAGAGTCTCACGGTGCTTTCTCAAGATGGCTCTAAAATGGAGTCCCTACGGTCAGGTGTTACTTCAAATGAATATGCTGATAAAGTTCTTTCAAGCCCACTTCAAGGAACTGCCCGCAGGGAATATCAATCTCCATTCATTATTATGCTTTCAATTGCAAAAACAGAAAACCAAGTCAAAGTAGTTCAACTCCAAGTGCAAAGTACAGATTTGTCACTGTGGAAACTCCTAGATTTCGTTTCAGGTTCTTCAGTTGCCAACTGCAGTGTGCAAGTTCTCTTATAAGCAGTCTTTCTGTCCCTACCCTACTCCCACCCATTTTCCTGTGTAAACTGGTGGTGGTCTCTTTCACTACAGATGGACTTTTCCATGCAACCGCATCCCTTAGCATCCTCATATCACTCTAGCCTCTGAACTGCCAATACAAGCTGCCTGCATTATAGCACCATGGGCTGAGTTCCAGCTGTTCCGCTTCCAAACCAAATCCCTGCTAAGGCACCAAAGAAAGCGGTGGAGGATGGCCCAGATTCCATTACAGCCATATGGGGAGTCAACAAACAAATGAAGATTCTGTCTCTCCGTCACTGTGCCTTTCAAGTAAGTAAGTAAATAAATAAGACCACTTTAAAAAATTGGATCAGTGATCTCAACATAAGAGCTAAAACTTAAAAAATTTAGAGAAAACAAGAGAAAATCTTCACAACCTCAAATTTGGCAAGGAGTCTTAAACATGACGTAAAAAGCACAAGTAAAATAATGAACTAGGTAAACTGAATGTCATTAAAATTAAAAAGTTTCGACATTCAAGGGCATTGTTAAGTAAAAAGAGAAAAAAATGGATCCAACTGGAAACCATTATGCTTACTGAAATAAGCCAGACCCCAAGAGACAAATATCATGTTTTCTCTGATTTGCAGTAGCTAATATTCAGAGTTCAAAAAAATTAATAAAAAAAGTGAAAGACATCTTAGCAAATGGAAGAGTATCTCTCTCATATGGATGTTGTTTTAAGAATAAAAAGAACACTTAAAACCCACCCACCAAAAAAAGACAATAATCTAATTAAGATATAAGGCAAAGGAATTAAATAGATATTTCTCCAGAGAAGACATACAAATGACTAGACACCTTATGAAAACATGTTCCACATCATTAGTCTTTGGGGAAACGTGCATCACAAATCACAAAATATATCGACTTCACATCCATTGTGATGGCAGTAATTTCTTTCTAAAGGAAATAACAAGCACTGGGGAGGGTGTGGGAAATTACTACTCTCATGTATTTTTGGTGGGATATAAAATGGCTCAGCTACTGCGGATAACACTCTGGTGGTTTCACAAAGAGTTAAACACAAAATGACCACATGATCCAGCAATTCCATTCCTTGTTAAATGTGCCGAAGAAATGAAAACAGAGACGAAAATACTTACACAACATTTGTGACGGCACTGTTCAGAATAGCCAACGATGGAAACAACGCAAATATTCATCAGCAGATGAATGTATTAAAAAGTTTGTGGTTCAAGGCAGGCCAACACTGCGGCTCAGTGGGTTAAAGCCACTACCTACAGTGCCAGCATCCCATATGGGTGCCAGTTTGAGTCCCCGCTGCTCCACTTCCAATCCAGCTCCCTGTCAATGTTTCTGGGAAAGCAAAGGAAGAAGGCCCAAATGCTTAGGCCCCTGAACCCAAGTGGGAGGCCCAGAAGAAGCTCTTGACTCCTGGCTTCGACCTGACCAGCCCCTGGCTACTGAAGCCATTTGGATAGTGAGCCAGCAGATGGAAGATCTTTTTCTCTTTCTCTCCTTCTCTCTCTCCTTAGCTCTGCCTTTCAAATAAAGCAATCAATCTTTTAAATAAAAATTGTGGTTCATATGATTATTCCATTGTATAATCAAACATTACACAGCTATAGAAAGGAATGAAGAACTGTTATATGCTACAATGTGGATGAACCTTGAAACATCATGCTTGGGGCAGGTGCTATGATGTCGTGGGTAAAGCCGCCACCTGCAGTGCCGGCAACCCATATGGGCAGCTGTTTGAGTCCCGGCTGCTCCACTTCCGATCCAGCACTCTTCTATGGCCTGAGAAAGCAACAGAAGATGGCACAAGTGTTTGGGCCCCTGCACCCACATGGGAGACTCAGAGGAGGCTCCTGGCTCCTGGCTTTGGATTGCCAGAGCTCCAGCCATTGCAGCCATTTGCGGAGTGGATCATCAGATAGAAGATTTCTCTTTCTCTCTCTTCTCTCTCTCCCTCTCTCCCTCTGTCTCTCTGTAACTCTGCCTTTCAAATAAATAATTTTTAAAAAAAAAATATAAAAAAAAACATCATGCTTAGTGAAAGATGCCAGATATAAAATTTAACTGTATGATTCCATTTATATGAAAACCCAGAATAAAATCTACAGAGATGGAAAACAGACAGGTGGTTTCCAGAGACTGGTGGATGATGGGAAGCACAGCAAAGGATAATGAGTTTTACTTGTTGTACTTTGGGTGATACAATGTGTTGGAACTAGATACACACAGTGGCTGTACAACGTTGTGAATGCATTAAATGCCATTGAACTATTCACTTTAAATGGGGCAGTTTCATTTGTGTGAACTTAATCTCGTTTTTTTAAGAGGTGACATGTCAGGTGAGAAATACAACTATAAAACTTAGGCATAGGGCCAGTGCTGTGGTGCAGTGGGTTAAAGCCCTGGCTGGCAGTGCTGGCAGCCCACATGGGCACTGGTTCAAGTCCTGGTTGCTCCACTTCCTATCCAGCTCTTTGCTGTGGCTTGGGAAAGCAGTAGAAGATGGCCAAGTCCTTGGGCCCCGGCACCCACGTGAGAGACCTGGAATAAGCTCTGGCTCCTGGCTTTAGATTGGCCCAGCTCTGGCCATTGCAGCCATCTGGGGAGTGAAACAGTGAACAGAAGATCTCTCTCTCTCCCTGCCTCTGCTTCTCTGTAACTCTGCCTTTCAAATAAATAATAAATAAATCTTTAAAACAGAAATACTTAGGCATATACTCTGTTAGTTCAGTAACTGTGTGACTAAGTGCCTACAGTGGACAAAGCTGCCCCCAGAACCAAGGGGTCATGGAATTAGACTGAGAAAACCTTTGTTGATTACCTCTGCCCTTAAACATAAGGTAAGAAATATACTAGCAGTGGAGGATGGCCAAGTCCTTGGGCCCTGCACCGGCATGGGAGACCAGGAAGAAGCACCTGGCTCCTGGCTTCAGATCGGCACAGCGTGTCGGCCATAGCGACCATTTGCGGGGAGGGGGGGGGGGACCAACAGAGAGAAAGAGAGAAGACCTTTCTCTCTGTCTCTCTCTCACTGCCTAACTCTGCCTGTCAAAATAAATAAATAAAATAAAAAAGAAGTATACTAGAAAGCACAGTGGTCCCTGCACATCTACAGGAGACTAACACCAAAATTCACAGATACTCAAGTCCGTTATGTAATATGCTATGGAGTCTGCATTCAAACTATGCACATCCTCCCTTCTATTCTAGACCATCTCCATAGCACTTACAACACCTACAACAATGTAAACACTACGTAAATAGTCACCATGCTGAACTATTTAGGGAATAATAATAATGATTTTAGAAGTCTGTACATGTTCAGTGCAGAGAGCATTTCTTCCCAGGTCATTTCGATCCATGGTGACTGAATCTGCAGGTGCAGAACCCCAGAACTAGAGGCTCAGCTGTGAACGGTGCTGTGCAGCTCACGTGTACAGGGCTGGGCTGCCGGGCTCCTTGACAAGGATGTGTGTGAGCTGAGCTCTAAAGGTCTCCAGTCACAGCACAGGCAAGGACATTCCAAGAAGGGAGAAGATGACGTGCCATGGGAACGGGGCACATTCAGGGATGTGGCTCCAACTTTGAAAGCAAAACTAAGAATGATGCGACAGGCAGTGAACACAGCACAGTGAAGGGGAGGATCACACAGAGCCTTGCTCACCTTGCTAAAGATTTTGGTTTTTTGTTAAAAACAACAGCAAGTATAAATGGTGTTTATGAAAACTATGATAAAACCTACATTTCTTTAGCAATTAGTTACATTTAAGCACTTCACTGTCATTTAATCCTTTGAAAAAACTCTATAAATTAATGATTAGTATCTACTACTTTATAAATAAAAACATAATGGTTTTTATGCATTTTACACAACTTCCATGTGATATACACAAGATTTAAAACAGGCAATCATACTAGAATGCTTCTGCACATTAAAGGAAACAACCACTAGGGTGAAGAGACAACCCATGGGTTGGAAGGAAATATTTGGAAATCATATACTGGGTAAGGAATAATATCCAAAATATACAAGGAACTCGAACAACTCAATAACAAGAAAACAAACAGCCCTACTTAAGAATGGGCAAAAGACTTAAACAAACAGTTCTCAAGACAGCTAAAACAGCCAACAGATCTATGAAAAAAAATGCTCAATACCACTTATTACCAGGAAAATACAAATTAAAACCACAATGGAGGTCCGGTGCTGTGGTGTAGTGGGTAAAGCTGCCACCTATAGTGTCAGCATCCTATATGGGTGTGAGTTCGAGTCCTGGCTGCTCCACTTACAATCCAGCTCTCTGCTACGGCCTGGAAAACACTGGAAGATGGCCCAAGTCCTCAGGCCCCTGCACCTGCAAGGGAGACCCGGAAGAAGCTCCTGGCTTCAGATCTGCGCAGCTCCGGCCACTGCAGCCAAGTGGGGAGTGAACCAGTGGGTGGAAGACCCCTCCCTCCCTCCCTCCTTCCCTCCTCCCTCCCCCCGCCTCTGCCTCTCTGTGTAACTCTGACTTTCAAATAAACAAATAAATCTTTAAAAATGAAATAATCAGCCCTATCATTCTTTAAAAAAAAATAATGGGATAGCACCCTGTGTTTAGGGGATTCAAGCAAAGATGAGTCTAAGACATTGACTGATGCTCAAGTGGTTTATTCTGGCATCACTTCATATATATGTGTGTGTGTGTGTGTGTGTGTGTGTGTGTGTGTGTATTTATTTATTTGAGAGGCAGAGCTACAGAAAGAGATAGGCAGAGTGAGAGGTCTTCCAGGCACTGGTTCACTCCCCAAATGGCCACAATAGCCAGAGCTGGGCTGATCTGAAGCCAGGAGCAAGGAGCTTCCTCCATGTCTGCCCTGTGGGCACAGGGGCCCATGCACTTGGGTCATTTTCTGCTGCTTTCCCAGGCCATTAGCAGAGAGCTGGATTGGAAGTAGATCAGCTGGGACTTGAACAGGAGCCCACATGGGATGCCAGTGCTGCAGACGGAGGCTTAACCTACTTTCTGGCACTTTTACAAAACTGATAGCAGGAGCAGGTAGACAGCACGGGACAGACACAGAGGCCAGATGACCAGCTGGGATGTGTCCAGATGGAGATCATTCTCAGTGTTAGGGGGATTCTTACCCCTTTTTTATGTCTGAATTCATTTCCAGACAGTTACCAAGTACTTCTTTCATAAAGACAGTTTAAGCTATTATTGCAAGGATGAGCTTGTCTTAAGGTTTATGAAAGCTGGATTTCTGATGACATGACATTGTCTCCTGAAAATCCCTGCATCATGGCCGGCACCGCGGCTCACTAGGCTAATCCTCCGCCTTGCGGCGCCGGCACACCGGGTTCTAGTCCCGGTTGGGGCACCGGATTCTGTCCCGGTTGCCCCTCTTCCAGGCCAGCTCTCTGCTGTGGCCAGGGAGTGCAGTGGAGGATGGCCCAAGTGTTTGGGCCCTGCACCCCATGGGAGACCAGGATAAGTATCTGGCTCCTGCCATCGGATCAGCGCAGTGTGCCGCCCACAGTGTGCCAGCCACAGTGGCCACTGGAGGGTGAACCAACGGCAAAGAAAGACCTTTCTCTCTGTCTCTCTCTCTCACTGTCCACTCTGCCTGTCAAAAAATAAAAATAAAAAATAAAATAAAATATTTAAAAAAAAATCCCTGCATCAGGTGGTGTCACACTGCTAAGTAGCATGCAGTATCAGCCCTGTGACATGTATGAGGGAGCCTGCTGGCTGTCACTGATCTTACAGACATGACATGTCTCTTCTAGTTCACTATAGGCTCATACCTATTGGAATAGTCATTATCAAAAAGATTAAAGGTACATGTTGGTGAGGATGTGGAGAAAAGAGAAGAAATGTACCCTGCTGGTGGGAATGTAAATTAGTACACTCACTTTGGAAAACAGTATGGAGGTTCTTCAAAAAATCAAACGGAAGGCCTTGTATTCGGCCTAGTGATTAAAATGCCCATTTTCCATATTGAAGTGGTTGAGTCCAAGTCCTAACTCTGGCTCCTAACTCCAGCTTCCTGCTAACACAGACCCCAGGATACAGTTCTATTAGCTTTCTGCCACCCACGAGGCAACCTAGATTGAGTTCCCAGATTCTACCCAGTTGTTGTTGGCATCTGGGGAGTGGACCAGGGGATGGGAACTCTCATTCTCTGCTCATTCTCTGCCCCTCATACAGCAACTAAAAACAGAATTGTCCTCTGATTCAACAATCTGACTTCTGGTACACAACTAAAAGAACTGAAATCACTATGTTGAAGTGATATCTGTATTTCCACACCCCTTGTAGCATTATTCACAACAGCCAAGATACATAAATGACCTAAGCACTCTGTAGCTGAAAGGATAAAGATTTATATATGTGTGTGTGTGTATGCGTGTGTATATATACACCACTTTGTACAATGGAATTTCTTTTTAAAAAGAAAGAAATTATGTTATTTATGACAACAAGAGTGTATCTCCAGCACACTACACTAAGTGAAATAAGCCACAGAAACAAATGGTGCATGATTTCACCTGTGCAGTCTAAAAAGTGAACTCACAGAAGTAGAGAGTAGAGTGGTGCTTACCAGAAGCTGCAGGGCAGATGTGGGAAAGAGGGAAGATGTTAGTCAGAGGGTACAAAGTCCAGTTCAGCATGAGGAATAAGTTCCAGGGATCTGCTGTAGAGCCTGATCACTATAATTAATAATTATGTATATTAATGTATTATAATCACATTAATAATAACACATATTTCAAAGTTGCTAAAAGTAGATTTTAAATGTTCTCATCATGAAGAAATGAGTATGTGAAATGATGGCTATGTTATTTAGCATTATTTAATCATTCCAACATATACATATATCACAGTATCACATTATACAACATAATTATATAAAATTATTTGATTAAACATGAAATAAAAAATATGATGTATGAAACTTGATTTAATTCTGGTTATGAGTGGGGAAAAACTGCAGTAAAGGCTTTGTTGACACCTGGGGAAATCTGAATATGCACTAGACTTTGAATGACATTACAGAATTATAGTTAATTTCCTAGGGTACTGACTAAATGTATCCTGAGCTTCCACACAAAACAAATGAAATACACAAAGTAAGACATAGCCTTCACCCATCCCACAACTTGTTTGCTGTGTGGGGTGCAGGAGTGGGTGGCTGTCGGTACTTTCTAATACACAAATTAAAAGCTATGTTCAGCATTACTTCATCCAGACACCTGCATGACCAACTCATGCCTTGAATGATGAACTATTTCTCTGTTGCTGCATAGAAAATGACCCCAAAACTCAGTAGCTGAGAGAACAATAAACCAAGCTTCTCAGACTTCGTACACAGGTGGTAGATGGGGCTTCACCACCGGATGGAGCCATCAAGTTAGGCACAAAAATCGTAACTTCAGGAGAAGCCAAAGCAGAAGTTTTCAACATGGTTTTACCGTCTCTTGGTGGGTCCCAAAATCAAGTCAGGTGATCTGAGGGGTTACTCTAGTTGAAAACCATCAGTAACAAAGCTGACCCTGGGGATTACCAGAAGAGATTCAGATATCAAACAGCACATCGTAAATTCCACTGCCCTTACGTAGCCCGAGGCTCAAAAACCAAACATCCAGACTTTCCCAAAGACAGAGCTTTTCCAGTTCAGCTGTAAATCAGTCTATCATGCACACACTCCCAATAAATGGCCTTTTCTTTAAGAGCTTTTGGAGCCAAATTAAATAAACCGAGGGTATTTACACAGATTAGGAAAACATCTGAAAACACATGACTCTTGCTTACTTGAAGATCACTCACTCATGATACATTTTAAGACTCTTGGTGCTTCCTATGGTTCATGATGCATCGTGGGTATTTGATAAGCATTTGTGGAGAGGGAAGTGGGAAGAAGGAGAAGGAAGCAGAAGGGAAGAAAGTCCCTGTGGCCTCAATTCTCTTTCTGTCTCTGCTCTTTCTTTCTACTCAGTTTCACTTCCTCATTTACTTTCTATTTTCAGCTGTTTACACTTTTTAAAAATTTTTATTTGAAAGGCAGAGTCAGAAAGAGAAAGAGAGAAAGAGAGCGTGCAATCTTTCCTCTACTGATTCCCTCCCCAAATCACTACAATGGCTAGGGTTGGGCCAGGCCAAAGTCAGGAGTCCAGAACTCAATCCAGGCCTCCCACATGGGAGTCAGCGGCCCAAGCACTTGGCTGTCATCTGCGGCTTTCACAGCAGAATTAGCAGCGAACTAGATGGGAAGTAGAGCAGCCAAGACTCAGATTCCAATATGGGATGCCAGTATTGAAGGCAGCAGCTTTACCTGCTGCACCACAACGCCAGCCACTAACTAGATTTCCTTTTTTTCACAAGGACTAGTGTGACCATGGTATCTGGCTCAAACTCAGCCTTTTAGCATCTAAACTTATCTAAGTTTTGCGCTCCTACTGGGTTCCTTCAGGTCATTTCAAGATAGACATTATACCTTCTGCACTAGAAGAAACGACAGGCTTAAGTATCTTCCCCCAAATGAAAAATAAACACCTCAGTGTTACTCAGGTTCTACAAAACCACTCTTTTTCCCTAAGCAAAGAGTTTGAAACTGCTACATCACCTTCACTATGTATGTGCTCCCTTTCATGAACAAATCCACTCAATTTCTTACTACTGTCTTTGAGACCTGATTTTCCTCCTCATTAAATCTATTTTTAACTTTTTGGGGAGGCAGAATTTTTTTTTAACTTTTATTTAATGAATATAAATTTCCAAAGTACAGCTTATGGATTACAATGGCCTCCCCCCCATAACTTCCCTCCCACCGGCAACCCTCCCCTTTCCCGCTCCCTCTCCCCTTCCATTCACATCAAGATTCATTTTCAATTCTCTTTATATACAGAAGATCAGTTTAGCATATATTAAGTAAAGATTTCAACAGTTTGCACCCACATAGAAACATAAAGTGAAAAATACTGTTTGAGTACTAGTTATAGCATTAAATCACAATGTACAGCACATTAAGGACAGAGATACTACATGAGCAGCAAGTGCACAGTGACTCCTGTTGTTGACTTAACAAATCGACCCTCTTGTTTATGGCGTCAGTAATCACCCTAGGCTCTAGTCATGAGTTGCCAAGGTTATGGAAGCCTTTTGAGTTCACCTACTCTGATCATATTGGACAAGGTCATAGTCAAAGTGGAAGTTCTCTCCTCCCTTCAGAGAAAGGTACCTCCTTCTTTGATGACCTGTTCTTTCCACTGGGATCTCACTCACAGAGAGCTTTCATTTAGGTTTTTGTTTGTTTGTTTGTTTGTTTTTTTGCCAGAGTGTCTTGGATTCCCATGCCTGAAATACTCTCATGGGCTTTTCAGCCAGATCGAATGCCTTAAGGGCTGATTCTGAGACCAGAGTGCTATTTAGGACATCCGCCATTCTATGAGTCTGCTGTGTATCTCACTTCCCATGTTGGATCGTTCTCAGGGAGACAGAATTTTACTGTGCAGATTCCACTGACAATGGATATCCTAGAAGGGTGATGACCATTTGCGAGGTGAATGGACAGAGAAGGTCTAGTTGTGCAATCTTCACATCCTAAGGTGGTCCTAAGCCATGACTGCCTTGGAAAAGCCATCCTCCAGATGTTCTCGATGTCTCCTGTTGATGATTTTGCCATGTATACTTGAAGCAATGTATCATACCATACCAATCTGTCAATCTGCTTTGCACAAAAGTTAAGAATGATCCTATATCCCTGGTTTCAGGGTCAGAGTCCTGAATTTCAGTTGCTATGGCCAGTAGCAGGACCAGTGCCACTTAAGCCTCAGAGACCTGAATGGCTTCCCTGAGCAGACACTCCTGGATGAACTGTGCTTTGTGCTTTCAGATGAGTCAGGATTTGAGATATGCTGGACTTCTGCAGATACCACCTTACACTTAACTGTTTCTTAGTGCTTTGCTTGGTATCCCTTGTTGTAGTAAACTTAACTAAGTTTAACCTGCTTCTGAGTATTATGGGATCTTCTGCCAAATCACCACAGCTGGAGGGTTCCTGGAACCCCCAAAACATCATCTGTTCCAACTGACATAAATGTTGCCTTCTGAATGCCTCTGCTAACAAATGACCCTCTATTTAAATATGTCCACAACGGTGAAACCAGTACTTCCTGGCAGTGCATGAACTGAAGAATCTTTTAACAACTACAGAACGCAGTATTCCCAACTAAAAACTGAAGAGTAAAGACCAGTGACAGGAAAGCTACTCTTACCTCAGAACATTATCCTTTTTCTTAATCTGGATGAGTCTCAAGTTGGTAATTATGACCTTTTATCAAGGATCAAATCCAGAAACACAAAAGGAAAAAATCTATCTCAAACAGTAACCATGAAAAGACAAATAATGGGCTGGCATTATGGCACAGTGGGTAAACTCACAGCACCCATATGGGTGCCAATTCGAGTCCTTACTGTTCCTCTTCTGATTCAGCTCTGGCAATGGAGTATTGAGGGCATCCAAGCAGATGGAGCAAGTGTGAAAGCTGAAGGACAATGAGGAAATGAACAGTTCTGCAGCACATGGCAGGATCATTGCTCAGGACATCAAGAAAACAATGGGGCAGAGTGACAGTAAACATGACAAATATATAAAATTATTAAAGGGAATTCTTTCCTCTTCAGGGGTCTCTGTTAAATGAAATGCAGTCATTTGCAACAAAATGGATGAATCTGGAAAACATCATACTTAGTGAAGTAAGCCAGGCCCAAAGGGACAAATACCATATGTTCTCCCTGGTTCTCCCTGATCTGTGACAACTAATAGAGCACCTAGAACAAAATCTGTAGAAGTGACATTGACACCTGGAGAAGGGATGACTTGAGTGGCCCTTGTCTTGATTGTTGAGGAACAGTTTATGGTTTTTGTTTGTTTTTCTGTTTTTTTTTTCTTTTCTCTTCATATTTGTTGAGCTCTTAACATACAGTTAATGAGTATAAAGTCAACTGAGGATGGATCTCATTAAAAAATAAGAGTGGGAATAAGAGAGGGAGGAGGAAGCTTTTAACTATAAAGCTGTATAGTTCTGCATACATTCCTATAGACTTCCTTCTAAGGGTACAGTTTAAAAACCTGCCATGGGACCCCAAATTCCATTCACCTGGATGGAAAAAATGCCAACTTAATTGTTAAAGTTATCATATTAACTGTTAAAGTGTAACTATAGATAGGATTAAGTGTTAAAGTGATTATCTAAATAGGATCAAGTGTCTGCTAATAATAATAAATAGAATTTAAAAAGGAGAGAATATTCCAACAAGGGAAGCAGTCCACACTGCAGACTCACAGAACAACAACTGCTTTAAGTAGCACTCTGACCTCAGAATCAGCCCTTAAGACATTCTGGTCTGGCTGAAAAGCCAATACACTTTTAGCAAACAATGTTCTACATGAAGAGAGAGACCCCATGTGAGAGAGACCCCAGTGGAAAGAAATGGCCATCAAAGAAGGATGTACGTTTCTCTAATGGGAGGAGAGAACTTCCACTTTACTTATGGCCTTGTCTAAATACTGATGGAGACTGTGGACTCAAAAGGTTTCCATAGCCTAGGCAGCTCATGACAAAAGCCTCGGGTGGTCACTGATGTCATACATAAGAGTGTTAATTGTTAAATTAACAGGAGTCACTGGATACTAATTTCCCATGCAGGACCTCTGTCCTTAATGAGCTGTATTATGAGAGTTAACTGTAAAACTTGTTCTCATAGAGTGTGTGTGTGTGTGTGTGTGTGTGAAAATTGTTGAAATTTTTACTTAGTATAGAGTTGGTCTTCTGTGTACAAAGTTAACTGAAAATGAATCTTGAGGTTGGCGCTGCAGCGTAGCAGGTAA
The DNA here is from genome assembly GCF_964237555.1 of Oryctolagus cuniculus. Classification (NCBI taxonomy): domain Eukaryota; kingdom Metazoa; phylum Chordata; class Mammalia; order Lagomorpha; family Leporidae; genus Oryctolagus; species Oryctolagus cuniculus. The sequence goes on along the minus strand of NC_091440.1, from coordinate 128,036,623 downwards.
AGCTGCCACCTGCAGTGCCAGCATCCCATATGGATGCCGGTTTGAGTCCCGACTGCTGCTCTTCCAATTCAGCTCTCTACTATGGTCTGGTAAAGCAGAAGATGGCTCAAGTCCTTGTGCCCCTGCACCCATGTGGGAGACCCAGAGGAAGCTCCTGGCTCCTGGCTTTGGACCAGCGCAGCTCCAGCCATTGCAGCCATTTGGGGAGTGAACCAGCAGATGGAAGACCTCTCTTTCTCTCTCTCTCTCCCTCCCTCCCTCCCTCCCTCTCTCGGCCTGTGTAACTCTTTCAAATAAATAAATCTTTCAAAAAAATAGAAAAGAAAATGAATCTTAATGGAGAATGGGACTGGGAAGGGGAGTGGGAGGAAGAGAAGGGATGTGGATGGGAGGGTGGGTATGGAGGGAAGAAAAACTATATTCCTCAAGTTGTACCTATGAAATTTGTATACATTAAATAAAAGGTCTCTTTGGGAAAAATTTAAAAAAAAAGACTCAAGCTTGCAAGGAACTCTTCTATTAAGTGAATAATCATTGTTACTGGCTTCCCCAGCAGGGCACTTTAGATGTTTCACAATGGAGGGATGTGATCAGGTCTCTCAAAAAGGCTCATGACAGGGAGAATTAATTTCAGCATCTATATGGTCACTGCTTAATCTTATCTCTGTGGCCTTGCAGGCTTTGCAAAATGGTGTATCTTCCTCTGAATCAGGTGCTGAGTTCCACACAGAAGAGGAAGAGGGGAAAGCTGTGAAGGGCAGGAGAGTGAGGAACAGCATGAGGGCAAAGGCCCTTGCACTCAGCATCTTGTGACTCCTTGCAGTACAGAGCTATTGCTCCTGATTGCCTTAGTAACAGCAGTAAAGCCTAAGGAGTCCAAAAACCAGCTCCTTGAGCCCTCTGCTCCAGTGGCATATGCAACAGGACCAACAAAATTTGGTGGAACTATAGCACAAGGTATTAAACAAGCCGAAAAAGAAGGAGAATTAGAAGCCTATTGGGATTTCTCCTTAGTGGCTCCAGTTAAGAGTTGTGTGCCATTTGGGCCTGGTGAATACCCCCAATTTCCAGAGGGGGGCTACAACTGGGGACATGAAGCCCTCATATTTAAATTGATCAAAGTATCTGAAACAGCCATTACTCAATTTGGCATTAATTCTCTATACACATATAGCATCCTTAAAGGAGTGGCTGATAATGAAAGGTGAATTCCGTATGACTGGAAGTTAACAGCAAGAACGTATCTGAGCCCTAGTGAATTTTTCAGTTTCAAACCTGGTGGAAAGACGAGGCAGAACAACAAGAACTGAGTAACCAAAGAGCTAATCCTCCAATTGATCTTAGTGCAGCTGATGGGAACAGGTCCTTGGCTGGCGCTGCAGACACTACTGGCATACTCTTATGAGGACATTTTGCAAGTGCACTTCTGTTGTTTGTGAACTTGGGAGCAGATTAGAGAACCAGGGAAGTCTGTGCCTTCCTTTGTCAAACCCCATCAAGGCACGAGTGAGGTCATGCAGATCTCACTGCACGGCTACAGGACATTTTGCATAAGGCAATTTCACAGCCTGGGCTTAAAGATTTGTTACTGAAAAAATTGGCTTTTGATAATGCTAATAATATGCTAATAAATAATAATGCTAATAAAGAACTAATGCTAATAAAGCTCTGCACCCTCTCAGAGCAGCTAAAGGTTCCTTAGAAGATTACATGAAAACTTGTAGTGACACTGGCCCTTCCACATCTCAGGCTAATGTGTTGGCTGCTGCCATCTCAAAGTTAAATATAAAAACTAAAAATACCAGTTTCAAACGTGGTCCTATGGGACACTTCCAGTGGGACTGTAAACATAACAATTTAGCCAATCAACCTGCTGGGCCTGCTGCTGCCGCACCACCTCCTGGCGTCTGTCCACAATGGATGCCCCAGGGCTAATCAATGTCATTCTAGATTTGTTAAGGAAGGAAATTCCTTGGGCCCTACTCAGGGAAACAAGTTTCCTGAGCATCAAACAGTGCCAGTGATGCAGCAATTCCCTGTTCAAACTACTACGACTCATGGTCCTGCATGGTCTCCTATCTCATTTCAACCACAAAAGAAAGCAAGGCCATAGATTTACCAGTAAGTGAATATGTGGTTATTATAAAAAATTCTGCCTTTTGTTACTGCCTACTAATGTGTATGGTCTGGTTCCTCCTAATACAGCTGGTCTTCCCTTGGGCTGAAATAATTGGACTTTTTTTTTTTTTTTTTAAACAGGCAGAGTGGACAGTGAGAGAGAGAGAGAGACAGAGAGAAAGGTCTTCTTTTTGCCATTGGTTCACCCTCCAATGGCTGCCACGGTCAGCATGCTGCGGCCGGCACACGGCACCGATCCGAAGGCAGGAGCCAGGTGCTTTTTTCCTGGTCTCCCATGGGGTGCAGGGCCCAAGCACTTGAGCCATCCTCCACTGCCTTCCCGGGCCACAGCAGAGAGCTGGCCTGGAAGAGGGGCAACCAGGACAGAACCCGGCGCCGTGACTGGGACTAGAAACCGGTGTGCCGGCGCTGCAAGGCAGAGGATTAGCCTAGTGAGCCGCAGCGCCGGCCCAATAATTGGACTTTAAAAGGATTAATTGTACATCCAGGAATTAAAGATCTGATTATCTGGGCCATGTTCAAATCAGGACTCAGCTATAGACAGTATCCGACTAAGAAGGGAGATATGATAGCTCAACTGTTACTCTTCCCATATAAAGTGTCAAAAATAACTCAACCTGGTAATAAAGGAATAGGAACTGTGGAAACGTGGGTCTTGTATAATACTGTGTTAACATTAGACAGCTCAGAATGTAAGTTACTGATTAAGGGCAAAAGGTTTAAGGGCCTTACTGATACTGGTGCCCACGTCTTGGCTATTGCTTATGCACAATGGCCTCTTTAAGAACCAATACTCAGATCTCCAGTGCTGGCAGTGTGTCAAAGGTTTGGAAAAGTGCTTTTCCCTTATATTGTGTAGGTCCAGATGGCTCTATGTCTTTGATGTAGCTGTCAATTTGTGGAGATAAGACATTTCGCTATTCGCCCATTCACCCAAGTTAGCGATAGGGGCCTGTGGAAGCATGAAGAGGATAAACAGCTGTGTGAAGAGTGATGAGCGTGTCTTGGAGGAGCTGGAAACAGAAGGGGAGAGACAGCTGAAAAGCCTCCTTCAGCATCAACTTGATACCTCTGTCTCCATTGAGGAATGTGTCTCTAAGAAAGAGAGTTTTGCTCCTGGTACTATGTACAGGCCCTTTGGGAAGGAAGCAGCTGGGACTATGACTTTGTCCCAGTTCCAGACACTGCATGAGAAGGACCAGGAAACTGCTTCTCTCAGGGAATTAGGGCTCAATGAAACAGAAATCTTGATCTGGAAGAGCCATGTGTCAGGTGAAAAGAGGACAAGACTGAGGGCAACTCCTGAAGCAATACAGAAACGTCTCCAAGATATTGAAGAAAGGATCTCAGAGCGTCAGCACATCCTTTGCCTGCCACAGAGATTTGCAAAGAGCAAACAGTTGACCCCACGGGAAATGGAAATAGAAAAGTCTTTATTTCAGGGAGCTGATCGTCACTCCTTCCTTAAGGCTCTTTATTACCAAGGAGAGAAAAGGACCTCCAATTCAATTCCGAATGATGACTGGGCGAATGAGGGGGCAGGCTTTTATCACCTTTCCCAATAAGGAGATAGCATATCAAGCATTGCATCTAGTAAATGGATATAAACTACATGGGAAAATATTGGTGATAGAATTTGGGAAGAACAAAAAGCAACAGTCAGATCTCCAGCCTACATCTCTCATGTCATCTGCTACAGACAGCACTACAAAAACCAGTGGTAGCTAGAATAGATTATGTTTCCTGGATGGTCTTCCTTACATCACAGTCTTGGATCTGGGATTTCTGTATAGAAATTTGTTTAATGTTGAAGAAGAGAAATTAATGGAGAAAAAAATACTATTTGGGATGCTCCCTTTCATCTTGTGGGGACAACTGGGACAAAACATTTTATATAATGAAAGCCTATATAGAATGTATGGTATGCTGAATGTGAAGGGTGGTGTACAAAAAGTATTATTTTCTCAGGATAAATTACAAAGGATTATTCCTGAGGGTTTTTTAAAATCTTTATAATTTGGGGAGGGTCTTCAATATTTGTCCCTACAATTACCATTTTTCAAGACTATTTCCTATATACCGAATTTAAAATGCTATTGAATACTGAAGTATTTATTTCCTAGAGCCCATTTTTCCTAATTTTATTCACCTAGTAAATAAAAGAGCACACATTTAGGCCTAAGCATCAATAAATATGTTAAGTTACTAGCAGCAGTAACAGTGGGTTGTTTCATAAGTCAGTCATCATATTTAATGAATGCTTCCCCACTAAGTTATCAGTTTTCAAAAAGCTATTTTTCTAAGGAAATCTTTTAGATCAAAATATGTGTGTTCTCACGGCCATTTAAACTAGCTACCATTGAGTAATCATCGAATTTAAAGCAATAAACTTTGAAAAATGTGTTTAATATAAGACATTTCGTCACAGAGAGGTGATTATGTTAACATACCTTACCCCTCTAACCAAGCTAAAAATATAATGTTCAATATGGGTTATTTGGGGCTAGCACTGTGCCACCACCTGCAGTGCTGGCATTCCATGGGTGCCAGCTTGAGTCCTGGCTGCTCCTCTTCCAATCCAGCTCTCTGCTATGGCCTGAGAAAATAGTGGAAGGTGGCCCAAGTGCTCGGGCCCCTGCACCCAGGTGGGAGATCCAGAAGAAGCCCCTGGCTCCTGGCTTCGGATCCACACAGCTCTGGCCATTGTAGCCTTTTGAGGGATGAACCATCGGATAGAAGACTCTGACTCTCTCTCTCTGCCTCTGCCTTTCTAACTCTGCGTTTCAAATAAATAAATAAATCTTTAAAAAATATATGGGTTATGTCCCCTAATCAAAATTAAAGTCCTCCCATCAATCTGTTTAACAGGGGCTGCTGTTGTTATGTGTCCTCAGCGCATTCCACTTAAATGGCTTACTTCAAAACTGGTATGGGTAGAAGAGTGGCCCCTTAACAAAGAAAAAATGGATGCATTACTTCAGTTGGTAGCAGAACAATTTAAAGCTGGTCACACTGAACCTTTTACTAGTCCTTGGAATAGTTCAGTGTTAGTCATTAAAAAAAAAATCAGGCAAATAGCCAACGTTAATGGATTTGAGAAAAATTAACACTGTCATCTAACCCAGAGGGGCTTTGTAGCCAGGTCTTCCTTCTCCTATGATCCTGAAAACTACCCATTAACTATTATTGATTTAAAACATTGTTTTTTTAACATCCCATTAAGTAACAATGACCCTAAAAAGTTTGCTTTTACCATTCCTTCAATTAATATAAGAGAACCAGCCTTAAGTTATCAATGGAAAGTGTTGCCTTAAGGCAGGTTAAATAGCCCTACCGACTGTCAAACTTCTGTAGGACACGCAATGGCTCCTGTTCATCAAAAATACCCAAAAGCTTATATTATTGATTATATGGATGATATCCCATTTGCAACCCAAGATGTTTTACAACTTCAAGAGTTATTTAATATGCTAAACACTGCTTGACCACTGCTGGATTATATATTGCAACAGGAAAAATACAGACTTCATCTCTTTACAATTACTTGGGAACAAAAATAATAATAAAATTATCCCTCAAAATGTCCAAATCTGGTTAGATTCATTGTAGATTTTAAACGATTTTCAAAAACTGTTAGGAGATATTAACTGGCTACATTCCTCTCTCTGAATACCCATTTATCAAATACAAGATTTATTTGATATCCTAAAAAGTAATCCAGATTTAAATAGCCCTAGAAAGTTAGCTCTACCAGCAAAACAAGAATTAGAATGGATACAAAATCATACTCATAAAGCCCAGTCATCTTGAATTAATCCTTCTGACAAAATTTCATTAATGATATTTCCCACTCGTCACTCCCCTACCAGATTGCTTAGTCAATAAGAAAAATGCATAGAATGGACATTTTTACCTCATTAACAGCAAAAAAAAGAATAGAAACAGGTAATATAGGATTAATTATACATAAAAGATTAAAAACTTTAGCTGGTCAGGATCCCAATCATATTATATTACCTCCATATAGAACACAAATTGAAGGGCTGGCACCGTGGTACAGTAGGTTAATCTTCTACCTGTGGTGCCACCAGCTTTCTGCGATGGCCTGGGAAAGCAGAAGATAGCCCCCCAAAATTTATTTTTAAATAAATTTATTTAAATAAGTTTAAACAAATTTATTTAAATAAATTTTTTTTTTAAATCTTTAAAAGAAAAACAAATTGACTCTGCTTTTCAACCATCTTTTGGCTGGCAAATAGCTTTGGCAAACTTTCTTGGTGTACCTGACTGTCATTTTCCCTCTTTTAAAGTGTTTAAATTTCTTTTTTTAAAGGATTTTATTTTTTAAGAATTTTGTTTATTTATTTGAGAGACAGTGAGAGGGAGAGACAGAGAGAAAGGTCTTCCACCCTTTGGTTCACTCTCCAAATGGCTGAAATGGCTGGAGCTGCGCTGATCCAAAGCCAGGAGCCAGGAGCTTCATCTGGGTCTCCCACGTGGGTGCAGGGGCCCAAGGACTTGGGCTATATTCTACTGGCCACAGGCCACAGCAGAGAGCTGGATTGGAAGAGGAGCAGCTGGGACTAGAACCAGCGCCCATATAGGATGCTGGCACCACAGGTGGAGGATTAACCTACTGCGCCACGGCGCCAGCCTCATAGTGTTTAGTTTTCTAAAGGCTACTTCCTGTATATTGCCTGCCATCAAATGGGACAAACCTCTTCCAGACACTCCAATGTATTTTACAGATGGGAACAGTAATGGAAAAGCTGCTAATTGTGGCCTGACATCTGAAAGCATGCAAACTAATTACACTTCTGCGCTCACTGGCTCTCACCATGATGCTACAAGACCAGCCAGGACCCCTTAATGTTGTTGTCGCTCCCCGTCTTCGTGGAGGAACGACACAGGACCCTGCGCTGTTCTTTCGTCTGCTCGGCCCTCCCCGGGTTTGCTGCTGGTTCTTCCCGGGTTGGCTACCGTCCCTTCCACCTCCGTGGAAGGGCAGTTACCCCTGCCACATTCCCCACTTCCGCGGGGAAGCGGCACACCGCTGGCCGGCTCCCTCGGGGGCTGCTCAGATGTTCCTCAGGTGTTCCCGGTGCATGTTGTCTCTCTCCTCCTTTATAGTCCTCTTCCACCAATCCCAACTCTGCTACCCACACGCCGAGTACGCTGCTCTCCTCCAATCAGGAGCAGGTCCTGCTGTTTATTGGTGGAACTGGAGGCAGCTGTGTAGAAGCTGTTTCTCCATTCTCAGCGCAATATTGTGGGAGAGCAGATGCATAGAATAAGTCTTAATTCGAGTAACTTAGTCTAGTCCGAGTTGCTCCCAGTTGCTCCCCACAGTTGTAAATGATTCCCAATATGTGTTTAGACTTTTGCAAAAAACTGAAACTGCATCTCTTCCTACTAATGATTCTTTCCCCTATTATTCATTTGCTTACTATTCATCAACCACTTATTCAGGAACATGCTCTGCTATTACATTATGCATATTCATTCTCATTCTCAATTACCTGGCTCTCCAGCTGAGGGTAATGCTAAAGTAGACAGGTTAGCTGCCAGCTCTTTTCTTGATGCCCAACAAATAAGTGTACATGAGGGGACAGATGTGTTCCCCCTTTTTGTTTAAACAACTTATGTTTAAAGTAAGATGTGCCCTTTTCTTGATGCCCAACTCATGTTAATGCTAATGATCTTGTAAAACTCATTTCTTATTTCTCATGCTCATGCACCATTAATTCCTTATCAATGTCCCTCTTGCTTAGAGATAAACACTCCTCCTTTATCTGACAGTGTTAATCCTCATGGTTTAAAGCCTAATGAGTTATGCAAAAAGATGTTACCCATTTGACGTTCTTTGGTAAATTAGGTTTTCTTCATGTCTCTGTGGATACATTTTCCACACTCCTTTTGGCTACAGCCTTTTTTTAATCATTTCTGTTTTTATTTCATGTTTCCAAATATTAAAAAATGACAAGGGGGACTGGTGCCATGGCTCACTTGGTTAATCCTCTGCCTGTGGCACCAGCATCCCATATGGGCACCAGGTTCCAGTCCCAATTGCTCCTCTTCCAGTCCAGCTCTCTGCTGTGGCCCAGGAAGGCAGTGGAGGATGGCCCAAGTGCTTGGGTGCCTGCACCCACATGGGAGACCAGGAGGAAGCACCTGGCTGCTGGCTTCAGATCAGCACAGTGCCAGCTGTAGTGGCCATTTTGGGGGGGTGAACCAACTGAAGGAAGACCTTTCTCTCTGTCTCTCTCTCTCACTGTCTAACTATCTGTCAAAAAAAAAAAAAAAATGTCAGGCCGGCGCCAGGGCTCACTAGGCTAATCCTCTGCCTAGCGGCGCCGGCACTCCGGATTCTAGTCCCGGTTGGGGCGCCGGATTCTGTCCCAGTTGCCCCTCTTCCAGGCCAGCTCTCTGCTGTGGCCAGGGAGTACAGTGGAGGATGGCCCAGGTTCTTGGGCCCTGCACCCCATGGGAGACCAGGAAAAAAGCACCTGGCTCCTGGCTCCTGCCATCGGATCAGCGCAGTGCGCCGGCCGCGGCGGCCATTGGAGGGTGAACCAACGGCAAAGGAAGACCTTTCTCTCTGTCTCTCTCACTGTCCACTCTGCCTATTAAAAAAAAAAAAAAGTCAAGATTCTTATACCAATCATCTCAAATGAGATGGGCTACAGGTTCTACAGGTGAAACTTTCAAAACATGTCATTGCTATCTGCTTTTTCAGTTTTAGTTAACCTTTTATGGTTAAGACAGATAATGGGCATGCTTATCTTAGCCAAAAAACACAAACACTTTTTTCTCTTGGGATATGAAACATGTTACTGGTATTCCATCTAACCCTCAAGGACAGGCTATCATTGAACGAGCACATCTTACTTTAAACATCAGTTGCTTAAACAAAAAGGGGGAACACACTTGTCCTCTCATGTACACTTATCCCAAGCCCATTAGACTATAAATTTTTTTTAGATTTATTTATTTTATTTGAAAGTCAGAGTTACACAGGGAGAGGAGAGGCAGAGAGAGAGTCTTCCATCTGATGGTTCACTCCCCAGATGGCCGCAACAGCCAGAGCTGCACCAATCCAAAGCCAGGAGCCAGGAGTTTTTTCCAGGTCTCCCACGCAGGGGCCCAAGGACTAGGGCCATCTTCTACTGCTTTCCCAGGCCATAGCAGAGAGCTGGATTGGAAGAGGAGCAGCCAGGACCAGAATTGGCACCCATATGGGATGTCGGCACTTCAGGCCAGGGCGTTAACCTGCTGCGCCACAGCACCAGCCCTGGACTATAAATTTTTTAAACACTGATGAAACTGGTCTGACTGCTACAGAAAGGCAATGGCCCTCTACTTCCGATAAAATGACTCAGCAGCCAGTATGGTGAAGGATCTACATTCAGGACAACGGAATTCAAGACAAGTTATAACCTGGGGATGAGGGTATACTTGTGTACCAACAGGGTCTGGCTGAGTAGCTTCCCAGCCCATCTAATTAAATCTGAAGATGGACAAGAGAGTAAGATTTGGCACATGGACACATAGGACAAAAATATCACACCTCTGACAAAGAAATTTCTCTTCCTTATCTCCCCATCTCTTTTACTTTACATAATGAATATCTGTGTATTCTGTGTGATCACGCCTTGCTGCAAAGCTTCTCTAACACAACTTAGGCTAATTTCTCTTGGCTGTGATCTCATCACGGATGAGCCTGCCTTTGTGGAAAATCTTCATTTCTACTACCTTTTCATTCTGGCCTTTGTTGTGTGGGCTGAGTTGTTCCTGCCTTGCTGCCTCCCTGCAAAAAGCAGTTCAACTGAACAAAGTAGTGAGCTCTGTCCCCTACCTGTGATGACTGTTTCAATTTAATCAGTGTTTCTACTGCAGCAGTAATGCTGGCTTTTGTCTTGCCTGTGCCAGGTTTAGTGGAAGGGGCACACAAGGTGCCTGGACAACTGGCGTGCATTTTATCAAAAACAGCTAATGCTACAGCAACAGCTTTATCCTATATTAATACTGAATTAAGACAAATTCATCTATTCACATAACTGTTGGATTACCTTGACAGTGGGTCTGCTATACAGCATGCTAGGACACCACTTTGAATGTCTGCATCCCAGCTCAGAGTGCTTGCTCAAGTTCTGGCTACTCCGATTCTGACACAGCTTCCTACTAATGTGCACCCTGGGAGGCAGCGGGTGATGGCTCAAGTACTCGGGTCCCTGCCACCCACATGGGAGATCTGAATGTAACTCCTGGCTCCTGGCTTCAGCCTGGCCCACCTCTGACCACTGTGGGTATTTTGAGAGTGAACCAGTGGATAGGAATCTATTTCTCTCTGAATCCTTCTGCACCAGTCACTTAGGCTGGGTCTCTCATTAGCTCTTCATAGTCATGCCCTGCACTATCTTCTGACTCTGCCAACAAAAAGGCGATCACCAGTAGCAGCTCCTTGGCCCGAGATCAGAACAGGAGAGAAAACAAACTTCTTTTCTTTGTAACTTCCCAGTGGTGGTGCTGTGCTCCTAACAACAGAAAATGAACTAAGACACAAAGGTCAGAGGAGACAAGTAACGCACAGCAACAGAGAAAGATTTTGGCTTTGATTTCCTAGAATGATCCAAAGTTAAGAGAAACTGACCATGGTGGACAGAGGACAGGACAGAGGACATGAAAAAAATACATAAATTCCTCTGGTAGATGTCCTGGTTTATATGCAGTTTCTCCTGAGTTCACTAATCATGAATCATTTGGTTATCACAGTATTCACAGAATCTGATCAATTCTGGATTCCCTAACAATTCCACATTTCTACCTCTAATAGCTGGGACCCTAATGAATAATTTTCCCTTTGTAGTCTCACCTAAGCAGCTAACTGATTTCACATGTCTGCTTCAGTGAGCCTTTGCTATATCATAAATCATTGCTAAGAACCCATTTTTTGCTTTAATTCTGTGACCTGCAATCTGGTCTGGAATCAGCTGGGTGGTTCTGCTGGTCTTGCTTGGAATCACTCCTGGCTGTAGTCACTTCTCTAAGACAGTCTCACCCATACACTCAGCCCTTGGTACTGCTGTCACCAGGTGTGCCTCAGTTAATTGACTTGTCTTCCCATAGGCTAAACTGAACTTCTTCATGTGGTAGTCTAAGAGAATATTCTATTGGAGCAAGAGCAGAAGCCAGAAGACCTGTTGAGGCCAAAATTCAGATGTCTTATAACACAGCATCTTCACTTTACTGATGAAAGCAAATCATAAGACCAGTCCAAGATTTAAGAGGTGGATACAAATAAGTTGTAAGTATATTTAATTCAACATAAATTCATGAACTGTTCCAAGAATGCCTTTTACATTAAAACAAACAAACAAAAAAAGATTTACTAGTCTAGAATCCATTCTAGGACCAGACGGTGCATTTAGTAGTCATGTTTCCTTTAACCTGGAACAATTCTTTAGTTTATCTTTCACAACATTGACCTTTTTTGTTTGTTTTTTGAGTTATTTAACATTACGAATTTCACAGAATGTCCCCTCAGTTTGGCTACATCTGATAGCTCCTTGTAATTAGATTCAGTTGGCGCTTTTTAAAAATTTATTTGACATGTAGAGTTAGAGACAGTGAGAGAGAGATAGCAAGACAGAGAGAAAGGTCTTCCTTCCATTGGTTTCCCCCCGCCCCCAAATGGCCACTACGGCCGGCGCTGCGCCCATCTGAAGCCAGGAGCTTCCTCCTGATCTCCCATGCAGGTGCAGGGCCCAAGCACTTGGGCCATCCTCCACTGCCTTCCTGGGCCACAGCAGAGAGCTGGACTATAAGAGGAGCAACCAGGACAGAATCCGGCACCCCGACCAGGACTAGAATCCGGGGTGCCGGCGCCACAGGCTGAGGATTAGTCTAGTGAGCCATGGCGCCGGCCTAACCTCACTGTTTTCAACAGTCACATGGGAAGATACGCAAAACAGGACAGCTATTTGGTGGGCCAACATACAATCAAGATTGTTTCCCAGCAATTTGTTGGCAAAGTTTTACTTCACAGGGGAAGGGCTATGCTTTAAGAAGCAGCAGCTCAGGGCAAAGAGGAGGAAGAGAAAGCTGTGAAGAAGAGCAATATGTAAGGACAGGCTGCAACAGCAACAGCAGCAACAGGCCTTGGAAGACGTGCTCATATAGTCGGGGCTTTATGGCTGTATAAGCTCAAGCTATCAAGGGGGTCTGGCAGGTCTTGTGGTTCTATGCACCAGCCAGGGGATGCTCTCAGGGTTGCAGCTCCAGCCAAGCAGGATATTTTGTTCTGAGAAGTCTCCAAAATAGTCAGGTGTTAAGAACTCCGGTAAAAGAAGTCTCAGAAATACCTTAATTAAATGTACATGTTGCTGTGAAAGGAAGAGGTCCTTTATACCCTAACACTACTGCGTCTTACTTAACCAGCATTCTAGTGATGCATATTTAGCTTATTAACAGTCTTCCTATTATGAACAATGATGCAATGATAATTCTGTACATGTCATACTGTACACATCCAAGGGTCTTTGCTCTGTTTCCTTAGAATCAGTGACTGGCAGAAACTCCTGGGCAAGTGACTGATGAGCAAGCCCGTTGTGGAGGAATGTAAGAAAGAGAGGGAAGCAGGGTAGGGTAGGGGAAGTCGTGAAGCAAGAATGTGGTTTCAGCTGAAGTCTGGATTCAGCCTGTTCCTACGCTGAGTTCTGAGGCAGAAACTGCCTGCCCTTGGCCAGGAACCAGAACATCTGTACAACTGGAGTCACTACAGTCACTGGCTATGGGTAACCAGCTGGGGTCGGGGTGCAGTGGCATCATGTAAACGCCTATACACTTCAGGTACAGCTAGCCCCAATCATCTCACGGCCATCCTCCGGGGCTGAAGGCCAGAACCACTGCCGGCAGCCACAGCTGCTGCTGGGCACACCAAAATGGTGCAAGGACCCGCAGAGACCCAGGTAGGGGCACCAATAAGTTTCGCCACACTGAGACTCACTGTAGGAAACTCCCTACAAGTAAAACTGCTGGGTGGGGCTGACACATAATCCACCACAACCAGAATCCTACTCCCTAACAGAACTCTCACTTTATTCCCAATGGCCATGTGCCCAATTGAAAACTCACTTCCTGTCCTTCTTTGCAGTTACACTACAGGTGGTCATCTCTAGGGACACCGTTCCTGCCTGAATAAAGACAAACCATCTTTGCCCTCTTCACCCTGTACTTCACATCCTTCTTCCCACAAGGTACACCATCAATGTTTCTGTAGGTATAGCAGCCATTGATAGTCATGAAATAGACGCAGGAAACCAAAGACTTGAACATGAAAATGGGGGAAGTAAATATACTTGTATAAGAATACAGGTTAGGGGCCAGCACTGTGGTGTAGCCGGTAAAGCTGCTGCCTGCAGTGTCAACACCCCAAATGGGCACTGGTTCGAATCCTGGCTGCTCCACTTCTGATATGACTCCCTGCTAATGTGCCCGGGAAAAGCAGTGGAGGATGACCCAAGTCCTTGGACCCCTGCATCCATGTGGGAGACCTGAAAGAAGCTCATGGCTCCTGCCTTCTGATAGGCCCAGCTCCAGCCATAACAGCTATCTGGGGGAGTGAACCAGTGAATGGAAGACCTCTGTCTTGCTCTCTTCTCTCTCTCTCTCTCTCTCTCTCTAACTCTGCCTTTCAAATAAAAGAAACAAATCAATTTTTTTAAGGCGAATACATGTTAAAGGTGGGAGCTGGTTGCCTGCATCCTGTATCAGAGTGCTTTGTTCAAATCTGGCTACTCCATGCTTCCAATCCAGCTTCCTGCTAACATGTCTGGGAGGCAGCAAGTATCCCAGTTACTGCCATCCACATGGGAGGGCTGGATGGAGTTCCTGGTTCCTGACTTTGGCCTGCTCTAGCCTAGGTTGTTTGCTGGCATTTGGGGAGTAAACTAGCAGCCGGATGATTCTCTCACTCCCTGTCACTCTATCTTTTAAATAAATAAATCGTTAAGGAAAAAAATGTTTTAAAGATTATTTATTTGAAAGGTAGAGTTACACAGAGAGAAGGAGAGGCAGAAAGAGAGAGAAAGGTTTTCTGTCCACTGGTTCTCTCCCCACAATTGGCCACAACACCCGGAGCTGCACTGATCCGAAGCCAGGAGCCAGGAGCCTCTTCCAGGTCTCCCACGTGGGTGCAGGGGCCCAAGCACTTTGGCCATCTTCTTCTGCTCTCCCAGGCCATAGCAGAGAGCTGGATGGGAAGTGGAGCAGCCGAGACTCAAATAGGCTTTACCTGCTATGCCACAGTGCCACCCCAAGAAAATTTTAAAAAAGACAAGAGTTTTGCAAGTACCCTCCCACTCTCAGGCCCTATGCAACAGCATTAGGAAGAAGTGTTCAGTCTCAATTACATCCAGTGATCTGCTATTGCAGATTCCAAGCGGGCTTGCACACACTTCCCCCTCCCCCATCACTTTATTTTTACAATATCTCCTATGCTATGCTATGCTATGGTAAACGCATGGAATTTTAAAATCTGGGGAGATCAGCACAAAAGTAACCCTGTGGCTTGGAGCATTTTGGGAATAGAGCCCACACCCTAAAGCACAAGAGATAGTGCAGAGTCCCAGCACGACCAAAGATCAAAGAAAAGAGGCCCCGAATGGGAGGGGGCGTGCAGAAAGGATGTCTCCAAACCAAGTGCGCAGTCTGAGCTTCTGCACTGTGGGGAGAAAAACCTTCCCCACGACCCAGACACTGATCTCTGAGAATAACAGCCTGGTTTTTACTTTCCTCAGAAGCATTTTCTCTTTATAGCCTTGGTTGAGGGGCCATTTGTTCCCACTTAAAGGATAATAAACTTTTTCTTATCTCACATGGAGTCTTATCTTACATTCCAGGACAGGGAACTCCCCTTCCTCCCAGAGAGCCCTCTGGAAGGACTCAGCTCTACCCCACAATGGGTTTGCACATCAAAGGGGAGAGAACCCCCCTTGAGGCTGGCTTTTTCTTCCCAGTAGATTCCAGGACACTTTCTCTTCTGCTCTTAAGAAAAACTCACTCCCTGTGGGGGATGGAGATTTTTCTCCCTCCTTGATTAGGAAAGAGGGGAAGGGTTGTTCCCTTCTAGTATATATACCTAGCTCTGTATTTCAGAGACCCTCTCCCACACACACAGGTCTGTCCATATGGCTTGCCTTTGTCCCAGGCAGGGTCTAGGGGCGAGGCAGCAATGTGACTTTGGTCACTGCTTTGCGGCAGGCAAAGCTCTGGTCCCTGATTCACAGAATGTGCTAAAGTCTGTATCACTGTCTGTGTGCTAAGCTGGGTGACATCTCACATTCATCAGTTTCTGATGTGAAGCGGGCATTCTTTAACAGTGATTTAACCAACACTGAATTACTTCCTTCTTTCCTTCCTTCCCTCCCCCTTTCTTTCTTATTCTTTCTCTCTTTCATTCTTAAAGGTTTGTTAATTTGAAATGCACAGAAAGAGAGAGAGAGAGAGAGAGAGCGAGAGCGCTCTTCCATCTGCTGATTCACTCTCCAGTTGGCAACAATGGCCAGAGCCGGGCCAGCTGGAAGCCAGGAGCCAGGACGTTCATCCAGGTCTCCCAGATGGGTGCAGGGCCCAAGCACTGTAGCCATCCTCTGCTGCCATCTGAGGCCATTAGCAGGGAGCTGGACTGGAGGTAGAGCAGCTAGGACACGAGCTGACACCCACCGGGACGCTTTACACACTATACCCCAACACTAGCTCCTCAACATTGAGTTTCTAACATGAAAACAGTAACACCTAAAGTGTTTTCCTGCTCACAATGGAGAGGAAACCTAACAATGTGGAAATATTTAGAAAATCCAGGTTGATGAACTTTCTAAAAACCTACTGATCTGTGCCCGTCACAAATATCTGACAGCCTGACAAACTGTTCTGGATGAACACAGACTACAGTGACTTGAAGGGGAGGCTAGAACAGAGGCATTTCCAGGACATCCTGCAAACTCTCCATGGGACCTACGTATTGATAACAACAGTGTGCCCTAGCACATTTCCCAAAGTTTGCAATTCCACAGGGTTTCTGTAAATAAATAAAAAAAACTTCTTCTTTTGCAAAGACATTAAATTATGAAGAAATGATGGGTCATGTATAACGAAGTTTCAAACCACAGGGGAGGAGAAAAAAAAAAAAAGCCAACATTGGCTCAGTGTTGCTGATGACTGCTGATCTAGGTCAAAGTATTCCAGAGTCCACTGTATTATTATTGCAACTCTTTTCTAGTTTAAAATTTTCTCAATATGAAAGGTTTCATAAAAGAAGGAAAACGTCATCAAGAAAAAGTCTAACAGGGACTGGCACTGTGGCGCAGAGGGTTAAAGCCCAGGCCCGAAACGCCAGCATCCCATATGTGTGCCGGTTCAAGTCCCAGCCCCTCCATTTCTGATCCAACTCTCTGCTATGGCCTGGGAAAGCAGTGGAAGATTGCTCAAGTCCTTAGGCTCCTGCAACCACATGGGAGACCAAGAAGCAGCTCCTGGCTTTGGATTGGCGCAGCTCCAGCCGTTGCAGCCACCTGGGAGTTGAACCAGCGGACAGAAAACCTCTCTATTTCTCTCTGTACATCTGTCTTTTAAATAAATAAAATAAATCTTTAAAAAAAAAAGTCTAACAGCCACCAGGCACTGAGCCAACCATGAGCCATGCAGATAGAGCACTGGATGTTACAAACAGCTGGACAGGGTTCCCCCTCAAACTGACCCTGTCTCTGCCTTTCAAATAAATAAATAAACTTTTAAAAAGCCAACAGTCCAGTGTAGGTGGTAAACAGGTAAAATGATACCATGCAGTAAAATGAAGAAAGTATATTACTTTGCAATATGATTGTGTACATTTTCTTCACACAGCTTCAGCAACATTGCTTTCTAGATTCTTACTTTGCTGGCTAGTACTGTTCCTACCCAAGTGTGTAAAAGGAGTTTAAGGAAAACAAAGAACTCATGAAAAGGAATGAGGCAGAAGCATACCTTGGAAGCAGCCCAGGATTTTACACTACAAAGTCCTGCTCATACCCCAATCACTTTATAGGTGGTCCCAACCATCACCCCAAGAAAAGTACCCCAGGAGAATCCTCTTTGCCCACTGCCAAGCAGGCTACTCAGTCTGATAACACTGGGTAGTAAAACCTTGGGAGGAATTCCACCTATTCCACACCCAGAAAATCCTGTGTCCAGAAGCCAGGGGAGGAGGAGGGAAAGAAACAGCAGGAAGAATTGGACCCCATTCCCTGTAAGCCCCAGTCTAAATGTAAACCAGGCTCAGTTCTTTGCTGAGATGCCCACCTGGCCTGTCAGATGCATTGTCTGCACTATACTATGTACCCTTACTTACCCCGTCTGAATGATGGGCACTCTGTCACCCACCAGGAAAGGTGCCCATCCATTCTGATGGATGCCCTACCCTACTAAACCTTGAAACCTCCTTAGCACTACTCTCACGACTGAAATTCTTTCTTTATGGCAAGACAAGAGCCCTTATTCCAGCCATCTCCACCAACACCACTTCTCAGCATCCTTTGCTAACTTCTCTACATCACCCAAATCTACATCCTGGGGTGTTAGAGAAGTCATTCTTTGGACCTGTTCCCCTCTCTGTCTTCTGTGTCTACTCTTGCTTCTTAGGTGTAATGAGCTGCAAACTCCCCGGTCTGGCCTCTCCTCTGAACTCCTGCCCAGCCAGCAGGTCCCCATGATGCGGGGCGGGCATCTCTAAGTTACCCCAAAACAGACTCCTGATTTCATCCCCAAGTCCTCTCTGTCCACAGCAATTCCCTTCTCAAGAGTGAAGAACTTTTACGTGTTAAGGGCAAACATCTTGGAGTCATTTTCAATTTTTCTTTTTCTCACACACTTTACATGAATTCTTTAACAAACCTGACTTAGGACTTAAAATACGTCTAAAATAGGACCACTCTTTACAAGGTTACAGTGACTTGCCCAAGTTGTTCTGCTGTGACCCAAGCCTGGCATGAATTTATTTCTTGGATAGCCTTAGTTTATAGCTGTTATCTTAGTGTAACTGTTATGAATACTTTTCACTCTCCAAGGTCTCCTACGGCAACAGCAAATAGTATGGTCATTTATTAAAACAAAATAAATTTATTACCAAAATAAACTATCAAAACCTACTCATTTTATTCACTCAAGTCCAAGATTTTTCTTCATAACTGCTTTGTTTCTTCCACTTACAGAAGCTTTGGGGGTGGGTTTAACAGCGGAAAGGGTTGGCTTCAGACTGTGGAATCCATTTTACTAGAAAGGGTGTTTTATGTTGTAAAGAAGCATCTAACCAGTTAGGTTAATGTTGGAAATGACCAGGGTAGTTGGCATTGTAGTTAAGAGATCAGGCTCTTGACCGGCGCTGTAGCTCACTAGGCTAATCCTCAGCCTGCAGCGCCAGCACACCGGGTTCTAGTTCCGGTTGGGGCACCGGATTCTGTCCCGGTTGCTCCTCTCCCAGTCCAGCTCTCTGCTGTGGCCTGGGAAGGCAGTGGAGGATGGCCCGAGTACTTGGGCCCTGCACCCCATGGGAGACCAGGAGGAAGCACCTGGCTCCTGGCTTCAAATGGGCGCAGCGCCGGCCATAGCAACCATTTGGGGAGTGAACCAACCGAATGAATACCTTTCTCTCTGTCTCTCTATAACTCCGTCTGTCAAAAAAAAAAAAGAGAGATCAGGCTCTGAATCCCAGTTCTATGACTTCCTGGCTATGAGGCTGTTGGAAATAAATGTGGGTAAGAACAATGACAGCACCATTAGCACAGCCTTCATTCAAAAATGCTGGATCTGAGATGGTTCCTGATGGGGATGCTGGGATGCGGGATGGGGCTGTCACCCAAAATCCACACATACCAAGAGTCTTCAAAAAGTGCATGGGAAATGCACACTATGAAAAAAATGGCAAGAATTTAAAAACAATTTTGCACTAAACTCATCTTTTTTAAGGATTTATTTTTTATTTATTTGAAAGGCAGTGTTACAGAGAGAGGACAGACAGACAGCGAGCGAGAGAGCTCTCTTCCATTCACTGGTTCACTCCCCAAATTACCGCAAAGGCCAAAGCAGGGCCAGACCCAAGTTAGAAGCCTGGCACTTCTTCTGGGTCTCCCAATGCTGGACACAGGGGCTCAAGCATTTGGGACATCTTCTGCTGCTTTTCTAGGTGCATTAGAAGGTAGCTGGATTGGAAGTGGAGCAGCCAGCTCTCAAAGCAGAATCCATACAGGATGTCTACAATGCAAGTGGAGGCTTAACCTGTTACACAACACCAGCCCCTAAACTCAACTACTAATTCCATTTCCTGTGAGCTTTTGAAGTGCCCTCAAATTTCCCTGGGTCAAAAGTGTCTTTTTTTTTTTTTTTTTTTGGCATTTTTTGAAAATAAAATAGATTTCTTCCAATGCAACAACTTTTCTTTTTTTTTTTTTTTTTTTTTTTTTTTTTTTTTTTTTGACAGGCAGAGTGGACAGTGAGAGAGAGAGACAGAGAGGAAGGTCTTCCTTTGCCGTTGGTTCACCCTCCAATGGCCGCCGCGGCCAGCGCGCTGCGGCCGGCGTACAGCGCTGATCCGATAGCAGGAGCCAGGTGCTTCTCCTGGTCTCCCATGGGGTGCAGGGCCCAAGTACTTGGGCCATCCTCCACTGCACTCCCGGGCCACAGCAGAGAGCTGGCCTGGAAGAGGGGCAACCGGGACAGAATCCGGCGCCCCGACCGGGACTAGAACGCGGTGTGCCGGCGCCGCAAGGCGGAGGATTAGCCTAGTGAGCTACGGTGCCGGCCGCAACAGCTTTTCTATATCTCTAAGACTAAAAAAGTAGTGATTAACCCCATCTGCCATTTAGTTTCACTCCCCAAACCCACAAATTCACCATTATTTTCTTTCCAACAACTACTGAAATGCTGTCTAGAACTAAAGGCTCTGGTACCACAGACAATTTCTGTCTTAAGTGTCAACATCCCACAGACTTCTATTCTCCTGACGGCAGCACCAAGTGCTTTAGAGAGATAAGCATGGCCACTGATCAAGGAGCAGACAGCCTGGATGCTTCTTCCCACGCTACAGCCAAGGTAGTCAGCTCCTTCTGAAGTCAACAGAACTTCACGACACACAAGGATTTTTCTGAAGGTTAAAAACTCACCTAACAGGCCGGCGCCGCGGCTCACTAGGCTAATCCTCAGCCTGCAGCGCCGGCACACCGGGTTTTAGTCCCGGTTGGGGCGCCGGATTCTGTCCTGGTTGCCCCTCTTCCAGGCCAGCTCTCTGCTGTGGCCCGGGAGTGCAGTGGAGGATGGCCCAGGTGCTTGGGCCCTGCACCCGCAAGGGAGACCAGGAGAAGTACCTGGCTCCTGCCTTTGGATTAGCATGGTGCGCCGGCTGCGGCAGCCATTGGAGGGTGACCCAACAGCAAAGGAAGACCTTTCTCTCTGTCTTTCTCTCTCTCTCACTGTCCACTCTGCCTGTCAAAAAAAAAAAAAAAAAAAAAAAAAAACAAAACAAAACAAAAAACCTCACCTAACAAAGGAAAGGAAATACTTCCTGTTTAAGTGCACAGAACAAATATACAGAAATAGAACAGCTGTACAAAGTCAGTTTCATGTTCCTAATTTGGGCATCAGACTAAACAATCCTTTTCCATCCCAAAATGATTCAAATACTCAGCTAAAGTTTTTCTTGTATGCTTAGTTTTGTTACAAGAGACTCAACATTTCATTTTGCTTCTCTCATTTAAAGAATTACTTTTAGGGGCTGGCGCCATGGCTCACTTGGCTAATCCTCCGCCTGTGGCGCCGGCATCCCATATGGGCACCAGGTTCTAGTCCCAGTTGCTCCTCTTCCAGTCCAAGCTCTCTGTTGCGGCCCGGGAAGGCAGTAAAGGATGGCCTAGGGCTTGGGTCCCTGCACCCGCATGGGAGACCAGGAGGAAGCACCTGGCTCCTGGCTTTGGGTCGGTGTAGTTCTGGCTGTAGTGGCCATTTGGGGGGTGAACCAACAGCAGGAAGACCTTTCTCTCTGTCTCTCTCTCTCTCTCTCTCTCTCTCTCTCACTGTCTAACTCTATCACATAAATTTTTTAAAAAAGAATTACTTTTATAATAAGAAAAAGGATAGTTACTAAAAATAAGTAAGAAAAATACATATATAGAGAGAAAACTGGAAATATCAAATCAGGTTGCTGAAAGATTCAGAGGAAAAACAAAGATGAAAAGTAGGGTAGCTAAGGAATGCATCAGGAAGGAGGTGGGGCTGTGAGGGTCTTGAAGAATGAAGCAATGAAGGTTAAGGGAGGAAAGACAAACCGAAGGGGCAGGAGGAGTCCAGATGTGACCAAAACTGTGAAGTTTATATTAGGGGGAATAAGTCAATTTGTCTCAAGTGTAGTATGAGTAACAAGGAGAAAACTGGGGATATAGCATACACACTACACTATAAAGAGCTTGGAATTGGGATTTAAGAGATTTTATACTTTATTCTGCTGAACTCAGACAAATCTGAGAACACACTAGTTTTAAACTGCATCTGCAAAGGAAACAAGTTAGCACAGAACTATTCACATAATCAAAAATATAAGACACATGACACTTGTACAACATATAAAATCTATAAAAAATTTTAAAAATAAGAAGAAATTGAAGTTCTAACTGGGCAACTATTGGGTTGTTTCTGATAAAAGAAAAACAAGATGCTTCTGTCTTGAATTAAAACATAACTTTACAGCGTATCTTGGAATTCAAGGCTTTTCAAATATTTTTGTTTTCCATGGTTTATCTTAGAATGCATACTTTTGGGGGGGGGGCAGGCATTTGGCCTCGTGGTTAGGACACGAGTTAGGCTGGGCAACTATAACATCCCATACTAGAGTGCCTGGGTCTGAGGCCTGGCTCTAAGCTTGACTCCAGCTTCCTGCCAATGTACACCCAGGGAGGCAGCAGGTGACGGACCAAGTGGTTGACTCCTTGCCACCCACGTGGGAGATCCAGCTCAATTCTGGCTCCTGGCTTCAGCCTGGCACAGCTCTGCCTGTTGCAGGGATCTGGGAAGAGTGTGAACCAGTGAATGGGGACCCCTTCTCCACCGGCCCACCCACCCCCCATCCTATTCCAAGCTCTGTCGCAGGATGGACTTGCTTAGGCACTATGATGGCCACATTAGGCAAGACAGTAGTTTTCTTTCTTGCTCATATAGACTAGAGGCTAAAACCTCCAATATTTCAAATGCTTCAGCATTACAGAGTTACCTCAAATCTCCACAGGTTTCAGCAGGCCCCCGGATAGAGCTGCGCTGACAGCACAGGTTATACACTGCACAATTCTAAGGAATGCTGTGTACAAAGTGCTTCATGGGGTCATAAAATACAAAAAATACTGAGTCATATTTGTAAATTTTGAGGCCAGGCAGGTAACAGCAATCAGTGCAGTATATGGCTCATTTAAAAGATTTCAACCAATAAACACAATTAACAGACAAGAGCAGTATTTGGCCTGGAGGTTAAGATGTTCCTTGGGTCACCTACATCCCACACTGCAGTGCCTCAGTTCGACTCCTGGCTCTGCTCCCAATTCCAGCTTCTTACTAACATGATCCTGAAGGCAGCAGTGATGGCTCAAGTAGCTATGCCCCTGCCACCCAGGAGGGAGACTCAGACTGAGTTCTTGGCTCTCAGTTTTGGCCTCGCCCAGCCCCAGGCATTGTGGACACTGGAAAATAAACCAGCACATGGGAGCCTGCTCTTTATTTATCTATGTCTATTTCTCTCGGTGTCTCTCCCTCCATCTAAATAAACACATGCAGAATACCACGGAGTTGTAATAAAACAAATCTGCAGATCATAACCACCCTTGGAGCTCCAGTATGGGCTCTCTGCTGCAGAATCTGGAGTCAGTCCATGTTCTTGAGAAGGGTAATGATGCATTTATGAAGTATATAAAAGAGATTAAAGGGAAAGGAGACTAAAAAGAAGAAGGTAAGTCAGAAAAGTACTTCAATAATCTGGGGTTTAGGAAACAGGGGCCTGGCCTAAGATCACAGGAAGAGGCATAAAAAGGAAAGAATTAATAGGATTCAGCGATAAGATTCTAATTTGATTTTTACAATCAAATCAATTCCACTTTGATTTCCCAAAATAAAACAAGATAAGGTGACCTCATACAAGGTTTCGAACTTGGGTTCTTATAATAATACCTGGCAAAAAAAAAAATTATCCTGGAAACACATTCAGAATTTTTAAAAGATCTTTTTAGAATAGTACAAACATATTTTGAAATACTATGTAATATTGTGGTGCTGCTCATGACTTCAAAAATTTGGCAAAAAAGTAGTCATGAGAGAGAACAAACTGAAGAACTTATTTATGCAAAAGTGCTAGCAGCAGTTATCATCAGCAATGTGATTAGCAGTTCCAGTAATTTCTTCCTTTACATTTTATGTACATGAGGCTTTTCATGAACTTTTTATTCTAAAATTTCTACAATGAAAGTATTATATTCGTAAGCAGAATATATTTTAAGATACTAAAACTTGCCTTTTACAAAATCCATAAGTTCACTCCTCCCTATTTTGTTTCTGTGGCAAGCATGTGCAATGGTAAATGTTAACAGGCTGGGCCGGCTGCTTCGTGTTGGAAGAACAGACCCTGTTCTTGGGTACCAAAGTCCTTGTAATCCCAAGAAGATGGAGTTGTAATGCTCTCCAGTACTGCAAGTGTGTTGCAGGCCTCTTTTTCTGATTCAAAAACGAAGCTCAACTGTGTTATTGATGTTTTAAAAACACAGAGTTTTGGGTTTTCTTATAATTAGTTACTAGCCCTTCCTCTGTTGTCTGTATGCTTA
Organism: Oryctolagus cuniculus; assembly: GCF_964237555.1. Lineage (NCBI taxonomy): Eukaryota > Metazoa > Chordata > Mammalia > Lagomorpha > Leporidae > Oryctolagus > Oryctolagus cuniculus. Next base: position 128,012,606 of record NC_091440.1, on the reverse strand, counting down.
CTACCTATCTGGGCTTTTCCCAAAATCACAAAGATTCAAGACAAAAAGGAGTACTATTAGTTTCAATAATAAAAATATTATTAAGTTTGTAGTACTTTAAAGTTTTTTTTTTGTTTTGTTTTTTTTTTTTTTTTTGCAAACGTAAAAGCCCTTCTTTCCTGTTTATCACAACAGATATCTTCCAAACGTGGGATGATTTACATAGCTGCCCAGGACTTTAATGCTCTTTTTAAAGAATTTATTAATATATCAGATTCTCAGAGTCACAGCAAACACCCAATTACTAGAACACAATTCTCATCAATTCACATGTTAATGTGATATTAATCCACAAAGAACAGAATCAGTGTAATTGATAGATTACCAATTTTAACAAATGACTTTACATATATTTGGTGAACCAGCAAGTTAAGCATGACATTTTTTTCAGCTCTTTGTGGAAGAGACATTGAGACACACAGCCTTGTATTCAGGACCATGCAGCTACCAAACAGGAAAAAAAAAATTTCAAACCAATGTTTTCCATTTCCAAAGAACTGGAAACTATGAAAATGGTGTCTTGCTCACTGGTTCAGAGATCTCACAAAGATAAGGCCATGATGTCAGCCAGGGCTGCAGCCACCTGAACACTTAACTGAGCCACAGGCTCCTCTTCCCAGCTCACAAGCACGGTTGTCAGCCAGAAGCCTCAGATCGTCCCAGCCTGTGCTTCTCCACAGGGCTGCTTACAACAGGACAACTGGCTTCACCATACCAAACTGTTAGGTAGGAAGGTAGACATTAGCCTACGTGTGTGAAAGAGGTCAAAGGAAAAAAAGACAAAAAAGACGAGAAGTTTGTATAGGACACAGCCCGGCCCTCCCACATCAAAGTTTTGCCATGTTCCAGTAACTCTGTGGGTGGTCCCAGCCCTGGAGACATCCCAGACAAATCTTCCTGGAGAATCAACCTGGCTAGCTACTCGGTATGATAACACTGGAAAATAAAACCCTGGGAAGAATTTCACAAATTTCACACCCAAAAAGGCATGTGTCCAGCAACATCCCAAAAGGATAGAGAGGGGATCTCTATCTCATGTCTGAAATTCTTTATCTATTTGAAAGGCAGAGTTAGAGAGAGAGAGAGAAGGAGAAACAGAAATAGATCTTCCACCCACTGGTTCGCTCTCCAAACGGTCACAATGCTGAGGCCGGGCCAGGCGAAAGCCAGGAGCCAGGAGCTGCGTCCAGGTCTCCCCCGTGGGTACAAGAGCGCGAGCTCATAGGCTATCCTCACTGCTTACCTAGGCACATTAGCAGGGAACTGGATTGGAAGTGGAGCAGCCCAGGACTCAAACCAGCACCTATATGGGATGCCAGCATTGGAGGAGGCAGTTTAACCTGCTACCCTACAACACCAGCCCCTGAAATTCTTTTCTAATGCAGAAATAAGGACCTATCTTCTAGCCATCTCCACTAACAAAATATCAGAGAGTGAAAGAGAGTCAGCAGGACAGATGCCACAATATTTTTTAAGACCTCATTTCAGAAAGCCACAAGATCTAATTCAATCTCAGAAAAAAAGAGCACATCACCTCTGTCACATTCAATCGGACACGAACGCTATCTCTGGTCACCCGCGGGAGGGTGTGCGTGCCCCAAGCAGGGGTCGCCGAGGTCACACTGGGGCCATCGCTCCTCTGTGCTTTATGGTCTTCTGGCCTTCAGGACCTTACTCCACCAGCCTCCTCGCTCTCACAGCTGCACCACGTTCTCTGTCCCAGCTCTTCCCCTGTTTTGCTTCTAGGTGCTCTGGAATTCTCTGCTGAAACTTCACTCTATACCATCCTGGGAAAAAAAGGAAAACTAAAACCCTTCTTATCTACTCTAGGTGCAGAACCTAGAGTTAACTCGTAACCCAGTTACGAGTCCACCTATAGGCCATTTCCCGAGACAGAAGTCCTCACACACGGCCTCCTCCTCCTTCCCCATTTCTTCCTTGCTCTATAGCAATCTGTTCTGCATCCCCATCTCTCTCCACTGGAATTGTGATCCCCCGGCCACCGGGACACAGCAAATCCTCCTGGTTGAAAATTTCGACACATTTTCCAGTCCTTACTGAATTTCTGTGGCATCTGTCTTCCTTGACTCTTTCCCTTTCCTCCTGGGACATCAACCACTCCTCCTTGCTCTTCTCCACTGCTGATTTTATCTCTGTAAAATACTGGCATTTTTCAGCCTTCCTTTTTTTTTTTATTCTAAACACTTACCTTTTTTAGCTTTTTCCAATGGCTTTATCAGCTGTATGCTGAAGACTGTAAAATCTGAATTCCTGGATTAGTTATCTTTCTTTAGTTTTTATTTATTTGAAAGAGTTACTCAAAGATAGGAAGAGATATGGAAAGAGAGAGATCTCCCATCTGCTGGTTCATTCCTCAGATGGCTGCAACAGCCCTGGCTGAGCCAGGCTGAAGACAAGAGCTAGGAGTTTCATTTGGGTCTCCCACAGGGGTGGTAGGATCCCAAACACTTGGGCCATCTCCCACTGCTTCTGCCAGGCCCTTAGCAGGGAGCTGGATCAGAAGTGGAGCAGCAAGGACACATTCCACAGTATTATAACCAACTCCTTGCTTCAGAGCATTAAAGTCCTACAGGTTTCTCAATTGATAGATATGTTGGCTCAATTTGGGCAGACTGATTATTTCTGAGAGCTTAGATTGGAAAGAGGAATCTTTTTTTTTTTTTTAAAGATGTAACTATTTATTTGAAAGAGTCACAGACAAAGAGAGAGGAGGAAGGAGTGGAGGGGGGAAAAAGAGAGAGAGAGAGAAAGAGAGAGAATATCTTGTATTTGTTGGTTCATTCTCCAGATGCCCACAACAGACTCACATGAGTGCTCTGACATGGGATGCCTGTGTTGCACGCAAAGGCTTAATCTGCTACACCACAGTGTGGGCATGGATAAACCTTTCTTTAATAAAGGTGTACTGAAGGGAAGTTTATCTCCCAGGAGAGTTCTACATGCCTGGTTCTTGGTGGAATGCGGCCCCAGCAAAAGGCTTTCCCCTGCTTATCAGAAGCCATCGATGTGCCACTGAGCCAGTATTCAGTTTGTGCTCAACATAAAGAAGAGCAGAGATCCCACAACCACTTTATACAGAAAATGTCAAAGTCAAAGCTGCACCCACTCCCATCTGTCAGCTCTCCTTTCAGGTATTTCACGGTGGCTATCCGAAGACTCAGAACCTTGCTGTGTCTGTTCTATACACACTGCTCACTTAAGAGGAACTCTTCCTCCCAGGAAGGTCCAAGATTTCAGACCTAAACCTGTCCTGAATCACTGTTATGGAACCAGGTTCTCAGGGCCAGTCTTGCAGGGTGTTTCTGGCACAGACAGCGGGTCCACATCCTGCAGCTGTAGCTGCTCCTGTGGTGCCCACGTTTCTGATGCAAACATCCTGTGAGAGTTCACAGTGCTGCCACAGGCTACCTGCCGCAGCCTCCCTCATACAGGCGACATCAGATACTCTCAGCAATCCCATGCTGGCACCACAATCTTCCTCAAGTACAAAACCTGATGTCAGGCGAGCAGCCATGACCTTCCTTCACCAGTGAGATCGCTCACACTGAGCCCAGGCCCCCAGAAATTCTGCACAGCCTCAGTTTCAATGGCCTCCATTCCACCACCATGAAACGATCCTGTTTTATGCCACTTCAAGCCACTCCAGGGGAAGGGCTGCCCAGAAAGCTGTCAGTCCTGCTGAGGCTGCCCTAGGATCCGAACTGATGAGGGACAAGAAGAAACCCATGCTTTACCACCCCCTCAAAAAAAATCTATACATTGAAAATCTTCAGTTGTGTGTGGAAAAATGGCAAAATAAAATTAATTTTTAAGTAGAAGGGAAAATTGAGACATGTACTCAGAAAAAAATCTAAAATCTTAATGCTAGTTCTAGATAATTTATGGAGATTTAAAAGAGCAAAAGAGGAAGGAATGAAGCAAGGAGGGAAGAGGAAAAGGAAAGGTAAAAAGAAAAAACTATATAAATAAATATATATATATGTGTGTGTGTATATGTGTGTGTATATAGAGAGGTGGGGGGAGGAGAGACCTCTTTCCTATTCAGAAATCAATGAGAAAGATACAGAACTTAGGGGCTGGCGCTGTGGTGCAGCAGGTTAAAGCCCTGGCCTGAAGTGCCGGCATCCCAGATGGGCACCAGTTCTGGTCCCAGCTGCTCCTCTTCTGATCCAGCTCTCTGCTGTGCCCTGGGAGGGCAGTGGAGGATGGCCCAGGTCCTTGGGCCCCTGCACCGGCATAGGAGACCAGGAGGAGGCTCCTGGCTTTCAATCGGCACAGCTCCAGCCACTGCGGCCATCTGGGGAGTGAACCAATAGACGGAAGACCTCTCTTTCTGTCTCTACCTCTCTCTTTCAAATAAATAAAATAAATATTTTTTTAAAAAAGATCAGGGCTTAGTTCTAGATACTCTGAAACTATTTTTTCAAGTTCTGAAACTATTTTTTCAAGTTCATCAACATTCCTTCATCTCACAGTGCTACTTCTAATTTATTATTGGAATTGCATTTATTTATGGCTAGTGTTATTTTATACCAATCTATTTGTATTTTTGAGACTACTTTACAGACTCTTTAGTGATTAAGACAGAATTAAGAACCTTTACTCCTTCTCAGGCATGGAAAGCCAAGACACTCTGGCAAAAAAAAAAAAAAAAAAAATGACCTAAATGAAAGATCTCTGTGAGTGAGATCCCAGCAGAAAGAATGGGCCATCAAAGAAGGAGGTACTTTTCTCTGAAGTGAGGAGAGAACTTCCACTTTGACTATGACCTTGTCTAAATAAGGTCAGAGTTGGGGAACTCAAGAGGCTTCCATAGCCTTGGCAGCGCATGACAAGAGCCTCAGGTGATGACTGACATCATAAATAAGAGTGTCAATTGTTAAATCAACAATAGGGTCGGCGCCATGGCTCACTGGGCTAATCCTCCTCCTGCAGCGCCAGCACACCGGGTTCTAGTCCTGGTAGGGGCGCCAGATTCTGTCCCGGTTGCTCCTCTTCCAGTCTAGCTCTCTGCTGTGGCCCGGGAGTGCAGAGGAGGATGGCCCAAGTGCTTGGGCCCTGCATCCACATGGGAGACCAGAAGAAGCACCTGGCTCCTGGCTTTGGCTCAGCATGGTGCGGCAGTGGCCATTGGAGGGTGAACCAACGGAAAAAGGAAGACCTTTCTCTCTGTCAGTCTCTCTCTCTCACTGTCCACTCTGCGTGTCAAAAAAAAAAAAAAAAAAAAAATCAACAATGGGACTCACTGTGCACTTACTCCCCATGTAGGATCTCTGTCCTTAATGTGTTTACTATATGAATTAATGGTAAAACTAGTCTTCAAACAGTACTTTATACTTTGTGTATCTGTGTGGATGCAAACTGTTGAAATTTTATTGTGGTGGAAAGAGGTGAAAAGGTCATGCCAAGATGGCCGCTGAGGTGAAAAGGTCATGCCAAGATGGTCGCTGACAACAAAAACTGCCTGGCAACAGGCCGTGATTGGATGGCTTCAGAAACCACATGACAACAGAGGAAACCACATGACAACAGAGCCTGACTGATGGCAGGCCGTGATTGGATGGTTTCAGAAACTGCCTGGCAACAAGAGCCTGACTGGCAACAGGCTGTGATTGGATGGCTTTGGAAACTGCCTGGCAACTGGCTGTGATCGGTTGGGGCATAGACCGCCCCTTGACTGGATTGGCTGGTCTTGGCTATATAAGCTGTTGTACTAACTCAAATAAAGGAGTCTGTGGGTTCACCTGACTCCAGGGGTCTGTGTGGTGACTCCGTGCCTCTTGCTCCCACCACGCACCTCCTCTGAGAAACCAATCCACTGCAACATTGTTGAGAAATCAACTGCAACAGTATATACTGAGTTGATCTTCTGTATATAAAGATAATTGAAAATGAATCTTGATGAAGAATGGGATGGGAGAGGGAGTGGGAGATGGGATGGTTGTGGGTGGGAGGGAGATTATGGGGGGCAAAGCTGCTATAATCCAAAAGTTGTACTTTCAAAATTTATATTTATTAAATTAAAGTTTAAAAAATAAAGAACCTTTACTCCATAAATCATTCATAATCTTGCTGTTTGGATGATCAATCAGCAAGAAGGCACAAAAACCTTCAGTTATCCCTGGTACCAGGACAAACCGGAGAGCTCCAATCCTGGTAACTGCTGAGACATCTCTGGACAGTGCTGCCTCCCATGGCACTGCAGAAACCTACAGTGATCAGCCCCCTGCTGTGACCCTGAACACAGTCAAATTAAAGAGAAGTATTTTAGCAGCAAGCAAAGTACCCCTCACTCACTCCATGAGTCACTGTGAGAATTACACTTAGCACAGGATGCAGGTGAGCTTAAAGAGACTGACCAGTGTTTTCACAAGTTACTTCCTAGAGGCTGGCTTAGAGACAAGACGCTGACATGAATCACAGGATGAATAAAGCCTCCTGGGATTCTGCAAACCTGGCACCTCTGTCCCTCTTCACACTCCTGAAACACCCCAGCAGGCTGCTGAGATGGCGGCATGCGGCTGCATGGGAGGCACCAGGGAAATGTTAACTGTCTGTAAAAGCTGTTGGGAGAACACGGAGGAGCAAATGGCCAAGGACTAATAACAAGACTCCCAGCGCTGTGGGAGGTCACCGGGTTGAGAGTCATGGATCTGCTGTGGCTGTTCCATGCTGGAGTCCGTAAGCTTGTTGGCGCTTAATCTGCATGACACCCAAATATGTAAACAGAGTTTTCCTGACTATATAGAAATAAGTCACTAATACAAATTTTCATGGCCAATTAGGGTTTTGTAGTCACAAAGAACAGAAAATCACTCTGGCTAATATAAGATAACAGGTATTTCACTGGAGGGACATGAGGAAGCAGAGGGGAAAAAACAAAAGGGAGACTCATGAACCAATCCAAGAGAGAGAAAGAGAGACTTTGCTTAGCTGGAGTCCTATTCTTAGTCATTGGGAGCTGCCTTCAAGACTGAAATACAGCATCACACAGGCACTTCACCAAAGGAGAACTGGAATGATGTCACCAAAATAAGAAGTGGCAGATGACAACGGGCCAAAGTCATCAGCAGAAACAGTGTTGATGTAAAATCTAATGTATCTTCTTCACCAAGGCCCTCCTAACAAGAATGGAGAAGGCAGATGTCTGTATGGTTACGGCACACGTAAACAGAAGATTAAGAATGGGAGGGGTCGACATTGGCACAGAGAGGCAAACCACCACTTATGATGCCAACATCCCAAATCCAAGTGCCAGTTTGAGTACTAGCTGCTCTGCTTCTGAAGCAGCTCCTTACTAATGTGCCTGGGAAACCAGCAGAAGGAGGACCAAGTGCTTTGGCACATGCCACTCACATGGGAGTCAAGAATGGAGTTCCGGGCTCCTGGTTTCCACCAGGCCAGCCCAGGCAGGCTGTTGAGGCCACCTGGGTAGTGAATGAGCAGATGGAAGATCTCTCAGTCTCTCCCTCTTTCTCTATCATTCTAAATAAACCTTAAAAAAATAATCAGGGAATTAGTGTTGGAAGTGCTCGTGAATGATGGGATTGCCAAGCAAGGGGAGAAAGGAGAGCTGGGTGTGTGGGGTTTGGTGGGAGGGACAAGGCAGGCAGGCAGGGGTGAAGTGAGTTAACTCCTGGAAATCTTCCGAGACAATTCCAGAAACTGTATGACACAAACTGAGTGAGAGGCACGCCATTAGCAACAGGCACATCATGAAGAGTCATCAAAGAACAAATAAGGTTTCAACTGTGTTTTAATTATCTGGCTTACTAAAAACTTGAAAAACTTAAGAGGTGGAAGACAGTTAACTGCCATGGTCAGGTTAAAAAACAAAATGAAAACTATATTATATAGCATTTATAAATAAAATAATATTTTCTGATCTGACATTATTTTTGTACCCACCCCTCTCCCAAAAGAGGTATTTTTTTGACTCCAGGTAGTGCTTTCAAACAAAAGCACAAATACAACCTAGAAGCAAAGTTAACAGTTGCTAGCTTACCTGGTAAAAGAAAACTGAGACAGTTATCTTTATTTGTGTTATAGTAAATGGGAGAAAAACATGAAAACAATCTTCCCTTGCTATCCATGGGGTACTGGTGCCAGAGTACCTCCCACCCTGACTAGATACCACAATCCACAGATCCTCAAGCTCCTCACATGAAATGGGGTGGAATCTGCATATAACCTATGAACATGCCCCAGTCCAACCCAAGTCATCTTACAATACCTAGTACAATGTAAATGCAAAATAAACTTGTTATATAAGATCGCTTAAGGACTAGTGACCAAAACTTCCACAGTATGCATTTGCAATCTTCTTTTCCCTAATGTTTTTGATCCACAGCTGGCTGCCATCTGTGGATGCAGAACTCACAGCATAGGGAGGGCTGAGTGTCCCTCACAGGAATCTGCCATTTGTGACAAGTAGTAAGATGAACTCTCCTATTACAGGGAAGAACAGCACCTCTATCCCTGATGTTCCCATATGTAGACCAGTGGCGCTTCCACAGGCTGCACACTGAATTCCTGAGTGGCCGCAAACATGCAGGGGGGCTGAGAATCACTGAGTCCTCCTCCGTCCCTCATTCGCTCCTTCTCAGGGAAGCAGAGGTGACTAGTGGGACACGTGACTTAGGGAGAACAGACTGAGCTCAGCCATTCCTCTACCCTTTGCAGATCCTATCTTGCAGAGAGTGGACCTGCCCCCTGCCTCAGGCCTGCCTCCGCTGGGAAGCCTGCAAGGAGTGGGGCCAGTGCCCGTATCTGGGGACATGTAAGCAGGCTCACTTCGACACGCCTTCAGTCAGTCATACTAAAGCGGTATTTTGATTCACATCTGACTCCTGTATTCCTGTCACTGAAATCAAGAGGAAGAAAGACAAATTAGCCCATGCATTTTCAACTAGTCTGAAACTCATCCCAGACCCAGTCAGGGACCCCGGAGATGTGACCTTGGATTTGCCTTATTGCCACTCTGTACTGAAGAAAGATAACTGTGAAATCCAAGCAGGGCAGGATTCATCTGCTTTACAGGCACATCAGGCACTTCCTGGCGCATTAGAGATACCTTAGCTTGTTTTTTAGCAACAAAGTGTGGTCCTAGCAGATACGTACTTAATAAATTCAATTTCTGCTGCATGGTAAATAGAATAATGCTTTCGTAAAAATGTCCATGTCCTAATCCCTGAAACCTGCGAATATATTACCTTACATGGCCAAAAAGGAGTTTGCAGAGCAATTAAATTAAGGATCTCCAGATAGGGGGATTATCAAGGATGACCCAAATGCACCAAGTATACCCAAAAAGGGAAGCCTAAGGAAGAGGGTGTCAAGGAAAAAGGACAACCAAAGTAGGGTCTGAGAAATGGTATGTGTTGACTGCAGAAGGAGGAAGGGTGCCGTGAGCCAAAGACTGTGGGCAACCTCTCAGTGTGGAAAAGGCAAGGGAGCAGATTCTTCTCCAGAGCCTCTCGAAGGAACATGGCTCTTTCAACACTTTCATCTTAGCCTGGACCTGTAACATATTTCTAATCTACAAATCTTAACAAATCTGGAAATCCACATATACGAGAGTTCTGCAAAAAGTTTATCGAGGGGCAGGCATTGTGATGCTACAGGTTAGGCTGCCACCTGGGACGCTTGCATCCCACAATGGAGAGGCTAGTTTGGGTCCTGGCTACTGCACACCTCCGATCCAGCTTTCTGCTTATGCCCTGGCAGGCAGTGGATGATGGCCCAAGTATCTGAGTTCCTGTCACCCACTTGGAAACTCAGATGGAGCTCCTGGCTCCTGGCTTCACTCAGCCTGGCCAAGCCCTAGCTGTTGTGGGCATTTGGGGAGTGAACCAGTGCATAGAAGAACTCTCTTTCTCTCTATTTGTCTGTCATCCTGCTCTTTAAATAAATAAATAAATCCTTTTTAAAAGTTCATGGAAATGTACACTATGAAAAAATCAAAATTTTTTGTACCTAAATAAACCTTTTAATTTACCCCCAATATTTCAAGTACTCTCATATTAAGAGTAATGTAAGTTTTTATACAGTTTGAAAGGTTCAAGGAAATGCATGATTCCTTTAGTTTTTTTAAATCAAGGTCAAGCCAAAAAAGACAATTGTTGAATAAAAGAAAATCTCCACAAATCTATGTAAAGACATTTTTACAACAGGGTAACAAACAAAAATGCTTTTTTTTAATTTTTGACAGGCAGAGTGGACAGTGAGAGAGAGAGACAGAGAGAAAGGTCTTCCTTTTGCTGTTGGTTCACCCTCCAATGGCTGCCACGGCCAGCACACTGCAGTCGGCGCACCGCGCTGATCCGATGGCAGGAGCCAGGTACTTATCCTGGTCTCCCGTGGGGTGCAGGGCCCAAGCACTTGGGCCATCCTCCACTGCACTCCCTGGCCACAGCAGAGAGCTGGCCTGGAAGGGGGGAAACCGGGACAGAATCCGGCACCCCGACCGGGACTAGAACCTGGTGTGCCGGTGCCGCAAGGCGGAGGATTAGCCTAGTGAGCCACGGTGCCGGTCCAAACAAAAATGCTTTTTAAAAATATTTATTTGTTCGAAAGGCAGAGTTAGAGGGAAAGACAGAGCGAACTCCCATCTGCTAGTCGGCTCCCAAAATGGCCTGGTCTGGGCCAGACTGAAGCCAGGAGCCTGGAATTTTACCTAAGTCTCCCACAAGCACTTGGGCCATCGTTCACTGCTTTCCCAGGCACATTATCAAGGAGCTGGATCATAAGTGAAGCAGCTGGGACTCTAATCAGTGCATCATAGATTCTTAACCCACTGCGCCACACTACTTAACCTGCTGCATCCCCAACACTGGCTTTAAACCCGTTTAACTAATTAGTGACACTCTGCTTCTGGAAACTTGTCTCAGGAACAGGAAATAAGCTTCTGTAAGCCATGCTTCTAAGACTGATCTTCAACATTTTCCTGCTTCAGTCAACAGTACTCCCCTAAACACACCCTTCCATAAACCTTGCACAGTACTTTGTTCCTTTTTATGACTGAATGATACTCCATTTTATGGATATACCACGTTTATTTATCCACTCATAAGCTGATGCACATTTGGGTTGTTCCTCTTTTTTGGCTGATATGGAGAAAGCGTCTATGAACTCTTGTGTAGAAGTTTTATATAACACATTTTAAACTGTCTATGAATACACCCAGGAGTTGATCATCATATAGTAACTGTTTAAATTTTTTCCAAAAACAATATTTTTAATTTATTTGAGAGGCAAAGAGGGAGAGGGAGAACATGGGGGAGGGAGAGGAGCAGGAGAAGGTGGGTAGGGACAGGAAGAGAAAGAGCACTCTGTCTGCTGGTTCATTCCCAAATGATTCCAACAGCCAGGGCTCAGAGTAGCTGGGAACCAGGAATTCAATCCTGGTCTCCCATGCGGGTGATAGAGATAACTACTTCAGCCATCATTGCTGCCACCCAGGGTGCACACTATCAGGAATCTGGAATAGGAAGCAGTGCTGGGACCTAGACACAGGCACTCCAATAGGCGACACAGGCACCCCAAAGGGCATCATAACCACTAAGGCAAACACCCACTCCTAGGTTAACTTTTAAGGAACTCCCAACCTCTTCTAAAGAAGCTGCACAATTTTATATTTGTACCAACAACATAAGGGAGTTTCTCAGTTCTCCACATGTTCACCAACTTATTATTGCCATTTTAAAAACTTATTGCAGCCATCAGAGTAGATGTGAAGGGGTAGCACACTGTAGTTTTGCTAGCATTTCACTAAGGATTAGAGGATTGAGCATCTTTTCATGAAAAAATGCTTACTCCAATCTGTGGTCCCTTTTTAAGTTACCTTGTCCTCCACTTTTGAGCTGTTAAAGAGTTTTTCACATATTCTGGATACAAGTTCCTTATGACTTATATGACTTAAAGTACTTTATCCCTTTCTGTAGGTAGTCTTTTTTAATTCCTGGATAGTGTCCTTTGAAGCACAAAAGTGTTTAATTTTGATGAAGTTCAAATTTATTTTTCTCTTTTGTTGTTTGCACTTTTGGTTTCATATCTAAGACAAGAAAAACCATGCCTAATACAGTGTCACTAAGATTTGTATCTATCTTTTAACACTTTTATAATTTTAGCTCCTCAAAACAGGTCTTAGGATTATTTTTAGCTTTTTTATGTGTGTAGTCAAGTTACAAATGCATTCCTTTGTTTAAAAGTATCCAATTATCTCAGATGTTGAAAGATTATTCTTTCCACCTCACCAAAATTGATGCACTTGTTGAAAATCAGTTGTCAAGACTATATCAATTTACTTCTGAATACTTAATTAATTCCTTTCATCTATATGTATATCCTTATGCCAATACCGGTCTTGATTATTATAGCAATGAAGGAAGACTTGAAATGGGGATGTGAACCCTCCAATTTTGAATTTCTTTTTGTAGGCTGTTTTGGCTATTCAGGGGCGCTTGCAATTCTATGTCATTTTGACACTCAGCCCTCCCACATACGCAAAGAAAGGCCATTGGAATTTTGAGAGGGATTGTTTAATTCTGTAAGTTAATTTGGGGAGTATTGCTATCTCAACAATACTAGGTATTCCAATCGATGAACATGGATATCAATTATGGGCATTCTCAATACACATCATCAATTCCCTTTGTTACATTTATTCCAGAGTACTTTTTAAATTCTTAATTTGAAAGGCAGAGTGTTAACCAGACAGAGAAAGAAGGACAGAGATCTCCCATCTGCTGGCTTACTACCCAAATGCTTCCAACAGCTGGTTCTGGGTCAGACTGCAGCCAGGAGCTAGGGACTCAATCCAGTCTCCCACTTGGGTGGCAGGGACCCAACTACTTGAGTCATCACCTGCTGCCACACAGGGTATGCACTGGCACAAAGCTGGAATCAGAAACTGACCCAAGCATCAAATCTAGGCACTTTAATACTTGATGTAGGTATCCTAAGTGGTGTCTTAATCACTGCACCAAATGCCTGCCCCTATATTTTTTGATGGCATTATATTGGGAATTGTTTTTATAGCTTCATTTTTTACTGTTCACTGTTGCTGTACAGAAATATATGATTTTCATATATTAACTATGTTGTAGGCAACATTACTGAACTTATTAGCCCTGGTGGATTTTTGTGGATTCTTTAGGAGGTAAGATTTCCTATCACAATGCCAACCATGTGGGCACTAGATTGTTTTGATGGCGCCAATCTCTAGCCCTTCCACTCCCTGCTGTTGTGGGGATTTGGGGTGTGAATCAGAGAATGGGAGCTCTGTCTTGCTCTCTCAAATAAAATTTTGATAAAATTTATAATAAGCTGAATTATGTTTTCAGAGTCATAGAATTTCACTTAGATAAATTGGTACTACTTTATTATATTATTTAAGTCCACTATATGCTTTCTTTGGTACACCTTACCTGCCATGGATCAAGAAGGGTGAAATAAGCCGGCGCCGTGGCTCAATAGGCTAATCCTCCACCTTGCGGCGCCGGCACACCGGGTTCTAGTCCCGGTTGGGGCGCCGGATTCTGTCCCGGTTGCCCCTCTTCCAGGCCAGCTCTCTGCTATGGCCAGGGAGTGCAGTGGAGGATGGCCCAGGTGCTTGGGCCCTGCACCCCATGGGAGACCAGGAAAAGCACCTGGCTCCTGGCTCCTGCCAGGATCAGCGCGGTGCGCCGGCTGCAGCGGCGGCCATTGGAGGGTGAACCAACGGCAAAGGAAGACCTTTCTCTCTCTGTCTCTCTCTCTCACTGTCCACTCTGCCTGTCAAAAAAAAAAAAAAAAAAAAAAAAAAGAAGGGTGAAATAAAGTACCTTACCACAAATGTATCAATGCTTTTCTTATAAATCATAACTTTTGCCTGAAGGGCTATACTTACATTGATGGTATATTATTTGTACGTATTCTGCTAACATATAACTGTCAACCTTCTGAACTGTAGAATTCAGCAGATGATGTGTCCTTGTCATTTAATGTTTTTTGTCCTGAACTCAATCATATTTGAAATTAAGATCATGACCTCTCCTGTTTACATTAGCCTAGTAATGGTGTGCCCATTCACTTCCCTCTTTTCTTCATTTCCCATCCTTTTTTTTTAAATATTTACTTATTATTTATTTGAAAGTCAGAGTTACAAGTTAGAAGTCAGAAAGAGAGAGAGGTCTTCCATTCAATGGTTCACTCCCTAATTGGCCACAACGGCCGGAGCTGCGCCAATCCCAAGCCAGGAGCCAGGAGCTTCATCAGGGTCTCCCACACTGGTGTAGAGGCCCGAAGACTTGGGCCATCTTCCACTGCTTTCCCAGGCCACAGCAGAGAACTGGATTGGAAGTGGAGCAGCCAGGTTTGGAACCGGTGCCCATATGGGATGCCAGCGCTTCATGCCAGGGCATTAACCCACTGCGTCACAACACCAGCCCCTCCCATCCTTCTAAATCTCTTAATCTCAGCCTTCTCCTTTTTCTTTTATACTGTTGAGTTACTTTTTATCTGTGATACAATCTTTTTTCCCTTTCACCAGCTGACTTATTTACAATTACAATTATTGATTTAACATGTTTACTCATAATTATGTCATGTGTTATAATTTACACATTTCCAAGGTAAAAAAATAATTGTCAGTGAAATTTCCTCTGTTATGTGTGCATTTATTCTGGTGATTATGAATACTTGTAATGCCTACTCTTTCTTCAGACTGTATTATCAATGCCCTAATCTGAACAACAATTACAATGGTAGCTATTCTCTTCCTTCCACCTTGTCTTTCTCTCCATAACTTCCCAATTTTAAATGATCATATTACAATACTTTGTTCTGTTCTCCATGTCTGGATTCACCTAATTCTACCTTCTCAGTAGTCCTTAAATGTGTCTTCCTTAGGCACTATGGTCAGCTCTCATTAGATAAAATCTGTCCAGTGGAAGATTCTTCCAATGAGTTAATAGAAACAATCTCTTTAAAATGCTGTGTTTTCAAAACTGCTTACCACTATGCTTAAGCAAGTCTGAAGATAAAATTCCTAGGTCAAGCTTCTTTTCCTGAAGATTTTGTTAGTATTTATCTGCCATGTTTTCTCAGAATGAATGTTGTGGCGAAATCCACCTAAGTTTTCCTCATTAGAAATGATTAGGTTCTCTTTGGCCTTCAAATAATTATTTTTGAAATCTAACAATTTTATGAAGACATATGTTGGTCTTGACCACTTGGATTCCTCTTTTAAAAAAGAAATGTCATTTTACATTCTTGGATCCACGCTTTATTTTATTTCCATACTTTTTCTTGAGTTATACTTTAATTTTTGTCCCTGTTCCTTAATTTTTTTTAAGAATTCATTTATTTGAGAGGTAGAAGAAGAGAGAGGGAGAGACACAGAGAAAGGTCTTCCATCTGCTGGTTCACTCCTCAAATGGCTGCCACAGCCAATCTAAAGCCAGGAGCCAGGACAGTTTTCCGGGTCTCCCATGTGGGTGCAGGAGCCCAAGCACTTGAGCCATCTTCTACTGCTTTCCCAGGCCATAAGCAGAGAGCTGGATTGCAAGAGGAGAAGCCAGGACATGAACCAGCACTATGGGATGCAGGTGCTACAGGCAAAAGTTTAGCATACTATGCCACAGCACCAGATCCACCCCTTATTGTTTAATTCCTTGCTTTCAACATCTGTGGATTTACATTTTTCATCACGTCTGGAAAATTTGCAGTTGTCATCTACTTTACGTTGTCTCCCTCCTTCTCATACTCTAAGCCAGGAATAGGGAGCCTTTTTTTCAAATCACTTGCGGGCCATATAAATTTATCAACATAAAAAAGTCTGCTATAGATTTACTTAAAGCACCTGTAGTTGCTTTGCCAGGGCCAGATCGAATGATTTCACAGGTTTTACATGGCCCGTGGGCTGGACATTCCCCACTTCTGCTCTCAATGGACAGGAGAACTCCATCTTCCCTATCTTTTAACCTTTCTTGCCCTATATTTTCTATTTCCTTGCTTCTCTTTACTGCTTTCTAGATCAGTTCTTCAGATATAGTTTCTGACTCACAAATTCTCACTTATTTAATCTTTGACTTAATCCCTCCATTGAGTTCTTCCGTGTTCCTCAATTATATACTTTATTTCTATCTCTTTTTGCATGGTTTCCAAAATATTTCTGTTCATTTCTGAGTGTTTCTAACTGAATATTCACTTTTTAAATTACATGGTTTAGTTGCTGGCATTGTGGCACAGCGGGTAAAGCTGCTGCCTGCCATGCCCGCATCCCATATGAGGGGCAGCTCAAATTCTGGCTGCTCACTTGCAAACCAGTTCCTTAATAATGTGCCTGGGAAAGGAGCAAAAGACAGCCCAGGCCCAACTTGGACCCAACTGGGGACTTGGAAGAAGCTCCTGGATCTTGGCTTCAGCCTGGCCCAGTTTTAGCTATTGTGGCCATTTGGGGAATAAACCAGGAGATGGAAGATATCTTTCTCCTTCTCCCTCTCTAATTCTGCTTTCAAATAAATAAATAAACCTTTATAAAAAATTAAAATAATAAATTACACGGTTTACTTTTAAACACTTAAAATGTAACTGTTTTATGTTGCATATATGTAAATATACATTAATTTCAAGAGTCACATCATTTATCAATGAGTATGTTCTATGCAATATGTCATTAAAAGACTCATTATTTTGTGAACCTCACAGAATACATTTATACAAACATAGGTGGTATAGATCACTCAACTGTCTCTTCAGACAATCAAGAGACCAAATACCAGATGTATGCGGCTATTCCCAGGGTAACACAGCAAGCTGCATTTCAGTAAACTTTTTAAAACTTATATCTACTTAAAAGCATTCAGAATGCCAACAAAACAGCTGCAACATTTTTTTGCAATTACTAAGTGACATTCAGTTAAAAATTCTTTCATACAAACTGCATCAGAAACAAAGATGAAAAAAATATTAAAAAGAATACACTTTAAGAGAATGATAAAAAGTACAGTAAATATAAAAATCAACAGCACAGCCACTTATCATTATCAACCACCGTGTACTGTATATAACTGTATGTCCTATGCTATAGGTAACAGGAAGTGCCAGAGATGTGTTAATAACAACAACATCACTACAACCACCCAAGTAATACCTTATGCTATGACATTACAATGGCTGTGACATCACTCAGCGATAGGGATGTTTCAGCTCCATTACAATCTTCTGGGACAACCACTATACCTGTGGGCCATCACTAACAAAAGCAGCCTCAGGCACTTGGAACCTCTGGGCAATCTGGATGCACTGCTCCTTGTTTCTGCTGACGCTCAGTCATGGTGATTGCCTTAGTGCTTGGTAATCTTGTGAGTTCACTGCTTGACCATAATCTCCTGGTGTCCTCTGACCATGCTTGGAGAGCTCTCTCCCAGACACGGTTTGTTTTCATTCTTTTCAATAACCAAAAGCTCTACAGCCTTTCTCAGGGTGTCCTTGGCTCAGCTTGTCCACAAGGTTGTCATTCTGAGGCTCGCCTTCCCCAGTTGTGTTGCTCTAGGAATATTTCCGTAGGCCAACATGGCTCTTCCTGGCTTTCTGCCTATCAAGGCAGCTTCCTGTCATATTAGCATTCTGGGTCTTGGCCAGCAGAAATCACACTTAAGACCCAGCATTTGTGTTTGAGTTTGTCTGGACTTTTCTTCCCAGTTAGGCTGTGCAGGTGATGTTCAGCGTGCTTTTTTCCATCCCCCGTCATAGACACAGACTGCTTTCCACAGGTCCAACATGTCTATGGGATACAGACATTGTCTTACTTTGTCTGCTTTTTTTTTTTTAAGATTTTATTTATTTAACTGAAAGTCAGAGTTACACAGAGAAGGAGAGGCGGGGTCTTCCATCCGCTGGTTCATTCCCCAGATGGCCGCAACGGCCGGAGTTGCGCTGATCTGAAGCCAGGAGCCAGGGGCCTCTTCCAGGTCTCCCATGTGGGTGCAGGCGTCCAAAAACGTGGGCCATCCCCCACTGCTTTCCCAGGCCATAGCAAAGAGCTATATTGGAAGTGGAGCAGCCGGAACCCAAATGAGCACCTATATGGGATGCCAGCATTGCAGGCTGTAGCTCTACCTGCTATGCCACAGCACCTGCCCATTGTCTGCTTCTTAGAATCAGATGGGGTCCAGGGAAGCTCCTGAAACCAACTTGTAAATCTTACTCCTGTCTCTGAAGAAAGACATTGAAGATCCACATGACAGATTTAAGTTAAGTCCTAAAGCTTCACAAAGAGTATTTTACTACTTATTCCTGATCTTACTATAAAATCAATCCCTAACCCTAAAGCATCAACATCTTCCTAAGATCTACACTTGTAACATCATTCCATATTCAACCCCTCTGCTTAATTTAGGGATTTGTCTTAAGGTTTTTTTTTTCTTTACCTTACTTGTTATTTTTAGGTGATTTACTCCTGTAAAAGAAACAGTCCTAACTTTATCTTATGATGTTCAAATCTTAAATTCTGCTACATTCTAGTCATTATCTCATTTTAGAAGATATCACATGTGTTTGGTCAAGTGTGTTTGTCTGTGGATCTCTACTATCATCCAGTTACAAGAGCAAAGTCATCTTAGTTTTATTTTTTTAAGTTATTTAGTTATTTAGCTATTTATTTGAAAGAGAAGGAGGGAGCAAAGAAGGGAGAGAGGGAGGAAGAGAGGGAAGAGAAAGAGAAGGAGAAAGACAGAAACAGACATAGACTTATAAGTCACTTCCCAAATGCCCACAAAAGCTAGGGGGGTGATCCAGACAAAGCCAGGATCCAAGAACTCCATCTAGGTCTCCCACATGGGTAGCAGGAACTGAAGCACTTGAGCTATCATCTGTTGTTTCCCAGGTGCATTAGCAGGAAGCTGGATCAGAGGTGGAGGCAGGACTGAAACCCAGACATTGTGATATGGGATGTGGCCATCCCAAATGGTTCAACCTGCTATGCCACATGCCAACTTTCTCATCTTAGGTTTTCAATATTTTCACAGTACTTATTTGATTACCATTGTGTGGACTTTTATTGCCAATATACATAAAAACCTTAAAAAGTATTTTGAAAGTATTTCACTAAAGCAAAACATAGTGATGAAAGGAGTAATGTGAGCATTAGAGGCTGGAATGTTGTAAATATAAACAACAACAAGGACTCCCATTTTTAGATAAGTAAAAAACAAATGAGATAACTTCATAGAAACAAGTGAAAAAGAGAAATATGAATAGAAGCATGAACATACATATTTGAAAACTAGCAATCCAGCTCGTTCTCTTTTTTCATACAGTATTATCATCTAAGAAACTATCTGAAAGTTTGACATAAAGTTAATGAGGCTTTCGCTATTATTTTTTTAAAGATTCATTGATTTATTTGAGAGGCAGAGTTACACAGACAGAAAAGGAGAGAGAGACAGAAAGGTCTTGCACCAGTTGGTTCACTCCCCAAATGGCTGCAACCATAGGAGCTGGGCTGATCTGAAGTCAGGAGCCAGGAGCTTCTTCTGGGTCTCCCACGAGGTACAGGGCCCAAGCACTTGGTTAATCTTCCACTGCTTTCCCAGGCCATTAGCAGAAAGCTGGATTCGAAGAAGAGCAGCCAGGACACGAACCAGTGCCCATATGGGATGCTGGTACCATAGCTGGAGGCTTAATCTACTATGCCACAGCTGGCCCCTCACTTTGATTTCTAAAAAACATAGTAGTAGGTGAAGTCACCACCTTTGAAGCCATCATCCCATATGGGCGCTAGTTTGTGTCCCAGCTGCTCCACTTTCGGTCCACCTCCCTGCTAATGACCTGGGAAAAGTAGCAGAAGATGGTCCATGTGTTTGGGCCCCTGCCACCCACATGGGAGACCAGGATGAACATCCTGGCTCCTGTATGTGGCTATCTTGGGATTAAACCAGCAGATGGAAGATCTCTCTCTCTCCCTCCCTCTCTCCCTCTCCGTAACCCTTACAAATAAGTAAATAAATCTAAAAAACAAAGTAAATAAATAAATCTAAAAAACAAAGAAACAGTGACCTCTGGTAAACCAATTACACTTTTTATTATTAAAACAAAACAATATAGTACACAATTAAAAATCCTTTAGCTAAAGTTCAGAAGAAGGAAAGCCATGGATATTTATTCAAAGGTGCCCTCTTTATTTACTAAAATAGGTCATCCTCACTGTTGCCAAAAGTTCTGTAAAAACCAGCTGGAAGTTACTAAAAATATGCTCAGAGATAAAGCCAAACAAGCTACTGGCAAAAGTACATTGTCAAGCAACTGACTTACTGGACATTGTATTATGTCAGTAGCAGTCATTGTGAAAGTGAAATTGCTGGAAATCGTATGCAGTATTTAATACTGCTGGTTCACCTGCTAACCACAGATAACACCAATGCATGTGTTGCTTTACTCACAATGAAGAGGGGATGGTATATTATGCCTTCTCATCTTATTTGAAGGGAACTGGAGGAAAAATGTGAATAAAATAAATGATAACCATTGGGAGTTCAATGCCCTAGTGTGCTGTGCAGACTGACCTAACAATCAGATGTTTTATCTGCTTGTTCCACATAACGTCTTCTATCAAAGCTGATTAATATCTTGCCAAATCTAATGACAAGTTCTCTAATTCATAGTTAATCTCTTAGTAGTATCTGATAATTCCTTTCAACACCATTTTCTCTAAGCTTCCCTGAAATTACACTGTTTCCCTCCTTCCTCAAAGGCCCTTCCTTCTCAATCTGCCTGTCAGCACCTACCTCTTCCAGCTCATCTTCTAAATCTGAGGATCTTTATAGATTTGGTACCTGAGGCTCTTCTCTTTTTCACTTACACTCTTTGCTGCACCATCTCAACCAGTTCCAGGGTTTACTGCAAGTGCATGCTAGACTCCACAACATATGCCTATAACACAGTTTGCTTCCCTAAGCTCCAGATTCATACATCGATTGCCTTTTTAGTTCTACATTGGATGTTGATTTCTCAGATTTAACATACATATCCTAGAGATAACTTTCTCACACTAAAAACATGTTCTGTCAGCATTCACTGCAGTTGGCTATCAGCATCATCATCCACCCTGTTGCTACAGCCAAAAATACATGAAGCAACCCAACTAATCTCGCTGATTTGTCCTTTTGTTCACTCTCTCTCCACAGACAGGGTACTCTTAACAGTACTCAAAGAGGTTGTCTACTCTTTACACTTTTCAATCTATGACATGTACATGAAGAAGAATATGTCAAATATAAATATCCATGTAAACATACACACAGGTTTAGAAATGGACCATAGTATGCAAAAGAATAAAGTTAGATTCTACCTCACACCATATTCAAACATTAAGTCAAGATTTAAATGCAAGAGCTAAGACTATAAAACTCTTCAAAGAAAACAGATGTAGAGGCCGCCGCTGTGGTGTAGCAGGTAAAACCGCCACTTATGGTGCCAGCATCTCATATGGACACCGGTTCGAGTCCCAGCTGCTCCACTTCTGATCCAGCTCTCTGCTATGGCCTGGGAAAGCAGTGGAAGATGGCCCAAGTCCTTGGGCCCCTGCACCCACGTGGAAAACTCAGAAGAAGCTCCTGGCTTCTGGTTTCAGATCGGTGCAGCTTGGGCCATTGTGGCCATCTGGGGAGTGAACCAGCAGATGGAAGACCTCTCCTTCTCTCTCTGTTCTCTCTCTGTGTAACTCTGCCTTTCAAACAAATCTTTAAAAAATAAATAAATAAATAAATAAATAAATAAATAAAGTAGAGGTAGATGTTTGTATCCATGGATGTAAACAAATTTTAAATGCAACACTGAGCGTACAGGCAACCAAGGAAAAAAAAATTAGACTTGAATAACATTAGTAACTTTTGTGCCTCATAGAACTAGAGCACTTCTGGTACCTTAAAAGACTCCTTCCTGTTCACATCTCCTCTGTAGTTCTGCACATGTATGTATATACGTATGACTGTATGTGTGATGACCATTTTCTTGCTTTACTATAGTTTAATCACACTTGTACAAGGGTTTTTCAGAAAGTTTATGCAAAATCAAATTAGAAGATTTAACTTGGGGCTGGTGCTGCGGCACAGCAGTAAAGCCGTCGCCTTCAGTGCCGGCATCCCATATGGGCAGCAGTTTGAGTCCTGGCTGCTCCACTTCCGATCCAGCTCTCTGCTATGGGCGGGGAAGCAGTGGAAGGTGGCCCAAGGACTTGGGCCCCTGAACCTGTGTAGGAGACCTAGAAGAAGCTCCTGGCTCCTGGCTTTCAAACAGCCCAGCTCTGGCCATTGTGGCCATTTGGGGACTGAACCAGCAGATGGAAGATTTCTCTACCTCTCAAATAAACAAATAAAATCTTTAGGAAAAAAAGATTAGCAAACAAAGCAAGTAAGAGGAGCAAAACCAGGACTTAATGTGGATGCTCACACATTTCCTACTGAAGCCTTCATAAAACAGCCCTCGTTTGATGGAAAGAATGAACAGGAGCATTACTGGTGGAGAATGACTCTGGTGAAGCTTTCTGGCCATTTCTCTGCCAAGGGTTTGACTAACTTTCTACAAACACTGCCCTAAATAATCAGACATTATTATTCACTATCCCTCTAGAAAGTCCACAAGGAAAATGCCCTGAGCATCTCCAAATAAGGTTTCCAGGACCCTTGCTCTTGACTAAGGACAGGGTGGGGATTAGGATGGTGGAGAGGTCTTTTATGTATATGTATAGCCAGGCATAGCACTTTTGCTCCGACTGGACCACTTCCCTGCCTTGGTAGCCACTGCTTTGACTGTGCTTTGTCTCAGGTTCACACTGGTAGAACCATGTGTCATTTCCTATCACAATTCTTGGCAGAAATACTTCAAACCTGCTTGTTTAAAATTTCCATCAAAAGCTCTTCTCTTGTCTGTAGCTGCTCCCAGTAAACAGCTTTGGCATCCATCAAGCAGAAAGTTTATTCAGAGTTGTGTTAGCTGAACCAACTGAGATATCCATGGTGGTGGCTACTGTTTCTGTTGCTAATTGTGAGTCCTCTTCAACCATGGCACAAACAAGATCAATTCCTTTTTCCTCACAAATTGATGTTGATGGACTGTCACTGCAAGATTCTTCTTCCACATTGCTTTGTCCCTTCTTAAAACAAGTTACCCATTTGTAAATTGCCAATTTTTTGTAGGCACTGTCCCCAAAGCTCTCCCCACAGCATTACTGATTTCATTATTCTTCCACACAACTTTCACTTTAAATTTGATGTTTGGTCTTGCTTCAATTTTACCAAAATTCATATTGATAGAGCTCCTCTGAAATTCACGTGATATTCTTAGTGCCTCAAACTAGATCCTTTCTCAAAGTAACAAGTTCGTACCAGTTCATTTTAATGCAAAAACAGTTTTGAAATCCAGGTATAGTTTTCCCTACACATTCCTATGAATTTTATAAAGAGTCGTCCCTGCACACAACACCTTATTTGCTGCCCAAACTCTTCCAGTGACAAAATTTGACCAGAAGAGAAGTAAGGCTATTTAAATGATTTATAGTTTTTAAAACAACTTTTATTTATAAAATTTTAAAATCGGGTTGGGAGAAGGCATGAATAACCACAACTTTATTAGTATTCTACTGCTGTGATTTAAACCAACAGTTTCTACAGTGTAGGCATCTGTGATCAGGGCAGCTGGATCCACTGCTCAGGGTCCCACAATCAAGGTGTCAATGGGCCTTAAGTTTATCTGGGTTCGGGGGGATTCACTCCCACACTCACTCGTGTTCTAGCAGAATTCAGTTTGAGGTCACAGGACTAAGGTCTTCTGGATATTTGCTGGCTGTCATCTGGATACTGCCTTGAGCAATCAGAGGCTGACCATACTCATCACCGTGAAGCATCCCCAGCATGGCCACCTGCTCCCTAATGCCAAACTGGGAAAGGAGGAGAGACAAATAAAACGAGATGGGCTCCCCAGTCTTATGTAACATAATCACGTACATTACCATCTTCATTCATTTAGAAGCAAGCCACACAAGTCCATTCTGTCCACACTCAAGGCAAGAGGATCACATGAGGTAGTGAACACCAGGAGGCAGGAATAATGGGGCCACTTCAGGAGGGTGTCTATCACAACAGCTTTCAATGCAGAAATGTTAGTGTGGTCTACAAGTCTGTTTTTGTGCCAGTACCAGCTGTTCTAACAGCCCTCTAGTATGTCTTGAAATTGGGTATTATGATGACTTTGGTTTTTTTGTTGTTGTTGTTGTATAAGATTGCTTTAGCTATTTGGGGTCTCCTGTGTTTCCATATGAACTTCAGCATCGTTTTTTCTAGATCTAAGAAGAACGTCCTTGGTATTTTGATGGATGTCTCACTGAATCTGTAAATTGCTTTCAGAAGGATGGACATTTTGATAACATTGATTCTTCTAATCCACGAACATGGGTGATTTTTCCATTTTTTTATTTCTTCATTTCTTTAATGTTTTATAATTCTCATAGTAAAGATCTTTGATGTCCTTGGTTAAATTTATTCCAAGATATGTGATTTTTTGTAGCTATTGTGAATCAGACTGATCTCAGAAGTTCTTTCTCAGCCGTGGCATTTTCTATGTATACAAAGGCCATTGATTTTTGTGTGTTGATTTTATATCCTGCCACTTTATCAAACTCTTTTTTTAGTTTGTCTTAGTGGAATCTTTTAGATCTTCCTATATATAAAAACATGTCATCTGCAAATAGCGATACTTTGACTTCCTCCTTCCCAATTTATATCCCTTCGATTGCTTTTTTTTTTTTTTTTTTTTTTTTTTGCCTAATGGCTTCAGCTAAAACTTCCAGGACTATGTTGAACAGCAATGGTGAGAGTGGGCATCCTTCTCTGTTTTGATTCTTAGTGGGAATGCTTCCAACTTTTCCCCTTTCAATAGGACACTGACCATGGGGTTGTCATAAAATGCCTTGATTGTGTTGAGGAATGTTCCTTCTATACTCAATTTGCTTAAGAGTTTTCATCATAAAAGGGTTCTGTATTTTATCAAATGCTTTCTCTATCTATTGAGATAATCATACGGTTTTTGTTCTTCAATTTGTTAATGTGACACATAACATGTATTGGTTTACAAATGTTGAAACATCCCTGCATACTATGGATAAATCCGACTTGGTCCAGGTGAATGATCTTTCTGATGTGTTGTTGGATTCAATTGGTTTGATTGGCTATTTTGAGGAGTTTAGTTTCTGTGTTATTCATGGAAATTGGTCTGTAGTTCTCCTTCTCTGTTGTACTTTTTTTCAGGTTAGAAATTAAGGTAAGGCTGGTTTCATAGAAGGAGTTCAGGAGGATTCGCTCCCTTTGAATTGTTTTGAATAGCTTGAGAAAAATTGGAGTTAGTTCTTCTTTAAATGTCCCGTAGAATTCAGCAGTGAAGCTATCCAGTTCTGGGTTTTTCTTTGTTGGGAGGCTCATTATTACTGTTTCAATTTCCACCACAATTGCTGGTCTGTTTAGGTTTTCTCTGTCTTGATGGCTCAAATTAGGAAGGTTGTATATGTCCAGGAATCTATCCATTTCTTCTAGGCTTCCCAATTTGCAGGTACACAGCTCTCGGTAATAATTTCTGATGATTCTTTTTATTTCTGTGGTATCTGTTGCTACCTTTCCTTTTTCATCTGTAATTTTATTGGTTTGGGTCTTCTCCCTCTTTCTTTTGGCTATTTAGGCGACTCGTATGTCAATTGTGCTTGTTTTTTCAAAAAACCAGCTCCTCATTTAGCTGATCTTTTGTATTTTTTGTTTCAATTTTAATTATTTCTTTTCTCCTACTAATTTTGGGTTTGGCTTGCTGTTGTTTTCCTACGTCCTTGAGATGCACTGATCATTTATTTAGTGTCTCTGCAATTTCTTGTTGTAGGCACCAATTGCTATAACGTTCCCTTTCATCACTGTTTTTGCTGTATCCCATAAGTTTTGATATGTTTTATTATCATCTTAACTCATTTCCAGCAATTTTTTTATTTCTCTATTTCTTCTATGACCCACTGTTCATTCAGAAGCATATTGTTCAGCCTCTATGTGTTTATATATGTTCTACAGATTCCTGAGTTACTGATTTCCAGCTTCATTCCATTGTGGTTAGAGAAGATGCACAGTATGATTTTGATATTTTGAATTTGCTGACGTTTGCTTTATGGCCTAGAATGTGGTCTATCCTAGAAAAAGTTCTATGAATTGGTGAGAAGAATATGTATTCTTCAACAGTAGGAGGAAAAGTTCTGTAGATATCCGTTAGGTCTATTTGGTCTATAGTATCCATTAACTCTGTTGTCTCCTTGCTGATTTTCCCGTCTGGTTGATCTGTCCATTGATGAAAATGGGGTACTGAAGTCCTCATTACTGCTGTAATGAGAGTCTATGTCTCCCTTTAGATCCACTGACATTCCTTTTAAATATCCAGGTGCCCTGTAATTAGATGCATATACATTTTTAATAGTCACATTTGGGGCCAGTGCTGTGGCATAGCGAGTAAAGCTACCACCTGCAGTGCTGGCTCACATATGGGCACCAATTCAAGTCCTGGCTGCTCTACTTATGATCCAGC
The DNA here is from genome assembly GCF_964237555.1 of Oryctolagus cuniculus. Lineage (NCBI taxonomy): Eukaryota > Metazoa > Chordata > Mammalia > Lagomorpha > Leporidae > Oryctolagus > Oryctolagus cuniculus. The sequence goes on along the minus strand of NC_091440.1, from coordinate 127,985,960 downwards.
TCTCTGTTATGGCCTGGGAAAGCAGTAGAAGATGGCCCAAGTCCTTGGGCTCTTACACCTGTGTGGAAAGACCATGAAGAAGCCCCTGGCTCCTGGCTTCCGAATGGCGCAGCTCCAGCCCTTGTGGCCAACTGAGGAGTAAACCAGCAACGCAAGACCTCTCTCTCTAAACCAGCAACGCAAGACCCCCCCCCCCCAGCCTCTCCTTCTCTCTCTGTGTAACTCTGATTTTCAAATAAATAAATCTTTAAAAAAAGTCACATCTTCCTGTTGAATTGTTCCCTTAATCATTATATACTGCTCTTCTTTGTCTCTTTTAATAGTTTTTGAGTTAAAATCTATTTTATCTGATATTAAGATGGCTATACCAGCTCTTTTTTGGTTTCTATTAGCATGGAATATCTTTTTTCAGCCATTCACTTTCAGTCTGCATGTATCTTTGTTGGTAAGAAGTGTTTCTTGTAGGCAGCAAATAGATGGATTTTGGTTTTTAATACATTCAGCCCATCTATCTTTTAACTGGAGAGTTGAGGCTATTTACATTCAAGGTGGCTATTGATAAGTACCCATTTGGCCCTGCCCTTTTTCCAGAAATATTCTTATTGTTTAATTGGAATTTCCTTTGCACTTTTACCCAGAGACTTTCTGCGTTCACCTTCTTTCATAGTGATGACCCTGTTTCTGTGTGTAGCACATCCTTAAGTATCTTTTGTAAGACTGGATGGGTGGTGACAAATTCTTTCAATTTCTGTTTGTTATGGAAGGTCTTTATTTCAGCTTCATTCATAAATGAAGAGCTTTGCAGGGTATGGTATTCTAGCTTGACAGTTTTCTTAAGATTTGGAATATATCTTGAGATTCTCTCCTAACCTGTTGGGTTTCTGATGAGAAGTCAGCTGTGAGTCTATTTGGAGATCCTCTGAAAGTAGTCTGGTATTTCTCTCATGCACATTTTACAATCTTTATGTTTTACTGTGAAGAGTTTGACTACAATGTGTTGTGGTACAGATTTGTTCTGGTCATGTCTATTAGAAATTCTATGTTATTCCTGCACGTGTATGTCCCCTTTCTCCAAATTAGGGAAGTTTTCTGTAATTATTTCACTAAAAAGGCCTTTTAAACCATTCATTTTTTTATTTTTAAAAAAATTTTTTTATTTGACAGGTAGAGTTATAGACAGTGAGAGAGAGAGAGAGACAGAGAGAGAGACAGAGAGAAAGGACTGCCTTCCGTTGGTTCACTCCCCAAATGGCCACTATGGCCAGTGCTGCACCGATCCAAAGCCAGGAGCCAGGTGCCTCTTCCTGGTCTCCCATGTGGGTGCAGGCACCCAAGCACTTGGGCCATCCTCCACTGCCCTCCCAGGCCACAGCAGAGCTGGACTGGAAGAGGAGCAACCAGGACTAGAACCCAGTGCCATATGAGATGCCAGTGCCGCAGCTGGAGGATTAACCAAGTGAGCCACGGCGCTGGCCCCCTTTTTAAACCATTCTTTTCATGCCTCTGGAACTCCTTAGACCCATATGTTGATGGTATCCCCTAAGTCCCCAACATGCTTTTTAATTTCTTCTTCTTCTTCTTTGTTTTTGTTTTTTGGTCTGAATGTAAAATTTTCAAAGATTTTTCTTTTAACACAGATATTCTTTCTTCTGCCTCACTGGTTCTGTTAAGGCTTTCTGCCACATTTTTTATTTTATGTAGAGCATTCTTCATATCAAATATTTCATTTTGACTTCTCTTCAAAATTTCAATTTCATTGGAAAAAATTTCATTCATGCTACGTATGGATTTTTTTAATTTGTGGATTTGCTTCTGATTACTTTTAAGTAATCCTACAATCAATTTTTTGAATTCCATTCCAACATTTCTTCAATCTCTTTATCTTCACATTCTGGTACTGAAGTGTTGTGTTCCCTTGGGGTCATCAAATTATCTTTCTTATTCTTGTTTCTTGAATTGGTGCATTTATTTTTAGGCATTTGTGGAGATATTTGTTGGCATTTTCCTCCTGTGATAGCTTTTACCTTTGGACTATTCCTCTGTGGCTTAGTAGAGTGTCCGTTCTTTCAGCAAATACCCAGAGGCATGTGCTGCGTGTGGCCAGGGAACTCTGTTCAGTGCTCCAGGGTGAGGGGAGTATCCAAGGTGACACCCAAGTTGGGCAAGTTCAATCTCCTCTTTATTTTTTTAATCAGAGAGGAGGTTTGATCAGCTCTGCTGGTATAGTCTCATGTTCATCTCCTCTCCTCCAAGGAGACTAATGCCTGGGCACTAGCCCTAGTGGATACAATATTCCTCCATGCTGCCACAAGAACTACACAAAGGATACAGACTATCCTCAGTGTGAGCACAGATCCTGCAGCAATGACCCTCACCAGGGCATCAGAGATCTCCAAGCATGTGGAGCCACCCACAGTAACTGCCCATAGACCCTGCCACACCCTGGGCCTGCCCATGCAGCCACAGTGTTTTCACAATCCCAGCACACAAGGCTCCCACAGTCTTGAACACCCAGCTCCCCTGCCAATTCTCCTAGCCAGACTCAGTTGTCTCCTCTCAGCTGCTTTCTGGGCGTGCAGACATAAGCTGGTACAGCTGTTAGGTATGTCCACAATGCCACCCACCACCTCTTGGCTAGTTACAAGATGCCAGTGCTGTGTGGTCAGGGAGAGAGAAAAATGCCCTCTTTTTTTCCCTCTAGGTTGGCAGGTACACACAGGGCTCCAAGACAGACTCATGCCAGCCTCTTCCCACAGTTTTACTGCCAGTGGCTTGGGCTGCCGCAGGCTGGTCTCACCTAACTCCCCAAAGCTTGTGCTGAGGCTCTCAGGTGCTGGGGTCCTGAGTTGTGCGTGTTCACACCCTCCACACAGTTCCACAATGTCCCTTTTATTTACTCGGAGTTTCCTCTGCCGTTTTCTCCCTAACTCTTCCCTGAGACTGCAGTCTCTCCATTTATTTATTTTTTTAAGAAAGCCCCCTCCCTAATCTGCCATCTTAGAATCCTCAGTAACAGGATTTTAAAGTTTGACTACCTGTCAGAAATATCAGGCATCTTACTTTATAACAAATGACCAATAATTATGTTAAGAATTATATAACTTAAAAGAAAAAAAGTGAAGTTAACTAGAAAATTGTCATGCACTGATTCTGAGCATCCTGATCAAAGGTCACAACTGTCATCCTCCTGACTGTTATGGAACTAACACAATTATTATTTTTGCTCAGAGCAAGCTATTCTTACCAATTTTCAAAATTTGCATGACATTTAAGTGCTTTGGAAATTGGTGACCTGCTTAAGAGTTGGGTATCGGCCGGCACCCAGCTCAATAGGCTAATCCTCCACCCCACCAGCACCCCAGGTTCTAGTCCTGGTCAGGGCACCGGATTCTGTCCCGGTTGCCCCTCTTCCAGGCCAGCTCTCTGCTGTGGCCCGGGAAGGCAGTGGAGGATGGCCCAAGTGCTTGGGCCCTGCACCCCTTGGGAGACCGGGAGAAGTACCTGGCTTTTGGATTTGGATCAACGTGGTGCGCCAGCCGCAGCACGGCGGCTGCGGCGGCCATTGGAGGGTGAACCAACGGCAAAGGAAGACCTTTCTCTCTGTCTCTCTCACTGTCCACTCTGCCTGTCAAAAAAAAAAAAAAAAAAAAGAGTTGGGTATCTTCCACCTGCTATTCTTCTCTACTCTGGGCTCTGAGGAGTTGACCTTTGTAAACCAACTAAATGGGGTCCCTTGATCTTGAACTTCTGTTTGGGTGGAAGTAGCAACAGCCACCAGCAGGAAATCATGAGGGGGATAGAGGATGGGTCAGAGTATCCTCCCAGCTCCTTAATGGCTGGGTTGCCACAGAATAGCTGGGTCTCTTTACCAAACCAAAGGCCACCAATCCTCTTGGATGGCTTTATCAGAGCCCACTTTCTTAAGGTTTTGGTAATTGCCCCAACCCTCTACTCTCCCAGGAACAGAAGAGATGATGGCTTCATGCCACTGCTAAGGATAAAATAACAGATCACTCTTGCCATTGCTTTCCCTTAACACTGCATACACCTTGCAAATGACCCCAGTGTTACTTTCTCCTTGCTTATCCTGTCTGAATTTGCTCATCTGTTTCCTGCTTCGACCCTCAGTCATACACAGTCCTACATACTTCTAAGGATTCAAAAGACACAAGCCTATAGCCCAAAACAATTTATATCAAGCCTATAGCCCCAAAACAATTATATCCTAGCCAGTGGGAAAAACTGCACTGTGAGCAACATGCCATGAGCATGGACATCACTGTTTCTGATTTGGAGCACGACTCAATATGAGGTATAAACAGAAACTGAAAACCATTTGTCACTTTTCCCCCGGGATGAGTTAAGAGCACTCTACTTGGAAGTAACCTCCACATAGTAAGGATAACTAAGTAGGGCCTCATCTGGCTTATCCCCATTCTGTTTGTGTGAAAATACACACACACACACACACATATATATATACACAAGGCATTTACTTAATCATTTGATGTACATATATTTAAAATTGCATTTAATATATATTTTATATATGTATCTATATATCATCATATACATTACAAGGTGAATCAATAGCATAATTTAAGAAAAGTAAATTGTGCCTATTCTTCTTTTTTTTATTTTTTGACAGGCAGAGTGGACAGTGAGAGAGACAGAGAGAAAGGTCTTCCTTTTGCCGTTGGTTCACCCTCCAATGGCCGCCGCGTCCGGCACACTGCGCTGATCTGATAGCAGGAGCCAGGTACTTATCCTGGTCTCCCATGGGGTGCAGGGCCCAAGCACTTGGGCCATCCTCCACTGCCTTCCCGGGCCACAGCAGAGAGCTGGCCTGGAAGAGGGGCAACCGGGACAGAATCCGGCACCCCAACCGGGACTAGAACCCAGTATGCTGGCACCACAAGGCGGAGGATTAGCCTAGTGAGCTGTGGCGCCGGCCCTATTATTCTTATATAACCAACCCAGAGCAACAAACTAGAATGAAGTATTCTTTATATGGTACCAGGGGTAGGAAATGGAGGTGATATTGGACTAGAGGGTGGTAGGCTCAGCAAGCAAAGAGGAGTCAAAGAGGAAAGGACACCATGCCATTAGCCTGGCCCTGGCCACAAATCATTTCATACACCACAAAAGACTTCCATTCCTTGTAACCTTGCATGCCAGGATAAACCACGAACAACAGGAATTTCCTAAAAGCCCTAACAGGAAATCCTCAAACCTTTGCATCCAGAGATAAGCCACAAAAACAAGAACATCCTGTTTTCTTTACCAAAAGACAGAATGCTATGTTCCAACCCAGTCTCAGCTGTTAACTGCTGTGCTATGAAGAGTTGCCACGTCATCTGTGCTGTAAATTCCTCTGACTGCACTTGATAGCCCATGACATCTGAAAGCCTGATTTTCTAAAACTGCTAGTAAAAATGCATCCCTAGGCTTGCATCTGTCAGTGAATTTCATTTTGGTAAGTTCCTGAACAGGCAGTGGTTGGTACTGACTTTCTTAGGAAGTCCTGAGGGTAGATGCACCCGAGACTGTTTAACGGATGGGTAGGAGGCAGATACAGTCAGAAAGGCCCCAACCTTGACTTAAGGTTCTGCTATCCTGAAATTCTGAATAATTTTCTAAAGGACTCCACAAGTTATAGCCCTGGTCCAGGAGGCACCATTATAGGCTCTCCTAGCCACCAAAACAGATTAGACAGAGTAGATCTTGGGAGTCTGACAGTCCTTTTTAATTGGAAAAGCTCTTCCCCTATCTATACAATTAGACCTCAATTCTATTTCTAGTTTTTTAAAGACATTTCCATATTGTTTTCCACAGTGGCTGCACTAATGCACATTCCCAAGAGTCTGTAACATTTCCCTTTCTCCACACCCTCGCCAGCACTTGCTGCTCTCCATCTTTTTAATAAGCCATTCTGACAGGGGTGAGGTGGTATCTCATGATGATTTTGACCTGTATGTCCCTGATGGCTAGTGATACTGACCATTTTTTCATATATTTGTATTTTTTCTTTTGAGAACCATCTGTGCATGTCCTTTGTCCACTTCTGAGCTATACTGATTGCTTTTCAGTGTTGACTATTTTAAGTTCCTTGTATATTCTGGATAATCCTTTGTTGGATAAGTAGTTTGCATATGTTTTTCCTATTCTTCAGATATCTCTTTAATCTAGTAATTGTATCCTTTGCAATATATAATCCCATTTGCCTAGTTCTGCTTTTGAGGTCTTATCCAAAAAACCACTGCCTACATCAACATCTCCAAGTGTTTCCCCTATGTTTTCTTCCAGTACTTTGACAGTTCAGGTGTTATATTTAGGTCTTTAATCCACCTTGAGTTAATTTTCAAATATGGTAAGAGAGAGGGATCTACTTTCATTTTTCTACATACATCCAGTTTTTCCAGCACCATTTATTGAAAAGATTATCCTTTCTTCAATGTATTTTCTTGCCATCTATGAAACAAATCATTTAGCAATATGTACATTGATTGATTTATGGTTTCTCTGTTTTCCTCCACTAATCTGTCAGTTTTTATACCAGTACCATGCTGTTTTAATTACTGTAGTTTTGAAGTATGCTTTGAAGTCAGATATTATGATGCCTCTTCCTTATTCTGCTTTTTTCTTATTGTTCAGGATCACTTTCGCTATTCTGGGTTATTTGTGGTTCCATATAAATTCGGAGATTTTTTCTAGTTCTGTGTGGACTGTTACTGGTATCGTGATGAACACTGTATTGAATCTACAGATTGTTTTAGGTAATATAGACATTTTGACAATTTTTTTTTTTTTTGACAGGCAGAGTGGACAGTGAGAAAGAGAGACAGAGAGAGAAAGGTCTTCCTTTGCCGCTGGTTCACCCTCCAATGGCCGCCGCTGCAGCCGGCGCACCGCGCTGATCCTGGCAGGAGCCAGGAGCCAGGTGCTTTTCCTGGTCTCCCATGGGGTGCAGGGCCCAAGCACCTGGGCCATCCTCCACTGCACTCCCTGGCCATAGCAGAGAGCTGGCCTGGAAGAGGGGCAACCGGGACAGAATCCGGCGCCCCAACCGGGACTAGAACCCGGTTTGCCGGCGCCGCAAGGTGGAGGATTAGCCTATTGAGCCACGGCGCCGGCTCCATTTTGACAATATTAATTCTTCCAACCCATGAACTTGGAACATCTTTCCATTTGCATATGTTTATCCGTTATGATTTCTTTCATTTATTTTATAATTTTCATTGTAGATTTCTTTCAGTTCTTTGTTTAAATGATCTAGTAATCCTACTTTTGGGTTATGATTTCTTTCAATTATTTTAAAATTTTCATTGTAGATTTCTTTCAGTTCTTTGTTTAAATGATCTAGCAATCCTATTTTTGGGTACATCTCAAAAAGACATGGAATCAGGGCCGGTGCCATGGCTCACTTGGTTAATCCTCCGCCTGTGGCACAGGCATCCCATATGGGCACCAGGTTCTAGTCTTGGTTGCTCCTCCTCCAGTCCAACTCTCTGTTGTGGCCTGGGAGGGCAGTGGAGGATGGCCCAAGTGCTTGGGCCCTGCACCCACATAGGAGACCAGGAGGAAGCACCTGGCTCCTGGCTTCGGATCGGCGTGGTGCGCCAGCCATTGCAGCCATTTGGGGGGTGAACCAACAGAAGGAAGACCTTTCTCTCTGTCTCTCTCTCTTGCTCTCTAACTCTGCCTGTCAAATAAAAAAATTTTAAAAAGACATGGAATCATTATTATCAAAGAGATATTTGCTACACCATGTTCATCACAGACTTTTCACAAAGTCTAAGATACGAAATCAACTAAGTTGATCTAGTTCTTAACTAGATGAATGGATAAAGAAAATGTGATATATATATATATATACACACATACATATAGACACATACACACACACACACACAATGGACTATTACTCAACCATAAAGAATGAAATCCTGCCATTCTCAGCAAAATGGATGGATCTGGAGGACATGATGTTAAATGAAATAAGCCAGACATAGAAAAACAAATACTATGTTTTCCCTCATTTGCATGGAAGCTAAAAAAAAATCTGAACGCAGAAGCTGGGAGGGACAGGAAAGGGTAGAGAGCATTTGGATAAAGGAAACCAAATCAGAGTTAAATCGAATAACTTCCCAGTGTTACACAGCATAGTGGGGTGACTACAGTTCACAATAACCTAGTTATATATTTTATAAGCAAACTAAAGACAGGAGTTCCAAGGATCCAATCATAAAGTAAGGTCAAAGCAGAAATGTTGATGACCCTGAGCTAAGCAATGCACATTACACACATGTATTGAAAAGCTGCACTGCAGCCCACAAATGTGTATACAATAAAAAAATTCTAAAAGAACATTAGAAGACATTTTAAGATTTTTAACTACCCACAGAGTAAGTTAACTCAATTAAATGTACTTTTTACATGAAAATAAATGACTCCAAGCTTCTTTGATGTTTATGATATCAGGCAAATATTTACATTTGACACCTAGAAGCTGCATAAATGATAGTTCTGAATTGTTCTATTTCACCTTCTGTGAAGTACACATACACCCTCAAGCAAGATTTCTTTCTCAATACTGTAAACAACAGAGGAGGACTTAGGCAAAGGGGAGGGATGGTCAATGGAATACAGGCACAGACTAAGTTCAGATTCTCTTGAGCTTTCTTTTCAGAGAATGTCCCAGGAAGCCTACCTTATAAGCTTGTACTTGGAAGGGTGCTGGGTACCAAACCACAACCAAGACAAGATTCCAGCCCCAAACACAAGGACATGTGCAGGTGCCAGCTCAAAGAAACCAATTTGTCTCCTTATAATACTAAAGTCTTCCAGAAACCATTTTCTAATCAAGGGATGTATGGCGAAGTATGCCAAATTTCTGCACCTGCACAATCCTGAGCCTTGCCTCTATATTCAATGACCTCAGGACTCTTAAGGAGTATGTATAGCCTCAGCTATCAAGATCATGCTGCCTCCTAGAGCAGGAAGGTACAGCTTTGGGAACTAACCTGTGTACTCGTTGTCTGTTGGTTGCAGCAAGTCTTTTAAATTCAGAATCCCTTAGCAAGAATGTTTGTTAGCCATACTCACCAGCAAGAACCCATTTGCTTCAGTAACAACATGTGTGTGAACAGAAGGAGCAATTTATTTCATCAAGTGTTTACTATAATGAGGGTTCGGCTACTTACATTTTCACTTCCTCAATTCCCATTCATCCCTTCCATTAACTGCTTCCAACAAGACCTCAAAGACCCTCAACAACGTTTCACTTTCAAGTCATGTCCTTCACAACCTCTGCTGCTTGTAGAAATTAACAATTCTTATCACTAGTTCATCTTCTGCAGTACTCCACATCCTGGCTTTGTCCTGGCTTTTTCCTTGATTGCCATCCAATAAATGTGTCCCTCAGCTGGTTCTCCAGTGTCTTGTTCTCTCTCTACAAATATACCTATTGATGAAGTCATTCATTTCTATACCTTCAGTGTTCACCAATATGCTTATAACTCCTGCTAAGAATATTTGACTTTCGGCTGGCGCTGTGACTCACTAGGCTAATCCTCGGCCTGCGGAACTGACATCCCATAGGGACACCAGGTACTAGTCCCGGTTGTTCCTCTTCCAGTCCAGCTCTCTGCTGTGGCCCAGGAAGGCAGTGGAGGATGGCTCAAGTACTTGGGTCCCTGCACCCGCCAAGGGAGACCAGGAAGAAGTACCTGGCTCCTGGCCTCGGATTGGTGCAGCACCGGCCATGGCGGCCATTTGGGGAGTGAACCAACAGAAGGCAGACCTTTCTCTCTCTCTCTCACTGTCTATAACTTTCTGTCTCTCTAAAATATATATATATATATATATATATATATATATATATATTTAACTTTCAGGGTATGTTGGTGGCAACAAACAGAAAATTCACCTCCAGGGGTTTGATCAACAACGGGAATGCATTGTTACCACAGGCATACAGCTGGTATCACGCTCAGGTTTTTCTCAATCAGGATGCCTGCAGCTGTTTTGTAATTCTCATACTCTGCCTTTCTGTTTAACTCCACTGAGCACGACAATTCTGAGAAAATGGAGTGCTGCTTCAGAAAGCACTGTTCCAAGACCAAGGAAGCTTCTTACCCCCAAATCTCCAGCAAAACATTTAATGGATCCCCTGCCCAGGACCTTATTCTATTGTTTGTTTAGATATGCCTTTTATTTAGAATTAATGAACAGGTCAGAACCAGGATTTAAAACACACACACACACACACAAAGAATGAGCGCTCCCTTTGGGTAACAGCTGAACAGTGTGTTTTGTAAGGTGGGAACCGGGAAACAGAACAGAACAAACTTCCACGGATGGGTTAACACTAGGTTATGTTTTTGTAAGGATTCCAGGTACACTGGAATCTCCTGTTTTCAGGGTTAGATATGGCGCATCTGAGATCTACCTGTGTCCCTAAAGTCTGTTTATGGGGCACTGGATTAGCCTGGTCGGGGGGCTGGGTGCGGGAGCTCAGATCCCGGCAATGGCCCCCCGAACCCAGGCGTGGAAGGCGGCCCTGACCCTTCAGAAGGCAGGACTGCTATTTTCCTCAGAACTCGGTTAGCCTTCGGCACTGGGGCCCACGGTAGTGGCGCCCCCAAGCTGGAGCGCACCCCACTCTTCCCTGTTCATCCGGGACGCGACCTGACTGAGTTAATTGCAGCAGGCTGCAGCGAAGCCGCCCCGACCTGAGTTAAATGCAGCAGGCTGTTCTGCACGCCCCGTCCTTGCCGGGACCCCGGCCGTCTCTGTGGTACCCGGCACCGGCACACGCGGACGCCGGCTCGGCACTTACCACACGGCCACGGCGCTCCCCACGCGAAGGCGGAGGGCCAAAGTGCTCAGGTGCCCACACGCAGGCTCGGATCCTCCACGACCCCCGAGGACGAGGGGTGACGACCCCCGGAACACACCCCGCCCAGGCCGCCCGCTCCCGTCTGACGCCGCGCGCGTGCTGGGGCGCAGCAGCAGACGCCAACGCGCAGGCGTGCGGAAACGGCGCGTCACGTGCCAGCGCTTGAGCCAATCGTATGGCTCGCTCGTCCCCGACTCCGCCCCTGCAATGGTCACGGATTCGCTTTCTTCGGGGACCACGTCGGAGCTTCGTGGCTGTGATAAACCAGGGCAGAGGAGCGTAGCAGGCGACTGCAGCATGCCTCGGATCTACCTGATTCAGTGGCGAGAGTCCCCGAGTCAGACGTTCTCAGCACCTCACAACCTGGGGGGCAGGCTTCTAGTACGACCGACGGGCCCCCAAGTCCCTAGGAAATAATTGTAAAAACAATTCAAAGACTTGCCCTACATCACGAGGGCCCACTCACCTTTGTGGTTTTTTGTTTTTTTGTTTTTGTTTTTGTAAGATTTTATTTATTTGTTTGAAAGGCAGAGTTACAGAGAGGCAGAGAGAGAGAGGGAGAGATCTTTCATCCGCTGGTTCACTCCTCAAATGGCTCAAGGGCCAGAGCTGCAGCGATTCGAAGCCAGGAGCCTCTTGCAGGACTCCCACGCGGGTGCAGGGGCCCAAGGACTTGGGCCATCTTTTACTGCTTTCCCAGGCCCTAGCAGAGCTGGATCGGAAGAGGAGCAGCAGGGTCTCGAACCAGTGCCCAAATGGGATGCCAGCACAGCCGTCAGAGGTTTTACCCCTGTGCCACAGCACAGGCCCCACCTTTGATCTTTAAAATACTGTTAACACACCACATACAGGCATCAGGCCGCTTATACAACAGTGGTCCCATAAAATTATAAGGAGCTGAACTCTGGCCTCAGAATAAGCCCTTAAGGCATTCGGATCTGGCTAAAAAGCCCATGAGAGTTTTGTAGGCATAGAAAGCTAAGACACTGTGGCAAAAATAAATGACCTAAATGAAAGATCTCTGTGAGTAAGATCCCAGCAGAAAGAACGGGCCTTCAAAGAAGGAGTTACCTTTCTCTGAAGGGAGGAGAGAACTTCCATTTGACTATGGCCTTATCTAAATAAGGTCGGAGTTTGTGAACTCAAGAGGCTTCCATAGCCTTGGGAGCTCACGACAAGAGCCTCGGGTGATGACTGACTTCACAAATAAGAGGGTCAATTGTTAAATCAACAACTGGAGTCACTGTACACTTGCTCCCCATGTAGGATCTGTCCTTAATGTGTTGTACTATGCGAATTAACGGTAAAACTAGTACTCAAACAGTACTCTATACTTTGTGTGTCTATGTGGGTGCAGTCTGTTGAAATCTTTACTTAGTATATACTAAGTTGATCATCTGTATATAAAGATAGTTGAAAATGAATCTTGATGAAGAATGGGATGGGAAAGGGAGTGGGAGATGGGATGGTTGTGGGTGGGAGGGAGGTTATGGGGGGAAAAGCCGCTGTGATCCAAAAGTTGTACTTTGGAAATTTATTTTTATTAAATAAAAGTTGAGAAAAAAAAAAGATTATAAGGAGCTGAAAGTTCCTGTAGCTGGTAACAACATCATACTCATAGTAAAGTTCTAGCACAATGCATTTCTTTCATATTCATGCTAATGCGTTGTAAACATACCCAGAAACCGACAGGCATTCAAAAGTATAACAAATACAACTACCTACAGTACAATAGTTGGTAATGAGAATACACAAATGTGTTCCAGGTTTATGTACTTTGGTTTTTAGGTTTTAATTTATTTGAAAGGTGGAGTGAAAGAGAAATAGAGCCAGTCTTCCATCTGCTGGTTCACTCCCCAAATGGCCAGACAGCAGGGGCTGATCCAGACTATAGCCAGGAGCCAGGAACTCTGTTCTGATCTACCATGTGGGTGGCAGGGGCCCAAGCACTTGGGCCATCTTCTGCTTATTTCCCGTGCCATAGCAGAGAGCTGGATTGGAAGAGGGGCAGCCAGGACTTGAACCGGTGTCCATATGGGATGCTGGCACTTCAGGCCAGGGTGTTAACCTGCTGTGCCACACCGCCGGCCCCTATTCTGGTTTTTTTTTTTCCACACAGGCTTTCAACTGGTATCATTTTTAGTATTTTGTAAAGTATTGAAACCAGAACCAGCACACAGATATAGATTACTAGCATTGCAAGCAGTAACTCAACCTGCTGTCCCACAACACTGGCCCTCTATACTTTTTTAAAAAATCACAGAGTGTGCTCCTTCTGCTTGTTTAAAAAAATTCACTGGCCAGCGCCACGGCTCACTAGGCTAATCCTCTACCTTGCGGCGCCGGCACACCGGGTTCTAGTCCCGGTCGGGGCGCCGGATTCTGTCCTGGTTGCCCCTCTTCCAGGCCAGCTCTCTGCTGTGGCCAGGGAGTGCAGTGGAGGATGGCCCAGGTGCTTGGGCCCTGCACCCCATGGGAGACCAGGAGAAGCACCTGGCTCCTGCCGTCGGATCAGCGCGGTGCACCGGCCACAGCGCACCTGCCACAGCGGCCATTGGAGGGTGAACCAACGGCAAAAGGAAGACCTTTCTCTCTGTCTCTCTCTCTCACTGTCCACTCTGCCTGTCAAAAAATAAAAATAAAAAAAAATTCACTGTAAAATAGTGCACCATATTATCCCAGCAGTAGCCTCATCCACCTCATGCTCACAGCATCTCTTGATTGCATCATAGGCCTTTTCATGTGATTCATCCTCGCTATGTAGGTTTCTGCCAGTGCATTCTGTGATAGTCTCAAACCAATGCAATTGCCTAACATCTCATTTCTCAGAACATATCCCCATCATTACGCAACACATGACTACAACTGGCTAGAAACAACTAGGACTTTTGTTATCTTGCCTTGTGATACCGTTTTTTGTTGTTGTTTTCTAGTTTTTTTTTTTTTTTTAAGGAAAGAAGAATAACAGCTGTGCCAAGTTCTTTGACTATCTTGAATCCAAACGCCAAACATTTCATAACAGTTGGGCAGTGACCTTCACTCTACTGGTTTTGAAGAATTGAGAGGTCAATTGAAAGACCTACAGGGACAGCTGTGCAACACTTAACAAATAGGAAGGGCCAAGAAGTCCTGTTCTCATCTGCTCTGTCAAGGGCTTCCACAGTCTTTTTTTTTTTTTTTTTTTAAGATTCATCTATCTCTTTGAAAGGCAGAATTACAGAGGGAAAGAAGAAGAGAGAGAGGGCTTCAAGCCGCTGGTTCACTCCCCAGATGGCCCCAATAGCCAGAACCAAAACCAGGAGCCAGAAGCTGATCCAAAACCAGGAGCCAGAAGCTTCCTCTGGGTCTCCCACCCACATGCAGGGGCCCAAGGATTTGGGCCATCTTCTACTGCTTTCGCAGGCCACAGAAAGAGAGCTGGATTGGAAGTGAAACAGCTGGGTCTCGAACCAGTGCCCTTATGGGATGCCGGCACTGCAGGCGGCAGCTTTACCCACTACGCCACAGCACCAGCACCTTCCATAGTCTTGTAAGCTCTAATCAGCTTTGAGAGCAACAAGTATTCTTCCCAAAAATTACTGTGTTCATTAATAAATATGTGGACAGTCCTATCACTGCTATTCAATATATTCTCTTTCTTAAAAAGATTTATTTATTTATTTTAAAGGGAGTGTGAATAAGAAAGAGAGATAGCTTTCTTTTGCTGTTTCACTCGCTAAATGGCCACAGTGAACAGGGCTGGTCCAGGCTGAAGCCAGGAACCTGGAGTTCCATCCAGGTGTCCCACATGGGTGGCAGGGGACTGAGTACTTGGGCCTTACTCTGCTGCTCTCCCAGGCAGCTGGATTGGAAGCAAGGGTCTGGATTGAGTTCCACACTCCAAGCTTCAGCCCAGTCTAGCACCAGCAGTTGCGAATACTTGGGGAAATAAACCAACAGATGGAAAATCTTTTTTTCTCTCTTCCTCTTCCTCTGTAATCCTGTCTTTCAAATAAGTAAATGAACTAAAACAACAACAACAACAACAAAAAAAAACACAACTTCAATGGGTCAGTGCTGAGGCATAGTAGGTAAAGCTGCCACCTGTAGCGTTGGCATCCCATATGGACACCGGTTTGAGTCCCAGCTGCTCCACTTCTTATCCAGCTCTCTGCTATGGCCTGGGAAAGCAGTAAAAGATGGCCCAAGTCCTTGGGCCCCTGCACTTGTGTAAGAGAACTGGAAGAAGCTCCAGGCTCCTGGCTTCAGGTCAGCACAGCTCCGGCTGTTGTGGCCATTTGGGGAGTGAACCAACAGAAGGAAGACCTCTCTGTCTCTCCCTCCCCTCCCTTCCCCCTCCCCTCTGTTCCCTTTTCCTCCCTTCCCTTCCCCTCTCCTCTCCTCCTCTTCCCCTACCCTCCCTCCCCTTCCCCTCTCCTCCCCTCCCCTCCCTTCCCCTCTCCTCCCCTCCCCTCCCTCCCTTCCCTTTCCCTCTCCTCCCCTCCCTCCCTTCCCTTTCCCTCTCCTCCCTCCTCTCCCTCCCTTCCCTTCCCCTCTCCTCCCTCCTCTCCCTCTCTTCCCTTCCCCTCTCCTCCCTCCTTTCCCTCCCTTCCCTTCCCCTCTCCTCCCTCCCCTCCCTCCCTTCCCCTCTCCTCCCTCCCCTCCCTCCCCCTCTTCTCCCCTCCCTTCCCTTCCCCTCTCCTCCCCTCCCCTCCCTTCCCTTCCTCTCCTCCCCTTCCCTTCCCCTCTCCTCCCCTCCCTCCCTTCCCTTCCCCTCTCCTCCCCTCCCTCCCTTCCCCTCCTTCCCTTCCCTTCCCCTCTCCTCCCCTTCCTCCCTCCCTTCCCTTCTCCTCCCCTCTACTTCCCTTTCTTTTTCTTCCCTTCACCTCCCCTCTTCCCTTTCCCCTCCCCTCCCTTCCCCCTTCATCTCCCTTCTCCCCTTCCCCCTCCCCTCTCCTCTCCTCTCCTTTCCTTTCCTTTTTTCTGCAGGCATGCCCAAGGGAGAGTTTGTTTCCAAATTCTGGGCCATGAACAAAGCAGGGTGTTGTCTTATATACCCTGGCCCAAACAATTTCAAACTTTTTAGTACATATGTGGTTACATATACCTTGATTCAGCGGTTAAAAGGTATAGCACTGCTCACACAACTATCACACAGAGCTACACCTGCATACATTAAATTTGCTTCAGTTGACTTATATGCTTTTGTGGTATTTCTCAGACAACTCCCCTCACCCACCAACCCTGAACCCTGCAGTCTCCGAAAGCCTCCTACTGGAAAGCCTCTACCATTTCTGCCTTTAGCAGGTTTTGTTTCTTCCTCTACTTCCCGGGAGAGGATCCCTGCCACAGTACTTCTTGAATCTGTTCGTTCAGCAGCTATTATTTTTTTAGGCTTTCATCAAGACTTGTATCTGGTCTCTGGCCTCTGCCTGTGAACTCTTCAATTCATTTACCACAAAGCAGCTTGAGTTATCTTTCAAAAATTTTTCTTTTTAAAAATATTTATTTATTTATTTATTTGAAAGGCAGAGTTGCAGAGAGAGAAGGAGAGACAGTGAGAGAGATCTTCCATCTGCTGGTTCTCTCCCCAGATGGCCAAAACGGCTGGGACTGAGCCTGGGAGAAACCAGAAGCCAGGAGCTTCCTCCAAGTCTCTCATGTGGGTGTAGGAGCCCAAGCACCTGGGCCATCCTCTACTGCCTTCCAACGCAAATCAGCAGGGAGCTGTATTGGAAGTGGAGCAGCCAGGATTTGAACCAGCACCGATATGGGATACCGGTACTACAGATTGCAGCTTAACATACTGCACCACAGTGCAGGTCTCTATGCATTTCCTGCTCTTGCTTGAAAGCTATCTGTGATTCTGCCTAACATCCTTCAAACAAAGCCTGAACTTTCACATACAGGCCCATTATGTCCACATTTCTAAACCAGGAGGTGAAGAATTGAGCTTGTTCTTGACTATGTGTCAGCAGTTAAATAGAAAGTTGTGCTGTCTGCTTTTCTCTTTGATTTTGCCTATTCTGCAAGCTCAATTCTTCACTGTAAAACTTGATTGTGGGGAGTTGGATTTAAAGTTACAGGCATAAAATGTGATCCCTGTTAAACATAAAAGTGGGAATAAGAGAGGGAAGAGATGTATAATTTGGGGCATGCTCGGGCTGACTTGCCCCAATTGGTAGAGTTGGAAACATACTAGGGGATTCCAATTCAATCCCATCAAGGTGGCATGTACCAATGCCATCTCACTACTCCAAGTGATCAATTTCAGTTCACAATTGATCATAATGAAAGGACTAAGAGTCAAAGGGAGCACATAAACAAGTCTAGTACCTGCTAACACTAACCGATAGAATAAATAAAGGGGAGAGTGATCCAACATGGGAAGTGAGATACTCAGCAGACTCATAGAATGGCAGATGTCCTAAATAGCACTCTGGCCTCAGAATCAGCCCTAAAGGCACTCGGATCTGGCTGAAAAGCCCATGAGAGTATTTCAGGCATGGAAAGCCAAGACACTCTGGCAAAAAGATCTCTGTGAGTGAGATCCCAGTGGAAAGAACAGGTCTTCAAAGAGGGAGGTGCCTTTCTCTGAAGGGAGGAGAGAACCTCCACTTTGACTATGACCTTGTCTAAACAAGATAAGAGTCGGAGAACTCAAGGGGCTTCCATAGCCTTGGAAACTCATGACTGGTGCATAGGGAGATTACTGATGCCATAAACAGGAGTGTCAATTTGTAAAGTCAACAACAGGAGTCACTGTGCACTTACTCCTCATGTAGGATCTCTGTCCTTAATGTGCTGTACACTGAGGCTTAATGCTATAACGAGTACTCAAACAGTATATTTCACTTTGTGTTTCTATGGGGGTGCAAACTGTTGAAATCTTTACTTAATGTACACTAAACTGATCTTCTGTTAAAAAAAAAAAAAAAAAAAGAAAGAAACTATCAATTCCCAACTTGACTCTCACTGGGATTAAACATGACAATAGGTCTGATCTGATTTCATCATCATTTAAAAAAAAAATCATCTATTATTTTTCACTTTATGTTTCTGTGTGGGAACAAACTGTTGAAATCCTTACTTAAGGTATACTAAGCTGATCTTCTGTATACTAAGATAATCGAAAATGAATCTTGATGTGAATGGAAGGGGAGAGGGAGTGGGAAAGGGGAGGGTGGTGGGTGGGAGGGACGGTATGGGGGGGAAAGCCATTGTAACCCATGAGACGTACTTTGGAAATTTATATTCATTAAATAAAAGATAAAAAAAAAAAAAGTTACAGGCATAAGCCTCCTCCCCCAAAGCTGAAGCTATGTGCAGCTGTAAAGATTAAAAAAAAAAAAAAAAAAAAAAAAAAAAAACAAAACCTATGTAACATCTGCCTCACCCGCTGTTTGCGAGAAGCCCCTCCCTACCCCTTTCCTGTATCTTGCCTCCCCCGACCAGTTCCCTGTCCCTGAGTTCCCAAATAAGCCACAAACCTTCCCGTAATCTTGTGTAGGACCCTGCAGTTTGGCACGTACACCCCAGCAGCTCAGAGCCTATACTTCGGCCAGTCAATTCAAAAGGCATCAACCCCAAAGCCATCCAACCACCTTTGGTGGGTCCGTTCCCGCCACTGGATGCACCAATCATTTTTGGGAGATGTCCTTTGAATTTCCCGCGTGATGAGATGATTTGCTAAATGGTACCATGATGTGTGGAGTGCCTCTGAAAATTGTATAAAAACCCTGACCCTCGACTTCCCGGGGCTGCTCTGTTCCTGTGTGTCAGAGAGCCCCAGCATGCTGGATCAATAAACCCCTTGCTGATTGCATGAGAGTGTCTCTTGGAGTCGTTCCTTGGGCGGCGGATGCTTCTCTACCCTAACAGAGGGGGCAGATGGGCAAACTGCCCACAGACCAATTATAGTTTCCAACTTCAGGATGGTTTTCACATTTTCAATGGCTAAAAAAAAAAAAAAAAAGATAAAAATAACATGAAATTAAAACTTCTATTGTCTATAATAAAATTTTACAACACAGCTTCAGCCTACATACTTTCTGTGATTGCAATTAAATTGGAATAAAAAAAATTTTTTTTTGAGAGCCAGATAGAGACAGAGTTTCCATCTACTAGTTCGCTCCTCCAAATACCTGCAATAACTGAGTCTGTGCCAGGTCAAAGCCAAGAACTCGATCCAGACCTCCCATGTGGGTGGCAGGAACCCAACCACTTGAGTCATCATTGCAGCCACCAGGGTCTGCATTAGCTGGAAGCTGGAGTCACGAGCCAGAACTCCCTACTGAACCCAAGAATTCTGAAATGGGATGGTGGCCATGTTAACCACCATGCTACATGCCCACCCCTCGGTCACACGTCGAATACCTGTGACCCAGCCAGAATGATCCACAAACCCTAAAATACACACTCATCGGACCCTTACAACGCCCAGCATGGAACGTTCCCGCATGTTCCCGCTCCGACCGCGGTGCCCAGGGCCTGACTGAGGGGTGACCGAGCGAGCGGCACCCTGAGGAGATCAACCCGGGTCCGAGGAGTCCACCAGGAGAACCAAGAGTCCACCAAGAGGACACGGCCCCGAGAGGCGGCGGGCGCCCCGCGGCAGCACCCACGGGCGACCTCGGGGCCTGCGTGCCGGCGCGAAGGGCCCGCATCCACTCAGGGAGGGCACGCGGTGCCCACGTCAGGGGTTAACGGTCGGAACCAGGCCTCGGCGCGCGGCCCACGCAGGGAGCAGCCACTCTCCGACCCTCGACAACGCCCAGCCCCACGGTAGAGCCGTGCGGGAGTCCGCTGCGTGTGGCCCGGTCTGGCCCAGCCCCCGGCGCACGCTGCAGGGCGACCTCTCGGCCCGGCCCGCCTCGCAGGGCGGGAACCGCCGCGAAACCGCCCGGGGCCGCGCGCTGAGCCTCCCGGAGGAACTACAACTCCCGGCGTCCCTCGCCCCGGCTTAGGGCTTCTCTGCATTTTCTCACACTCGCCCTTCCGCGCCCGCGCTCGGTGGCTCCGCCCCAAGCAGGGCGCTCCGCTATCGCCCCGTGGTCCCGGACGTGGCCACGCCCCGGTCGCCGGGCGACTCCGTGACGTCACGCGGGCCTACGCGTCGCGCAGGAGGCGGTAGTTGGAGGACGGTTCCTGGCTGGGTCCGGGACGCCCCAGGAACGCGGAAGAGGCTCTGAGGGCGGCCGCGATGCCCGGCCTGCAGCGGGTCAGTCAGCTCCTGGAACTGTGAGTCCGACCCGTCCCGCCAGGCGCCTCCCCGCCCCTGCGCGGCCCCCCTTCCCGCCCCGACCTCCGAGGAAGCCCCGCTGCGCTTCTGCTCCTGCGTCCCCGACTTGTCGCTCCCTCTCCTGGGGCAGCTGCCCAGACGGGCTGCAGGGCGGGCTGGCCGCCGGTCGCCTGGCCCCGGGCTCCCCGACGAGGGTCCCGCGCCCGCAGGCAGCCTCGCAGCTTCGCGCGCGCTGGTTCTTGGCTTCTCGCAGCCTCGACAGAACAAAAAGCGCCCGTGGGGCTCCCAGCCCCTGCCGCAGGGACGAACACGGACACTCGAGGGCCGACCGCGGTCGAGATTTCTGGGCTCAGCCCGGGCCCTGCCCTCGTCCGGCCCCGTGACCCGGGAGGACTCAGCGCTTCTCGCTCTCCTGGGCCTTTCTCTGGGCCTTTCTCTTGGAGTGGCCAGAGCAGTGCACTTAACAGGTGCAGCGTCCTATGCTTTGCATGGAATAAGCGCCACTGGATGCTGGCTATTGTCATCACTTCGCATCAAAAATTGTGTTGCAGATTGCTCTCCCGCGTGAGCTTTGAGCCCGTGCGTAGTGAACAATCTCAGTCTGCCGAAGCCTTTCTAAAGACAGTGGGCTTTGGCCTGTTGGAGCTCCTGCTGTTTCTCCTAAACTCCTGGCCCTCTCTTCATGGAATTGTGAAAGAGAAACCAGTTGTCCCTTTGTAGGTTCAGACTTGTGTAGAGTCCTACGAAGCAGGTTTTGCAATTTTTGGTGTAAATTTTAACACCTGAGCCAAACTGGATTTTATTTTCATCAGTGAAGGCAGTTTAGAGTAGTGGTGAAGAGGGCAAGCTAGGAAGACAGACTACCTGGGTTCTTTCCACTCACCTAATGTTCACTTGCTTTACAATTCTGAGCAGATGATACAACCTGTCTCACTTTCGCTTTTCTTGTTTGTAAATAGAGAACATGAAGACTAAAAGCCAGTACATGTAAAGCTCATAGTGCTTGGCACATAATGAATGTTCCTTTATTTGACTTACTATTATTTCCTGCCTACTGCAGCAAGCAAGGTAACAAGGGGTGTGTTACCTGTGTCCTAAGCTTTCTTCTACAGCTCGCTTTAATTTCCTTTCTCTTAGTTTGTCTTTCCTGAAGTCTTGCAGAGGGTTCCATGGAAATGACTCTAAATTCCTGTGCCAGAATCGAGTTTTTTGTCTCCAAATATCTGCAGTTCTTACTCCCAGTAGTTGCTCAGATCAGCTAGGCATATATTTGAACAGCACTTAGGGCTCATGAAGCACCATGCTGAAGATTATGGGAAATAGCTAGCATAAAGGATGTCCAGACTTGTAGAACTAGTATAAGATAGTATATAAATAACTATATTATAGGTAGAACAGTAGCAGAAAAGAGGATTTTAACAACATGTTTGAAATTTCTGATGAGGAAAAGAACACACATACAAGTTTAGGAACAGGCTTTGTTTAAGGGATTATATTTGAATATCACCTCACAGTTGCAAATGTGAGGAAACACATCTCAGAGGGAATGAAGTAAGAGTCAAGTCCTGGGATTGGCATTGTGGCACAGCAGATTAAACCAGCACTTGTGATGAGACATCCCATAGTAAAGCACTGGTTAGAGTCCCCCACTGCTCTGTTTCCAATCCAGCTCCCTGCCAATGCACCTGGAAAAGCAGCAAAAGATGCCCCAAGTACTTGGGCCCCTGCCACTGGCATGGGGTATCTAGATGGAGTTTCTAGTTCCTGCCTTTGGCCTGGCCCAGCCCTGGCCCTTGCAGCCATTTAGTAGTGAACCAACAGATGGAAGATCTCTTACTTTCTCTGTCACTTTGCCTTTCAAATAAATTTAAAAATATATATTTAAGAATGTAAAGTGTTAAACACACAGTGTGATTAGAAATACGTAAGACCAGAAAGTATTATTCCAGTTTGCCTGGAGGATTCAATATGAACAGCAGAGTAGTGAAACAAAGCCTGATAATTAAAAGTCCCAGAATGAAGTATTTAATTTTATAGCAGCTGGGAGCTCAGAGTTTTGGAACTGTGCTGGGAGCAGAGAGAGTCTTGCAGTATGTAGAAGTTGGCAATAGGAAGACTGTTGCACAATCCTGCAGAAAGATAAGTGGAGCCCCAACTGCTGTGAAGATGTTTTTTGCATGATCATTTCTGGTAGTAGGAACCTAGAGTCCATCCCTGGGAGAGGTATTTGGAGTCTTATGCAGCTGTTAGGAAAGTCAAGAGCATATATGAACATATTCATGTGGCTGGGACTCATGAAAAAGAAGAAATAGAATGACACCTGTCAAGAAAATTATGTAAAACTTGACCATAAAGCAAAAAGGTGACCACATGGCATACCTTGTCATGCTGGCATGAGGTCCTCCACTTAAGGGGTCCATATTTGCCTTTAGAAACATCTTTTTTAATACAAGACACAGTTTGAGACTGGCAACTGGTCAGCCAGCCGTTTTTGGTTTGTAGCAAAGTGAGGAGCTTGAGCCAGAATAGCATTCAGCTCTGTCATTGAACACACTGTGTAGTCCAGCTGATAGGCCTCCCTTCTTGAAGAAAACTGCTTGACTTAGATTCTGGTTCCATATCTGACAGCACTGTGAAGAGCACTAAGACAGTCTTTTGGATCTGGATCTGGTGAACAGTTTTGAATAGAGGGACCAAGTAAAGAGGAGCATCAGAAATCACTACAGATTTCAAGTTTGTTAACCAGGAGCATGGTGACCAGGTAGTTATAGAGGAACAAAATCTTAAGGGGAAAATGAATCAGGACATCCATTTGAAATATCAAGTGGAAAGTAGAATGTAATTTTAAATATCAAAGACATCAGGAATTAAAGCTGAGATAGGGAGTAAACTGCTCTTTGAAGAAGATAGTAGACCATGGTTGCATTTAAGGGAGAGAACAGTGAGAAGGAAGAAAGGCAAAGGACAAAGTGTTATGCATCACTTGGATTAGAAGCAAGCCATTTAGCCAAAAATTAATTCTTTGTTGGATCAATTTGCCATATAACTGGCCAAATATCAACTGGTCATTTCTTTTAATTATAAAATCAAGAGCAATTCGTGTGGAATGGGATGATTGCCTCTTTCCTTACCCCTTTCTTTATGACTTTTGAAGATTTTCAGTATGTAGTTGACCACTTTCATTTTCTCTTGATAACTGAGTACCACCTGCACAGCTTTTAGAACTGAAAATTGAGACTGCTTCTGCTGATGTAACTTTTTCTTCTAGGAAATTTCAGAAATCAGTCATTTCAATAAACACTTGGCTCAGGACAAACATTTTCATTATTAGGGCAAACGTTTATCAGTACAGATTGCTTATCTAGGCATGTTTCAAGACTTCATGTTTGTCAGTCTTAACCCTTACTTCACAAACCTTGCCCAATCCTGACTTATTCCCCATCTTGGGGGGGATAAGACCTACTTAAACTTCTAGAGCTTACATCCAAAAATATACATGTGCTTGCCTAACTCTTGCCTAACTCTCTTTTGAGACACTACCAAAACTGTCAAGTTGGTCTTCCTTCCTGATGTAAATTTAATAAACTGTTTTGTTTGACCAGTGGGGTTTTTGGATGGTCTGTATAGGCCGTTCAGTAATCCTCACAGCAGCATTTTAAGAACTGTATAATTTGTTTCTGTTCTGATGCAGCTAGAAGGAACTGGAGTGAAAGAGAAGCCACTTACTATGGGAAACACATGGCACAACCTGCACAGTTGAACTCAGAGAAGAGGATACTAAAGGGCCAAGATGAAGAAGACTGAGGAAGAGAGAAAGAGAGAGGACAGGGATGTTGAGGGGGACTACATGTTCCTTATCACTTATTTCCAAGTGGCAGTGCTGGAACCTACTGTGGCATTCATGGACAAGGATGTCACACATGTACATGACCGTGTAACACATTAACCGTGTAACACATCAATACCAATAATACATTCAGTAATGAAAACCACAGAAGTATATTGACCTGAAAGGCTCCACCAATAAGGTCACTTTAACTTCTCTTCCCAACCTAGAACTTTACCCAAATCCCATTAGTTGAATGTTGGTGTCTTTCTGCTGAGAGATTAGAGATTAGGAATTTAATATATGTATAGCTAACAGGAGACTATGTGGTAATGTAGGGAATGCAGAGTAATATGAAAAGGTAGCTCCCAGGGAATGATGAGAGTGACAAGGATACTTTTTTCTTCTTTGCTTCCCATTGTCATCTGAACAGAGATACTGCTTCTTCCCTTGGGTACATCCCAGCAACCGTCTGGACTGAAAGTTCCTTTTGTTACTATCCCAGTGGACATCAATGCATTTTACCCCATAGGGTTTGGTAATCTTGGCCATCCCAATCCCCATCACTCTGATCACCCTCACTGGTCAAGTCAGACTATGGAAGAAGGTACATACACTATGAGACTTTACATTTACTCTTTTTTGAGGATCTGCCTACCTGTAGCTCAACTGAAAGAATTGATCTTTTTGGTGTATCACATAGCAAGGTCCTCACTACTGAAACCATATATTTCCACATTATAGATTAATTGCCTCAGAAACCACAATCATTTTGGCTTCCAACTGAAGCCACTTGGCTTGCTGCTCAATTTTTACAATATCATGCCTTCCTCTTCCAACATGGAACCATTAACATATTTGTTTGACTCCTATTTCTAATCACTTAGCTGCATCAATAGGTGGAGACATTCATTCCTTCCCCCTTTACCATGGTGAGAGTATTTGATACCAAATCTCAAGGAATCTTCTCATGTCCCCAAATGTGATCATAAAACCGACGTCCTTCCCATTCCATAAAACTATGTTTCTCTGAGGATCCAATTTTTATTAACAAACTGTCAGATCTTGGATTTAAAAGCTTACCTTATTTATACACTAATACTTTTGTTTCATGGATGCTAGCAAAACATACAGGATTCCTAACTTAGAGATGAAAAACTTATAGCACAGCAGGCAACTTAAGCTTTTTTTAAAAAAACTTATTTAATGAATATAAATTTCCAAAGTACAGCTTATGGACCACAATGGCTTCCCCCCCCCCCAAAAACTTCCCTCCACCCGCAACCCTCCCCTTATCCACTCCCTCTCCCCTTCCATTCACATCGATTCGTTTTCAATTCTCTTTATATACAGAGGATCAGTTTAGCATATATTAAGTAAAGATTTCAACAGTTTGCACCCACATGGAAACACAAAGTGAAAAATACTGTTTGAGTACTAGTTATAGCATTAAATCTCAATGTACAGCACATTAAGGACAGAGATACTACATGAGCAGCAAGTGCACAGTGACTCCTGTTGTTGACTTAACAAATAGACCCTCTTGTTTATGGAGTCAGTAATCACCCTAGGCTCTTGTCATGAGTTGCCAAGGTTATGGAAGCCTTTTGAGTTCACCGACTCTGATCATATTTAGACAAGGTCATAGTCAGAGTGGAAGTTCTCCCTTCAGAGAAAGGTACCTCTTTCTTTGATGACCTGTTCTTTCCACTGGCATCTCACTCGCGGAGATCTTTCATTTAGGTTTTTTTTGTTTGTTTGTTTGTTTGTTTTGCCAGAGTGTCTTGGCTTTCCATGCCTGAAATACTCTCATGGGCTCTTCAGCCGGATCCGCATGCCTTAAGGGCTGATTCTGAGGCCAGAGTGCTGTTTAGGACATCTGCCATTCTATGGGTCTGCTGTGTATCTTACTTCCCATGTTGGATCCTTCTCTCCCTTTTTTATTCTATCAGCTAGTATTTGCAGACACTATTCTTGTTTATATGTGATCCCTTTGGTTCTTAGTCCTATCATTACGATCAATTGTGAACAGAAATTGATCACTTGGACTAGTGAGATGGCATTGGTGCATGCCACCTTGATGGGATTGAATTGGAATCCCCTGGTATGTTTCTAACTCTACTGTTTGGGGCAAATCAGCTTGAGCATGTCCCAAATTACACATCTCTTCCCTCTCTTATTCCCACTCTTATATTTAACAGGGATCACTTTTCAGTTAAGTTTCAACACTTAAGAGTAACTGTGTATTGATTACAGTATTCAACCAAAAGTATTAAGTAGAACAAACAAAAAAATACTAAGAGGGATAACGTATTAAGTTGTTCATCAACAGTCAGGGTGAGGGCTGATCAAGTCACTGGTTCTCACAGTGTTCATTTCACTTCAACAGGTTTCCTTTTTGGCGCTCGGTTAGTTGTCACTGATCAGGGAGAACATATGATATTTGTCCCTTTGGAACTGGCTTATTTCACCCAGCATAATCTTTTCCACATTCCTAACAGGGATCACTTTTCAGTTAAAATTTAAACACCTAAAAATAATTGTGTATTAATTACAGAGTTCAAACAATAGTACTAGAACAAAAAAATACTAAAATGAATAGAGTTACATTGTACATCAACAGGACAAGAGCTGATCAAGTCACTGTTTCTCATAGTGTCCATTTCACTTCAACAAGTTTCCCCTTTGGTGCTTAGTTAGTTGTCGCCAATCAGGGAGAACATATGATATTTGTCCCTTTGGGACTGGCTTATTTCACTCAGCATGATGTGTTCCAGATTCCTCCATCTTGTTGCAAATGACCATGTTTCATTGTTTTTGACTGCTGTATAGTATTCTATGGAGTACATGTCCCATAATTTCTTTATCCAGTCTACTGTTGATGGGCATTTGGGTTTGTTCCAGGTCTTAGCTATTGTGAATTGAGCTGCAGTAAACATTAAGGTGCAGACAGCTTTTGTGTTTGCCAATTTCATTTCCTTTGGGTAAATTCCAAGGAGTGGGATGGCTGAGTTGAATGGTAGGGTTATATTCAGGTTTCTGAGGAATCTCCAGACTGACTTCCATAGTGGCTTAACCAGTTTGCATTCCCACCAACAGTGGGTTAGTGTCCCTTTTTCCCCACATCCTCGCCAGCATCTGTTGTTGGTAGATTTCTGAATGTGAGCCATTCTAACCGGGGTGAGATGAAACCTCATTGTGGTTTTGATTTGCATTTCCCTTATTGCTAGTGACCTTGAACATTTTTTCATGTGTCTGTTGGCCATTTGGATTTCCTCTTTTGAAAAATGTCTATTGAGGTCCTTGGCCCATCTCTTAAGTGGGTTGTTTGTTTTGTTTTTGTGGAGTTTCTTGATCTCATTGTAGATTTTGGTTATCAACCCTTTATCTGTTGCATAGTTTGCAAATATATTTTCCCATTCTGTCGGTTGCTTCTTCACTTTCCTGACTGTTTCTTTTGAAGAACAGAAACTTCTCAATTTGATGCAATCCCAAATGTTAATTTTGGCTTTGACTGCCTGTGCTTCTGGGGTATTTTCCAAGAAGTCTTTGCCAGTACCTATATCTTGCAGGATTTCTTTGCTATTCTCTAATAATTTGATGGTGTCAGATCATAGATTTAAGTCTTTAATCCATGTTGAGTGAATTTTTGTGTAAGGTGAAAGGTAGGGGTCTTGCTTCATGATTCTGCATGTGGAAATCCAATTTCCCAGCACCATTTATTGAATAGACTGTCCTTACTCCAGGGATTGGTTTTGGATCCTTGATCAAATATAAGTTGGCTGTAGATGTTTGAATTGATTTCTGGTGTTTCTATTCTGTTCCAATGGTCTATCCATCTGTTTCTGTACCAGTACCATGCTGTTTTGATAACAACTGCCCTGTAGTATGTCCTGAAATCTGGTATTCTGATGCCTCCGGCTTTGTTTGTGTTGTACAAGGTTGCTTTAGCTATTCGAGGTCTCCTGTATCTCCATATGAATTTCAGCATCATTTTTTCCAGATCTGAGAAGAAGGTCTTCGGTATCTTGATTGGTATCGCACTGAATCTGTAAATTGCTTTTGGGAGAATGGACATTTTGATGATATTGATTCTTCCAATCCATGAGCATGAAAGATTTTTCCATTTTTTGGTATCCTCTTCTATTTCTTTCTTTAAGGTTTTGTAATTTTCATCGTAGAGATCTTTAACGTCCTTGGTTAAGTTTATTCCAAGGTATTTGATTGTTTTTGTAGCTATTGTGAATGGCATTGATCTTAGAAGTTCTTCCTCAGCTGTGGCATTGCCTGTGTATACAAAGGCTGTTGATTTTGTGCATTGATTTTATATCCTACTACTTTGCCAAACTCTTCTATGAGTTCCAATAGTCTCTTAGTAGAGTTCTTTGGATCCCCTAAATAAAGAATCATATCATCTGCAAAGAGGGATAGTTTGAGTTCTTCCTTCCCAATTTGTATCCCTTTAATTTCTTTTTCTTGCCTAATAGCTCTGGCTAAAACTTCCAGAACTATATTGAATAGCATTGGTGAGAGTGGGCATCCCTGTCTGGTACCAGATCTCAGTGGAAATGCTTCCAACTTTTCCCCATTCAATAGGATGTTGGCCGTGGGTTTTTCATAACTTGCTTTAATTGTATTGAGGAATGTTCCTTCCATACCCAATTTGCTGAGAGTTTTCATCATGAAAGGGTGTTGTATTTTATCAAATGCCTTCTCGGTGTCTATTGAGATAATCATATGGTTTTTCTTCTGCAGTCTGTTAATGTGGTGTATCACGTTGATTGTTTTGCGCACATTGAACCATCCCTGCATGCCAGGGATAAATCCCACTTGGTCTGGGTGGATGATCTTTCTGATGTGTTGTTGCATTCTATTGGCGAGAATTTTATCGAGGATTTTTGCATCTATGTTCATCAGGGATATTGGTCTGTAATTCTCTTTCAATGCTGCATCTTTTTCTGGCTTAGGAATTAAGGTGATGCTGGCTTCATAGAAAGAATTTGGGAGGGTTCCCTCTTTTTCAATTGTTCTGAATAGTTTGAGGAGAATTGGAGTCAGTTCTTCTTTAAATGTCTGGTAGAATTCAGCAGTGAATCCATCTGGACCTGGGCTTTTCTTTGTTGGGAGGGCCTTTATTACTGTTTCAATTTCTGTCTCAGTTATGGGTCTGTTTAGGTTTTTGATGTCTTCCTGGTTCAATTTAGGTAGGTTGCATGTGTCCAGGAATCTATCCATTTCTGATAGGTTTCCCTGTTTGCTGGCATACAGGTCCTTGTAGTAATTTCTGATGATTCTTTTTATTTCTGTGGTGTCTGTTGTTATGTTTCCTTTTTCATCTCTGACTTTATTGATTTGGGTCTTTTCTTTTTTTAGTTAGTTGGGCCAATGGGGTGTTAATTTTGTTTATTTTTTCAAAAAACCAGCTCCTCGTTTGGTTGATTTTTTGTAATGTTTTTTTTTTTGGATTCAATCCTGTTGATTTCTTCTCTAATTTTAATTATTTCTCTTCTACTAGGTTTGGGTCTGGTTTGCTGCAGATTTTCTAGATCCATGAGATGCATTGAAAGCTCATCTATTTGGTGCCTTTCCAATTTCTTGATGTAGGCACCTATTGATATAAACTTTCCTCTTAACACTGCTTTTGCTGTATCCCATAAGTTTTGGTATGTTGTGCTGTTATCCTCATTTACTTCCAGAAAATTTTTGATTTCTCTTTTGATTTCTTCTGTGACCCATTGTTCATTCAGGAGCATGTTGTTCAATCTCCATGTGTTTGCATATGCTCTAGGGATTCCTGAGTTGCTAATTTCCAACTTCATTCCTTTATGGTCTGAGAAGCTACTTCGTATGATTCTAATCATTTGAATTTGCTGAGACTTGCTTTATGGCCTAGTATGTGGTCAATCCTAGAGAAGGTTCCATGTACTGCTGAGAAGAATGTAAAATCTTTATGTGTAGGATGAAAAGCTCTGTAGTTATCTGTTAGATCCATTTGGGCTATAGTGTCGTTT
The DNA here is from genome assembly GCF_964237555.1 of Oryctolagus cuniculus. Taxonomy (NCBI): domain Eukaryota; kingdom Metazoa; phylum Chordata; class Mammalia; order Lagomorpha; family Leporidae; genus Oryctolagus; species Oryctolagus cuniculus. The sequence continues at coordinate 127,956,003 of NC_091440.1, read as the reverse complement.
AAATCTACTGTCTCCTTGTTGATCTTCTGTCCTATTGATCTGTCTATTTCTGAGAGTGGAGTATTGAAGTCCCCCAGTACTATTGTATTGGGGTCTAAGTCTCCCTTTAAGTCCCTTAACAAATCTTTTAAATAAACCGGTGCCCTGTAATTAGGTGTATATACATTGATAATCGTTATATCTTCCTGTTGAATTGATCCCTTAATCATTATATAGTGCCCCTCTTTGTCTCTCCTAACAGTTTTTGTGGTATAGTTTATGTTGTCTGATATTAAGATGGCTATACCCGCTCTTTTTTCCTTTCTGTTGGCATGGTATATCTTTTTCCAGCCTTTTACTTTCAATCTGTATGCATCTTTGCTGGAAAGATGTGTTTCTTGTAAGCAGCAAATAGATGGGTTTTGTTCCTTAACCCAGTCAGCCAATCGGTGTCTTTTAACTGGACAGGTCAGGCCATTAACGTTCAATGTGACTAATGATAAGTAGTAATGTTGCCCTGCCATTTGCCAAAGATATTTTCTAATATATGTTTTGAACTTCCTGTGATCTTTTGCTGTGAGGTTTCCTTCGTTTACCTTCTTTCATATTGATGACCGTGTTTCTGTTTCTGTGTGTAACACATCTTTAAGCATCTTTTGCAGGGCTGGACGAGTGGCAACAAATTCTTTCAATTTCTGTTTGCTGTGAAAGGTCTTTATTTCACCTTCATTCACGAATGAGAGCTTTGCAGGATATAATATTCTGGGCTGGCAGTTTTTCTCTCTTAGTACCTGGGCTATATCTCGCCATTCCCTCCTGGCTTGTAGGGTTTCTGATGAGAAGTCAGTTGTGAGTCTGATTGGAGATCCTCTGAGAGTAATCTGACATTTCTCTCTTGCACATTTTAGGATCTTTTCTTTATGTTTCACTGTGGAGAGTTTAATTACAACGTGACGTGGTGAGGATCTCTTTTGGTCATGTTTATTAGGGGTTCTGTGAGCTTCCTGTACTAGGATGTCTCTGTCCTTCTCCAAACCTGGGAAATTTTCTGCTAGTATCTCACTAAAAAGGCCTTCTAATCCTTTCTCCCTCTCCATGTCTTCAGGAACTCCTAGAACCTGAATGTTGGGTTTTTTAATAGTATCCTGAAGATTCCCGACAATATTTTTTAGATTTCTAATTTCCTCTTCTTTTCTTTGGTTTGATTGTATATTTTCCTGTTCTCTGTCTTCTAAGTCCGATATTCTCTCTTCTGCTTCACTCATTCTGTTTTTAAGGCTCTCTAATGTGTTTGTCATTTGATCTATTGAATTCTTCATTTCATTATGATTTCTCGTCACTATCACAGTTTCATGTTCTACTAGTTGTTTCATTTCATTTTGATTCCTCCTTAATATTTCATTTTCGCGCGAGAGATTTTCTATCTTTTCCATTAAGGATTTCTGTAGTTCAAGAATTTGTTTTTGAGAACTTCTTAATGTTCTTATCAATTTTTTGAGATCCGCTTCTTGCATTTCTTCTATCTCATCATCTTCATAATCTTGAATTGGGGTGTCTTTTTCATTGGGGGGCGTCATAGTGTCTTCCTTGTTCTTATTACCTCGGTTTCTGCGTTTGTTGTTTGGCATATTGGAGATATTCTTTGGTTTCTTCGGTGTGGTGTTTTTTCTCATTATACTGTGACTCTAGATTAAGTGGACTGTCTGCTTTTGATGGATCCTTAGAGGCTGTGATGGGTGTGGCCAGAGAGCTCTGTTTGGTTCTTCAGGGTTAAGGGTGTGCCCAGATTGTTCTCTCACTCGATCATGCGCTCTCTCTCTCTCTCTCTCTCTTTTTTTTTTTTTTTTTTGACTCAGTTGGGAAGTAATTCCACACAGCTGAGTGGAATTGAGGGTAGTTGATGTATGAAATCTGGCCCCTGTGGATATTCTTTTGCTTAACCCTAGAACCACACAAAGAGGTTATGCAGCCCTCAGTGTGGTCTCAAATTGCTCAGCAGTCTCTCACCAGTTTGCCCAGGTTACCGAGTTTGTGTACTCAGTGAGTTCTCTTGCCCTCCCCTCATATTTGCGCAGTCTCAGTTCATTAGCTCCACACTTTCACTAACTAGGTCTTAACCTCCTGTCATTTCTCCCCACCAGAGTCAGGTTTTTCTGCTTGGCTAATGGCCAGCGCCTCTTTACATATGTAAAATGGCACCTGCTCTTTGTCTTGTTCGGCTTTGTAAGGTGAGTGGAGAGAGAGGCTGATGTCCATGCCGGTTCCCCTTAATTGTTCGTTTTTTCTCTCCTCCAGTCAGCCTGGTGAACTTTCCCCAGTGGGGCTTTCGTTCTCTCTAGGCTCTTTCTCCCTTTCCCCGCCAGTGTCTTGGGTTACCGAGATTTTTGTCTCACCTCCCCTTCCAGCACTGGCGCGCAAGACTCTGCGGCGCAGCTTCTGCGGCTCAGCTTCTGCGGCTCGGCTTCTGCAGTGGCGCGGCTCCCACGGCTCGGCTTCCACGCGGTGGGCAACCTTGCTCTCCCCGTAGGTCCTCCGTGTCACATCCACTAGATCCGGAAGAGTTTCCTCTGCAATTTTTTCCTGAGCCTTTTCCTGTGGCTACAGTAACTCCACTTTTATTAAACTATCTTTTCCCGGACTATCGTTGCGCGCCCTCACTATTCCGCCATCTTGGCTCCCTCCACAACTAAGCTTTAGCATGTTTTCCCCAGTTCTCCTTTTACTGAATATCCCACAGGGATGTCCCAGAGGACTCAGAGGAATGGCTCCTATGTTTTGGGTACATTTTAGGAATAAAAAACTAAGCTTGGGGAATGCACTGTGTGTGTTTTTTTTTTTTTTAAGAATTATTTATTTGAAACCAGAGTGATGGGTAAACTCACACACACACACATACACAGACATCTTCCATCTGCTGGTTCACTTCCCAGATACCCACAACATCTGGGCTGGACCACGATGAAACCTGGATCCTGGAATTCCACCTGTGTCTCCCACAAAGGGGGCAAGGGCCCAAGCACTTGGGCTGTCATCCAGTGCTTCCCAAGTACATTAGGAGGAATCTAGATAAGAAATGGAGGAGAAGGGACTCAAACCAGGCACTGTAATACATATGGGCATCCCAAGTAGTAATTTAACCCTCTGTGCCACAACATGTGCCCTTGAGAATGCACTGTTTTATAAGAAGTAAGCATGCTTACTCTTTTTATTCAAGGGTAGGAGGTACTTAGAATTGCTTGCTGCTTATATAACCCATATGAGGAATGGTCCAAGTAAAAGAGCATTGTTAGCACACCTAGAATGATACGTAGACATATGAAAGACCTAACTGACCGTGAGCCATGTATCGGGAAACTACCTCATCTCAGTTTTTAACACATCTTAACAATTTTATGGTTTCCTTTTGATACATGGATGTAACATACACATATACACTCTACCACTTCCAAAAAAAGTTTTGGAATCTACTAAGATAGAAAGACCTTAAAGTAAGAAACTTGAAATGATCAATTCATTTGAAAGAAACAGTGTGTACTTGAAAGGAAAGGAGTATTTCTTATTAATTGAATCCAGACATGTTAAATGGATGAAAATATTGATGATATTTAGCGGACTTACAGGTGATAGTGTGAGAGTTCCATGTATCTGCCCACCTTTGAAATTAACGTAACTTTTAAAAATTATAAAACAAAACTTTATAATTTTTTGAAGATGTATTTATTTGCTTGAAAGGTAGAGTTACAGAGAGAGAGAAGAGACAGAGAGATCTTCCATCCACTGGTTCACTCAGATGGCCACAATGGCTAGGGCTGTCCCAGGCTGAAGCCAGGAACCAGGAGATTATTCCAGGTCTCCCACATGGGTGCCGGGGCACAGAGACTTGGACCATCTCTCACTGCTTTCCCAAGTGTCTTAGCAGGGAGCTGTATCGGAAGTGAAGCAGCCGGGACTCCAACCAGCACCCCTGTGGGATACAGCACTGCAGGCTGTGGCTTAATCCACTGTGTCACAGAACTGGCCCCCAAAGCCAACTTTTAAAGTTACTGGACATTCTCCTAAGTGCATGCAGCAAATGAAGAAACATCTATTGAAGAAAATCTATTAAAACTTAACAAGAATGGTTAGAGTCTGTGGTTTTTTTTTTTAAAGACTTATTAAAAAGACAGAGTTACACACACACACACACACACACACAGAGGGATCTTCCATCCACTGATTCACTCCCCAAATGGCCGCAACAGCCAGGCCTAGGCCAAGCCAAAGCCAGGAACAGGAAGTTTCTTCCAAGTCTCACACATGTGTGCAGGGGCCCAAGCACTTAGGCCATCCTCTGCTGCATTCCAAGGTGTATTGGCATGGAGCTGGATCTGAAATGAGAAGCTGGGGCTTGAACCAGCACCCATATGGGATGCTGGCATTGCAGGCGGTGGCTTAACTTGTTAAGCCACAATGCAGGTCCCAGAGTCTGTGGTATTTGATCGAAATCTGCTACATCCCTCCACCACCTGCTACCTACCTCAGCTTGATTAGAAGTTCCACTCCATGGAAGTTGGACAAGATGACAGGTCTACCTCTTCTGTAGTTTCTACCCAAGGGATTTGGAAACTTCATAGGAAGGGCAGACTGCCAGCATTTCTCATCACTCCTCCCACCAGACCCAGAGGCTACATTGCAAGCAGACGTTGCTTCCACTAAGCCTCCATTTTTAAGGCTGAAACTATCTCAGCATGACTTGATGAGAATATTGTCATTCCAGATCATTCATGTGACAGGATTTCCATCACAGAATACACAAGCTAAGACTAGATCCCACCAGCAGCAAGGGTGTCACTCGAAGAAAAGCAAGTTTATGTCTCTGTCCCAACTCTAAGACTGTAGCTCATTTTTCCCAAATGGAATAGCAGGTCACAAAACAAAGTTCTAAAGCTCTTCATTAAGAAATTGACTTTATTTGAGACAGAATATAGGGAAGTGCAAATCTAAGGGTTCTCTCAAAAACTGGGTATTTTGGTAGTAAGCAGTTTAAAAGAGGCTGGTAACCTCATGTGAGGCACAGCTAAGCCATAGTCCATCTAGTTGACAAAGAACCAAGAAAAACCTATAAGAAGAACCCACCTACAGTCAAAACAAGCCTCAAACACTGGCCTCAAAAAATATCCCTTGCAGAGGAGTCCAAATTGAATTGGATATGATTGTGAAGCAATTTGTGCCCCAGGTATTGTTGGAAATACTGTAGCAATAAATTTAAAATGAGTGGAGGCTGACACCTGGATCTCATACCCATGGCAGCTTAACGGAGTAATTAGAGGAGATAGTCTAATAGAGTCCTTCTAGATCGCTGTCATCCTAGAATGATGGTTTCCAAGACTATGCACCTTGAGCAGTAAAATTAGTTGTTTACAATGAGAAATAGATATCACTAAAATAATCCAGCCACATCACTTAAAAAAAAAAAAAAGGTAAACAACACATTCCTCAGAGTTAAGTACCCAGAGTTGGTACTCCATATTATCTAAACTGTCCAGTTTTCTACAAAAGATTTCAAGATAAACAGAAACAAATTGTGACTCAGTTGTGAAGAACGGGAAAGGATGGGAAGCAGGCAATAGAAACTACCTTTAAGAGGGCTCAGATGTTGGGCTTAGCAAAGACAAAAGAAGCTGTTATAAATGTGTTCAAAGAAGTAAAGGAAGCTATGCTTAAAGAAGTAAAAAGGAAAACAGTTGATAATTCCTCAAAGTTAAACCTAGAATTACCAAAATCCCACTCCTGTGTATCTTCCCAAGAAAACAAATGGGGTATTTAAAAAAAAATGCTTGTTCTTAAATGTTCACAGCAGTACTATGCATGTTAGCCAAAAGGTGCAAACAACCCAGCTCTTTATTAGTTGATGAGTCAGTAAACAGAATGACATGTATAATGGAATATTAATCATTAGGAGAAATGAGCTACCGATAAATTATACAACAGATGAACCTGAAAAACATATGCTAAGTAGAAGAAGCCGGACACAAAAGACTGCATATTGTATGAATCCATTTATATGAAATATATGAAACACATAAATCCATAGTGACAAAAAATTGGTAGTTCTCACAATCTGGCAGAAAGGAGGGATGTGGACTGAAGAAAACATTTTGGCACTAAATAAAAGTGTTGCACATGATTGTGAAGGGACAAAATACCACTGAATTATGTACCTTAAAATAATGTATTGTTTGACTCTTCAGTTTTTAAAAATAAATGACACTGTCTCATCAAATAGAGGACATTAATTGAGATAGTAATTAATATTTTAAAAGAACCAAATGGAAATTCAAAAGTATAATAACCAAAATAAAAACTTACTAGAGAAACTCAGCAGTAAATTTGACCTGGCAGAAGAAGAGATTAATAAGCTTGAAGGTAAATCAATGAAGAGTGGTGTACAGTCCAAAAATGAGAGGAAAGAGGATGAAAAAGACTAAACAGAAAAGAGCAGAAGAAAATACTTGAATAAGCAATAGCTAAAATCTTTCCAAAGGTAACGAGAAACATTAAGCTACACATCCAAGAAATTCAATGAAATTAACATGGGACAAATTCACACATGGAAATTTAGTAAAAACTCTGAAGCTAAAGATAAAGAGAAAATCTTGAAAGAAGCTCAAGAAAAATGACCCATGTATTCTAAGGCAACTCAGGCCTGATTTATTCCAGTTCAGGTTGATTCAACATATCAAAATCAATCAATGCAATATACCTTGTAAATAGAAGGCAAAATCCATCTAATCATCTCAATGCAGAAAAAGAATTGAACAGAATCAGCATCCTTTCATGATAAGAACATGCAGCAAGCTGTGAATTGAAAGGAATCAACTGATGACAGGTACTAATGTACCCACAACTAACTTCGTTCTTAATGGTGAAAGACTTAGATCAACAACAAGGATGCCCACTGTTGCCACTTCTGTTTAACATTACACTTACTGGTGGTTCTAGTTAGGGTAATTCTACAAGAAAATGAAGTAAAAGACATGCAGATTGGGAAGGGTGTTGGTAGATTTTATTTTTTTCTTTTTTTCTGTGTTTTTAAGCAATTATATTTCCTTTTTTCAAACAAACCAAGTTATTTACTTATTTATTTATAAATTTGAAAGCCAGAGTGACAGAGACAGATCTTCCATCTGTGCTGTTAATGTTCCAAATGCCTTCAACAGCTAGGGTTAGGCTAGGCTAAGAACTCTATCTAGGTGGCCTCCCAAGCACTTGGGTTATAATCTAATTCTTCTTAGGTTCATTGGCCAGAAGCTGGATCAGAAGTGTGGGGTACCAGTGATTTGAGCCGGGCACTCTGATATCAGCATTCCAAGTGGCGGTTTAACCCATTGTGCAATAGCACCTGCCCCTTTGATTTCCTCTGAGGCCTCTGTGGTTGACTTGTAGATGGCTGCCTTCTTGCTTTGCCCTTGCATGGTCTTTCCTATGTTCACAGGCATCCTTGGTATTTCTGTGTGTATCCAAATTTCCTTTTCCAATAAAAACACCAGTCACATGGGCTAGGGCCCACCCGCATAGCTTCATTTTAACAATCACCTCTTTAAAGGCTTTATCTCCAAAAACGGTCATCATCTGAAATACTGGGGCTTTGACCTTCAACATGTGAATTTTGAGGTGACACAACTCAGCTTGTAACAGATGGCAATGACCTGTGACTTCAACTATAGATTTAACATAATCCTGTGAGAATCCCAGCTAACTTTCTTCAGATATCAAAAAGTTGATCTAAAAACTCATGGAAATGAAATAAGCCTGAAATAGCAAACACAATCTTAGAGAAAAGCAAAGTTGGAGGACTTACACATCTCTATTTCAGAACTTATTACGAAAACAGGATGGTTCTTGAGAAAAAAGACATAGACCAATGGAAAGGAGTTAAGGATTCAGAAATAAACTCTCACATTTATAATCAGTTGATTTTCTTTCTTTTTTTTTTTTTAAGATTTATTTATTTATTTGAAAGTCAAAGTACACAGAGAGGAGAGGCAGAGAGAGAGAGAGGTCTTCCATCCGCTGGTTCACCTCCCAGCTGGCCGCAATGGCTGGAGCTGCGCTGATCCGAAGCCAGGAGCCAGGAGCCAGGAGCCAGGAGCTTCTTCCAGGTCTCCCATGCAGGTGCAGGGGCCCAAAGACTTTTTCTACTGCTTTCTCAGGCCACAGCAAAGAGCCGGATCGGAAGTGGAGCAGCCGGGCCTCAAACCGGCGCCCATATGGGATGCCAGTGCCTCAGGGCAGGGCATTAGCCTGCTGAGCCACAGCGCCAGCCCCAATAATCAGTTGATTTTCAACAAGGATGCCAAGCAAATCATTGAGGGAAATAATGGTCTTTTAAACAAAGGAGTTTAAGATAACTGAAAATCCACATGCCAAAGAATGAATTTGACATCTCCTCACTGCATACCGTATACAAAATCTAACTCAAAGTGAGCCTAAACATAAGAGCTGAAACTATAAAATCTTATGAGACAACACAGATGTAAATTTTTGTGACCTTAAATTTGACTGAAGTTTCTTAAAGTTGATGCCAAAAGGACAAACAACCAAAGGAAAAAAAAATCCATCTTGGGTTTGTCAATAGTCAAAAAATTTTAAACATGTAAGGTGAAAAAATAGCTTTGAAGGGTTTAAAAAGCAAATAGGAGAGTTCACACTTTAGGAACTTAAAATAATAGAATACTTTGAAATATTTTAAAGACAGGTGTAATGGAGGGGCCGGGGCTGTGGCATAGCAGGTAAAGCCACTGCCTGCAGTGCTAGCATCTCATATGAGCGTTGGTTCGAGTCCCAGCTGCCCCACTTCTGATCCAGCTCTCTGCTATGTCTTGGGAAAGCAGTACGAGATGGCCCAAGTCCTTGGGCCCCTGCACCCATGTTGGAGACCCAGAAGAAGCTCCTGGCTCCTGGCTTTGGATCAGCACAGCTCCAGCTGTTGCAGCCAATTGGAGTGAACCAGCAGATGAAGGACTTCTCTCTCTGCCTCTCCTCTCTCTCTCTAATTCAGACTTTCAAATAAATAAATCTTTAAAAAAATGAGATATAATGGAAATTATCAAAAACAAAGGCAGAAACAGTTGTTCTTAAGGGAAGACTATGGGTAAAATGACAGATTTTTTTTTTAATTAGAAGGCCTAATGAAGAAAATTGTTGTCATGGAATGTCTAAATTTTCTTTTGTGCTTCACAGAAGATCATAGGCTGGACTTTAACCACATCCTGTCTTTTTAAAATAAGACCTGCATGTCTCTGTTCCCCACTACCACCACCACCGCACTTGTTCCTAGATAACTGAGCCTGGAACCCTGGAATAAATATTGACATAACTACTACAGGTTGGCCTTCTTGCTGCTTGGAGTGCTAGTGATACCATCCTTAGTGAAATGCCATAAAAGACAGATTAGACAGATTTGGTTTCAGCCTCTGTTGGTGAAATTAGAGTAACTGACAGAGTGGTGTACTTATGTAAATATTGAGTTCAGCAAAAACAAGTTGAGGTGGATTGTTATGAGAGGCAGTCTGCCGTTGAGCTGCATGATCTTGTTGAGTATGTAAAAAATGCAAAATCCTGGCTGCTCTGTATGCAGGCCAGTTTATGTTTGTACCAAGTAACCTTAAGAGATGAAGTGCTTTCTCCATCTGAACAAAAGGTGGACTTGCGGCCGGCACCGCAACTCAATAGGCTAATCCTCCGCCTGCAGCGCCGGCACACCAGGTTCTAGTCCCGGTCGGGGCGCCGGATTCTGTCCTGGCTGCCCCTCTTTCACGCCAGCTCTTTGCTGTGGCCAGGGAGTGCAGTGGAGGATGGCCCAAGTGCTTGGGCCCTGCACCCCAAGGGAGACCAGGAGAAGCACCTGGCTCCTGCCTTCAGATCAGCGCAGTGCGCAGGCTGCAGTGCACTGGCTGCGGTGGCCATTGGAGGGTGAACCAACGGCAAAGGAAGACCTTTCTCTCTGTCTCTCTCTCTCACTGTCCACTCTGCCTGTCCAAAAAAAAAAAAAAAAAAAGTGGACTTGCTTCAGCTTTCAGTTTCCTACAAAAGCAGGAAATCCTTTAAATTCTGTGTTCTTCACCCACAGCATGGGCAAGGGTCTTAGTAAATTCAGTCCACTATAACAAAATACCATAGACTAGGTGCTTATAAACAACAGAAAGTTACTTTTCACAGTTCTGGAGGCTGCAAATACACTATCTGCAGGGCAGCATGGCCTAGTTCTTGTGAGGGCCCTCTTCTGGGTTGCAGACTGCTGACTTCTCATTTGATCCTCATGTGGAGGAAGGAGCTAGAGAGCTCTTGGCAGTCTTTTCAATAAGTACACTAGTCCCATTCATAAGGACTCCACTGTCATGATCTATTTGCTTTCCAAAGTAAATAGATTTCAATATAGGGATTTGAGTAGAGACACAAACATTGCAGCTGTAACAGTAAGTGTTCATCTAGGCTCACCAACTCTGCCTCCATGGAATTTGGAGGGGCATGGAAAACAATGTAAACATGAAGCTGAGGATACTGCTCTTGTAAGTAAAAAAGTCACATTTTCCTCTGAGCTGTGAATATCATGTGTTCAGTCAGCATTAATGAAATAGTAATAGGCTAACATATGCCTGTAAGTAGGGCCAAATTGCAAATCTTGACAAATAACAATTCCAGTTGGTTTTAAGTCAAAAAGTGAAAAATACAACAATAAATCTAGTGATTTTTTTAGAAGAAACAGGAGAATATCTTTGTGGATTTAGGACACAGAAAGAATTCATAAAAAGACACACAAAAAATCACTTGCCATGAAGGAAAACATTGATAAATTGAGCTACATCATAAGAAAGTGAAAGGCAATTCACAGAATGGGAAAATATATTTGCAGTATGTGCATAACCAACATAAGGCTCATATTCAGAATATAATAGAAACTCCTCCATGTCAATAAGAAAAATAATCCAAAAGAAAACAAGACAATAGACTTGAGTGGATACTCAACAAAGCTGGGTATCCAGCTGGACAATAAAGAAATGCAAATGTGCTCCAGTCAATGATCAGAGATTGCAATTTAAAGTCACAATGGGGGCCAGTGCTGTGGCCTAGTGGGTAAACTGCTGCCTGCAGTGCCAAAATCCCATCTGGGTGCCGGTTAGAGACCTGGCTGCTCCACTTCCGATTCAGCTCTTTGCTATGGCCTGGGAAAGCAGTATAAGATGGCGCAAGTGCTTGGGCCCCCTGTACCCACATGGGAGACCTGGAAGAAGCTCTTGACTCCTGGCTTCAGATCAGCACAGCTCCAACCATTGCAGCCATTTGGGGAGTGAACCAGTGGATGGAAGACTTCTCTCTCTCTCTCTAACTCTGCCTTTCAAATAAATAAATAAATTTTTAAAAAAATAGTCACATTGTAGTTCTATTATACAATCACTAAAATGGCTAAAATTCAAAAGACTGACAATGTCAAATGTTGGCAAGGGTGTATGAACCACAAGAGCACTAATTCACTAATAGTAGGATTGTAAGTAAATAAAGCCACTTGAAAACTTGTTTGGCAGAGCTAAACATAGGCACTTAATTGAATTCCTGTAGGCCAAGGATTCTACACCCAGATACTCGGTTGAAACACAGCCAAATGTGCACCAAAAATACATTTTCAAGAGTATGTATATTGATACTGAGAATAATAAAAGGATGCAAACAACCCAACTGCTACAAAAATCAAAATACCAAAAGGGGCAAAGAACATAATTTGACAATTTACATAAAAGCTTAAAGAAATATAAATTAAAGTAATGAAATACCACGTTTCACCTGTCAGACCTTCCAATGTTTCAGAGTAGGTAAATCTTTAAAACAAGTGCTGAGTGAAAAACTAAACAGATCTCTGAGATATGCCATATACATAAATAAGGAATGTATGCACATAACAAACAGGTTAACAGGAAACAAAAGTGAAAGCATATGCATTAAGCATTAGAATGGTTTTCTGGGGTGATGTGGCTGGGACTAGGAAATGGAGATAGAAGTAAGTGAGAAAATAAATAAAAAGCAATAATACCTATTGCTAGCAAAATGTGGAGGAGGAGGAATATAAAGTATTAAAGAGTTTCTGGAAACAGTCTGACGACATACATCAACAGTCTGGGAACAGGGCCGGCGCCGCGGCTCACTAGGCTAATCCTCCGCCTTGCGACGCCGGCACACCGGGTTCTAGTCCCGGTCGGGGTGCCGGATTCTGTCCCGGTTGCCCCTCTTCCAGGCCAGCTCTCTGCTGTGGCCAGGGAGTGCAGTGGAGGATGGCCCAAGTGCTTGGGCCCTGCACCCCATGGGAGACCAGGAGAAGCACCAGGGCTCCTGGCTCCTGCCATCGGATCAGCGCAGTGCGCCGGCCGCAGCACGCCGGTCGCGGCGGCCATTGGAGGGTGAACCAACGGCAAAGGAAGACCTTTCTCTCTGTCTCTCTCTCTCACTGTCCACTCTGCCTGTCAAAAAAATAAAAAAAAATAATAAAAAAATAATAAAAAAAAACAGTCTGGGAACAGTGGCAGTGCTCATCAAAAGTGGCATGACAACATGAATCATGCACACTGTAAAATATATAGCCATTAAGAGACAATTAGGGCCGGCGCCGCAACTCAATAGGCTAATCCTCAGCCTTGCGGCGCCAGCACACCGGGTTCTAGTCCTGGTCGGGGCACCGGATTCTGTCCTGGTTGCCCCTCTTCCAGGCCAGCTCTCTGCTGTGGCCAGGGAGTGCAGTGGAGGATGGCCCAAGGCCTTGGGCCCTGCACCCCATGGGAGACCAGGAAAAGCACCTGGCTCCTGCCATCGGATCAGCGTGGGGCGCTGCTGCCATTGGAGGGTGAACCAACGGCAAAGGAAGACCTTTCTCTCTGTCTCTCTCTCTCACTGTCCACTCTGCCTGTCAAAAAAAAAAAAAAAAAAAAAAAAGACAATTAGAAGTATGCTCTATGCTTTGAAGGAATTTCACAGATACTATTCAATAATGAAAGGAGATATATAAATCTACTGTAATGCCATTGTTGATAACAGTGATCCCCCAAATGTATGTATACACACACATACACACACACACACATATTTCTGTATATTTATACAGAAAGTCAAGAAAGAATCTTTACTAGATTAAAGTAGAGAAATAAACTACTGGAGTGGGAAGGATAAGAGAGGGAAGGACAGAAACTACCAAAAGGAAAAAAAAAAGTAAAGATTTCACCCAAAAATAGGATTACAGATTTATGATCACATTCATTCATGAATGTCAAATTGTATATATGTATGAGTATTTTATAAACAGAAATTAAATAAGATTTGTGTTTGTTGAAAGGCTGAGTTTCTCCCATGATTGGAATCTGAACCCACAGATGAGATATATTAATTGTTTGGGTCGCAGGCAAGGCTAAAGGTCTCCTCTTCCCATCTTGCTTCTTACGTGAGTCATCAGTTGGGTCTGGGAAACAAATTAACACGAGGTAGACTAGCAAACAATTAGCAGGTTTTATCAATTTTTGCACGTACATGGGGAGCCCCACAAGAGAGTGAAGACCTGAAGAAATGTTCAAACTAGGACATTTTTGTCTCTTAGACTACAGAGAGAGAGGGAAATTTGTGAAGAAATACAAGGGCACCTGGACGAGAGGTGGTCAGCTCCAAAGCTGTGTCTTGGAGGTGTGTTAGGGGTAGAAGCTGGCGAGTCACTTCAGTGCTCTTACAGGCAGCAACAGTTCCCAGCCTCTGGTGATTCCGGATTATTTCTTGCCCCTCCTCAGTGGGATTGTTGTGACCTGCTCTCCCTGGGAAAGGACAGGTGAGACAGCCCACCCTACAATTATAGTTTTGCAGGTGCTTTCTGTGTGAAGTAACCAATATCCCAAGCCAGCGTTTGTTGTGGTGGATCATCCTTAGCTCCCTCAGGGTCTTAGTTGCTGCTTGCTCTGATAACTCTATCTCATGCATATACTGATCTTGGCATGAGTCCACTATCTCTGTGACTTGTGCAAAAACAGTCAAATCTTTGGAATCTGTGATTATAGTTCTTTCTCCAGTGATTTTCTTGCCTACATATTTTTTAAGAAAAATGATGCCCCAGTTTAATCTTTATTTAGGGACTACATAACTGAAATTTTGGTGGTAAATGTTTCTTAAGAATAAGGAAAAAGAAATGCTGGTTTTTGCCATTTAAAATGCATTTTGAGGGGTCCATATTATGATACAGTGGGTTAAGCTATTGCCCACAACACCTGCATCACATATGACTGCCAGTTCAGTTCCTTGGCTGCTCTACTTCGGAACCAGCTCCCTGCTAATGCCCTGAGAAAGCAATAGAATATAGCCCAGGTTCTTGAACTCCTGCTGCCCACATGGGAGACCTGGATGGAATTCGGGCTCATGGCTTCAGCCAGGCCTAGCCCTGTCCCATGTGGTCATTTGGGGAGTGAACCAGCAGATGGAAGATCTCTTTCTTTGCCTCTCCTTCTCTTTGTGTAACTCTGCCTTTCAAATAAATAAGTAAGTCTTTTTAAAAAATGCATTTTGTCTTCTTGGTGATGGGGACCTATGTACTTGAGTCATCATTTGTTGCTTTCCCTGATGGATGTTAGTAGGAAGCTGGAATTAGGGGTGGAGCTGGGACTTGAGCCTGGGTGTTCCTTTATGGGATTCAGACATCCCAGGCAGCATCTTAACCACTGTACCAAGTGGCTGCCCCTATACGAAGTTTTATGAAAGGACTGAGCGCTAACAAACAGCATGAAGACAAGTGTTAGGAGTCAGTCCAGTAAATGTAATTTTACTCTATTTTGTTTGTATTTCAGATGCCTTTGGTGTTTCATGAAGAATATTTCCAGATATATCACAGACATTAAGCCTTTGCCTCCCAACATAAAAGATAGATTGATTAAAATAATGAGCATGCAGGGGCAAATAACAGATTCAAATATAAGTGAGGTAAGAATATGTGTAACTGTAAAGCAAGCATATTATATTTTGCTGTTTAGAAATGGTCTCAGATTTTTTTCCCTTGAGGTAATAAAAATGTTCATATGTAATATTATTTTTAAACTCTTCTCCCACTATTCTTTTGTTTACCTCTCTTGTCTTCATGGTACCAGCACCCCTTGAACTCCAGGTTTTAAAAAAATTTTAAATATTTTGGTCACAACTCACACTAAGAAATGTAAATTACATTATGAATCCAGTACATAAACCATACTTAGTGTAACTATACTGTGTGAAGAACAAGTTGGTATTTTCTATTTTTTCATTCTATTTTGTCTTCATTAAAAGAAAACAAAACATGTCTCACAGTCTAATAAACTGATTTCATAATCCACCTGTGGATGATTATCAGTAGTTAAAAATCACTCTCTCCTCTAAACTTGTCCCATGCTTCTTGGTGCCTCCCTCCTCTACTATATTAGACAGAGAGGTATTTCATCCACTGGTTGACCCCTCAAATGTCCACAACAGCCAGAGCTGGGCCAGATTGAAGCCAGGATCTTAGAATTCAATCTAGATCTCCCATCTGGATAGCAGAGATCCAATTACTTGAGCCATCACCTGCTGTCCTCTTGCAATTGCATTAGTGAGAAGCTGGAATCAGAAGCAGAGCTGAGACTCAAACCCAGGCACTCCTATATGGCATCTGGATATCCTAAGCAGCCTCTGAACTGCTACACCAAACTACTACCCCAACATCTTGTTTTAAAGTATTGTAAAGCAATAAATATCTTTTCTGTAATTAATAGTGAATAGGAGAATAGTGTTACCTATTCCTAGATAGTTTACCAGCTGGTAGTACTAGGATTGAATTCTGTATTCCCTTCAAAAATATGTTGAAGACCTAACCTCTCATACCCCAGAATGTGATCTTGTTTTGAGATAGGGTTGATGAAGTGACATGGAATAGGGTGGGTCCACAATCCAGTATGACCATTATCCTAATGGGAAGAGGGCTGTGAGAAGGCACAGACACTGGGAGAAGTCTGTATCAGGATGGAGGCAGAGACTAGAGTGATGCTTCTACACATCCAGGAATGCCAGGGTTGGCGACCATGAACAGAAGATAAGAGAGAGGTGGGAAATAGATTTTTCCTCGGAGCCAGCACCTTGGTTTCAGACTCCCAGTCTCTACAACCATGAGAGAATGAATTACTTTTGCTTTGTAAAACTTCAATTTATATTTATTTTATTTATTTGAGAGGCACAAAGAGAAATCCCCCATATGCTAGTTCATTCCCCAAATGCCTGCAATAGCCATGAATGGGCCAGCTCAAGCTGGGTCTCCCATGTGGGTATTTAATTATATTAAATTGAAATACGTTATAAGTGAAACACTTGTAAGGGTATTTCAAAACATGAGAAAATGGAATTAAAAGGTTATTTTGGTGCAAGAAAATTCTGAAGTCCATGCTTATAAGGAGAAAAGGAAAATCACCCACTGCTACCTTGGTTTTGCTTCTCAGGTCTAGGGGCCATTCCTCTGCACCAGCCATCAACAGTGCTTCATGTCTCACAAGGGACTGAAGGGGCACTGAAGTAGCCCCTCCAGCTGGAAGCAGCCTTGGTTATTTTCTGCTCTGCATATCCTGTGTCCATATGAACATGTTTCTATAGTTTTTGCTCTATTTTCCATCAGCCACTTGTCTGTTGTAATCTCCAAAGCACTGAACATAGAGTATTTTTAAGACTTATTTATTTATTTATTTGATAGGCAGAGTGACAAGACAGATAGAGAGAAAACGCTGTCTTTAGTCTGCTAATTCACTCCCCAAATGTCAGCAGCGATCAAGGCCATGTCAGACCTCAGACAGGAGCCCAAAACCTCATCTTGGTTTCCAGAATGGGCCATCATATACTGCCTCCCAGGTGCATTAGCAGGAAGCTGGATCAGAAGTTTGGAGTAACCCAGGCCTTGGGACTCACACCAGACACTCCAATGTGGATGTCCCAAGCTGCAGCTCAACCCACTGTGCCTGATGCCAACCCAGGGGGATATTTATATCACAGAATTTATTAGAATCATATATTTGTTTCAGATCTTACATCCTGAAGTTCAGACTCTAGATCTACATAGCTGTGACATTTCTGATACTGCTCTCCTGCACCTGTGTAACTGCCGAAAACTGAAGATATTAAATTTAAGTTCCTCAATAGGAAACAGAATTTCCATAACTTCAGAAGGTATGTTTATTAGCACTACATAAATTAGTAAACTACTGGTCACCACCTAGTATAATTTTAGTGAAAAGAAGGATATAATATGTGAGAAAAGTACAGGAAGATGTCATTGAAAAAGGAATTTATCATTAAAAATATTCATACTAAGGATAAAAGTTCCAAATTCAGTTTCTGGTTTATAACTTTTAGTACTGAAAGTTTAAAAATGCATTAGATAAGTTACTACCTTATATTTTAAACCTATATGAAATAAACATGAATAACACCTCTATATTTTAAATATTTTGCCTGATGTACTAGAACAAAAAATGACCAGTTCATATTCATCAGATTAAACTTGCTAGACACTCCTGTATCAGTCTGTATAATCATAGTTTCTCATACCCAGGCAGACTGCATTTTTCAGTATTACTATTACACAAATTAGTGGATTTTACTTTTTTTCCCAATATAGATGCTTTATTTTAGAATATAGGATTTGTACCAATTTTTGTTAATATTAGAAAGAAGGGGCCGGCGCCTCGGCTCAATAGACTAATCCTCCGCCTGCGGCGCTGGCACCCCAGGTTCTAGTCCCAGTCAGGGCGCCGGATGCTGTCCCGGTTGCTCCTCTTCCAGGCCAGCTCTCTGCTGTGGCCTGGGAGTACAGTGGAGGATGGCCCAAGTGCTTGGACCCTGCACCCGCATGGGAGACCAGGAGAAGCACCTGACTCCTGGCCTCGGATCAGCGTAGTGCGCCGGCTGCACTGCGCTGGCAGCAGTAGCCATTGGGGGGGTGAACCAATGGCAAAGGAAGACCTTTCTCTCTCTCTCTCTCACTGTCCACTCTGGCTGTCAAAAAAAAAAAAAAGAAGAAGAAGAAGAAGGACTTACTTGGCTAATAGATTTCTGAAAAACTTCGTCTGTATTTTGCAATTATCTTGGTTACAAGTTAGGATACCCACAGTATTACAAGCCAGCATAAATTTTCAATATTTACATAAATGATAACTTATTAAAAATAACTAATCAAAACAGTGCAGTCTTAATATTCATACACTTCAGACAGCAAACGTGTGAGATTTTTCCATACAAAGCCATTCTCCAACTCTCTTGACACTAAGTGTCCTACAATTTAATGAACTTCTGACAGAATGTAGCTTAATCCCACAGGACAATTCCCCACTTCAAATGCCAGTTCAAGTCCAGGCCCCTGGTCCTTCTGACTGATCAGCTATAAATCAGGGGTTCCATGACCTCCTCGGGCTCAGTACTTTGGCAGAATGCCTCATAGAACCCAGGGATATTATTAAAACTATTATAAAGCACCTAAATGAACAGCCAGATAAAGAGCACCAGGGTGAGGTCAGGAAGTATCCCAAGCACAGGAGCCCCTGTTCCTGTGGAGCCAAGGTGCATCATTCTCCAGTGTGGGATGCTTTCACCAGCCAGGACGCTCATCAGATCTACTTGTTCAAGAGTTTTTATAGAGTGCCCATGAACCACTGGATGGACCTGGAAGTTCTAATCTCTTGGTCTCTGGAGAATGGCCCCATCCTGAGGCTGTCTAGGGGCCCACCTGGTTACTGTAAACTCAGGTATAATCCCAAAGAGCTCATTTTGAATAACAAAAGACACTCCCATCACTCAGGAAATTTCAAGGGTTTTAGGAACTCTGTGTCAGGAGCTCGAGTCAAAGACCAAATATATATCTGATTATACCACCACTTCCATAATGGACACTAATAAGTAAAACAGCCATTCTTAAGATGTGGAAAACAATAAAAATGTTTTACCCATCAATCTACCAGCTTTCCTTGACTGTATTTTGCATACAAAAGGATTTTTTTTTTTTTACAGGCAGAGTGGACAGTGAGAGAGAGAGACAGAGAGAAAGGTCTTCCTTTTGCCATTGGTTCACCCTCCAATGGCCGCTGCAGCCGGCGCACCGTGCTGATCTGAAGGCAGGAGCCAGGTGCTTCTCCTGGTCTCCTATGGGGTGCAGGGCCCAAGCACTTGGGCCATCCTCCACTGCACTCCCGGGCCACAGCAGAGAGCTGGCCTGGAAGAGGGGCAATGCCCCGACCGGGACTAGAACCTGGTGATCCGCGGCGCAGGCCAAAGTATTTTTAACAGTGTTAGAATTTTGTCCATGACTAAAGGACCCAGGATCCCAAAATGCTTTTTCACTTATGTGATACTATGTCATGTACCAGCCTGCAATGCACATTTACATCAGTTTAATTGGATTTAGGAACTTCTCTTTTCTTGGTCCTCAGTGAGATGTATGACTGGTCCAGGCTAGCAGAGGAGCATGGTGGTAGCAAAGAAATAAAAGTTCGGGGGTTGGGGGAAAAGATGCATACATATTGCTGTTAGAGAGGAAGGTAGACTGTAGCTTATGTGTGAAGAGGTCAAAGGGAAGTTTGCAAGAAGCAGCCTTCGAAACATGCCTTGGAAGCAGCCAGCATTTGCACGTCAAAGTTCTGCCCATGTCCTAATAACTTCATAGGTAGGCCCAGGCTTCTCCCCACTCCAATCTCCACCCCAGACATCCCTGGAGAATCTTCCTGGCCCAGTGCTGAGAGGGCTTTTTTTCCAGCTCCCTGGTCTGATAATGTTGGGTTACAAAACCTTAGAAGGAATTCCACAAATATCAAACCCAGAAAGCCCTTTGACAATATCCGAGGAGCAGGAGAAACAGGAGGAGGAAGTGCACCTTGTGCCCATATAAACCCGAGTCTGAACACAGACTGGGCACACTGTGTTCCTTCTGACAAGCTGCCCTTTGGGCTTGTTGGATCTACTACATCATTACAATTTGCTACCTTGCTTATTGCTACTCTCTGTCTTATGTCTGAAATTCTTAGGTGGAAACAAGGACCTCCATTCCAGCCATCTGGTAACTTACATTTGGACATTAACTTTTTTTTTTTTTTTTTTTTTTTTGACAGGCAGAGTTAGACAGTGAGAGAGAGAGACAGAGAGGAAAGGTCTTCCTTCCGCTGGTTCACCGCCCAAATGGCTGCCACAGCCAGCGCACTGTGCCGATCCCAAGCCAGGAGCCAGGTGCCCCTCTCTGGTCTCCCATGCAGTTGCAGGGCCCAAGCACTTGGGCCATCCTCCACTGCACTCCCGGGCCACAGCAGAGAGCTGGCCTGGAAGAGGAGCAACTGGGACAGAATCTGGCACCCCAACCAGGACTAGAACCCGGGGTGCCGGCGCCACAGGTGGAGGATTAGCCTAGTGAGCCGTGGCACCGGCCTGGACATTAACTCTTTTTTTTTTTTTTTTTTTTTTTTTTTAGGTTTTTTTTTTTTTTTAGTTTTAAGCCCTGCAAAAGCAAGGCCCTCAAAAAATTGGGTAACAACTCAGAATTGTTCCTCTCCACGGAAATCTTTAGTAAAAGGCAAAAGATTTATACGATCTGAAGAGAAACCAGAGTATGGACATTAACTTTTGATTTCCTTTCTGAACCCAAAACAAAATTAACTTTATTATTTAAAAATATTTATTTTAATTCAAGGAAGAATCATCTACCATATAACTATCATCTAACTTGATTCTGAATGGCTTTTAGTCATTTCCTGAAAGCTAATCTACTTGTGAACAATAAAAGCTTGCCATCAAAGACATTGTGAAGAATATAGTATTACAGACTGTGTGGAATGTTCCTGAAACATTTCAAGAGTTTTAAATAATGACAGCATCTTTTTGGAAATTAAGTATATCCTCAGAGATAGGCTGCTTTGAAAAAGGCTAACATAATTGGTGACTGCTAAAATGAAAATCAGTTACATTGCTTACACGTACAAGTATCTATCCCTGAATAGTGCATTGTTACCCAATCACATTTTCTTCTAGGAATAAAGGCTGTGGCTTCATCTTGCTCATCCCTGCATGAAGCGTTTCTGAAACGATGCTG
Organism: Oryctolagus cuniculus; assembly: GCF_964237555.1. Lineage (NCBI taxonomy): Eukaryota > Metazoa > Chordata > Mammalia > Lagomorpha > Leporidae > Oryctolagus > Oryctolagus cuniculus. The sequence continues at coordinate 127,934,912 of NC_091440.1, read as the reverse complement.
CAAGCTCACTGACGAAGGAGTGCTTGCCCTTGCCCTCAATTGCCGGCTGCTAAAGATCATTGACTTAGGAGGCTGCTTAAGTATTACTGATGCATCCTTACATGCATTAGGGAAAAACTGCCCCTTTTTACAATGTGTTGACTTTTCAGCTACCCAGGTAAATGAAATAAAACAGACTCTGTTTGCCCAATGTATTCCCATGACTAATTAGGAGGGCGTAATTAATTACTTTTGATAATGTTGAAATTGTTGACCACTTCATGCTTTGTGTGGCTAAATAATTACAATATAATTGTTACCAAGTTCAAGTCTATCTGCCCATGGCATGAAAAAAACAGTTACTCAAGGGAAAGAAAGATGTTGAAGCAAAGAAATTTGAATTTCTTAGACATGCTGACAAACTAAGATGGGTAGAGGCAAACTAGTGTGCTAAAGAAACCATCTTCCCTGTGCCTTGTAACAAACCATTTGTAAATACAAGTGGCAGGAAATGGGGAGGGAGGGCAAGACCAAGAAGGAACAAAGTGCTGTAAAGGCTTGGTGCCAGCAGGAGTCCAAGATGGGCTATGAAACTCTGTCCTTAATTAGGTGACTTAGGAGACATGAGTCTGATCAAGCTGCTCCTACAAATCCTTGACAAAACACTCCTTACTTCTGCGCACATCTTGTCTTCAGATAAAGACCTATTTGCAGAAACCTCAAGCTGCAAGCAGAATTCCTCTAGTGACTGACTTGTCTCCTTGCAGGGCTGAACAGAAACAGTCTGTCCCAGCAGGTCAGGTAGCATGACAGACATACTCTGACATACATGGGAAACTCATTCACCTCGTTTCATAATTTGGCATGCTCCCCTCAATTGTTACAATAAATGTGGAAGGTGTGCGTAGCTACAATATGTGTTTGCACAATGAAAGACAATAAAGCTATATCTAAATGATAGTAAAATTGAGAAAAATTCCATTTGTACCTTCTCCATTTATAAGCTGTGCTTCTTTTTCCCTTTGCTTAGGTATCTGACAATGGTGTGGTCGCACTTGTTAGTGGACCTTGTGCCAAGAAATTAGAGGTAATTTAAAAATATCTATAAAGATGATTAGATTCTATATGTCTTCAGAAATTGTTTTATAAACCTAATAGACAACCAATGCCTTATCAGTTAGGTATTTCATGGAATTTTCTTTTTGCCTCCAGCTCTTTATTTCCAGAGGAAAGAAAAACTGGTAGATATAAATGTGCTTTAACATAAAAACCTGTTGTACTTCCAATATAAGTTCTTTTTAAAGATTTATTTTATTTATTTGAAAGGTAGAATTTCAGAGAGGGAGAGAGGGAGAGACAGAGAGAGAGGACTTTGATCCACTGGTTCACTCTCCAAATGGCTGCAATGGCCAGGGCTGGGCCAGGCTGAAGCCTGGGGGCCCAAGCACTTAGGTCATTTTCTACTGCTATCCCAAGTGCATTAGCAGGGAGCTGGATCAGAAGTGGAGCAGCCAGGACTCAGACTGGCTCCAATATGGGATGCCAGCGCTGCAGACTGAGGCTTAACATTCTGTACCACAGCACCAGCCCCACAATGAAAGTTCTTCATTTCCCGTAAGTCATAGCTTCTGACAGGTTTGAGGACTGTCTTATTGTGGGTGAAGGTTGCTAAAATTTATCAATGTGATGTGCTGTTCTTTGGACCGTCATGTCTGACATATTTCTACAGTGTTAGTAATTCTAATCATACTATTTTTTTTTCCTGAGAACCATTGTATAGCCATTTAAAAAGATCATAAATTAGTGATTGATATGGAATCTTATTACAGAATTTTGGCTGTTGCCTTTCCCTATTGAAAGTAGGGTTTTGTTTTCTTTTTTAAATACAATTGTGCTTGTAAGCAGTGAGCTGCACCAACTCCTTTTTGGAAGTAAGCAGTCTATAAATGAATTACAAATGTTAGCAATAGTAGTTTTGTAATAGAATAACAGCGCATGTTTTGGGCCAGAATTTTCCTTGAGTTATTGCCCACAGAGATTTGTGTGTGTGTGTGTGTGTGTGTTTATTTATGATATGAATCTTGCTTGTCTTGCTAGTGTATATATTTTAAAAAATATTTTTCTTAAGATATTTTCATAGGGGTGGGCATACAGCACAGCAGCTAAGACGCTGCTCAGTTGACTTGCATCCCACGTCAGCGTGCCTGGGTTTGAGGCCCCACTCTGGGACGCAGCAGTGATAACTCAAGTACAAGTACTCAAGTATGTGCCACCCACATGGAAGACCTGGTTTGAGTTCCTGACTCCTGGCGTTAACCTGGCCCAGCCCTAGCCTCAGCTACTGGGGCCTTGGGAAAGTAAACCAACACATAGATCTGTCTCTGCCTTTGTCTCTGTCTTTCTGCCTTTCAAATAAGTAAAAATTGTTAACAAAAAAAAGACATCATCATATTACTCTCGTCCCATGTTCCAAATTCCAAGTTGCATCATAAGACAGAGCCAGCATTTCTTATTTTAAATTCCAGCATTGGTTGGGGGTAGCATTGTGGCGCAGCAGATAAAGCCACTGCCCTCAACACTGGCATCCAATATGGGTCCTGGCTGCTCCATTTCTAATCTAGCTCCCTGCTAATGCACCTGAGAAAGCAGGAGAACATGGCCCTGCCACCCATATGGGATACCCGGATGGAGTTTGAGATTCCTGGCTTTGACTTGGCCTAGCGCTGGCTATTGCAGGCATTTGGGAAGTGTACCAGCGGATGGGAGATTGATCTCTCTTTCTTTATCTTTCCCTCTTTCTGTAACTTTGCCTTTCAGATAAATAAGTAAATATTTGGAAAAAGAAAAGAGTGTTTTAATGCCAGCCTTGGTTGAGCACTTCTTATATGCCAGGTTCCATGTTAACTGTATTATATTCATTAGATTAGTTAATTCTTACAACATATCATGTAATCACCATAATTTTTAATAAAATTCTCAAGCTATTTGACTTAGTCTATATGTTCTAATAAAACCATCAGGAATTAGTTGTTATGCAATGATGGGAAATACATATTTATCTCAACATTATAAAGTTGGGAACACCTACCTAAGTAAGCGTAGAAAAAAATAAATGTTGGCAATTATAGCTCCATATCCTTGAATTCTACTTTGTTTTATAAAATGGTTGAGCATTTAAATTTTTAAAAATATTTATTTATTTATTTGAAAGTCAGAGTTACACAGAGAAGGAGAGGCAGAGGGAGAAAGAAAGAGAAAAAAGAGAGAGAAAGAGGTCTTCCATCTGCTGGTTCACTCCTCAGGTAGCCGCAACATCCAGAGCTGCGCTGATCCAAAGCCAGGAGCCCAGAGCCTCTTCTGGGTCTCCCACGCGGGTGCAGGGTCCCAAGGACTTGGGCCATCTTCCACTGCTTTCCCAGGCCATAGCAGACTGCTGGATCAGAAGTGGAGCAGCCAGGACTCAAACCGGCGCCCAAATGGTATGGCGGCACTACAGGCGGCGGCTTTACCCGCTGTGCCACAGCGCCGACCCCAAGCATTTAAATTTTAAAACTGTTTAATTTTCCAAATTACTTCAGACTCACATTGGTTTGTTCAATGTGTTTTCCTTGCAAGTGGATATTTATCTTTTTTATCAGAGTGTTTCATCAGCCGTGTCATACTATTATAATAAATCTATCTTATCTTTTTGTTTTCTTTATTTCTAAATAGGAAATCCACATGGGACATTGTGTAAATCTGACGGATGAGGCTGTGGAAGCTGTCCTTGTGTCTTGTCCTCAGATACGGATATTACTTTTCCATGGATGCCCCCTAATAACAGGTTTGATAAATAGCCTGGCTTCAAATCCTAGCTTCTTTAACTGTGACCATGAGTAAATTACATAACCCATTCCATTATTCAGTTTCTTCACTTGTAGGTAAAATAGTCCTAGTGATGGTATCTCCCTCGTAGGGCTGGTCATGATGATTACCTGACACCTCTTTTTATGGTCCCTTGAGTATAATAAGAACTCAAAAAATGCTGACAGTGATGATAGTGGTGATGTTGGTGTGATAGTGGCATTGGTAAATGTTCAGTGAATATTGGCTATAATGAGGAAAATGCTGGCAACAGTGTCCATGTCCTAATATTAAGCATGACGCTTTATGTAGACACTAACAATTTCAAGCTTATAATATTACACCTATCAAATATGCAAAAATAACCTGTTAACTATTATCTCAGCAAAGTAACTGATACCTTAACTGTTATCGAAACTGAGTGAGAGTCAGAATAATTTGCACTGTTGGCCTCGTGCAACTCTCACTGAAGGAAACAAAGTAGTCCTAGCCCATTTGGCCTATGCTGGAGCTATGACACTGTATGTGTGTTACCCTGGCCCAGAAACCATGCCCTTTCACATTCCCCCTTCAATGGCTCTCATCCCATAATATGACCTGCATCTCACTTATAAATCACCAGTTATACCAGTTCTTCCAGTTCACTCTTAATTACATTCTAAACAGTTGTCCCTGGGTTGACTTGGAGTTGAGGTTAACCCTGGAAGTGTCTTTGACAGCTTGTCTTTTCTTATGTTTAAATAGCCAGTATTAACCAAAGCTGTATCCTGGTGTTGTATTTTGGTATTAGTGATTTACGTAATGAAGACTGAATCTTATATTAGACAAAGACATTTATTAAGAAAATATAGCCAAAAGGGGCACATAAGAAACTGTTAACAGTGGTTACTTCTAGGGAAAGTTGTGAAAGGAACCAGAATGGGAAGGTATATGCTTTTGTACCTTTTGAATTTTGTGTCACATGGGTGATTTTAACATTAAAATTAATAACTTGTAAGGAAATAATTTAAAACTAGAAAAACTCATTGGTTTAGTGTCTGATGTATGTGTATACTGTTGTAGGAATGGCAAAAAGGGAAACCGAGGGTTTCTGGTCATCAAATAAGTTAGGGGAGGGTGTTGGGCATAGTAGTTTGAGACACCCGGTAAGAATTGGACCCCACATTGTGGTGTGCCTGAGTTTGAGTTCTGGCTCCACTTTTGATGACATCTTCCTTGTGGATGTGTACTCAGGGAGCCAGAAGTAATAGTGAGTCCCTCTCACCCACATGGGAAACCTGGATTCACTTCAGCCCAGCCTTGAAAGCATTTGGGGAGTAACCAGTGGGTGGGAGATTTCTTTCTCTGTCCCTCTGTCTCTGTCTGCCTTTCAAAGAAAGAAAGAAGCCTATGAAAAGATGGCTGAAAATTGTGTCCTAGTAAGCAGACTGTCTGTTAAGGTAGAGGAGACCACAATATGTGGGATGCAATAGCAACCATTGTTAATGGATCTCAGAACAGCAACCAAAAATCTGTAAATCCACCCTCGAAGCTCCAAGTGCATTTAACCAGCATTCTGAACATGCAAGGAGTTCTCATAAAGGCTTATTTTCCTCACACTATTTAATTAAGAACCTGCTCTGAGGGGGCTAATTTTTCCCTACTGCCAGGTAAAATCTCCAACAGGTGCCGTTGACTTTCCTTATTCTCAGAGTTACTGAAATCGCTTGATTTCAGTAGTTGAAGTGTCTTAGGTGCGTGTCATACTCCAGCCTCCAACCCAGCCTGTTGTGGTAAGACTGAGGTCTTCTGTCAGGAGGGACTTCTGCATGCAAATCTGTCCAAGTGCTGCACAAATGAAGTTTGTTGTGTTCTACTGCCACCTGGTGGTCAAGTCTTTTTCTTTGCTTTGTTCTGAAATTCCTCAAATTCACTAGTTACATGGAATGGCATTCTAGAATACATCGTAGGTGTAGCATAAGACAAAAAGTGTTTATATGTCCAAAAATATCATGAAGTGCAACATACTACTATAATAAATGTTGATTTGTTGAAGTCTCTGGGAAATCCTGTAGCTAAGAGACATGTTTAACTTTGTCCCAATTTCCCCCTTTTTAGTACAGAACACTCCTGACTCACCCATTCAACTCCTTTTTTTTTTTTTTATAATGTTGTTTTTCTGATTCCTAGTTTTACAGAATGGGAAAGTGAGGAGCTTAAATGTTATTTTCTTAACATGACACATTTTTAATAATGCCAAGTGTAAATTAAAGACTCAAAGCACAGTGGCAGGAATACTGATCTTCAGTCCTGCAGTCTCTCCAGAATTGCAAATAAATCCCTTCTGTGTAGCTCAACTTTCCCTGTGAATAATCAATTGTCATCAAAGTGGGAGATCCAATAACAGTGCCAGAGTGCACACACCGTGGCTTTATTTTAATAAAGATTCTTTAGATGACAAGAAGCTGAAATTTTTAACTACCCAGATCCTCTGTATCTTTCCCCCTTTCTCATGAGTTCTGCAACTATGCTACCATTATATATATATATATATATATTTTAATTTATTTGAAAGTTATAGACAGAGAGAGAGACAGAGAGAAAGGTCTTCCTTCCATTGGTTCACTCCCCAAATGGTTGCTACAGCCGGTGCTGCGCCGATCTGAAGCCAGGAGCCAGGTACTTCTTTCTGGTCTCCCACGCGGGTGCAGGGCCCAAGCACTTGGGCCATCCTCCACTGCCCTCCTGGGCCACAGCAGAGAGCTGGACTGGAAGAGGAGCAACCAGGACTAGAACCCAGCGCCCATATGGGATGCCGGCGCCGCAGGCAGAGGATTACCCAAGTGAGCCACGGCGCCGGCCCCACCATTATATATTTTTGTGACCATCACTGAATGAAAATAAAGTGTGCTAAGATTGTCACCTTATATCTAATTTTTAATTCCTTCTTTCTCCAGAGAAGATACATGCTTTTTTTTCTTTTGGCTTGATAATAAAAATCCCTTTCTTGATAAATGAAACCCCTTTCTTCTTTCAAGGAAACTTATATAGCATGCTTCCTTTCCTGTGTATTCATGTGATTGCTCATACATACACGGGGGCTTTATAAAGTTCATGGGAAACTCACCTTATCCTCTAAGTCCATATGCTACCATTTTTTCAGTCCCCTCATACATGAGTATTTAAGATGATACAATTTATAAACTGTAGAAAGTCTTTACTAACTTGTATGTGTTCATGTGCAGCTATATTATGTTATTTTCAAAGCAACCTGATTCCCACATTAGCAATATCCACCATAATTTCTCATCAGAGTCCCTGAATTAACCTGTCTTCTCTGTTCTTAGTAATTATCAAATTTCTCACCCTTAGTCAGACTATAAACTCCATAGTGTGAATTAGATCTTGAAGCAATTTGAAGCACTTTGATTTTATTTCTGCCAAAAACATAAAAACTAAGCTGCTCTTGCAAATAGTATAAATTGTAAGGTGGGTTAATAGGTGTTATCAAAGCACAGAAATAATTGTTACACTTACTAATTTTTTAATTATGTCTTTAGTTTTATCAGCAAGTTCAATTTAGATACTTTTGTTAATCTTATCACTTTATCTGTTTCTCATAATTATCTAAATGGGTTTCTATTCACAGACAGGGGCTTAGATGGAATGGCAGTAAAGCAATTAGACATTAAGAGTCCTTATGTTTTACACTGAAAGGCCAAAGTATCCAGCAGGATGCCTGATTAGCCTTTTCTTAGAATCCTAGATGGACGCATATGTCAAGATTTACCACAAAGAGCCCGCAACAAAAGTATTTTAAGACCTGAGTGATTTGCTTCAGAGTTTTTCTTTAATTAAAGCTCATTCCTTATTAAAAGGACATTTTTTATTTCATATTTTTTCTTTGTATTTATTTAATTTATTTGAGGGGCCAGTGTTGTGGACAGCTGGTTAAACTACAACACTCACCAGCATCCCACATGGGCACCAGTTCGAGTTCTGGTTTCTCTACTTCTGATCCAGCTCCCTGCTGATGTGCTTGGAAAAGCAACAGAAAATGGCCCAAGTGTCTGGGCTTCTGCCACCTGTGTGGGAAAACTGTATCAAGTTACAGACTCCTGGCTTCAGCATGGCCCGTTGTGGCCATATGGGGAGTGAACAAACCTATGAAAGATCTTTGTGTGTGAGTGTGTGTGTGTGTGTGTGTCTATAATTCTGCCTTTCAAATAAGTAATCTTTAAAAACAGAGAACAGTCAGAAGTCTGTCCATCTGTTGGTTCACTCCCCAAGTCCCCGCAACAGCTAGGGCTATGCCAGTCTGAAACCAGGAGTCAGGAACTCAAGCTGTGTCTCCCATGTGCTTGTCAGGGGCCCAACTACTTGAACCATCACCTGCTGTCTTCCGGTGTCTGCATTAGCAGGAAGCTAGAATTGAGAGCAGAGCCAGGACTCAAACCCAGGCACTCCAGTCTTGGATGGGGTGTCCCAAGCAGCATCTTACTGCTGTGCTAAATGCCCAGTGCATGATGATGATGATGATGTTAATCCTACATTATCCTTTTGTCTCCTAACTCATTCATTCATTACAAATCCAACAGGACAGAACTTCATGTAATGAAGTCATGTACACACTGCTGAAATGAAGCAATGAGCTTTGTAAAAATATGCCCAGCCTTTTTTTCCTCTTTAGAATTTATTTTATTTTTTTTGAAAGGCTGCATGACAGAGAGAGAGAGAGAGAGAGAGAGAGAGAGGAGTGTACCAAACAGCAGGTTTTTTTTTATTTAATGAATGCATTTTTTCATAGATGCAAATTTAGGAATACACTGGTTCTTTCCCCCATACCCACCCTCCCATCCCACCTCCCTCTCCCTCTCCCATCTCCTTCTTCATTATGGTTCATTTTTAGTTTGACTTTATATACAGAGGACCAACTCTATGCTAAGCATAGACTTCAACAATTTGCACCCCCGCATACACAAAACATATAGAGTACAGTTGGGAACAAAATTTGCAGTTGATTCTCATAGTACAACTCATTAGGGATGGAGGTCCTATATGGGGAGTAAATGCACAGTGACTTCTGTTGTTCCTTCACAATTAACACTCTTAATTTTTCTGTCAGGGATGGCCCGAGGCTCTTGCCATGGGCTGCCATATGGAATCCTTCTATGACCATGGACTCCATCAGTACTTGGACACGGCCATAAGTAAAGTGGATGTTCTCCCTTCAGAGAAGAGTACATCCTTCTTTGATGACCCCTTCTTTCCACTGAGGTCTCACAGGGATCTTCCATGTAGGATTTTTTTGCCACAGAGTCTTGGCTTTCCATGCCTGAAATGCTCTCACAGGCCTTTCAGCCAGACCGGGAAGCATCAAGAGTTGATTCTGAGATCAGAGTCCAAACAGCAGTTTATTCTCACATGCCACAGCACCTGCCCCTATGCTCAGAAACCTACAAAAAATCTATACATTTTACTTGATCATCTGTAAAGATTAATTTGTTAAATTTGTATTTCCCATAGTTTCTTCTTACTGGTGTTCCAAAAACCCTGACATAAATCTTTCAAAAAATGGCCTCCATCTCTGTGGTCATAGATTTATTAGAGAAATGGTGAGCAGTTCACTAGTTGTCATCTATACAACTCCCACAGCTTAAAGAGAGGGGAATGGAGGTAACCAAAGCTTTAAGTAGATTGGCCCAGATCTTCAAAGTAGTTAACAGAACTAGAGGTAAAACCAAAGTCACCTGATCCACAATCTAGTATTCTTTCCCCCAATAGAGCAATTTCCTGGGCCTTTAGTGTAGGGTGGCTTAAATATTATTAGGAAAGAAAAGGGAATGGAGTGACATCAAGTACTGTGGTGACGGTAATGTGACAGTGGGGGACACTGGTAGTGTAATTGGTATACATGACATTTTAGCTCTTCTTAAGTATGTGTTCTGTAAAGGAATCTTGAGATTCTTAGAGACCCTACAGTTTCTCCTGTATCATAATAAATTCACAATATTGCATAATTCTACTATTTAAATGCAGCATCCTAAATACTTTACACCTTCCTGGGAAGCTGACTGAGGATCTGTACTATTAATACTGCCATCTAGCATCAGAATATTTAAATGATAGAAAAGTATATTGTATGCTTATATTGGAGGGAAAAGTATCATTTTATTACGTGCAATAGTAAATTCCTGCAGAAGAGTGACACATGCAGTCAGAAGACAAATATTTATATACAATGTTTGGTAATATGTTCATAACTAGGAAAAATACCAAAATAATCCTATAAACACCAATTAAAATGAAATTAAGAAGCATGTCTCCAGTTTTTTGTTTTGTTTTGTTTTTGTTTTTTTCAGAATTGTGCTGCTGTTCTGGGCCCTTAGAATTCTCATATAAATATGAGGATCATCTTACCAACTTTCACCCAAAAAAGCCCATTACCAGGTTGAGGAAATTTCCTTTTACTCCTTGTTAGCTAAGTCTTTTTATTCTGAGTGTTGGATTTTTTTCCTACACCTGTTGAGATGATTGTTTGTTTCTTGTCCTTTATTCTATTGATTTATGATGTCTGTGGTGGCAAAAGAATGCTCCCACCCAAAGATGCCCATGTTCTAATGCCCAGAACCTGTGAGTATGTTGTGTTACCTGAGGTTGCAGATGGAATTGAAGTTGGTAATCCTGGCTTAAAATAGGGAGATTATACTGCAGTATCTGAGTAGGCCCAATGTAATCATAAAGGTTCTTAAAACTGGGAGAGGCAGAGAGAAGAACCACATGAGATGGATTCTACCAGATGTTGCCCACTTTGAATACACAGAAATGCAAGGCATGTGGTGGGCTCTAGAAGCTGGAAAAGTCAGGAAACTGGATTCTCCTGTCGAGCTACCAGAAAGGAATGCAGACCTTTGACACCTGATTGAATTCCAGTGAACCCCATTTCAGAATTATGACTGTAAGACCCCTGCAAAAAGCATAATAAAATTATAATAAATAAAATATCAGTTAGCTTTAAGTTACAATAAAAAAAATAATATTAATACGGCTAACAGTGATATTAACAAGTGTGTTATATTAGGCTGTTAGGCCAAGTAGTTAAGTAATCTGGTCACATTAAGTAAAGCCTTTCCCCTAGATAGTGCTGGTCCTGGGAAATAGGGAAGTAAACTGGTTCTCAGAGGAGCGGTTAGATATTACTTGGAGATATGGGCAACAGAACATCCTGTTATGTACATGGGCCTCCTCCCCTGTGCTTTGCTCAAGCCTAACAAAGAAAACCACCAGGCACGTAAGGCACGTAACCATCTACTTCTCTTCCTCAAAAGACCCCCCTTGTCCATGTACTTTGCCCAACTGTCTAATTGCCCAATGAACTTATGCCACCCTATAGTATGTTAATCTTGCCCAATGAACTTACGCCACCCTATAGTATGTTAATCTTGTGGTTTTGCCCTTTAAAAGCTGTGTGAGATGACTGCTCGGGGCTCTCTCTCTCTTTCTCGCCACTTGCGGCAGCAGAGAGCCCATTTGCGCAAATGAAATAAAACTGCCTCTTGCTTTTTGCATCGCCTGGTCTGGAGTCTGTGTTTCTGGGGTCATCACAAAAGGGCACCACTCTTGGGGTCCTTCAGTGACCTTCAAAATTGTGTGATGATGAGTTTGCATTTTTTAGCCACTAAATTTGTGGTGATTTGTTACAGAAGCGCTAGGAAACAGATACCATGTATTTTATTAATTGATGTTAAGCTAATCTTATATTCCTGGTATAAATCCTGGTTATTCATTGTATGCAATCCTTTTTATAGTTGCTGGATTTGTTGTTGACTGAAATAATCAGTCTGGTTGGACAGAGTTTATTTAGCAAGTCAAAGTGAGAACTCAAACCAGAAGCCCTCTGAATTGACTGCTTCATAGGCTTCTGTTTGGTAATAGTTTTTATGCTTTCTCTTACAGGGTGAGTATGTATTGAATCAGGTTTAAACAGGTAGATTTATATCACAGCTATCAATTACATTAAAAATCAAAAAAGAGGAGCCTGTAACACCAGCATCCCATATGGATCCCAGTTCGTGTCTTGGCTGCTCCACTTCCAACCCAGCTCCCTGCTAATGGCCTGAGAAATCAGCAGATGATGGCCCAAGTACCTGGGCCTTTGCCACCCATGTGGAAACCTGGAAGAAGCTCCTGGCTCCTGGCTTTGGCCTGGCACATCACTGGTCATTGTGTCCATCTAGAGAGTGAACCAGTGGATGGAAGATCCCTCTTTCTCCCTCTCCCTGTCTCTCCATCTCTCTCTGTAACACTTTAAAAATAAATAAATAAATCTTTTTTTAAAAAGTCAAAGAATATCTGTCAATAATCACAGACTTGGTTATTGATTAAGCGGTTGTTAAACTATCTTCCTTTACCGGGAGTGGCAAACAGTGGGTTATTAATTATTCAGACCACAGAGCTGTTAGTCTGTAATGGCCCTAAGATCTAAAGCTTAGTACAGCAGATGTTCATGTGGTCACCGGGTTTGTTGAAGAGTCTGGTTGACCCTGAGGGACTGACTGCATGGTGTCTTGACAGCATGGACAGCGTCTCGCTAACTAAGGCCTCTCCAAGCCACGGTGTGCTCGTGTTTTGTTGAGGATCTTTAAGTTTATATTTGTGGGGGATCTTACTGTGGTTTCCTTTTTCTGTGGTAGCTCTAGGTTTGAAATAGCCTCACAGAATGAGATCAGAAGCAACTCTTCCACCTTAGAATCATCCCTCCACCTTCATTATGGTTTTGTTTCCATAATCTGTCTTTGTCCATCCTTTCCTTTCAACTTATTTGAAATCTACCTTTAATCTAGATTTCCCACATAACATTGTTACTGGAGAAACAAAGCGTCAGGCATGAGACAGAGCAGTGGAAAGCAAAGTAGCAAGGTTTATTAAGGTAGGGACATCCGTAAGAACAGATGTACACCTCTCCATGAAATCAGACATGACCGATTTCACACAGGGGCATGGCGAAGGTATAACATTTAGGCTGGGGCTTTTAAGGGGATGGGTCTCGCCTTCCTGCCTTTTCTCTCCCCATCTGCTTCTTCTCCAGAACAAAGGACTTGTTGGGTGTAAAAATGAAACATTCCTTTTGAGTTTTCCCCCTAAAGTTGTCAGACAGGGGAAGCCTGGATGGCATTAGCCAAAGGGGCTTCTCTCTAGGGTGCCCACCTTAGAGGAAGGATGTTTATCAGGCCAGGTAGAAGGGGCAGGACCCCCTGGAAGGTCATCAGGGTCCAGGCAGGACTTTGAAGTGCAGATACTGGGCTGCACCTGGAAGGTTATGAGGTGACTTTGAAATGCAGATGCTGGACCGATGTAGATGTCAATTCCTTAGGCCCTTGTCACACGCACATAAGCTCATTTCTGACTTCCTACCTAACAAAATCACAGAACAAAATACCATATGTAAAAAAAATCACAGAGAAAGCAATAAATGCCTGCTTTTAAAAAGTATTACTATGATATGTACACTACCTCTTATAAGAGTGAGGACTACCTTTAATATTAATATGTTACTCATTTGTATACTCTGCTTTATATTTTATATCATTTAATCCTTTAGATAACCCTATGAGATTTAATAGTTATCATTCAAGTTTATACATAAGGAAACATTGACAGCTACTGTGAATTAATATATTATCGTGTTTTCTTTTATAGATCATTCACGAGAAGTCTTGCAGCGATTAGTAGGCCCAAACAAACTGAAACAAGTGACATGGACTGTGTATTGATGCCTTTTGAAGCTCATCAAAGCTGTGGAGGCTGATCAAAGCTACTTTCCCAGGAAACCGTCTGTACAGATTTGCTTTCCACTTAATTTAAGACTACTTTATTATTTTACCATCTTATTTAAGCTATAACTCTCAGAGAATCAGCTAACTCTAAGTGTGTACATGGTTTGTGCTCTGAAGTTAACCAGACCCTTAAACATTTCAATGTTGCTATTATTCTATACTTGTTTGGCGAGTCATTGTTTTTGAAATGTAATTCCAGCATGAACTCTTACCTATTGAGGAGGGACCAGAGCAGGGCATGAGTTTTGTTTCTTAAATAGCAAGGTTTTAAATCATTCGTTTTCCCCTGAGATTTCCTTCTCCTACGTAGACATTTGAGCTGTTTAAAGAGAAATTTGCTGATATTGGATAAACTGTTTGTTCTTCCTTAAGAAAAAAGTTCCTTCCTAATTATTTCCTGGCTTTTACCTTCTTGAACTATTTAAATGCCATTTGCCAAAAGCAAAGCTGAACACTAGACCTGTTAAGTATTCACAGAATTTATATATCTCTTTGTTTCACGAAGTAAATACGTAAATGTCATAATTCACAACATCACACCTTAGCCACTGGGCTTGTTTATATTTGTAATGCCCTTGACCAGCTCCTTTCTCCGTTGATTTTTGTGCTGACTCTTCCCAAATATATTTTATTCTTCTGTGAGTCTTGTTCCTTAGCAAAACTACATTTAGAAATGTGTAAACATGAATAAATATGAAGTAGTATTACAGAGACTGTACCCTGAAACTCTTTTGATTTCACATTGTGAAATAAATAGCAAAGGTCATAGTTTCGAAAAGAAAACTTCTGAAAAACAAACAAAATTTTCTGACATATACTATGCTCAAATTACCCCCAAATTTATGCTGTGATCCTGGCTCTGGCTTTCTTTTTTTTTTTTTTTTTTTTTGACAGGCAGAGTGGACAGTGAGAGAGACAGAGAGAAAGGTCTTCCTTTGCCGTTGGTTCACCCTCCAATGGCCGCCGCTGCAGCCGGCGCACCGCGCTGATCCTGGCAGGAGCCAGGAGCCAGGTGCTTTTCCTGGTCTCCCATGGGGTGCAGGGCCCAAGCACCTGGGCCATCCTCCACTGCACTCCCTGGCCATAGCAGAGAGCTGGCCTGGAAGAGGGGCAACCGGGACAGAATCCGGCGCCCCAACCGGGACTAGAACCCGGTGTGCCGGCGCCGGGCTCTGGCTTTCTTAAACATTTCTTATTTTGCCTCTGATGTAGTGAAAAACATGAAAACAGGGGAAATACCATATGTAACGAATCTTGTACATGCTTGGGGAGGGGCTACATATCCAACTCTATTTCTTGACTTTATAATGTGGCATGTTTATAATGTGGATATATGTATTGCCACTGCAAAGGTGGTGTGTGTGTGTGTATATATAAAATGGGTAAGGCCTGTCTGTGAAATTTTCTACAGACAAACATGGTGAAATTTAATATTTAATTTCTAATATGTCAGTAGGCTCTTCCCCTTTTTTGCAGAAACTAGTTTCAGGATCTAAGGTGTGAGCTTCTTAGGGTTTATAAAGGATTTATCTTACTAAACTGATTTGCACTTTTTTAAAAAAAAATTTTATTCATTTACTTGGGAGGGAGGAAGAGGGAAAGAGAAAGAGGGCGAGCGAACATGCTCCATTTACTAGTTGAATCCCAAAATACCTGTAATGGCCAAGTCTGTGCCAGGGCAAAAGCCTGGGGCCAGGAACTCCATCGAGGTCTCCCATGTGGGCAACAGGAGTCCAATTACTTGAGCTGTCATTGGTGTCTCCCAGAGTCTCCATGAGCAGAAGGCTGGAGTCAGTAGCCAGAGCTGGGGATAAGCCAGGGGAGTCTGATGTGGAGCACAGGTGTCTTTTTTTTTTTTTTTTTTTGACAGGCAGATTTAGACAGTGAGAGAGAGAGACAGAGAGAAAGGTCTTACTTTTTCCATTGGTTCACCCCCCAAGTGGCTGCTACGGCCGGCGCACTGCGCCTATCTCAAGCCAGGAGCCAGGCACTTCCTCCTGGTCTCCCATGCAGGGAGCACAGGTGTCTTAAGCAGCTTCTTTACCCCAGGGCTAAATGCTCACTCCCGCAGTTTGTATCTGGATTTTCTTGCTTTTTGTTGTTGTTGTTGTTGCTAGTTGTATTAGCTATTTTACAGTACTTTTTTAAAAAATAGGAGTTTACTTCAAAAAGTTCATGGAAATAGGATTAAAAGATAATCTTACTTTGATGCAAAAATACTTTGAAATACATGCATTGTTTTTTAATAATATGACTTCCCCATGAACTTCTTGAAGACCCCTAATATCAATACCTTCTCTGTCTAGGGATCCTCACCACTATGTATCAGTCTCCCATCCTGGTACCATTTTCACTCATGCCTCCTTGTTTTTCTTCTATCTGTCACCATCTGATACCTGTTTTATGTTTAATTTGATCAAAATCTGTCTCCCACTCTAGAATATAAACTTCATGAGAACAGAATATTTGTCTTTTTTTTTCACTGCTTTAAAACAGTGCCTGTTCGCTGTGGTGCAACAGGTTAAAGCCCTGGCCTTAAGCGCTGGCATCCTATATGGGCGCTGGTTCTAGTCCCAGCTGCTGGTTCCGATCCAGCTCTCTGCTGTGGCCTGGGAAGGCAGTAAAAGATGGCCCAAGGACTTGGGCCCCTGCACCCACATGGGAGACCTGGAAGAAGCTCCTGGCTCCTGGCTTCAGATCAGCACAGCTCCGACCGTTGTAGCCATCTGGGGAGTGAACCAGTGGATGGAAGACCTCTCTCTCTGTAATTCTTTCAAATAAATAAAAGTAAATTTTTTTTGACAGGCAGAGTGGACAGTGAGAGAGAGACAGAGAGAAAGGTCTTCCTTTACCACTGGTTCACCTTCCAATGGCCGCTGCAGCCGTCACGATGCAGCCGGCGCACCACGCTGATCCGAAGCCAGGAGCCAGGTGCTTCTCCTGGTCTCCCATGGGGTGCAGGGCCCAAGCACTTGGGCCATCCTCCACTGCACTCCCTGGCCACAGCAGAGAGCTAGACTGGAAGAGGGGCAACCAGGACAGAATCTGGCACCCCAACCGGGACTAGAACCCGGTGTGCCGGCGCTGTAAGGCAGAGGATTAGCCTAGTGAGCCGCGGCACTGGCCAATAAAAGTAAATCTTAAAAAAATATATATAAAACGGTGCCTGTTACATAGTAAGTACTCAAATATTTGTTGAATGAATGAATAGGAAAGAAACACAGGAAGAAAAAAATAGATGTAACACCCATATTTCCAATATCCAGTTCAATTTATTTCTTTCAGTGTAAAGAGATTGGAAATCGTCACTCCCATCTTCACAAGAAAAAAGCCCAATACATTTAAAAGTCAACACCACTTCCTAGATTCATCAGAAAATTAAGGTCAAAGGAAAAATCAAAATTGGAAAACCAAGTGAATGCAAAGAATTGCAGCTCATCAGGAGCAGAAGCCTGCTGTACCCTGCTGCTGGAGCCAGGACCAGTAGGACCCACACTTACAGTATAGTTGATGAGTTTTTGGAGGCCCCATTTGATGAGCGTGGAGGAGAACCACCATATTCTCAGGGCAAAGATTAGAGAAACAGCCCCCTCTTACTACCAGCAGGTACGTGAAAAGTAACCATTGTGAAATAATGCGCTGTGGTGTAGCAGGTAAAGCCATCGCTTGCAGTACCAGCTTTCCATGTGGGTGCCAGTTCAAGTCCCAGCTATTGCTCTTCTGATCCAGCTCTCTGCTGCGGCCTAGGAAAGCAGTGGAAGGTGGCCCAAGTCCTTGGACCCATGCACTCGTGTGGGAGACCTGAAAGAAGCTCCTGGCTCCTGGCTTCAGATCAGTGAAGCTCCAGCCATGGGAGCCATTTGGGGAGTGAACCAGCGGATAGACGATCTCTCTCTCTCTCTCTCTCTCTCTCTCTCCCTCCCTCCCTCCTTCCCTCCCTCCCTCTCTCTCTTTGCCTCTGCCTCTCTGTAACTCTGCCTTTCAAATAAATAAATAAATCTTAAAAAAAAAGTGCACAAGTATTCCATTTTCCTTAATAAACACTGGCCCTCCAGTGGCCTTGCCAGAGCCTAAGTGACCTGGGAGAAAAGAAGTATCCAGCCTCAGCCTATCTGTGCTTCCTGTCTCACCAAAGAGGAGGAAAGGAAAGCTGAGAAAGATTTGTGAAAGTGACAGTCCAGGGGCACGGGCTGACAGAGACAGACCTAATCCATGACCACAGAACACGCCCCTTCGCCCTCACCTTACCTCCACATTAAACAGGCCACCACACATGAACAGAGGATTACGGCTGGAAGAAACACAAGCCTCAGACGCTACTGAAGTAGAAATCAGGAGAGACAAAAACTAGAGGAAAACTTAGCCTCTGACACCTACTGCACAGCAAACAGTAACTCTACGCAGAGAAAACATGAAACCTCATATTACCCCAGTTTACCTGTTTTTACAACAAAGGAAAATCAAAAAGCATGCCAAAAGACAAACACACACACACACAATTAGAAGAGACACAGCAGGCATCAGAGCCCAACTCAGAGATGGATGAGATTTTGGCTTATCAGAAATTTGAAATAGTATGATTAATGTGCTAAAGACTCTAATGGAAAAGCAGACATAAATATTTTAACAGAAATGAAGAATTCCTTTCACAGAGGCATAATTAGACTGCTCTTGGCCAAGGAAAGAATCAGTGAGCTTGGATTTGTCAACAGAAACCTCCCAAACTGAGAAGCAGAGAAAAAAAAAAGAGAATGAAAAAAAAAAAAACACAACTTCGGGACAGCTACAAAAGGGGTACCACACATAATGGGAAGAGCAGGAGAAGACGGAGAACCTAAGAAATACCTGACTGGGATGATGGAAACTGACAGTTTCCCTAAATTATTGGCAGACATCCAATCTCACATCCAGAAGAAGCCCAGAGAACACCAGGCAAGATACATTCTCAAAAAACTATACCTGTGCATTTTCCAACTGTAGGTAATCAAAGAGAAAAAACCTGAAAGAAGCTAGGGAAATAAAATGCCTTACCTGCACAACAATAAAATTAAGAATTTCACTGGGTTTCTTGAGAAACCATGCAAGCCCGAGGAGTATAACAGAGATGGTCCCTGACTTAGAATGATTCCACTCACAACTGTTTCACTTTACGATGGTGCAAAAGCGACAAGCATTCAACGGAAACCTCCTTGATGTCTGGTCTTTTCCTGGACCAGCAGTGTGTGATGCAATCCTCTCTCATGACACTGAGCAGTGAGTGAGCTCATGACGTGAGCTAAAGCTTCGTCAGCCACACAATTACGAGAGGAAAGGACTGATACCCTACAGTGCACTGCACTGCTGAGCTATGTTGTGCGGTAGGTTAAGGTGTGGGAAATGCATTTTTCACTTTTTAAGACCTAACCCCCTTGTAAGTTGAGCAGCATCTGTACTTGTATTGAAAGAAAAATCGCCAAGCTAGAATTCTGTATCCAGAGAAAGTATCCTTCAAAAATAGAAAAATGCTTTCTTAAATGAATGTAGGTGGAATTTTTAACAAATATACTGCCCCACAAGAAATGTTAAGAAGTCATTTTGCTAGAAGGAAAATTGTATAGGTCACAAACATAGATCTATATAAAGAAATTTAGAGTATTAGGGAAAGAATAAATGAAGTTAAAGTCTTTCTAAAAATTATTTATTTGAGAGGCAAAAAGACAGACAGAGCTCCCAACTACTGGTTCACTCCCCAGATATCAGCAAGGGCTGGGCCCAACTGAAACTAGTAATGGGCACTCAGTCCAGGTCTCCCATGTTGGTGGCAGGGAACGATTAACTGAACCATCACCAGTGCTTCCCGGAATCTGCATCAGCAGGAAGCTGGAATCAGGACACAGAGCCAGGACTCAATCCCTGTACTCTTATGTGGGACGTGGGCACATTCACCCATGTCTTAACTGCTAAGCTAAACACCTGTCCCAAAGTTACAGTCCTTTATTTTTCTTAATCTTAGTTGATCTCATAATTTGTTCAAAATAATAGCAACAATGTATTTGGTAATTATAGTTTATGGATAAGTGAAGTGAATGAGGGAAATTGTATAAGGGCCAGGAGGAAGAATTGGGAATACTCTGTATAAAGTACTTATGCTACCCATGAAGGGGTACAGTGTATTTGAAAATAGACTTTGATTAGTTACAAATGTATACTGCAAACATTAAAAAAAAAAAGTATAATTAATAGCCTAAGAGAAAAAATGGAATGATAAAATGCTTAATTAAAACTAGATAAAACAAGGGTAGAAGACAAAAAAAAGAAAGAAAGAAGAAAAAGGGCAATAAAATAGGAATAATTTACATATTAGCAGATATCAGTAATCATGCTAAATATAAATGATCTTAATACAAACCAGTAGGCTACAAAATCATTTTAGAGCTCACCGATATGTACATGGGAGACTAAAAAATATTTTAAGTAGCATCTGGATACCTCAAGGACATTCCTGTGCTGTTCTTCTAAATGATTCAGAGGATAACAGAGTTTATGGGTATTTAAACTGAAATCTACTTGACCTCTTCAAGTGGATTTACAACAGTGCTCCAAGTACAGTTTTCTTGAATTTTCTCTCATCTTGCTGAGAAGAGTAGTAACCAGCAGAAGACCCGGAATTTTCAAAGAATATCTCGAGAATTACTTCCTCTCAGGTGCCATCTAATGCCATTACACCCTGTAATTTCTATTCATTTTAACCAAGACTGAATAAAAATTCAAGGTTTATACTTTTAAAATCCCAGTAGACACCAAGGAAAATTTAAAGCATCAAGGGCTGATTCACTAGGCTATAATAAACTCTGACCCCCAAAGTTCAAGAATCAAGAAATGCCAAGATCCAAAATAATAATAATAATAATAATAAAGGGGCTGGCATTGTGACTCAAGAGGGGTAAGTTGCTGCCCACAATGCCAGCATCCCATATAGGCATTGGCGTCCTGGCTGTTTCACTTCTGACCCAGCTCCCCGCTAGTGCATGTGGGAAAGCAGCAGAAGACACCCAAGTACTTGAGCCCCTTCCACCCACGTGGGAGACCCAGATCGAGTTTCAGGATCCTGGCTTCAGCCTGATCCTGCCCTGGCCATGGAGTTATTTCAGAGTGAACAACTAGGTGGAAGATCTCTCTGTCTCTCCCTCTCTCTCTGTAACTTTGCCTTTCAAATTAATGAATAAATCTTTTAGAGAGAGAGAGAGACAGAGAGATGTCAGGATACTCTGCAACTTCAACTCCAAAACTCCCATCAATTATGCTATTTTCCTGCCTAAACAACAACTTGCCCTTAATTGCTTTTTCCAGTATTTCTGCCATATAACTCTGATCCAGTCTCCTAGGTATCCCAATCCCAGTGGCAGTGCAGTGTATATTATTAGAATGCATTTAATCCAAATGCTACACATAATTCCCAAGCAGTGTATGAGAACAAGAGGGTACGTCAGAAGGGCTACATTTGATGCCTCACTTGTTTTTTGTTTTTTTGTTTTTTTGTTTGTTTTTCTTTTTGTTTGTTTGTTTTTGACAGGCAGAGTGGACAGTGAGAGAGAGAGACAGAGAGAAAGGTCTTCCTTTTGCCGTTGGTTCACCCTCCAATGGCCACCGCGGCCGGTGCACCGCGCTGATCCGAAGCCAGGAGCCAGGTGCTTCTCCTGGTCTCCCATGGGGTGCAGGGCCCAAGGACTTGGGCCATCCTCCACTGCACTCCTGGGCCACAGCAGAGAGCTGGCCTGGAAGAGGGGCAATAGGGACAGAATCCGGCACCCCGACTGGGACTAGAACCTGGGGTGCCAGCGCTGCAAGGCGGAGGATTAGCCTAGTGAGCCACGGCGCCGGCCTGATGCCTCACTTGTAACATATATAGCAGTGGTGTTTAGTTTTCTATTAGAGAAATGGAAATAAAGAACATGCTATTAGTATAAAATTCTAAGACTAAGTACTAAGATTCCTTCCTACCCCAGCCCACAAGCCATTTGGCTCCCTCAGAAGGCAGCCATTGTTACCAGTCCCTTACTTATCTTTCTAGAGAATGCACACATGTATATACACATTTTTATGTAAATAGTAGTATGCTACATACTTTATTCTTCCCATTATTTTTCATCTGTTTGATAGTGTTTTATTTTTATGTAAAATTCTGACAATGTGGGGCATGTAGTGACATAACAAGTTTCTTGGTAACCTTAGTAAAACATAGTCATCGTAAGGTGTCAGAGTACAGAGAGAGAAGGAAATTCTGAGTCATTTTCCCCATGATTGTTAACTGAGGCCCTACTAGATACTAAATATTATATTACGAATTTTACATTTTAATTTATACAATAACCCTTTGAAGTGAGACTTACTGAATTTTTTTCTAAAGATTTATTTCTATTTTATTTGAAAGACAGAGTTGCAGAAAGAGAGCCAGAGAGAGAGGTCCTGCATCCACTCATTCACTCCCGAGATGAATGCAACGGTCAGAGCTGAGCTGATCAGAAGCTGGGAGCCAGGAACTTCTTCCAGGTCTCCCATGTGGGTACAGGGGCCCAAGGACTTGGGCCATCTTCTACTGCTTTCCCAGGCCACAGCAGAGAGCTGGATTGGAAGTGGAGCAGCTAGGACTCAAACCAGCACCCATATGGAATGCCAACACTGCAGGCTTGGGCTTTAACCCGATGCACCACAGCACCAGCCTCAGGCTTGATGAATTTTATTACTACTTCATAGATGAAGAAGTTAAGGTTTAGAGAGAACTTAACTAGCCCAAAAATCACACCAGGAAGTGGTGGAGCTTTCTGGCTCCCAAGGACATTCTTAGGGATTGAATAGGATTTGGCTCCCCAGATTCACGTGGACATTTCACCTGAAAGTCTTACTTTTTGGGGGTGGGGGTGAGGGGGTACTGTGGTGCAGTGGTTAAGCCATCTGTAGTGCTGGCATCCCATATGGGCTTCAGTTTGTGTCCCAGCCGCTCCACTTCCTATCCACCTTCCTGCTGTCGTGTCTAGGAAAGCAGTGGAAAATGGCCCAAGTACTAGGGCCCATGCACCCAGGTAGGAGACTTGGCCTGGCCGAGCCCAGGCCATTGTAGCCATTTGGGGAATGAACCAGCAGATGGAAAATCTCTCTCTCTCCTCTCTCTCTCTCTCTCTCTCTCTCTCTCTCTCCATCTGGCCTTCCCTCTCTGAACTATGCCTTTCAAATAAATTAATCTTTTTATAAGAAGTCATTTGTTTTTAATGGTTATTTTTATTTTCATCTACTTTAGAGGCAGAGCAGCAGAGACAAAGGACAATATTCCATCTGCTGGTTCACTATCCAGATGCCAACAGCAGCAGAGCGAGCCAGACCAAAACCCTGGGTCTCCCTTGTGGGTGCAAGCACTTGAGCCATCGTGTGCTCCCAGGGTGTATTAGCAGGAAGCTGGATCAGAAGCAGAGCAGCTGGGACTCACACCAGCACTCCAGTATGGGATATGGGCATCCCAAGTGGCAGCTTAACCCTGTGATGCCCACCCCCTAAAGTCTTATGTTAATCTTTGATGGATTAAGGGTGGAGAAGTGATCTAATTATGGTGTCTAGGAAGTGGGCTTAGTGAAATGTTTTTATAACACTGAGGATGTACCTCAGAAGGTAGTGTTTGAGAGAGGATTGGTCCTGGGCTGGCATTGTGGTGTGGCAGGTTAAGCTGCCACCTGCAACACTAGCATCCCACATCAGAGCACCAGTTCAAGTCCCGGCTGCTCTGCTTCCAATCCAGCTCCCTGCTAATGCACCTGGGACAGATGCAGTAGATGGCTCAAGTACTTTGGCCCATGCCATACCTGTTGGAGATAAAAGCCAAGCATGTTCCTGGTTTCTCCTTGCTGGCTGGCTCACCTCCACCCAACCTGCCGCAACCAGCTCCCACTAGATGTCAGACTCAGGAGCCACCTGATCTTGGACTTCAAACCTTGAACTGCCAAGCCAGAATAAACCTTTTCCCTGCCAAGAAGCTCCTCCCAAGTATTTTAGTTAAGCAAACAAAAACTTGACTAATACACTCATGTACTCAATACTAACTGCATCGTTGATCTTTACCAATAACTTTTTAAAATATGGTATTCTGGAGTGGGTGTTGTAGTACAGCAGGTTAAGCCTAGTCTCTTAGGATGCCCACATCCCATATCAGAGTGGCAGCTGAAGTCCCTGCTATTCTGCTTCCAGTCCAGCTTTCTGCTAATGTACCTGAAAGGCAGTGGATGCCGCCTCTGATTCTTGAGTTTGGGCCACCCATGTGGGAAACCTAGATGGAGTTCTTGGCTTCTGGCTTTGACAGCCCAGCCCCAGCGGTTGTAGCCACTTGGGGAGTGAACCTGTGGATAACATGTCTCTCTGTGTCACTCTGCCTTTCAAACTGTAGATTCTGCTACAGTATCTAATTCCCCTTCACTCGTTAAATTACCCACTACTACCCATAATCATATTCCTACAATAGTAAAACTAGAAAAGAAAATTATGCACAGAGAAAGGTGCACCTAGCATGCACAGAAATGCAGAACAAGTCCCTTGACAAAGGCTGACAACACTTTAAGCCTTCATGCTTTGGAATCAACACGTGCCATTTAATAAGACTTAAAGATTTATGTTCTTTAAGCTGGAGAATGTCTCCTGTGGGGACAGCAGTCAGGGATAAATCCAAAAATAACTATGTACTTGGAAGCACTTTGACAAGTCAAGGCTGGAAATCCCACACCGAGCTTGTGGTTAGTCCATTGTTGTCCTGCCTGGTAGATTCTGTCAGGGGATAGTCCACCACCTTATGCAGCTGATGCTGAATGCTGTGGACGCTGAACTGGGGCCGCCCAGGGTCACCAATCAGCACGCGGGTTCTGTGGGTCCAGCAGCAGTCCTTGAGCCACTGGTGGAGACGGTCTGCGAGGTCTGCATCATAGAACATGTCTCCAAGTACAATCAGGTCCCACCGACCTCGTTCCAAATTCAAAATGTCTTGGGTTAAAATGGGAACAGGATCCAGTTGGTTCAATTCACAATTCAGTGTAATGGCCACTCCTGCAACTTTAAAAATGATATAATGAATTAGTATATGCTAGGCTGCTTTGATTCCCTACTGATGAATTTAAATGATTTAGAAACTCTCCTGACAATGTGGGTATTCCCTTTTTCTTGAACACTGGTTTTTTAGGTAAAGGAAACCTAGTATTTACACTACCATGAGCTACATTCTGCATATTCTAAATATATAACTGAATATCCTAAAACAAAAAAAAATAATACAAGACACCTGGAAATGCTGGATTTTAAGAACATGTGCTAATCTCAATATCCAAGAAACTTGGTTTTTTACTATGGACAGTTCCACAAGCTTGGGCTTGAGCAAGGTAGCAAGTTATAACTGACACCCTGCTGTGTTTTTTAAAAACAGGATCTCCCAGGACTGTATCTCCCCCAGGGGCAGGCGTTTGCCCTAGTGGCTGAGATTTAAGATGCCACTTGGGACGCCTGCATCCTGCACTGGAGTGCTTAGAGTCAAGTTCCAGCTCTGCTTCTCACTCCAGCTTCTTGCTAATGCACACCACAGGAAGCAGCAGGAGATGGCTCAGTACTCAGGTCCCCGCCTCGCATGTGACAGGCATGGATTGAATTCCCTACTCCCAGCTTTGGCCTGGCCCTTATTTTTAAAGTATGAAATCCTTACCAGGGTCTATGTCATTGGCCAAAATCCTTGATGCTCCACTCATCTTTGCAGCAATAGCTGTAGCTCCACATCCACTCCCAAGATCTAATATGGATTTTCCTCTGACAACATCAGGATTATCCAAAATATACCTAGAGGCAAAGAGAGAAAATGTGTCTTACAGAAACAGGAAAAAGTCAGTAAAAGGTATCCCAAAAATAAAGAGAGAGAGAGAGAGAGAGAGAGAGAGAATGACTTGGGGATGACTCAACAAAAAACTAGTGGAACTTAGCAGAAGAACTTGGTTCAACCTGGACAAGTTTGGCCTGACTTGAGTGAAACATGAAATCCATGTTCAGGGATGGGCAGAGGCAGCAGGAGAGGGAACCTTGGTCTTTCTCTTCAGCAGCCTTGAAGGAGCTAGTTATGTTCCTCACATCGACATCTTCTCGAAAGGGTGTTGAAGGGCAGGCGTTGTGCAGCCGTAGGTTGGGCTGATGCTGGAGATGCCCACACTGGATGCCTCTGATCCAGCCGCCTGCTGTGCACCTGGAAGGCAATGAATGATGGCCCCATGTGGGAGCCCCTGCTGGAGTTCCTGGCTCCTGGCTTTGGCCTGGCCCTGCCCTTGCTATTATCAGGCATTTGGGAAATGAACCAGCAGATGGAAGCTCTCTCCCTATCTGTCTCACTGTCCCTCTCTCTTTCACTTTGCCTTTCGAATAAAAATAAATAAATCTTTTTTAAAAAGGGGTATTTAGCACTTACAATGATCCAAAAACCAGGAATTAAGATTGACCAAAAAAAAAATGCTAAAATAGAACTAAGTATACTTGACCCAAAATTCAGCTTCATTTTGATTATTTATCATAGAATATTTGACTCATTTGCTTGAATTTTATTATAATGACCTCTTTTGTTAGGCCAACCAAAGAATTTGGACCAATACTAAATAGTTATCAAACATGTGAAGATGGATAAGACACCAAAATAATAAATGTCAGCTGACATTTGGTGTTA
Organism: Oryctolagus cuniculus; assembly: GCF_964237555.1. Lineage (NCBI taxonomy): Eukaryota > Metazoa > Chordata > Mammalia > Lagomorpha > Leporidae > Oryctolagus > Oryctolagus cuniculus. The sequence goes on along the minus strand of NC_091440.1, from coordinate 127,908,572 downwards.
AAATTGGGTATCAAAGAACAGTGGGGACTATGGCAAAGTAGAGTTGTACATGCTCCGGCTCTTTGGGCCAAGTCGCCACCAGAATTCCAGTGTTCCCAGACATTTTTACATGAAATCTACTTTTTTCTTTAAGTTTCACCAGTACAGGCCAAACAAAACACACTTATGGGTCCCTCAGTTTATAACTCTGATTCAGTCTCAAAGAAGTTGACTGAGCTGAAAATCAGTCACTTCAAGAGACGTCTCTTAAACTGTCAGCATTTTAAACCTACGCTGAGGCAGACGTCAGGGACAGCAGTTAAAGATGCCATGTGGGACGCCCACGTCCCGTGCCGAAGGTCCTATGTTTGAGTCCCATGCCACTCACACTTGCGAGACCTGAACTGAGTTCTTGTCTCCTGGCTCCTCTTGGCCCAGTTTCTGGCTGTGGTAGGCATTTATGGAGCCAGCACATGAGAACAAATGGGATTTCTTTTTCTCTCTGCCTTTCAAACAAAAATGAATAAGTTTTTAAAAATAAATGTTGTAACTAAATAAAGCTTGAAAATCTGGGAACACAGCAACCAGAATATTAAATTGTTTGATATCACCTGAAAATTTTTCACATTTAAAACTATATTGGGGGCCGGTGCTGTGGCTCACTTGGCTAATCCTCCACCTGTGGTGCCAGCATCCCATATGAGCTCCGGGTTCTAGTCCCGGTTGCTCCTTTTCCAGTCCAGCTCTTTGCTGTGGCCCGGGAGGGCAGTGGAGGATGGGCCAAGTGCTTGGGCCCTGCACCCTCATGGGAGACCTTGGGGAGGCACCTGGCTCCTGGCTTCCGATTGGCGTCGCCATTTGGGAGGAGAACCAGCAGAGGGAAGACCTTTCTCTGTATGTCTCTCTCTCACTGTCTAGCTCTATCTGTCAAATAAAAAAAAAAAAAAAAAAAAAAAAAAAACACACACTATACTGGGTGGGGTATTTGGCCTGGCAGTTAAGATGGGAACGCCCCACATCAGAATCCCTGGGTTTGGTTCCCAGCTCTATTTTCTGACTCCAGCTTCCTGTTAATTCAGACGCTGGGAGGCAGCAGTGATAGGTCAAACAATGGGGTTCCTGCTACACATATGGGAGACCTGGATTGGGTTCCTAGCTCCTGTCTGTTGTGGGCATTTGAGGAGCGAGCCAATGGATGAGAAATCGCCATATGTCTGTCCCTGTCTCTCTCAAATAAACAAACTTCTTTAAAAAATGAAACCATATACAACATGAATTCTATAGGCTACACCATTCCTTTGAAACAGAGCGCTTATCACCCTTTTGTTTTATAACCCCAAAGCATAAACAGATGACATAATTTCCCAATCCTAGATGAAGGCTCATGAAAAGCTCCTGCCTTTGCTTCAGCAGTACTGATAACATTTGGCTCTGTGAGAAAATGCCCTGAGAATACCTGCGCAGTGTGGAGAGTTGGGAGGAGACCTTAAAAATGTGGATTCGGGGGGGGGTGGGGGGGTGGGTTAATCTGCAGCCTGAGATGCTGGCATCCGTATGAGCATGTTGGAGTCCCAGCCTCTCCACTTCCTATCCAGCTCCTTGCTACTGTGCCTGGGAAAGCAGTGAAAGACAGACCAAGTGCTTGGGCCCCTGCCACCCAGGTGGGAGACCTGGATGGAATCCCAGGCTCCTGGCTACAGCCTGGCCTATATCGTCTGTTGTGGCTATCTGGGGAGTGAACCAGCAGATAGAAGATCTCTGTGTCTCTATCTTTCTCTTTCTCTCTATCACTCTGCCTTTCAAATAAATCTTTAGAAAAAAAAATACTAAGCTTGTGTCAGAAGGTGAAAACAGCATGCAAAAATATAGCTAAATTGGTCTAAATATAAAAACAAGAATCCTTTGGGGCTTGGAGTTCTTAGGGGGTGGGATTACACTTTTATTTACTCTTATTTATAAGGAGTCAACTTCTCCGACTGCCAAGAAGTTCTGGCAGTAACCTCATCGCACATCAGTCTTCCAGTTACAATCCCTGTCCTCTCTCAACTGAGAACCCAGACTCCTGAGGCCCTCCTGTTCCTGGCAAAGGCCAAAGCCGGACACGCCAGCGCTGTTCCTAGAGGAGACAAAGGAGACAACTCTGTTCCCCGGGAGACGGACCCTCCACCTTGCTTTAGGAGGCAGTCACAGTCCCAAACCTGTGCGGGCCTCCGTGACTTCCGATGGTTTTGGTGGGGGCAGCAGTGTCGGAGGGAGCTGAAAAGCCAAAGGAACTGTAGTAGCCCTGCAGGTTCAGCACTCAGCGGGGCAGTACCTGGACAGGGCCTGGCCTCCGGGCCAGTAGACTGCCCAGTAGGGTTCCCTGTGCGGCCACCGGCCAGCCTTTTCCCACCAGAACTTGCATCTGGGAGTCAGCAGTCGCAGCTGGACTTCGGGAGTGAGGCTGCCGCGGCCGGTGACTTCGGTGTTCTCCTCCAGAAAAGCTTTCAGCGCCGGGTCCAGAGAGCTGCCCGCGCAGTGGCCCCGGGGACACAGGGGGAAAGCCCCGCCTCTGCCGGCCCTCAGGAGCCTGCAGCCACTCCCCGAGGCTCGCCAGGCGAGCCGCAAAGCCATGAGGCCTCCTCCAAAACACGCGTCCGCGGATGTCACGTGGTCAGGGCTGCTCCTCACGGAAGTGCGAGGTCTGTCTCCAACTTGATCTCAAGCAGAACGTCTGGATCTCTGAAAGCAGAGAATATTGACAAGTTCAAGGCTGACCAGCATCTCCAGATGCTGAGATAAAAGACTGCAGTGCGAGCTCCAGACCTGACATTCACAAGTGTGAATCTTCCATACAAACGCCTGGGCCGTCAACCTGGGGAAATCCAGTCTCTTAAAGGGATGCCTCTTCACAGCAGAGCGCTTTTCCTAACCTAGAGGCATGCGTAATTAAATTAAATGCTTATGCAGATCCTCAGGAAAATGCCTCTTCTATAAAATAAGGTGTAGCGTTACAGTTCTTTGATGCATTTTGTAAATGAGTTCTCCTTAAGCAGGCATGGCGGACAACTAGGCACAAAACACACAACAGTCCCTGAGTTCGGGAAGCTTTATTGTACTGCTGGGACAGGGCAGTCAGCAAGGCACAGCTGTTGCCTTTCTGAAATCCAGCCGAGAGCTGTGGGGTCACCGAATTATACTGTGGGCAGATACGCAAATACTGATTACATTGCACCACTAAAGAATGTTGATTCACAAAGTGATGCAATCAAGGTTCAGATTATTTCTTTGAAAAAAAAAAAAACAACTATGGATTTAACTGTAATAAAAACCATCAACTCCCAAATCTCTTTCTGTAAATATCTCTGTTGACTGGATTTTACAAAGTCTGGTCTGAAAACACATATTCTGATAGCAACAGCTCCACTCGATTAAGTAGGAACGACAAACAACAACTTAAACACAAATTAGACACCCAGGTGTTTGGGGCTCTAGTCTGTTCTGCAAATATATGTAAATCAGTCTTTTTTTTTAATTACGTAATTTTTTATTTATTTGAAAGGCAGAGGGACAGACAGAGATCTCTCACTCACAGGTTCACTCACCAAAAGCCATTAACAGCCTGTATTGGGCCAAGGCAAAGCCAGGAGCCTGGAACTGAGTCCAGGCCTCCCACATGGGTGGAGGGACCCAGGTACTCAGCCCTGACTGCTGCCTCCCAGGGTGCCCGTGAGCACGAAGCTCTACCTATGGGATGTGGCATCTAACCAGGAAGGCGAACGCCTGCCCCTGACAGGTCCGCTCAGGTATCAGAAACTGAGCAGGGATCAAATGCCGAGGGCTACAAGGCACAGGACGCAGGCTGGGGGAAAGACAGGATGGGCTGTGGCGAACGTAGACTCCGCATGCTGCCGGGTGTTCCAACTGCTCAATCCGGAATGCAGGTATTTACACTTAATTTCCACGCGCGATTCGTGCACGGCAGGTCCTAGTCTGAGAACGGAGTAGCCTTCCAGGGGGCATTCGCCGTCCCACCGTGATGGCAGGGGATCCCACGCTCCGGGAGTCCACCTTAAAGGGGCAGGTGCCGCCCGCCCTGTCTCCTCACCTGGATTAGCCAGCACGGAGCGCGCAGAGCTCCAGCGCCACTGGCGCTCGCGGCGCGCGGGGCCCGCAGCCGGTGGGGAGGCTGGCACGGGGCGCGCGGGGCCCAGGCGGGCTGCGGGACCGCGGCGGGCTGCGGGGCCCGGCTCCGCCCTCGCTCCCAGCAACGCTCGCTCTCCCCACCTCCCCAGCCCCGCGCTTCCTTCAAAGGGCAGGAAGTGCGCAAACCCGGGGGCGCCCTGGGGAATCGGTGCACTGTCTGCCGACCTGTGATTTCTAAAACCAATCTTTCTGAGACGTTGCGTGTAGCATTTGCTGCGTGCCAGGCACACCGCGGGCCCTGCGCAAAGCGTAGGGAGTGGAGCCCCGAAGAAGCCTTTAGGACGCTGGCACTGGACTGCGTTTCAGTCGTCACGGACGGCCTCGCTGTTGTAAGAATTTTCCTCCATGCAAAGTGTAAATCCCTCTGCACCTCGATCGCTCCCCTTCTGCACCCAGGTGTCCATCTGACCTTCCGTGCCCCCAGGAACTCACCGCCTCGCCTGAGCTGCGCCCAGGAGCAGCACCAGTCACTGGGGTTCCCGCTTTCCCTGCAGAGTGGAATTCAGGAGCTGCGGCAGGGAAGTGAAACCTGAAATCCCTTGTCAGTTGCTTCCTGATAACGGATGGGATTCGGTTTCCTTGGGACCTGCACTCATTAACTTCTAGGCTGCTTTTTATTTAAAAGGTATTTATTAATTTAATTTTATTTGGAAGCCGAATGACAGAGAGAATCTTCCATTGACTGGTTCACTCCCGAAATGCCTGCAACAGCTCAGGCTGAGCCAGGAACTCAATTCAGGTCTCTGTGCGTGGTAGAGACCCATAACCTGCTGCCTCCCAGGTGTGCACTGGGAAGAAGCTGGATCAGAAGGGGAGGCCTGACTGTGTCCCAGGCCCTCTGGTGTGGGTGAGGGCATCCCACACAGCGGTTTAACTTCTGTACCACAAGGCCTGACATTGCTTTTTAAAAATTGGCTGCTGGGGCCAGCATGGTGGCACAGCCGATGAAGCTGCTGCTTACAGCCCAGCACTGCATCTGAGCCCTGGCTGGAGTCCTGGCTGCTGCAGTTCCAATCCAGCTTCCTGCTGATGTGCCTGGTGGCAGCACATGAAGGTCCCAGTACTTGGGCCCCTGTCACCCAGTGGGAGACCTGGATAGAGTTTTTGGTGTCTGGCTTTGGCCTGGCTCAGACCTAGCTGTTGTGGCCTTTTGGGGAATGAACCAGCAGGTGAAAGATCTGTGTCTCTCTCCCCGACCCCCACCTTTGTCTCTCCCTCTCTCTGATGCTGTATCTTTCAAATAAATACTAAGTAAATCTTTAAAATAAGTGAAGTTAGCTGCTTTGGTAAATCTTTTTTTTCTCCTCTACTAACAACTTGTGATTTTCACACATTGGATACTCTGGCTAGCAGTAAACCTTAGTACAGGCTCAAAATCGACTTGTCTAAGAAGTGTTTTCAGCTACCGCCCATATTCACAGTGAATAGCTCAAACATCCCACTTGCTGCTTCGGAAACCAGAGGGAAGAGGCAACCTTAGCATTTAAAAAAATATATTTATTTATTTATTTGAAAGGCAGAGCAACAGAGATGGATTAAGAAACAGAGAGAGAGAGATCTTCCACCTGCTGGTTCACTCTCCAGGTGGCCACGACAGCCAGGTCTGGTGCAGGAACCAGGAACTCCATCTAGATCTCCAGCAGGCATCCAAGCACTTGGGCCATCTTCTGCTGCCTTCCAGGCACCTAGCAGGAAGCTGGATTGGAAGTAGAATACCCGGAACTCAAACCAGTACCTACCTTCCTTGCTCCCTCCTTCCCTCCCTCCTCCCTTCCTTCCGGGTTGGGAGCAAACACCTTCTGGAATGAGGACCTTAAAGACCTACCGTCAGACAGAGTGGGCCAGAGGACCTCCGAGGGCCAGTGCCTACACAGGTGGGGAGGCCGGAGGAACGCCCTGGGGCTCTGGGGCTGGTCTTGGGGAGGGAGGGATTCTGTTCTCCAGGACCCACCTTGGGAAGGGGGACTCTAGTTTCTGCGGCTCACCCCCGGAGGGCTGAGGGGTGAGAGACAAATTAACAGGATAAGTTCAGAGAGACACTTTGTTCTGGGGGCCTTTCAGGAGCCGTTTTCTGAGCCCAAACAGGGTATATTGAAAGTAGGAGCTTTGGCATCTACCTCTCTTTCTGTAATACAGTAGTTCAATTAACACTTTTCTTGTCATTCCAGCTAATGAGGTGCCTGAAATGATGAGCAAAAAATAACTTCCTTTGCCATTTTGTACTATGTATTTTGTAATATATGTAATTTACTTAATGCATACATACAAAATATAATATGTAAATGCATGTAAAGATCAACAGTTTGAGGCCGGCGCCGCGGTTCAATAGGCTAATCCTCCGCCTGCAGTGCTGGCACTCCCGGTTCTAGTCCCGGTCGGGGACCCGGATTCTGTCCCGGTCGCCCCTCTTCCAGGCCAGCTCTCTGCTGTGGCCAGGGAGTGCAGTGGAGGATGGCCCAAGTGCTTGGGCCCTGCACCCCATGGGAGACCAGGAGAAGCACCTGGCTCCTGCCATCGGATCAGCACGGTGTGCCGGCCGCAGCGTGCCGGCTGCGGCGGCCATTGGAGGGTGAACCAACAGCAAAGGAAGACCTTTCTCTCTCTGTCTCTCTCTCTGTCACTGTCCACTCTGGCTGTCAAAAAAAAAAAAAAAATCAACAGTTTGTAAATCTTTATGAATTCTGTTTAAATTTATAATACATTTCAGTGCAATTTCACATACCAGTCTTTTTTTAAAAAAAAAGATTTTATTTATCTATTTGAGAGGTAGAATTACAGACAGTGAGAGGGAGAGACAGAGAGAGAGATCTTCCATCTGCTGATTCACTCCCCAAATGGCCTCAATGTCTGGAGGTGAGCCAATACAAAGCCAGGAGCCAGGAGCTTCTTCCAAGTCTCCCACATGGGTGCAGGGGCCCAAGCATTTGGGCCATCTTCTACTGCTTTCCCAGGCCAGAACAGAGAGCTGGACTGGAAGAGGAGCAACTGGGACTAGAACCCGGTGCCCATATGGGATGCCGGTGCCAAAGGCAGAGGCTTAGCCTAGTGTGCCACAGTGCCAGCCCCCCACACAACAGTCTTAAGATGCAAATAACTTGTACATTAAATTATACCTAAACAATTGTGATTTGCCTGTCATTCCAGAGTGTGTTTCTCACCAGATATTTTATTTATTTATTTATTTATTTATTTATTTTTGACAGGCAGAGTGGACAGTGAGAGAGAGAGACAGAGAGAAAGGTATTCCTTTTGCCGTTGGTTCACCCTCCAATGGCCGCTGCGGCCAGCGCGCTGCGGCCGGCGCACCGAACTGATCCGATGGCAGGAGCCAGGTACTTATCCTGGTTTCCCATGGGGTGCAGGGGGCCCAAGGCCTTGGGCCATCCTCCACTGCACTTCCTGGCCACAGCAGAGAGCTGGCCTGGAAGAGGGGCAACCGGGACAGAATCCGGCGCCCCGACCGGGACTAGAACCCGGTGTGCTGGTGCCGCAAGGCGGAGGATTAGCCTAGTGAGCCGCAGCGCTGGCCCTCACCAGATATTTTTAAAAATGCTTTATTTATTTATTGAATTTTGAAAGGCAGTCCAATAGAAAAAGAGAGAGAGGGAGAGAGAGAGAGACGTTCTATGCTGGTTCAGCTGCTAAATGCCTACAACAGCTAGGGTTGGGCCAGGCCAGTGCCCGAAACCAGCAACTTCACCCAGGTCGCCCACGTGGGTGGCCTGGGCCCAAGTACTTGAACCAGCACTCGCTGCTCCTCAGGACACACCCTGGCCAGGAGACTGGAGCGGAAGCGGGATTCAAGCCCAGGCTCTCCCTGTGGGACGCAGTCCCCACGGAAGAGGGATTCAAGCCCAGGCACTTGCTATGGGACGCAGTCCCCACGGAAGCGGGATTCGAGCCCAGGCACTCGCTGTGGGACGCAGTCCCCACGCAGGGCTTTGACAGCTTGTCCCCTCCCAGACTGTTGAAGGAAATTGTGTTTTCCTGCATCTTGAGCCTCCTTCCAGCTCTTCCCTCTGCAAACTGCCCTTGCAACACATCGTCAGCGCCACACCTGCCTGTGGGAAGCGTGGGGTTCCTCTCCTCAGTCCCTCCTCTGTGGTTCGTGGCGGTGGCTCCTTCCGTGGTCTCCAGGCAAACCTTTCCCCCCTGCTCCCCACACCCAGCCCGCTGGCCCTTTAAAACTTGTTGGCTGCAACAGGAATGGCGCTCCCCCGGGAAGCTCTGCTGACGAAGCTATGGTGCCATCTGGTGATAATCTAGCGTAACACCTGGCACGTATGCCGCGCTGACTAGATGTCGGCTGAAATAACCGGTTTGTTTGCAGGATCGAAGTTAATTCCGAGCAGGCTGCTTCACAAGTTTTGGTCCGGTCACAGGCTTCCTACGTTTTCTTATAGGGAGGGTATGTGCATTGAGTCGGATTTAACGAGCAGATTTGCGTCACAATTAATCCCACTCAAAATCAAAGACGCAGGACGGGCATTGTGGTGCAGCGGCTTAAGCCACAGCTTGGCAATGCCTTCCTCCCATATGGGAGTGCTGTGTTGAGTCCCAGCTGCTTTGCTCCTGATCCAGTTTTCTGCAGAGGCACCAGGGAGGCGGCAGATGATGGCTTAAGTGCTTGGGTTCTGCCTCCCATGTGGGAGACCCAGATGCATTTCCTGGCTCTCTGCTTCCCACTGGCCCAGCTGCAGCTGTTGTGGCCTTTGGGGAAGTCAGCCAGCAGATGGGAGATCTCTCTCTCTCTCTCTCTGTCTCTCTCTCTCTCTGTCACTGACACTCATTCTCAATCTGCCTTTCAAGTAGATGAAAGATAAAAAAAAAAAAAAAAAAAAGGCAGAGAAGAGGGGCATGTTTGCGTAGCACTGAAGCCACTGCTTGGGTTGCCTGCATCCCTTAGGAGAGTGCCTGGGCTCAGGTCCTGCTAATGTGTACCCTGGAAAGCAGCAGGTGACGGCTCCAGTACTTGAGTCACTGCCACCCATGTGGGAGAGTCAGATGGAGTTCAGGGCTCCTGACCCCAGCCTGGCCCAGCTCTGGTTTTGCAGGCATTTGTGGAGTACAGTCGTAGATGGAAGGTGTCTCTCTGTCTCTTCCTGCCTTTCAAATGAACAAAAGTAAATAAATGTAAAATAAAGAAGCAACTGTTAACAAGACAAGGATCAAAGAAGAGAGCAAAACATTTGGCCTAACAGTTAGGATGCCTGCATCCCACATCACACTGCCTGGGGTTGTCTCTCTCATATGGCCAAGGCGGACCCTGGAAGGTAATGGCAGTGGCTGTAGTAATTGGGTCCCTGCTACCCTTGAGGGAGACCTGGGCTGCGTTCCCAGATCCTGCCTGCAGCCCTGCCCTGCTCCAGTTGTAGGCTTTTTAGCACTGAGCCACTCCCTGGTTAGTAGGTCTCCCTCTTCTCTCTTCTCTCTCTTCTCTCTCTCTCTCTCTCTTTCTCTTTCTCTTTCTCTCTCTCTCTTCTCTTTCTTTCTCTCTCTCTCTCTTCCTCTCTCTCTTTCTCTCTCTCTCTCTCTCTCTCTCTCTTTGTCTCTTTCTCTATCTCAATTTAAAAATTCTTGTAAAGAATTAGTTGCTGGAAGGTGTATATTAAGCTGTAAACTTGCACACCTGGTATGCCTAGATACATCACTTACAGGCAGGCTCTTTGGCGTCTGGAATCCAGCTTCGCGTGGAAACTTAGTTTTGTTGGGGTTTTCCCCCTGTGTTTACCTTCTGATCAAGGTAAACTGATTGTGAACAGAGAGTTGATATATTAGATCTGGAAATCTGTCTTCAACACCAGTTCTTATGTCTTTTTGTTGTTGTTATTAAATATTTATTTATTTGAACAGTGGAGTTACAGAGAGACAGAGAAAGAGGTCTTCCACCCCTGGTTCACTCCCCAGATGGCCACAACAGGTGGGGCTGGGCCGTTCCGATGCCAGGAGCCCTCGGCTGCGGCAGGTGAAGTGGTGGTTCCCCAGTTACCATTTGTTCCTTCAGTTTTCCCAGAGAGCCCTAGAGAGCTCTTCCACTGAGCTGCAGAGAGGTTAGGTGGGATTTTCCCAAGTGGGAAACTTAAAAACCAAGTTTCTTTGTTGCTGTCAGAGCAGTTGCTTTGCAAGAAAAGGCTACCCAGCCAGACAACAGAGACAGAGTAGTAAGAACACATTCGTTGTCCCACAAGGAAGAAAATGAGTTAAATCTATTCCTGGAGAGTTAAAGGGTGCAAAGACCTTGGCTCATATCAGTGTTGTGTCTTTATGGTGTTCCCAGGAGTATGGTTTGGGCTGATGGATCACGCTCCAGTGACACCCTTGGAAATCCTGTGGAAGGTTTAAGTTGTTGTTTTTTTTTTTTTTTAAGATTTATGTATTTTACTTGAAAGGCAGAGTTAAAGAGAGGGAGAGGCAGAGAGATCTTCCATCCACTGGTTCACTCCCCAAATGTCTGTGACAGCTGGAGCTGGTCCAGTCCAAAGCCAGGAGCCAGGAGTTTCTTCCAGATCTCCCACAAGGGTACAGGGAACCAAAGACTTGAGCCATCTTCTACTGCTTTCCTAAGCCAAAGCAGGGAGCTGGATCAAAAGTGGAGCAGCTGGGACTTGAACCAGTGCCCATATGGGATGCCGGCACTGCAGGCAGCAGCTTTACTCGCTACACCACAGCTCCAGACCTGTCAAATGCATATTATTAAAGAGTGCACAAATAAAAGATGTGGCATGGGGCCAGCGCTGTGGTGCAGCGAGTTAAAGCTCTGGCCTGAAGCGCCAGCATCCCATATGGGCTCCGGCTCTAGTCCTGGCTGCTCCTCTTCCAATTCAGCTCTCTGCTGTGGCCTGGGAAAGCAGTAGAAGATGGCCCAAGTCCTTGGGCCCCTGTACCCATGTGGGAGACCTGGAAGAAGCTCCTGGCTCCTGACTTCGGATAGGCTCAGCTCCGGCCATTGCGGCCATCCGGGGAATGAACCAGCAGATGGAAGACCTCTCTCTGTCTCTGCCTCTCTTTGTAACTCTGTCTTTCAAATAAATAAAATAAATATTAAAAAAAAAAAAAAAAAAAGATGTGGCTATGCTGTGAGAAGTCTCCCCTACTGGTAGCATCTTATATTACTATGGTACATTTATTATCACCAATGAACCGATACTGACACATTATTCTTCACTAAAGTCCATGTTTTATTCACATTTTGCTGGTTTTTACTCCATATTCTTTTTTTCTGTCCCAGAACACCACATTTGCATTGAGCTGGTGTCTTCTTAGGATTCTCTTGATGGGTCAGTTTCTCATGATTTCATTACTTGGGATACCCTGACAGTTCTCAGGAGCACTGGTCGGATATTTTGTAGGACGCCCTCTTTGGAATTTGGCTGTTTTGCTCCTGGTAAGACTATGACTGGGGGATTCAGGCAGGAAGATCACAGAAGTAAAGCACATGGTACCAGCATGACCCACGACTGCTGGTGTGGACCTCGGTCACCTGGCCCAGGTGCTGTTCCTCGTACCCCTCTGCTAGAGAGCTCCCTCGTCCCGCTTCTAGTCGTGTGCTTTGGAAGAAGGCTATCCCACTTGGGGTGCGGGATGAGGAGCTCTGCCCCTCCTGCCCGAGGGAGCAGCATCTGCGTAGTCATCAGCTCATCAGCTCCTCCTGGGTCTTGGCCTCAGGCCCTCCGGACCAGAGCTACACTGTGGGGCTCCTGAGGCCCCTGGAGTCTTGGGTCTTGGGACTTGACAGCTTCTGTGTCCACGCAAGCCCGTTCATTATATCAAGTCTGTTCTTCCAGGGTCCAGCACCCCAGCCTGCACCAGCCAGGCAGCCTGCCTGCCTCCTGCAGCCTCTGCTCTCACTCACCTTTCCAGGGAGGCCCTGGACCACTGTGGAAGACAGCAGCACAGCCACGCCCCCCCGCCGTCCCTCTCCCCCACCTCCAGCACGGTCATGGCCATCTGACCAAGCATAGCATAGATGTCCCTCATTTACTTGGCCACTGTGTCTCTCCCCACTGGAAGACAGAAGGACCTGGCTGTGTGCACAGCACTGAGTGCGGCACGCAGCAGGCGCTCAATAAATAGTGTGGAATGAGTGAGGGAAGAGGCAATATGAGTTTAGAAAAAGAAATCGTTATTGTGAAACTAGATGGTGGCCGGCACCGTGGCTCACTAGGCTAATCCTCCGCCTAGCGGTGCCAGCACACCGGGTTCTAGTCCCGGTCGGGGCGCCGGATTCTGTCCGGTTGCCCCTCTTCCAGGCCAGCTCTCTGCTGTGGCCAGGGAGTGCAGTGGAGGATGGCCCAGGTGCTTGGGCCCTGCACCCCATGGGAGACCAGGAGAAGCACCTGGCTCCTGGCTTCGGATCGGCGTGGTGCACTGGCCACAGCGCGCCAGCTGTGGCGGCCATTGGAGGGTGAGCCAACAGCAAAAAGAAGACCTTTCTCTCTGTCTCTCTCTCTCACTGTCCACTCTGCCTGTCAAAAAAAAAAGAAAGAAAGAAAAGAAAAAGAGAAAGAGAGAAAGAGAGAAAGAGAGAAGGAGAGAAGGAGAGAAAGAAAGAAAGAAAGAAAGAAAGAAAGAAAGAAAGAAAGAAAGAAAGAAAGAAAGAAAGAAAGAAAGAAAGAAAGAAAGAAAGAAAGAAAGAAAGAAAGAAAGAAAGAAACTAGATGGTGAGAAAAAGCTCAGGTCCAAGAAGGGGACATTAGCAATCGATGCCAGCGACATCAATCAGACGCACACCACCTGCTACACATCATTGTGATGCCCTTACCTCAGTGATCTCAGCGGCAAAGTAAGTGTGGAATGTGGGTACTGTTAGGACTTCTGATTTGTAGGTTAAAAAGCCGGGGGAAGGGAGCCAATGCTGTGGCGTAGCAGGTAAAGCTACTCCCTGCATCTCTGTAATGCTGACTTTCAAATAAATAAATAAATATTTTTTTAAAAAATGGCAGCCCAGGGGCTAAGGAACTTGCGAAAAGCCTCGTAAATAAGCAGCAGTGGATCTGGGGTGAGGAGGAGCAGCCTGCCTCGCTCCAGAGCCTGGAGCGTGGTCACTAGGCTGCACCCTCTGCCCGCAGGGATGCAGACTCAGTAACAGGAGAGGGGAAAGCGTGGAAGACAAGAATGACCAACTTGTCGTGCGGAGAGGCAAGGCCAGGTGCAGGTGTAGGGCAGCAGACGAGAAGGCTGGGGCGGAGCCAGCATGCCTGGGCCTCGCATGCCGGGCTTGGAAGTGTGGGTTCCAGCAGGAGCTTACACTGGGAGTCATGCTAGGTGTGTGAGCAGAGTAGTGGAAACAGCAGGTCAGAGCTGCCCACAGCACCTTTGGGAGTCAAGCCTCAGAGAAAGGAGGGCTGGCAGGGTGGAAGGGGAGCAGTCTCATCACCGAGCTCACACCGCTCTGTGCCTCTTCAATGTTTGTGTGTTTGCTTGCTTTTATTTGCAAGGCAGAGAGGCAGAACTGCCCCATCCGAATGTCCACAGCCGCTGAGGCTGGGCCAGGCTGAAGCCGGGAGCTGGGAGCTGGGAGCTCCGTCCAGGTCTCCCACAGGGGTGGCAGGGACCCATTTGCACCATCACCAGCTGCCTCCCAGGGTGCACATGAGTAGGGAGCTAGAATCAGGAGCCAGAGCCAGGAATTGAACCCAGGCACTCTGACATGGGACACAGGGCTCTGAACCACCAGACCACACGCCTGCCCCAAATTCTGTGCACTTTAATTGCACATCTAAAAAGAAAGGCAGCCCAGTCACCCTCACTCACTGTCCCGTCTCCTTCAAATAGATGTAGGTTCCAGGTCTCTAATTAGCTGCCGTCAGTAGTACACAAACAACTCATGGACTGCGTGCTGTCCTTTATATAAAGTGTTTATTTTATTTTTTTATTTTTTTTTATTTTTTTTTATTTTTTTTGACAGGCAGAGTGGACAGTGAGAGAGAGAGACAGAGAGAAAGGTCTTCCTTTGCCGTTGGTTCACCCTCCAATGGCCGCCGCGGCCGGAGCGCTGCGGCCGGCGCACCGCGCTGATCCGATGGCAGGAGCCAGGAGCCAGGTGCTTTTCCTGGTCTCCCATGGGGTGCAGGGCCCAAGCACCTGGGCCATCCTCCACTGCACTCCCTGGCCACAGCAGAGGGCTGGCCTGGAAGAGGGGCAACTGGGACAGAATCCGGCGCCCCAACCGGGACTAGAACCCGGTGTGCCGGCGCCGCTAGGCGGAGGATTAGCCTAGTGAGCCGCGGCGCCGGCCTATATAAAGTGTTTAACCTGCACCTGTTCAGAAGAGGAAGGTGATGCTGAGGACCGGGGAGGGGGCTCCCTTCACTTGCCTGTAGAATCAGACTGTTGGGCTGGAATAGACTTTGAAGGTCGTGCTCACCACGGCCCACCTAACGTGCAGCCTTCCTACAGCGTCTGGAGAGCACCAGTATGCTTCCCGTGAAGCCCACTTCTGAGAGGGGAGACAAGGCGGCACTGCGCAAAGCCTCTCCCCACCCCCAAGAACATCGGACACCCCCAATGTTACGGACCCCCCCAAGAGACTGGGTGCCAGCGGCAAGAATCGTTATCCTTGTGAAAATGCAGTCCAGAAATGTTTCCTCTCCCTTGCTGGACTTGAGCTGAATTCTTGTTTATTTTTTGATGTGGCAGAAGTTCAGGAAGGGAATCCAGGGGAAAGTAGAACAATGTTCATGGATTGCAGCTCGAAGGCAGGCGCTCTCTCACCATCTCATCTAATTCTCACGACAACCAGTATGAGGAAGAAATTACTGTTTCCGGGGCAGGCGTTTGGCCTAGCGGTCGGGATGTCTGCGTCTCACATCGGGTACCAGGTCCAAGTTCTAGTTCTGCTCCCCATCCCAGCTTCCTGC
Organism: Oryctolagus cuniculus; assembly: GCF_964237555.1. Lineage (NCBI taxonomy): Eukaryota > Metazoa > Chordata > Mammalia > Lagomorpha > Leporidae > Oryctolagus > Oryctolagus cuniculus. The sequence continues at coordinate 127,893,549 of NC_091440.1, read as the reverse complement.
TAATACAGATTCTGGGTGGGGGTGGGGGTGTCTCGCCTGGTTGGGTCCCTGCCACCCACGTGGAGGACCTGGACTGAATTCCTGTTTCCAGCTTCAGCCTGGCCTAGCCCTGCCTGTCGTGAGTGTTTGGGGAACGAGCCAGTGGAGGGGACTTTGAGAGCTTCCCATGTTCTCCCGCAGCCGTGACCAGAAGTGCTCTGCACCTGTGCATGGAATTTCAAGAGACCGAAGAAGGCAAAAGGAAGAAGTACTTTCCTTAAAAGGATGCGTGAGAATGGGGGGGGGGGGGGTGTTGGCGCTGTCTGAAATGGAATTAACTCAGCTTTATAAGCAGCACAGGAGGGGGCGGGGTGTTGTGGTTCAGCAGTTCCGTTATCACTTGGGAGACCCGCATCTCATATCGAGTGCATGAGTTCAAGTCCCAGCTCTGCTCCCAGTCCAGCTTCCAGCTTTCCTGCTAATGTGCACCCTCGAAGGCAGCAAATGATGGCTCAAATGATTGGGTCCCAGCACCAACGTGAGAGAACTTGGTGGAGTTCCTGGCCCCTGGCTTTGTCCTGGCCTACTGCCGGCTGTTGTATGCATTTGGGAAGTGATACAGTGGATGGAAGATTCTCTCTCTCTCTCTCTCTCTCTCTCTCTCTCTCTCTGCCTTTCAAATAAATAAATAATAATAAATAAATAAATAAATAAATAAATAAATAAAACTACTCCAGGCTGTCCTGACCGTTTGTCCTTTTGACCTTTGCATGTAGGAAACTTGGTACCAGCAGATGGAGTGGAGCCTGCCCAGCAATTCCTGCCACCCACTGAGCAGTGGGCAGTCTTCACTGGGCACCTCGTGTCCATGTGGTTCAATAATACTTTATTCTGTTTTCTCCAGTTTCAATTAAAAAGGAGAGAAAAATTTTATAAGTAAAGATAATACGTAGACCATATAAACAGAATACACTTTGGGGGGCTGCACTGTGACATAGCAGGTAAAAGCTGCCTCCAACAGTGCCGGCATCCCTGTGGGCACCGGTTCAAGTCCTGGCTGCTCCACTTTTGATCCAGCTCTCTGCTATGGCCTGGGAAAGCAGCAGAAGATGGCCCAAGTCCTTGATCCCCTGCACCCATGTGGGAGACCTGAAAGAAGCTCCTGGCTCCTGGCTTCGGATTGGCACAGCTCCAGTTGGGGACTGAACCAGCAGATGGAAGATTCTCTCTCTCTCTCTTTCTCTCTCTCTGTCTTCCTATGCTTCTCTATAACTCTGACTTGCAAATAAATAAATAAATCTTTTTAAAAAATAGAATATAATTTGAACAGAGACGGCTCTCAGAAGAACAGAGCCTGAGTCACAGTCGAATGTCTGCTGACCAACTGTGGCAGAAAAGAGGAAGACCAGAGAACACATGCCAGCTACTGGAAGTTATATCTGAGGCCAGTGTGGTAAAATGAAGAATTTCCTCGTCCATGTCACCTCTCTGATGGACAGAAAATCCTGAACAGGTAAATTCAGGCATAGTATACAGGTCCAAACTTTCCACTTTAATTTTTTATTCTTTAATTTTTACTTATTAATTATTTGCAACCTAGAGACAGAGAGAGTTCCTACAATCTAGGGCTTCCTCCCCAAATACCCACAACAACCAGGGTTGGCCAGGCTGAAGCCAGAGCCAAGAACTGGGCACCCAGGCTGGGTCTCCCTCGTGGGTGGCAGGGATCCAAGTACCTGAACATCCATTGCTGCCTCTAGGATGTGCAGTGGCAAGGAGCTGGGGTGGGAGGTCTGAGGTTTTTTTTTTTTTTTTTTACATATATATTTAGTTTATTTATTCGAAGGGCAGAGTTAGAGAAGAAGGAAGGGAGTGTGGGAGTGAGAGAGAGATGGATTTTCCATTCACTGGCTTACTCCCCAAATGGCCATAACGTCTGGGACTGGGGCTGGTGCTGGGCCTGCCTGAAGCCAGGAGCCAGGAAATCCATCTGGTCATCCCCGGTGGGTTGCAGGGCCCCAGTACTGGGACCATCTTCTGCTGCCTTCCCAGGCACGTTAGAGGCACATTAGCAGGAAGGCGGACTGGAAGTGGAGCAGCCAGGACACGAACTGACTCTCATCTGAGAAGCTGGCACCCCAGGGCATGGCTTAACCTGCTGCTTTTGGTTCTTAGAAATGTGGTACCTGTGTACAAGAGTAAGGCCAGCACACAGCAAGGAAGCCAGTGGGTCACGTGGCTCCCCGTGTTGGCCACCAGAGGGCACCATCGGCTCATAACTGCCTGGCTATGGGCCCAATAAGCAGAAGCAGGGTCTTTCCCGTGTGGTTTGAGGAGGAAAAAGCAACCTGCAGTTGAAGGGTCCATTCAGTTGGGATCATGACGTTGTAACCTAGAGGCTGCCAGAGAGTCAGGATGTAGCTGGTTTTTGCCACCTCGCTCACACACCTTGTGTAAAGGTTTCCAGTTGTAGGCCCCTGCTTCACTGACTCCCTGGGCTCTCCCAGGGGCCTGCGGAGCCGTTCCAGCCTGACCCGGCCCCGGCAGCCACATCTGCCGACCCTGCTGACCTCACCTCTGTGCGGTCTGGAACAGCCCATCTCTGTGAGATTCTGACCGCGGATTTTCATGTCCTCAAACAAGATAAGCTGTCACGGTTACAGCTGTGCGCCTAGGAGCTGTTGACGGTGACAGGGGTCAGAGTCTAGACTGCACCAGACTCTCGGGCAAGGAAATGGAGGCCACTCAGCCAGTCTCGGTTCCCCCGCCCCTGACCCCATGCGTGCTGAGCCCGTCAGTTTGCTTTCCGTGCTCAGCACCTTCCCTCTTGCTCGCAAGCTGCCCTCCGGCACTCTAAACCACAGGAAAGTGGGGGGCGTTGCGGCACAGCAGGGTAAACCACCACTTGGACGCCTGTGTCCCATACGGAGCTGCTGGTTCGAGTCCCTGCTCCTCCACTTTCCATCCAGCTCCCTGCTGATGCACCTGGAAGGGAGCGAACTATGGCCCAAGCACTCGGGTTTCTGTCACTTACGTGGGAGACCCAGATGGAGTTCCTAGCACCTAACTTTAGTTGGCAAAGTCCCAGCTGTTGTGGCCATTTGTGGAGTGAACCAGCATATGAAAGATCTCTCCTCCACCCCCTTCCAAATAAATAAAAAAGCATTTAAAAAAAATCACCAGATCATGGCCGGCGCTGTGGAGTAGTGGGCTAAGCCTCCGCCTATGGTGCCAGCATCCCACATGGGCGCTGGTTCAAGTCCCAGCTGCTCCACTTCTGATCCAGCTCTCTGCTATGGGAAAGCAGTAGAAGATGACCCAAGTCCATGGGCCCCTGCACCTGCATGGGAGACCCAGAAGAAGCTCCAGGCTCCTGCCTTCGCATCAGTTGGGGAGTGAACCATCAGATGGAAGACCTCTCTTTCTGCCTCTCTTTCTCTCTCTGTATAAATCTGACTTTCAAATAAATAAATCTTTTAAAAAAAAATCACCAGATCACCTCTACAGCTCAGCCTGGGCGAGGCTAGCAGGGAACTCCGTGGGGACCCCTGCTCAGGCCCACCCAGGGCGGGCACTTGGAACCACCCACTGGCGGCTGCCTGCACTGACTGCTGGGCTCCTGCCTGCGGCGCCTGGTCCTAGAGGAGCCCTTTGCCTCTCAACCACTGCCGGTGTGAACCTGCTTTCTCAGCCCTTGAGGGCCTCCTGGTGTTTGAGCGCCCCGCCAGGGTGGCTCCCTGGTCTGCCTGGCCAGCCTTGGCCCCACAGCCGGCCAGCTCCCCTCGCTGTTTGTGTCCTGGGGTTCATGGCTGTGGATCACTTAATTCACCTTTGCAGGCCTTCACGGAAAATAGGAGGGCACTTCGGAAGGGCTGCGGGGAAAACGGGATTGAAAGACACATTCTTCCAGGGCAGGCATTCGGGCTAGCGGCGGGGATCCTCACGTCTCTTACTGGGATGCCTGGGGTCAAGTCTGCCTCCGCTCCTGATTCCAGCTTCCTGCCGAGACGCCGCCTGCAAGGCAGCGGTGATGGCCCAAAGGCTTGGGTCTCTGCTGTCCCTGGGGGAGGCCTGGACTGAGTTCCTGGCTCCAGGCTGCAAGCTGCATCAGCCCTAGCTCTTGTGGGTACGGGGGGTATGCATCAGCAGAGGGGAGTGCTCTCTCTCTCTCTCTGTATGTGTGTGTGTGTGTGTGTCTCGGGGGAAAAGTTCATTTTGGTGCAAAAAAATCTGGAAATTCATAAATTTTTGTATGAGTTCACGGAAAAGGTGTATTAGGAACCTATATATGGGTTTCAAAATTTGGGGGCAAAAATAAACTTATCTGGTGGCTCCATGTTTCCCTAACCCTTTTCCAGTCCCATCATCTGGAAGTGCCGGCGAGCTAGGGCCTGAGCACTCCGTTTTGTCTCTGGGTGACCTCTAGTCACGCCGCGTGTCCCGAGTGTCCTCTGTTGTTTCCAACCAGTCGCACTACTCATCTACTCAAAACCTAACCTTGTGAGAATGTTATCTGTAAGGACTGTTTACACTGAGCGCTGGGAACATGTGTTCAACGCCCCCCAGATAAGCGTCACCTTGCTTGTTCTAGCTCCTGTAGGGAATGCTTGGCTTTGGAATTAACTTCCGACAAGATGTGGCTTTTGCCTTTATTAGAGCTCAATCCAGGCTGCATGATTCGGAGAGCGTAAGTCCCGGTGCAGCCGCCGATTTCAAAAATAAAGACCATAGTTCAGCCCTCCTGTAACTCGCTGTTCTGAATATGGCAATTTCTATATGAAAACACCGTCTTTGCTGTCTGTGCGCTGACGTCCGATACTTCTCCCATCTCGTCTCAATCTCCCGGCGTCTCTGGAAGGCTAAGAGCCGGGCTCGGGAGAGCCAGTGCATCGGGCAAGTGGGAAAGGCTGCAGCGAGTCGCCACGGGAGCAGTGCAGGCTGGGAGGGGCCTCGTTCCTGCCCCGCGCAGGGGCTAAGACGGGTGCACCGCCCCAGCTCCCAGCTCCCCGGGGCACCTGCACCCTCTGGTGTTTCAGCAAGGAGGCCACGCAGGCCGGCTGGGAAAGCAGGGGCCACTTCCACTCGCTCGTGTCTTCATCGACACTAAGCGCTCACCGCCGCGTCCGCACAGCCCCCAGAAGGGTGACTTCCCTCTCAGGTTCTCTGATGGAATCAGGCCGCAAGCAAGCCCCAGGGGAGGGGGACGGCTACCCAGGGACAGAGCTGCGCTCACCCTGCAGGGAAACCGGGAGGCGATGCGGCCCTGATTGTGCAGGGAGCCCAGGCTCGCCCTTTCTCCGAGACAGTCCAGCCCCGTCTCTGACGGCAGGGCACAGGCCGGCCCCGCTCGCAGCTTCAAGCCAGCAGCCCCTACCCCTGGGTTTCTGCCGTGTGGAAAGGGTTCCGCTGCGGGGGCAGCCTCGTGGGCCACCTCCGTGACCTCGGCACCCGCGTGCGGCCGCCCTCTCCGTGGCCAGCAGGCCAGAAAGCAGCGAGGGAGGGGCCAGGGCTGAAGTTGCCCCTGCAAGGGACCCCAAATACCAGCAGGTGCAATTTCATGTCTGGTTCTTTTATTTTTTTTTTTTTTTTTTTTTTTTTTTTTGACAGGCAGAGTGGACAGTGAGAGAGAGAGACAGAGAGAGAAAGGTCTTCCTTTGCCGTTGGTTCACCCTCCAATGGCCGCCGCTGCAGCCGGCGCACCGCGCTGATCCGATGGCAGGAGCCAGGATCCAGGTGCTTTTCCTGGTCTCCCATGGGGTGCAGGGCCCAAGCACCTGGGCCATTCTCCACTGCACTCCCTGGCCATAGCAGAGAGCTGGCCTGGAAGAGGGGCAACCGGGACAGAATCCGGCGCCCTGACCGGGACTAGAACCCGGTGTGCCGGCGCCGCAAGGTGGAGGATTAACCTATTGAGCCACGGCGCCGGCCTTTATTTTTTTTTAATGACTTTTCTTTACAAAAGAAAGATTTATTTATTTGAGAGGTAGAGTTGGGGGTGGGGTAGAGAGGCAGAGAGAGAGAAAGAGACAGAGAAAAGTTCCATCTGTTGGTTCACTCTCCAAATGGCCACAATGGCCCGAGCTGGGCCAATCTGAAGCCAAGAGCTTCCTCCAGGTCTCTCAGGTAGGGACAGGGGCCCAAGCACTTGGGCATCTTCTACTGCTTTCCCAGGCACATGAGCAAGGGGCTGGATGGGAAGTGGAGCAGCCGGGGCTTGAACCACTGATGCGGCAGGCAGAGGCTTAGCCCACTGCGCCACAGCGCCGCCCCCAAAGTCTGGTTCTTAACAGTGTGCACCTGCTGTAGCGTATTCCTCCTCTCCCTGATTCTGGCTCCTCGGCTGCAAATAGAGAAAGGACGATGCCAGCTTCAGGGTGGGTCAGTGTGGGAACTAAGCACGCAACACGCGAGAGGCTGTGATTGTTATTTACTACGTACCAAGGTCCTTTAAAAAGCTCGTGGGAAAAAACAAAAGATGTTTATTTTGGTGCAAAAATGCGACATCCATACATTTTCCTGCACAACAGTTTTCATTACCTTTTTGAAGACCCCTCATATGCGTGGATTTCCAAGTGTCGTACAGCAAAATACAGTAAAAAGTTAGCTTTTCATTCCACTTTCCGTGGAGGTTTCTGAAGCACCCTCCCACGCACCTGCGCCAACGCCACCGCCACTGCTCCGCCCCACCCCGCACCGCACCGCACCGCGGTCGTCCGCGCGCCCACGGACGCCCGGGGCGGACTGCGGGGTCTCGGCTGGGCGCCCGCCTGCGCGTCCCGGCCACCAACGGAAGCCTTGCGGAGCCGGGCATCCGCTTCCCGGCTCCGGCTTCCTGCTCAGGTCGCTGAGCTTCTGCCCCTCACCGCACCAACCCGCACTGAGTTCCCGGCTCGCAGTCTCCGCAGACGCGGGGAAAGCTGACCACCTCCCCTCTCCATTTCGGGGGGAGCCTGGGCTTAAGCTCCGGGCTTCCCACCCCCTGTCCAGGGAGACCCAGAGGAAGATCCAGAGGAAATAAAGCCGTCTGCAGAAGATGGGCTCTGGGCGGTGGTAAAGGAGCGGGGGAGGAGGAGAGGCCCCAGAAAGGGGGTCCCAGGGGCGGGGGCCCCACACCGGAGTGCAGGTGCCTGGGGCTGCAGCAAGTGTGGGTGCACACTGTGCGACAGCCAGGGCAGAGGAAAGCGGGAGGGGATGCTGATAGGCTCTGAGTGTCCGTTAGCTGCTTTGGCGAGGGCGTGCACGGAAGGAGGGCTGCTCTGGGCACGGGGGAGTCGTCAGAAAGCGGTGGGGGGGCACTTTGGTGCTTGGGTGCCTGGAACGATTTTTGTCTCGCAGCTGGCTGGAACGACGCAGTCGCAGGTGCGAGTCCTCGCCAGGAGAGGGCGCGGTCGGGCTGCTTGTTCCAGGCCCGTGGTCACCCGGCAAGGCGGCTTGGGCCCTGGAGGTGGACACCTTGGGCGGGCCACTGGTGCCGGGCTAGCTGGCAGCCGACAGTTTCTGGCCCACATCTTCCTGTCCACGGGGGTACCCGGCCCGCGCCGGAGCCATGGCCTTGGACGGATTCGCCTCCGGCTGTGAGGCTCGCCTATTTCTCTGGGCTTGAGTTTCCCGTGACAGCGTGCACCGGACACTTGAGAGAGTGGCCGGCGCCAGGCTTGGGGAAGTCAGAACTGAATTCCTGTGAAGCTGCGGCTCCTAGAAAGACCTCAGATGGCCCGCTGATGGACAGCTGATGGGTCAGCTTCTGTCTCCGGTTGGTCAAATCGAAAAAAGAAAGAAAACCGGCCAGGGTCAGGCACGGGGTGCAGCAGTTGAGACCCTGCCCGCGGCGCCCACCTGCCATATTGGGTCCCTGCTCTGATTTGGATTCCAGCTTCCTGCTAATGTGCATCCTGGGAGGCTTAGGTCCTGCCACCCACGCGGGAGGCCTGGGTGGGGTTCTGGGTTCCTGCCACCCACGCGGGAGGCCTGGGTGGGGTTCTGGGCTCCTGCCACCCACGTGGGAGGCCTGGGTGGGGTTCTGGGCTCCTGCCACCCACGCGGGAGGCCTGGATGGGTTCTGGGCTCCTGCCACCCACGCGGGAGGCCTGGGTGGGGTTCTGGGCTCCTGCCACCCACGCGGGAGGCCTGGGTGGGGTTCTGGGCTCCTGCCACCCACGCGGGAGGCCTGGATGGGGTTCCAGGCTCCTGGCTTTGACTAGGCCCAGCCCCTGCTTTTGCAGGCATTTGGGGAGTGACCCAGAAGATGGAAGATCTCTGTGTATCTTTCAAATAAATAAACAAAAATTTTAATAAAGACAAACCCCAGACTTAGCAAGGAAAGACCTTCATTCAAAATGGGGCTTGGGGGACGTGTTGCAAGAGAAGACTGATCCGACCTCGGGCTGGTGGCAGGGCAGGGGTCAGGTGCAAAGGTCAGGATGAGCCGCAGGCAGGGAGGGGGCGCAGATCAGGCTCAGACCCTGCCCCAGCCTGCCTCCAAGGCTACCTGCCGGCTGAAGCTGCCCGGCGTTCAGGGGCCTGGCCGGAGAGAACCTTCTGCAAGCTCTCAGTAACGGGCAGCTTGCTCCTGTCCTCTGTGAGGACAGCCTCGCAGCTCACCATTTAGGAGCGAAGACAGGGGAGAGCGAGGGCTTGTGTGTGCCTAGGCCGAGGTAAACAAGCGGGTCTTATCTGAGTCACACGGGCAAAGGCTGCCTGCATTGCCCGATTCCCCCGCTTCCCGGGATCTCGGCGCTCAGGTCCAGCTCAGCCTTGTCCGGTTGCAGAAGCGTTTCCTGTTGCTCACTTCTGACGGGGGCGGGGGAGGTTTCTGGGTGCTGGAGAGGGGCTGGGGGGACGCTCTGACCATTTGCGACCCCACTGGGAAGCAGGACTCCGGTAGCGTGTGCGGTTCTTGGCGTTTCTCTCTGGCCTGCGCGTGGATCAGTGAGGAATAGCCTGGAACATCACGGGAGCCGGCCCCAGCGCAGGCACGGACGCTGCGCCTCGGCTGGGCCCATGTTGGTTCCGGGGCTGTTGCTCGCGGTTGTGGCTGGGTCCCTGCCTTTAGCGCAGCACCGACACCTGTGCGCCAGGCTCTCTCTGCCTCCATGCGGGTCTGTTCGCCCTCTCAGAAGGCTTCAAAGGCTCACCTGCGCGGCAGGATTGGCTCCGCCTGTACACACTGTGACATCTCTCTGTTTTCTCCTTTTCCCAGCCGTCTGTGGTGCAGGGAGTTAGTGTGAGGGCCGCTGATGGCTCCTGCCACAGAGCCGGGCAGCCCTGACTTGCCTGCCACTTGCTGGCCTTCCTGGAAGCCGGCCCAGCTCAGGAGGAGACCTTGCGAGGCCGTGGCCCCAGCTGCCCTGGCCCTCGTGAGCGTCTGTATTAGATGCACCTGCCGGGCCCTGCGCAGCCAGCCTTGATTTACTTTCCCTTTCTGGAGGCGAGGGAATGGAGGCGGCTGGTACTAGCGGACGATGGGAGCTGATCCTGAGAATTCTTGAAAATGCTTCAAATCCAAGGGGAAGGGGGAGCAGCCGCCCTGACTGCAGCCCCCACGGGCCCAGCCTCCCCCCTGCTCCCTGACATGAGTGCGAGGAGTTCCACTGAGCTAGGAGCCCAGCTCCCGCATGGTGTGAAACATTCTCCACTCCACAGTTGGAGAGCTACGCAGACACCTTTTCCTTTACATCCTTCTTTTTTTTCTCAAAGATTTATTTATTTATTTGAAAGAGTTACAGAGAGAGAAGTGGAGGCAAAAAGAGAGATCTTCCATCTGCTGGTTCACTCCCCAGGTGGCCACAACGTCCAGAGCTGCGCCGATCCAAAGCCAGGAGCTTCCTCTGGGTCTCCCATGTGGGTGCAGGACTTGGGCATCTTCCACTGCTTTCCCAGGCCATAGCAGTAGAGCTGGATCAGAAATGGAACAGTCGAGACTCGAACCAGCGACATACGGGATGCCGGCACTGCAGGTGGCGGCTTTACCTGCTACGCCACAGTGCCGGCCCCTCTTTACAGCCTGGGAGGTTCTAATTCAGAAAGGAAGTTAAGTGTTCATCCGTGGCTCTCCTGCCCTCCAGAGGCCACTTCTGCTGGGACCCGGAAGGAGAAGCAACAAAGCATCTAGAGGTGTCCCTGCATCTGAGATTGGAGCAGCGTGAGCACGAAGGTAAGAGGCTTAGAGGGGAGGCGTGGACTAAACAGGGGTGAGTGGTGGACCAACTGTGTAGTCACGGGTGCGCGTGGACCAACTGTGTAGTCACGGGTTCACATGGACCAACTGTAGTCACAGAAGTCTTTTTTTTTTTCCTAAATATTTATTTATTTAAAAGGGATAATTACAGAGAGGGAGAGGCAGAGGCAGAGAGAAGTTTCCCATCTGCTGGGTCACTCCCCAAATGGCTGCAATGGCCAGGGCTGGGCCAGACCTAAGCCAGGAGCTCCATCCAGGTCTCCCACATGGGTGCAGGGGCCCAATCACTTGGGCCATCTTCTGCTGCTTTCCCATGCACATTAGCAGGAAGCTGGATCGGAAGTGGAGCAGCCGGGACTTGAACTGACCCCACATGGGATGCCAGCACTGCAGGCAGTGTATTAACCAGCTGCACCACAACGCCAGCACCGGTACATTTTCTTAGACATGGGAGGCACAAGGGGTAAGAAGGAGGGAAGCCAGCGATGGCGGGGACGTGAAGTCCCCAGAGGGCCCTGCAGTGAGGATTATGTCTCGGAAGAGGGACACGATTGAAACGCCCTCAGGGAGTTGGATGTTAGTGCTCAGCCCTAAATGCTGAAACTCAGGATCAGTCCAGAGGACGCATGCTTGCAGGGCTGCACCTTCGCGAGCAGAGGCTCCCCCAGGGCACGGCAGAGCGCGTGAGCTGGCTCGGTCCTGCTCAAAACTCTCTGTTTAAGTTGGGGAAAAGCAAACTTACTTTTTGACCTGTGCTTCAGATACCTGTTACTAAGTAGCTCCTGAAAAGCTGAGTGGCTTCATGCAACCATTTATTTTCCCTGTGGTTTTGTGGATAAGGAACCTGGGGAGGACTCTGGTAGACAGATTGCCCCACAGATTGCCCCACAGATTATGTGGGGCAGTGAGGTCCAGAACATACAAGGGAACTTCAAAATCTTTGTGCATAAAGTAGAATTAAAAGGTAAGTTTATAGAGATGCAAATATTTCTGGAAGTCCATGCACACGAGAGGGGTCCCCAGCAAGCTGGTGGAGGATGGGTGCGTATTGCGAAACTGCTCTGCGTGGGTACGCACACGGGCAAGTGTGCGTCTCTCCTGGTGTCTGATGTTGCGATGCTAGCCCCTGGGGCCTTTTTGTCAGGCTTGGACTTACCAGGGCAGGGTGGGCTCCTAGTAGTCAGGCTTCCAGAAGCAGGAAGTAGACGCCAGCAGGCTGCCGAAAGGTTGCCCCTGAAGCAGGCACGAGGTCACTGTCACCTGTCACATGTCTTAGTGGTCAAAGCTGCCACAGAGCCTGCCAGAGCTCAAGGAGGGTGACAAGGTCACATTGCAGAAGAGCACTGGGGGCTGCTGCTGTGGCACAGGGGGTTAGACCACTGCCCCGCAGGGCCAGCAGCCCGTGTGGGTGCCGGTTTGAGTCCTGGCCGTTCCACTTCCCACCCAGATCCCTGCTAATGCTCCTGGGAAGGCAACAGAAGATGGTCCAAGTGCTTGAGCCCCTGCGTGCACTTGGGAGGTCCGGATGAGGCTCCTGGCTCCCAGCTTCAACCTGGCCCAGCCCTGGCTGTTGCGGCCATGTGAGGAGTGAACCAGTGGATGAAAGATCTGTTCTCCTCCTCTCTCTGTAACTCTGACTTTCAAATAAATAAATAAATCTTTTAAAAAGAAGGAGAGCAATGGGATCCAGAGACATGAGGACTCTTTAAAAGTCCTTGGAAAGTGTGTGTTATAGGCAAACACACATGAATTTCAGCATCTGCACCAAATTAAACTTGGTTTAATTCTGTTTTTCCATGAGCTTTTTGAAGTTCCCACATATTGTTGAAGTCATCTTCAGACAAAAAATGTATTTATTTATTTGAAAGGCAGAGTTAGAGAGAGATGGAGAGACAGAGATCTTCCACCTGCTGATTCACCCCTCCCCACCAAGGCCACAACAGTCAGGGCTGGGCCGGGTGGAAGCCAGGAGCCTGGAAGACCACCCGGGTCTCCTTCACAGGTGTCAGGGAGCCAGGTATTTGGAGCCTCTGCTGCTGCTTTCCCAGGTACATTGGCAGGAAGCTGGATCCGAAATGGAGCAACCGGGACTAAAACTGGTGCTCACGGGGGATGCCAACCGCACAGGACAGGCAGTGGTTTGATCCACTGCGCCACAACACCAGCTGCCGCGACTTACACTCTTAGCCTTAGAAAGTTATGACATGGGAATAATGCCAAGAGGGGGATAAATAGGGAGAAGTTCATCTCAGCTTCTGTAGCCAAAAGAAGTCGGGAACAACCTTAGTGTCTACGAATAGATAAGCGCCGAGGTGAATTATCGCACAGCAATGAACAGGAGTGTGGAGCCATAATAATTAAGAAGATTATGAAACAGCATGAACAAATGCTGCTGTGAAATGAGAGACGTGGGTCAGCGCCGCGGCACACTAGGCTAATCCTCCACCTTGCGGTGCCGGCACACCGGGTTCTAGTCCCAGTCGGGGCACCGATTCTGTCCCAGTTGCCCCTCTTCCAGGCAGCTCTCTGCTATGGCCAGGGAGTGCAGTGGAGGATGGCCCAAGTGCTTGGGCCCTGCACCCCATGGGAGACCAGGAGAAGCACCTGGCTCCTGCCATCGGATCAGCGCGGTGTGCCAGCCGCAGCGCGCCGGCCGTGGCAGCCATTGGAGGGTGAACCAACGGCAAAGGAAGACCTTTCTCTCTGTCTCTCTCTCTCTCACTGTCCACTCTGCCTGTCCAAAAAAAAAAAAAAAAAAAAAGAGAGAGAGACGTGAAATTAAGCACATGCACGCGATAATTATGTTCAAGGCTGTTTGCGCCTGGACAGAATCCGCCAGGCAGTAGGTGGGGTGAAGGTAATGGGGCTTCGTGCTAGGATTGTGCCTGCCGCACATCTCCTCTTTACGGTGACAGCTTCACGAAAACTGAGCACGAGGAGAGAAGAAGAGAATGACAGCTTGAAGTGCCAGAGCCCAGCCCTGGGCCGGAGCATGCGCGCCAAGTGCGGGAACAGCGGGCCTGCAGGTCTCCTTTCCAGTCACTCAGATAAACTGCCGGCTCGGAGGATCAACACGCACTCTTCTACACCTAATCTCCTGCTTGCTCTCACCTTTGGAACGTGGATCATCACGGAAGTAATAGTTATTGTGTTAGTCTTGCTGTGTTCCGGAGACTGCTCGGGATATGAAACACTTTCTAAAGCTGCTGGGACAGCAGCTTTTTTATTTTTATTTTTTTTGACAGGTAGAGTTATAGACAGACAAAGAAAGGTCTTCCTTCTGTTGGTTCACCCCCCAGATGGCCACTACAGCCGGCGCTGCACCCATCTGAAGCCAGGAGCCAGGTGCTTCTCCTGGTCTCCCATGCAGGTGCAGGGCCCAAGCACTTGGGCCATCCTCCACTGCCCTCCCAGGCCACAGCAGAGAGCTGGCCTGGAAGAGGAGCAACTGGGACAGAATCCAGCACCCATATGGGATGCCGGCGGAGGATTAACCAAGTAAGCCACGGCGCCAGCCCTGGAATGTGTTGCTTTACTCTTGTTTAAAAAATGTGTTTCTTTGACAGACAGTTCCCATCTGCTGGCTCGCTCCCCAGGTGCCTTCGGTGGCCCCCAGCCGTAGCCAAAGCCAAGAGGCAGGACCTCATTTCAGGTGTCCCACGTGGGTGGCAGACACACAAATACTCGAGCCATCACCTGCTGCTTCCAGGGTCTGCGTTAGCACGGAGCTGGTGTCAGGAGCTGGGCCGCGAACGCGGGCACTCGGACGTGGAACATGGGCACATTAATCGCTAGGCCAGATGGCCACTCCTCATGCTTACGTCTTCACCATAGTAAAATCATCCTGCCCAGGGGGTCTAAAATGGTCAGTGGCAGTTTGGGAATTCACCTAGAAGAGCTGATCAAAGACTAGATGAACTCTAGTCTCCCTCTTCACAGGCAGAGTCCCTGCATAATCACGTCCAACCTTGGAGCGGACTCTGCTCCCCACGGTTACCTCCACCTGCCAGTCACCACCGCATTCTCTCCAAGGGCGTCTCTGATGAGCTGTTAAAGAAAGTCAAAGTACATCGAGGTCAGAGTCTAATGAAAAATCTGATTAAATAATTGCAAAAACAAGTTTAAAAAAAAAAAAGAACATCTGACCCTATGGCAGAACCACTAATGGTGTTTATCTAGCTGATAATTGGAAAAAGCCTTCACGAGGGAATGTGTTAGATTGTGCCCTGGTAAATTATTTTGATTTGTTTCAGTCTCCCTCAGGGAAGTGGCAGCACAGTGGGTTAAGCTGTCAATGGGGAAACCTACTTCCGGTATTGGATGTCCTGCTTCAAGTTCCAGCTGTCCTGCTCCAACTCATCTTTCTGCTAACGTATCCGGGAGACAGGAGGTGATGACTGCCCACATTGGAGCCCCAGACAGAGCTCCTGGCTCCTGGCTTCAGCCTGGCCCAGCCCTGGCTGTTGCGGGCATTTGGGGAGTGTACTTGCAGATGGACGATCTCTCTTGTCCTACTTTTCAAACAGACAAGCAGACAAACATGCAGGTAGCTACTGCATGACAAATGTAAGTACTGATGTTCTTAGAATTAACATTTTTTTAAAATATTTTATCTGTATACTTTAGAGGTAGAGTCACAGAGAGAGGGAGAGACAGAGAGAAAGGTCTTCCATCCACTGCTCCAGTCCCCAAATGGCTGCAGTGGCTGGAGCTGGGCCAATCCAAAGCCAGTGGCCAGGAGCCTTCTCACAGTCTCTCAGACAGGTACAGGGGCCCAAGCAGCTGGGCCACCCTCTGCTTCTTTCCCAGGCCATAGCAGAGAGCTGGAGCAGAAGAGGAGCAGATGGGGCTCGAACCAGCTCCCATATGGGATGGCGGCACTGCAGGCAGCGGCTTTACCTGCTACACCACATGCTGGCCACACAAGAATAATGTTGTTTGAGAGCGATTGATTGACCGATCTTCCATCCACTGGTTCACTGCCCGAATGGCCATGAGAGCTGTGGCTGGGCCGGGCCCAAGTCAAGAGCGAGGAGCTCTTCCAGGTCTCCCATGTGGGTGGCAGGGGCACAAGCACTTGGGCCATCTTCTTCTGCTTTCCCAAGAGCACTAGCAGGAAGGTGGATTGGAAGCAGAGCAGCCAGGACTTGAACTAGGGCTCCAGTGTGGGGTGCCAGCCTCACATGTGGCAGCTTAACTCTGTGCCACAATGCTGGTTCCCACGTTCCCTAATTTAATTCTCGCAAATCCACCATTTGGGGTCCATCCTCCTTGTTCCCCTTTTACAGTGAGGCAATGGAATCAGGACGGGGTCACAAAGCCTGTGAAGGTCATCGGTGCGGACGCCGCCCAGCCAGGACTCAGAAGCAGGGAGTTGGGTCCAGAATCCTGTGTGTAACCACTCCACCGTGCTGCCCAGTTAGGGGTCAGGAGCACAAAATTCCATTTTAACAAACATGAGGGATCTTCAAAAAGTTCATTGTTAATGTTTATTATGAAAAAACTCCATGAATCTCAATTCTTTTTGCATCCAATTTTAGTTTTTTTTTTTAAAGATTTATTTTATTTATTTGAAGGACAGAGTTACAGAGTGAGGTAGAGCCAGAGAGAGAGAGAGAGAGAGAGAAAGTCTTCCATCTGATGATTCACTCCCCAAATGACCACATGGCCTGAGCTGACCTGATCCGAAGCCAGGAGTCAGGAGCTTCTTCCAGGTCTCCCACACGGGTGCAGGGTCCCAAGCACTTGGGCCGTCTTCTACTGCTTTCCCAGCCCATAACGGAGAGCTGAATCAGAAGTGGAGCAGCCGGGACACCAACCTGCACGCATACGGGATGCTGGTGCTGCCAGCTGCGGCTTTAACCCACTGTGCCACAGCACCGGCTCCCCAAGTTTAGCTTTTAATTCCATTTCTTCATGAATGTTTTGAAGTCCCCTCAGAAAGCTATGGAGAATCTGTGTAATAAAATATTCCCATAGCCAGGTGCGTGCTTCTAATCGACTTGCAGCAAAGACTCCTGTACTTCATAGCTTTCTCTTGCCCTAGTTTGTGCCGCTGTCCATAGAAAGATGCTGTGATTTGAGTACAGCGGTCACCTGGGGGACTTCCCTCCCTAGCTGCTAGACAGTTTGTCATAATGCAATAGGTAGGAGATCCTGAGCCTTCACAGGTGTGCTTGTCAGTCTCATGTGTTACTCTCGCCTAACCCCATTAAACTCTTCTGGTATTCAGATCTAGGCTGATCTTGTGAGTGCATTAGCCAATAAAATATGGCAGAAGTGACACAGTGCCAGTCCAGCCCTAAGTCTTGCAAGGACTACCAGCTTCTACTTTTTGTTCTTGGGAACCTTGAGCTGCTGTGTAAGAAGCTGCCTACTTTCTGTATGGATCACAGCATGGTCAGAGGCTGTGTGGGGAGGGACTTGGACACCCAGCTGAGCCCAGTCCCCAGTCGATGTGACACTGATTGCACAAGTGACCACTGGCAAGACTGGTAGAAAAATCAGCCAGTTGAGTCCAGCTAAAATAGTTGCTTTAAATCACTAAGTTTTGGGATATACTATTGGAACATTGGATGGCTTTGATTCTGTTAATGGATTCATTGCAAAATATTTTTCTAAAGATTTGTTTATTTATTTGAAAGGAAGAGTTACAGAAAGGCAGAGTTACAGAGAGAGAGGTCTTCTATCCACTGCCTCACTCCCCACATGGAGCTTCTTCCATTGCTTTCCCAGGCTTATTAGCAGAGAGCGAGATCAGAGTGGAGCAGCTGGGACTGGTGTCAGTGCTCCAGTATGGGATGCCGGCATCACAGGCCACTGCTTAACCTGCTGCACCACACCCTGGCCCCTGCCACCCACATAGGAGACCAGGATGGAGTTCCAGGTTCCTGACTTTGACCTGGCCTTGAAGTCATTTGGGGAGCGAACCAGTGGACGGAAGATCTGTGTGGCTGTCACTCTGCCTTTCAGATAAATAAATCCTAAAAGAAAAAAAGGGATCCTGAAACCTGACCTGTAGAGAATTGCAGAACCAGGGTGATAGCAATGAAGCCCGACCAGAGTGGTTAAACTTCACATCAGTGTTGAACACAGACCTCATCGCTGGGGGCGGTGTCAGAGGTTGGTGGTAAGATGTGTTTTTCAAAGAGAAGGTCAGGGGTGACTGTGGTTTGGGGGCCAAGCAAACATGCCTGGTGCTGCTGGGAGCTCCTGTGAGGAGACTGTGAGGAGCAGGTCTGGCAGAGAAAATCAAGAGTTCTGCATGGGAAATTTAGACATTTGGGTTGAAGGATTATCTCATTTCATTCCAACCAACCCAATGAGGTTGATGGTATCATGTCTGTTTTCTAGAAAAATTATTTGACAGACAGAGAGACAGAAACAACAAAGGAGTTCTCCGTCCCAGTGGTTCACCCCACCAAGGGCCTGCAGCAGGTGTCCACGAGGTGGCAGGGACCTAAGGACGTGAGCCTCGCCTGCTGCCTGCCTTGGGGTGCGTTTGCAGGAAGCTGGAACCAAGCACAGCTGGGACTCAGACTCGGGCACTCCAGGATAGGGTATGGCGACTGCTCACCTCCATCTCACAGCTAAAGACAGTGAGAACCTAGGCTAATCCTCCGCCTGCGGCGCCGGCACACCGGGTTCTAGTCCCAGCTGGGATGCCGGATTCTGTCCCGGTTGCCCCTCTTCCAGGCCAGCTCTCTGCTGTGGCCCGGGAGTGCAGTGGAGGATGGCCCAAGTGCTTAGGCCCTGCACCCGCATGGGAGACCAGGAGAAGCACCTGGCTCCTGGCTTCGGATCAGCGCGGTGTGCCAGCCTCAGTGGCCATTTGGGGGGTGAACCAACAGAAAAGGAAGACCTTTCTCTCTGCCTCTTTCTCTCACTGTCCACTCTGCCTGTCAAAAATAAAAAATGAAAAAAATATAAAGATTCATATTTTTCTATTACTGATATTAAGGTGTTAATTTGTGAGGGTGTGACTCTGGCATAATGATTATACTTTGAAAAAGAGTCTTAAGCTCTTGGACACACATGCCGTAGTATTTGCTGGTGACATGACCTGGCACTATACCCAGCAGTCGAATGCTTCACTTACACTGAAACAGATTGGCCGCATATGCTAAATGTGGAATACAGGCAACAGAGGCGCAGGCTCTCGTCACCCTCTTCTTTCCATTTTGTGTATGTTTGGAAATTGCATCAGAAAAAAGTTTATAAAAAAAGAGAGTTCAGTATTTATCCAGTGTTTGGAACCCATGGCTACTGTTTGAAAATAGACACACACAGCACAAGACTTAATTGTTTCCTGTATTTTACTTGCATTTAGGGTTGTTTTTCTTGAAAGGATTTTGTGAAATTGTACCTTTCAAGATGAACATAAAAAGCAGTGTGTGTTTAACGATGACCTCTTTATCACGGCTGCTGGGGCCTCCTGTACACCTCCAATCATGGCAAATGAGAGTAAATAATTCCCCCTAATTTGGCCTCCGCGCTCAACTACTGTCACATTAATTACTAGCTTTGCATAACTACTGCCTGCCTGTAGCCAGTGATAACATGTTAAAATGCATTACAAGACAGACTGTGTTTTAGTGTCTAAATTCAGATAAGACCTTAGCAAGTTTTCCGTTTTTCAATAACTTTTTTGTGAAATTGAAAATTTCAAATTCTGCCATTGACTTAGTTCTTTATTACAGTCTGGCCATGCATTGCCTTAGCCGCATCCCTATAAATCAGTTTTGTACTCAACACTGTTGAAAAGGAAGCTCCACAATATTTTTAAATTTGGAACTACAAATTAGGCAGTTTACCAGTAAGATACTTTAAACTTTCTCTCTAGTAATTACAGAGTACATTCCGTTGATAAGTAACTGAAGTGAGTTGTAGAAAGGGAATTTGCAGAGGGGTTTTAACGAGAATTCTGCTCTTAAATTTTATGTTTTTTTTTTTTCTTTTGTGATTGGCCACACCACCTAAATCTAAGCACTCTCAGTGATGTTCACAGTGGTGGAACCGCTGGGAGATGCATTCTCAGAAAGTATCCCCATTGGGGGGCCATGGGAATTTTATGTTCTTAACCATTTAGAATGTCAAGATATATATGTCTGAGAATTTCATATTGTTTACTCATTTTTTGTTTTTACTTATTTATTTGGCAGGCAGAGAGAGGGGCAGAGACTGAGAGAGATGTTCAGTCTGCTGGTTCACTCCCCAGATACCTACCACAGCCAGGGATAGGCCAGGAACTTGTCCAGGTCTCCCAGGGTCTGTCCAGGGGCAGAGACCCAGCTAACTGAACCATCACCTGTTGCCTTCTATGGCCTAATCAGACGAAGGTGCAATCAGAAATGAAGCCAGGATTCAAACCCAGGCACTCTGATCTAGAATGGAGCATCTGGAATGGTGTATCAGGTGCTGTGCTTTTTTTTTTTTTTTTTTTTTTTTTTTTTTTGACAGGCAGAGTGGACAGTGAGAGAGAGAGACAGAGAGAAAGGTCTTCCTTTGCTGTTGGTTCACCCTCCAATGGCCGCCGCGGCCGGCGTGCTGTGGCCAGCGCACTGCGCAGATCCGATAGCAGGAGCCAGGTACTTATCCTGGTCTCCTATGGGGTGCAGGGCCCAAGCACTTGGGCCATACTTCATTGCACTCCCTGGCCACAGCAGAGAGCTGGTCTGGAATAGGGGCAACCGGGACAGAATCCAGCGCCCCGACCGGGACTAGAACCCGGTGTGCCGGCGCCGCAAGGCGGAGGATTAGCCTAGTGAGCCGCGGCCGTTGCGCTATTTTTAAAAGCTGAAGTACACTGTTCCTTTTGTGAATTTGTTAAAGATTTATTTATTTATTTGAAAGGCAGAGAGAGAGAGAGAGAGAGAGATCTCATGTGCTGTTTCACTCCTCAAACGCCTACAAAGGCTGGAGCTAGGCTGATTTGAAGCCAGGAATTAGCAGCTTCAAGATTTTTCTGGGTCTCCCACGTGAGTGCAGGGGCCCAAGCACTTGGACCATCCTCCACCCCTTTCCCAGGTGCATTAACAGTTAGCTGGACTGGAAGTGGAGCAGCTGGGACTCGAACCAGCACCTGTGTGGGATGCAGGGACAGGGGCTTAGCCTAGCACTGCAGAGGCTGGTCTCTCTTGTGAGAGTACCTGGTTCTGATTCCCGGTTCTGGCTCCTGGCTCTGGCTTCCTGCTGTCGCAGACCCTGGGAGGCAGCAGGAATAGCTCAAGTACTCCCACGGCCACCCATGGAAGAGACCTGGATTCAGTTCCTGCCTTCTCTGGTTTCAGTCCTGGGGCAGTGTGGGGCGTAAACCAGTAAATGGGAACTGTGTTCTCCCTCTGTCTGCCTCTGACATAAATAATAATCTGTTTTAAAAGATGTGTGAAATGTGTTGAACCTTCAGTTGCCTCAACCTGGCTATTACTAGTGCCAGAACAAATTGTTAAATGTATATTTTAAATTATAGACCATCTTTAAGAGTAAGATTTCACTTTTGAAAAATATAGTTGTGGGGCTGGCACTGAGGTGTAGTGGGTAAAGCTGCCGCCTGCAGTGCCAGCAGCCCATATGGGTGCTGATTCGTGTCCTGGCTGCTCCACTTCCAATCCAGCTCTTTGCTCTGGTCTGGGAAAGCAGTAGTAGACAGCCCAAGTCCTGGGGGAGACTGGGAAGAACCTCCTGGCTCCTGGCTTCAGATCAGCCTAGCTCCGGCCGATTGGGCCATTTGGGGAGTGAACCACCAGATGGTTCACTCTCTCTCTGCTTCTTCTTCTCCATGACTCTGCCTTTCAAATAAATAAAAAAAAAATAAATCCTTTTTTTAAAAGAAAGAAAAATATAGTTGCTCCAAGTTCAAGATCTAGCACACCAGGGGCAGGAGTTGGGACAGCAGGTTATGCTGCGACCCGGGACGCCTGCATCCCATATCCAAGTAGTGCAGCCCAGCTTCTGAATCAGCTTCCTGCTGATGCATCCTGGGAGGTAGCAAATGATGGCTCAAGTGCTTGGGCCCCTGATACACACAGGGGAGACCTGGATGGAGTTCTGGGCTCCTGGTTGCAGCCTGGTCCAGCTCTGGCTGTTGTGGGTATTTAACGAGTGAACCAGCAAATGAAAGATCTGTCTCTCTTTCTCTGTGTGTTGCTTTGCCTTTCAAGTAGATGAAAACAAATAAATAAACCTTAAGAAAGGATTTAACACGCCAACTTAAATTTAGATTATGCTTTTGTATAAGGTCATTTGTTTACAAATGGCTTTGAGGAGCATCAACAGTGCAAAGATGAGGAGTTTGGTTGCAATTTCCTGGCAGAGCAGCTCAACTCCAGGCGCTGAAGTTGTTCTACTTATCTCAAACCTTGAAGAAAGGAGAGTGCGTCTCAAGTGGCTGATTCATGCTCCTGGTTCTTTCGTGCCAGATAATGCTCTCTCCCACTCTTAGTTAATAACATGCAAACCCAAATTAAGACTCTTACATTGCCTTGGATTCTGTTGCTTTAAATAGGCACCCACCAGATTATAATTTTTACTTGTTGGAAGATTGTTGGAGTCTGATAATATTTTTTTTCTTCCAGAAAATATCACAATGGGCAGGCTGGAAGTCAGGAACAATTATTCCAGAGAGTACAATTAGACTGGCTTCTTTCCCAGCATCTTTCTTGCCATCTGTAATTATTGTTTGAGTCTGAAGTTAAAGGAAATCATCCTAGGAGAATTCTTGAAAGAGAGAGAGAGAGAGGGAGAGGGGAAAAAAAGCCAGAACACATACTCTTCAAAATGCTTTCCGAGAGCCATTATGTAATAAAATTTCTCCCTGGAAATGATGGCGGCAGGGGCTGCAAGCTTTGAGCATGATGGGTGCCTAGAAGCTAGTCAGGGCCACAGACATCGTGAATCTCCCCTCTCAGATTTCCAGCCTGGGAGCAGCTGAGACACTGTGTTCCACGTCGGAGTCCCTGGGTCCCATTCCAGCTCCTGACTCCAGCTTCCTGCTGGTGCAGGCCCTGGGGGGCAGTGGTGATGGTTCAGATAAGTGGGTTTCTGAGATCCACCGGAGGAGACCTGGAAAAGGCCAGAAGATCTGCCTCTCCCTCCCTCTCTCTCCCTCTCTCTGTGTCGCTCCGCCTTTTAAGTAAATTTAAAAAAAAAAAAAAAGGTTTCACTTCCTAAATACTATCACCTTAGGGGTTAGGAGTGCATCAGAATTTTGAGAGGACACAAATACTCAGACTGTGGCTTGATCTCTCTTCCTGTCTGGTGAAGCTGAGAGCTGCACTAGAGGCCTGGAAGTGTTTTCTGTTTGCTCACAGCCACGCATCCCTCAGTTTACGTGCTCAGGAAATTGACTAATGCATTCCTCAGCTTCCTCAACAGAGAGCAGACATCTAACCTAGAAACAGAGCACAGATCCCTTGTGCTTTCCAGTCATAATCAATACGCCTATTCACGAGGCAATTAATTTAAGCTTAACAATTTAGTCGTAATCCCAGCATTGATTTAGACTTGAAGTCATTTTTTTTAAAGCAGATAGACAATGAGAGATAGAAAAAAAGAGATTTACACAGAGAGACAGAGAATCCAGTGATGCATTCCCCAAATGCATGCAACTGCTGGAGTTGGGCCAGGCTGCAGCCAGAGCCAGGAAACCTATCTGGGTCTTCCACGTGGGTGGCAGGAACTCAAATTCTTGTGCCTGCTGCCTCCCAGGCACATTAGCAGGAAGCTGGATCAGAAGCAAAGGCAGGAGTTGATCCAGGCAGTCCAGCCTGGGATGTGGGTTCCAAGCGGCCGATTACCGGCTGCACCGTAACACTCCCCACAAAGGGGGGAGATCCTCAGGATGTCATTAGGGGGCTTCCTATCAGTGGGGTTAACACCTTTATGGAACACCGGGGAGAGCTAGCTCCTTCCTTCTGCCCTGCAAGGATGTTTCCGGAGGTTGAGGGTGAGGACAGCCTCGATTCTTAGGTCGAAGATTTTCCACACCGACAGGGACAGTGAGCAAAGAAGATTTATTGAAAGCAGGAAACCTCCCACCACAGCAGCCGGGAGGGGGGCTGCTCAGGAGGAGCTGCCAATGCAGCCTGCCCTTGACTGCCCTTTTTAGACATGAAATGGCTTTCTCTGATTGGCCCCTTTCTGAAATCAGATCTGGATTTGACCGGTCAGGGGAGGACCAGAATAACAGCTAATCAGAAGGCAGGGACTGCAATCCTGTCCAGCTTTGGTAAAGCCAAGCGTAGTTAACTGGCCTAACTGCACATTAGCCCGGCTAACTCTACTCAAGGACACAGCCAGAAGCACCCTCTAATGAGCCAGGGAGTACGACCCTGCCACACGCTGCAGCTGCCAGCACCCAGATCTTGGGCTTCCCTGCCTCCAGACAGTAAGAAATAAATTCGTGCTGTGTATAAACAGCCCAGCTTCTGGTGTTTAGTTGCAGCAGAACACACTAAGACAACGAACAGACTTGAAATAGTTCATCATGCAGTGCTCAGCTGTGGGACTTGTCACAGGTGCGTCTGCCTTCAGCATGGGAGAGAGCAGATGACAGCTTTCTGTGATCCAGAGAGGCGCTCGCAATGTATGTGAAGTCTGAGAGGAGAACTCGCATTCAAATCGCGGCGTGTGCTGAGGGGCTAAAGATGCCTGACCCACGACACAACACGCCCGGAGTAGCACAGGCAGTTTCATGGACTTGGCTATCAAATTGAGTGATGCCAGCTTTAAGGTTAAAGTGAAACTGACAAAGATTACACATTTATCCCATGAATTCAACTCCATCATGAAGTAACTAACTTTTTTTTTTTTTTTAATGTTAAAAAGATTTATTCATTTGACAAGCAGAGAAGGAGAGATGTGCCATTGCCTGGTTCACGCCCCAGATGGCTGCAATGGCCTTCCAGGAGCCTGCAACTCCATCCGGGTCTCCCGTGTGGATGTCGGGGCCCAGTATTCTCAGGCTGTTAGCAGGGAGCTGGATCAGAAGTGCAGAAGTTGGGATTCAAACCAGCCCTCACATAGGATGGTGGCATCGCAGATAGTGGCTTACACACTGTGCCATGATGTTGGTCACCAAACTAAAAATGTTTGACAATGGAAAATTACATATTCACAAATATATATTTTTGTTTCATTTCAATATTCGTAGTTATTTGTACTCTTTTTTTTCTAATGTTTATTTGAGAGGTAGAGTTACAGGTAGAGAGAAGGAGATAAAGAAGGAGTCTTCCATCTGCTGGTTCACTCCCTCAAATGGCCAAAGGCTGGGTGGATCTGAAGCCAGGAGTCAGGAGCTTCCTCTGGGTCTCCCACACGGGTGCAGGGGCCCGAGCATTTGGGCTGTCTTCCACGGCTTTCCCAGGTGATTATTTATACTCTTGAGATTATTTGAGATCATTCTGTATCTACAGTGCTTGTATTTGTTGGCAAATCCCTAGAGTCCTGCCTGACATACACTGTAACTTTTGAATAATGACTAGATAGTCATGTGTGCATATGCATATACAAATGGAAGTGTAGTCACTTAAATTAGTCTCAAAAATACATCATTATAATGGTACAAATTTGAGTTATTTTTATGAGAGTAACCATGATTCACAATCTTGATCATCTTTTCTCACAGAAACACACACACACACACACTTGAAAAAGAAAGGTGTTGAGTGATAAAAAGTAAAGATGCCTGTTACAAATTGAACAATACAGAAGTATGAAAAAGTTTAAAAATGGGAGCCTTTCAGATGTTTTTATGCATAAACATATGTCATAGTTTATTTTTAACAGAAAATTTCATAATGCATTACTAAACTGTGTTTTTCAAACTATATATTTTTTTCTTTCCTCTTTATATATTTTTCTTCCTTTTCTCTTCCAGCCATATACTAGATAATTTTTTCATCAGCGTAACCTCATTCTTAGTAGTACATCGTATGGATATATCAGAGTTTATTTAACCATTTGCTACTGGTGGAATGATTGTCTCCACTTTAAAAAAGTTGTTTTTATTTATTTGAAAGGCAAGAGACAGAGAGAGAGCTTCCATCCATGGGTTCACTCCCCAAATGCCTGCAACACCTAGGGCTGGACTACAGCCAGGAGCTGGAAACTCAGTGCACATGTCTGGGGGTGGCAGGACCTAATATTTGAGACTTCCAGGGTGCACATGCAGATGGGGTCAGAAGCAGCGCAGGACTCAAACCCAGGCCCCCTGAAATGGAACGCCACCATCTCCAGTAGCACCTTAACTGCTGCCTTAGACACCCACCCTACCAACTTCCTAAATACCATGAGCAGTGTTTCAGGGAACATCGTTGTAGGCGCAGCCTTCAGCTGGTGTCTGTAGGAGAGACGCTAAGAAGCAGATTGAGAAATCAGAGGGTACACGTGTACTCGGTTCTCATAGGCGATCTGCATGATCGTGTCTATTCTTACATTGTCAGTTTCCTTTAGTGAGACACAACCGAGCCAAACCAGAGAAGCACCACCCGCAGGGGTTGGCTGAGGCTTTCCTCCTCCGTGGGCCTGACTCCTGGGGAGGTCTGCTCAGTCGCCTGGAGCCCTAGCGGCGCGTAACTGGCCCAGCCTTGAGCAGAGCCGGCTCTAGGACTTTCTCCAGAAGACACAGTTAGCTATTCCTTCCCTCAAGAACTTTCAAGATAATTTCTGTGTGACTACAAGGGATCTCGGGGAGCAAAACCCTTATTTGGGGGGCACACTTTTAGATATAAGTAAAATAACTCAAACCGGCTGGAACAATAAAACGAATGCATTAACTCCCGCTGGCTGACAAACTGCAGATGCTGCACCGGCTTCTGCGTGGCGTGCTCCAGAGTTCATGATGCGGTAGCTTCTCAGTGGTTCTTTTGGCGCTGCCTGGTTCTTCTTCTTTTTTTTAATATTTATTTTATTTATTTGAAAGAGAGAGAGAGGGGTCTTCCATCCACTGTTTACTCCCCAAATGGCTGCAGTGGCCACAGCTGAGCCAATAACAAAGTCAAGAGCCAGGAGCTTCTTCAGAGCCTCCCACCCGGGTGCAGGGGCCCAAGGACGTGGAGCATCCTCTGCTGCTTTTCCAGGCACATTAGCAGGGAGCTGGATCAGAAGTGGAGCAGCCAGGACTCAAACCGGCGGCCATATGGGATGCCGGCCCTGCAGGCTGGGACTTTAACCCGCTGCAGCACAGCGCCTGCCCCGTGCCTGCTTCTGTATGTTGGCTTCATCTCTGGCCTGCCGTCCTTGTCAGGGCACCAGTCATCCTCAGGACTGTGTGTGTCCTTAGTTACAGCGAAGGTGCAAAAAGGTTCCTTTCTCCCAACTATCCAGCCAAAGTCCTGAACTGCACACTAACTAGACCAGCTTAGGACAGTCATCCACGCCTGTCAATAGCTCCTGCGAGGGGCATAGGTCCACAGAGGCTCACCCAGCGCTCAGAGGAAGCCCAGCCCTCCCTGCACAACACAAATGCTGCGAGGTAGAGGGGAGGGAATCCACTCTGATCACACAGCTCCTATCAGCACCTTCCTCCTGCCCTGCGGTCCACACAGAGGGAGCTCACAGACGCTCGTGGCCCCTGCTCCCTCACCGATCGGCAGGAAAATCTGACCGTCATGGCCTCCCTCTCCCTCCTGGATGGAGTACCGCTCGTGAAAGGCTGCCAGGAGTGGAGATTGGGCTGTTTGCTTCCTGCCGGGGCTGCTTTTATGAGATGACAGTCCTGGGATAAATGTTGATGCGCCGCAGACTCAAATGTCCCCTTTTTGGGGCCGAGCCAGGGCCCGGCCAGCGAAGAGGAGGCTGGGACGGGGAGTAACGTGGCAGATCCTTTTGGTCTTTGTTCTAATCAGCTTTACCAGGCGTAGACTCCGTGTGTTAATAATAGCCTTCGTCCTTCATCTGCTGGTGTCTAATGTCTTATTCTTCAGTCTCGTTCCAATCTTAGGGGAGAACGTTGAAGCTGTTTGCTAACCTTTTTGACCTTTTAAAACCCCACCCTCCGCTGTGCCTGGTTCAGTCCTTTGTAGGACTTTGCCTTCCTGTAGATGGAGACCCTTGATCTGCAAGCCTGCCTCTGCCTCCTTGTCCCTTCAGCTCTAGCCCTCCTGTCAAGCCCAGCCCGTGCGTTTCCTGTGAGGAGTTTGTCGCTGTGCCTAGGGCACTGGGGCTGGGCTGCCACATCACCGACAGATGCCACTCTCTCTCCACGAACCCCAGAACCCACGTCACTGGGCCCAGACTTGGCAGCTGACCTCAGTGGCTGCTTCTCTGGCAGCCCGGGCCCTGGCCCGTGTTCTTCCCCAGGGCTGCTGTGACACATTTCCACACTCTCAGCGGCACAAGGAGCAGAGATTCAATACTTCCTCACACTTCTCGGGGGCAGATTGTTGAAATCCAGGTGCCTCCCAGGTCTCTGGGGAGAATCCCCCACACCAGTGTTGGGCTGCCGCTGTCTGCAGGCCACCCTTGCTCTGCTCAGCCACAGCGGTGGTGCTGCACTCTCTGCCTGTGCTCACGTGGTCTCCCTTCTGTGTGCCTGTCTCAGTCTCCCGTCCCTTTCTCTTACCAGGACGTCAGTCACTGGACTGATGGAGGACCCACCCGAAATCCAGGGGGTCTCATTTTGAGATCTGTAATTCTATGTGCATAGATCCTATTTCCAGATAAGGGCGCATTCATAGCTACCAGGGATTAGGACTCGGACATATCTTTTTGGGGGACACAAGTTAATCCATGTGCCCTCTTTATTTATTTATTTTTTTACAAAAGATATATTTTAAGAATTTGTATTTTATTTATTTGAAAGGCAGAGGGACAGGGAGACAGAGATCTCTCCCATCTGCTGGTTCAATCCACAAGTACCCAAACTAGCTGGGGCTGGGCTGGGCTGAAGCTTGGAGCTGGGAATTCCATGCGGGTTCCTGACATGGGTGGCAGGAACCTAGCCATCATCTGCTGCCTCCCAGGGTGCACAAAGGAGGAAGCGGGAACTGGGAGAGGATGACACTTGACCCAAGGCACTGTGATGAGGGAGGGATGTTGGTGTCCCAGGTGGTATCTGGACCACTGCACCAGATGCTGCCCCCTCACTGTACCTGAGAGAGAGAGAGAGAGAGAGAGAATGAATCTCCCATCCACTGGCTTATTCCCCAAATGGCCATAACGGTCAGGGCTGGGCCAGGCTGAAGCCAGGTGCCTGGAACTCTATCAGGGAGAAAACACTTGGGCTTCTTCCGCTACATTCCCAGGTGCATTCGCAGGGAGCTGGATTGGAAGAGGATCAGCCAGGACGCAAATCGACACTCACGAGGGATGTGGTATAGGCAGCCGACAGTTTAAGCTGATGTGCTACAATGACGCCCCCTGCTCCCCTCCCCCGCTTCTTGGCTTCTTGAGTTCTTAACTCAGCTGGAGAACCTATGACTCCTTGTTAGCATTCCTGGCGCTGACCGCCTGGCCAGGCATGTGGATGTCATGCGCTTTGGATCTTTCCCGCTATCACCTTCTGCAGCAACCACATCTTAACGACCTCCTCTGCTGACTGTGTGGACAGCATCTTTACATATGTGTAGACACCTGTGGATGCTCATTTTGACTGCCACACTCAACCTCTGTGGTCTGCACCAGCAGGGGCTCAGTGCCCCCTGCCCCACTGAGTGAGTAGGGCTCGGGGATGGTGTGCCAATTGGACCTTTCTCCTTACAGTTGGTCGTGCCCTGCTCTGTTCTTGCTGCTCTTGTTCCTTGGTGCTACCTAAGGAACACTGGACCCCTGGTAGGACCATTCATTAGGAATTTGAAACATTCTTCACATCCAATCCCTGAGGTTAGAGCCTATCCTTTCTGTTACAAGTGAGATAATGAGATATTGTATATTAAAATACTTAGCTCCTTGCCTGCTACAAAGAAACAATGCCATGTGCCTACTGAATAACTGTTGTGTGCCAGGACTCTGCTCAGCACCCTGTGTGGTGTGTGTTACCTCCTGTAGCTTCACAACAACTCCACTCTATCTCCGTTGTACAAATAAGGAAATCAAGCTTGAGTAATAGTCAACAGGTTGCCTAGTAGGTACTGAGAAGGAGGAAGTGAGATGTGAGGCCAGGCCGTGTGACCCTGAAGCCATTTCCTTCCCAGGGACCCAAGCTGCCTTGACACAGGTTGCCTGCAAACATGAAAACTGACGAGCTTTTTGTCAGAATTTGAATCAGTTCTTGTCATCAACTAAAGTGAAGAGAAAGTGTAAAATTTTGAAATGGGATTCAGTTAGAAATTGACCTACATTGCCACTGGTGTTGTGGCCTGGTTAAGCCACTGGCATTCCATATGAGTTCTGGATTGAGTCTGGCTGTTCCACTTGGAACCCAATCCCTGCTAATGTGTCTGGGAAAGCAGTAGAAGATGGCCCAAGTCCTTGGGCCCCTGCCACCCATGGGGGAGACCTAGATGGAGTTCCAGGCTCCCGGCTTTGGGTTGCAGCCATTTCGGAAGTGAACTAGCAGATGGAAGTGAACTAGCAGATGGAAGTGAACCAGCAGATGGAAGTGAACCAGCAGATGGAAGCTCTCCTCTCTCTTTTTCCTTGTGCCTCTCCTTCTCTCTCTGTAACAGTGCCTTTTAGATAAAATAAATAAATCTTCTTTAAAAAATTGACCTACATCTTTAAACTTTCTCTTTTTAAACAGATCATATATATGTGTGTATATATATGTGTATATATATATATATACACACAATTTATATAGATTAAAATGCACTCATTTTAAGAGCACAGCTCAGTGGGTTCTGACGAATATATGCAACTGTGCAACTGTGGTAGGCAGATGGGTAGTTGAGAGGTGTGAAGTCTCTAAGCTCCAGCCAATTGCACCTGGACACCACCACTGGTGGATGTCTCCTCACAGGTGTGGATCTGTGATTGACAGCTCCAGGAGACTTATGGACTGACAGCTGTGGTGGCCACATGACAAGTCTGCTGCTGTGTACCACCCAAACTCTCTTCCCTTTCTCTGCACAACCCAAGTCTCCCTTTCTGTGTACCATGGAGGCCCCCCAAGTCCCCTTTCCAAGTACTGGCAACCACAGGCTCCAACGTGTTGCTCTCCTGGAAGCAACACTAGCTGGAAACACCAGCACGGTTGCAGGGTGTGGTTTCCCCTCCACCCCCATGACCTTTAGCTCACTTTAATGCCATTATAATAAAATTACCATGGCTGCACTCCCACTCCTATCATGCACCTGATATCATGACACAAAATTTCCTAAAAAGGGCATGGGAGTGGGCAGTGCTCAAGCCCCGCCCCAACTCCACCCCTTTTGAATATTCAGTTGGGCTCCACCCAGGACTTCACCCCCTGTGCCTCTGCAGTGTGTGATGGGAAGGCCTGATCCTGTTGAGGGGGCTTTTCCTTTGCTGACTGTTAGATGTTTTTGCTTGGCCAGGGGTTTTTCTTTGGGGCAGTTTGTGCTTTTTCACTGTTCAGGCACTTCTTGGTTCTTAAGTTTTGCCCTTTTGCTCTCAATAAATCCTGCTTTCTTATGAATCTTTATGCCTCCACCTTTGAATTCTTTCAGGCATGCAGGGAACACCCTGCAAGAAGCCCACTGGGAACCCCGCAGCCTACAACAGCAACACCACTACAGTCAAGAAATGGAGTGTTTTCGTCACTCTAGAAAGTTCCCCTGTGTTGTTTGCAGTCAATTCCTGACCCTTGGCCCCAGGCAACCACTGATCTGCTTCCTGTCCATTCTAGAATTTCCTGTAAGTAGAATAATGCACCACAGACTCTTTTGTATGGGCATGTTTTGCTCAGCATATTTTTGGCAGGCCCCCCGGCTGTGTGTCCCAGAAGCTCATTCCTCTTTGCTGCTGAGTAGTATTCCACGGAACAAGTACTTGCACTTAGGCCTGCACTCACTGATGATGGATATTTGGGTTATATCTCAGTGAGGAGAAAGAGACCAGTAATTTAAACGTCTATATTATTTATTTGAAAGGCAGACACAGAGAGAGAGAGAGAGAGAGAGAGGAGAGAGAGAGAGAGGGCACACTAACTTTATGCAGAAAAGAAGTTTGATGAGCTCACAGTTTTAAAGGCTAACTGTTTAAGATTAGGCAATGCCACTGATCTGACTCTGGTGAGGACCCAATAGAGGACAGTGTCACCACAGGAGCTTGTGCAGGAGGATGAGATAGGAAGCCAGGGGGTGAGCCAAGGACCAGGGTCATCATCATGATAACTTGCTCCTGGGAGAACTAACTCAAGGTCGCACAGATCTACCTTAGTCCCTTCCAAGGGCAGCGTCCCCAGGGACCGTAAGACACCCCCCCCCACCCCCCAGTAGACTTCCTTCCTAAAGGTGTCACCAGCCCTTCCACTGCCACACTGGGGACAAGCCTCCAACACACAGACTCTTGAGGGGAACCACATCTACATCCTAACAGGGCACTGTAGATGAGAGGGGACTGCAGAGGTGAGTGCTACTGATGCTGGCTCCCATGGCAGGAGGACTGGCGCCCAGAAGAGGGGTGCCTGCCTGCGTCTGTTATCGGGCAGTGTTCCCCCAGCAGCCTCCGTGTGACAAAGCTGAACACTGTGCCCGCAGGCAGGGGAGAGATGGGTGCAGGGTCTCATTTTGTTGTGAGAAAGCAGGACAAGAAAGCCGGAGAGAAAATAAATTCATAACTAGCATAGACTATTCTAGATTGGGATTATTCTGAATAAAGCTGGTGTGGACATTCATGAAAGCAGGACTTTTTGTCATCACATTTTCACTTCTCCCAGGAAACAGATAGGAGTAGAATTTGTGAGAACAGGTGTTGCGTGTATGTTTTACTTTACAGGAAATTGCCAAACTGCTTTCTAAGTTGTATCATTTTGCATTCCCACCAGCAGTACTCATGTATGTACGTTTCTCCAATCGTCATTCTTTATCATTTTAGCCATTCCAGTGTATGCACAGAGCTGTCTCGCTGTGGTGTTTTTCATGCCTGATGTGCCTTCACCATCCCTGATTTATTTATTTATTTCCTTCTTTCCTTCCTTCCTTCCTTCCTTTCCTTCTTTCTTTCTCTCTCTCTCTTTTTTTCTTTCTCTCTTTCTCTCTTTTCTTTCGACAGGCAGAGTGGACAGTGAGAGAAAGAGGCAGAGATGAAGGTCTTCCTTTTTCAGTTGGTTCACCCTCCAATGGCCACCACGGCCAGCGCGCTGTGGCCGGCGCACCACACTGATCCGATGGCAGGAGCCAGGTGCTTCTCCTGGTCTCTCATGTGGGTGCAGGGCCCAAGCACTTGGGCCATCCTCCACTGCCCTCCTGGGCCACAGCAGAGAGCTGGACAGGAAGAGGAGCAACCGGGACAGAATCCAGTGCCCCAACCGGGACTAGAACCTGGGGTGCCAGCGCCACAGGCAGAGGATTAGCCTAGTGAGCCACGGCGCTGGCCATCCTTGATTGTTTCTACATGTGCCTGTTAATATAGTGCTATGGACATCTTTTCTTCATTGGCCATTTGTATATTTGATTTTTTTTAAGATTTATTCATTTATTTGAAATAGTTACAGAGAGGGAGAGGTAGAGAGATAAAGGGAGGTCTTTCATCTGCTGGTTCACTCCCTAGATGGCTGCAACTGCTGGAGCTGGGCTGATCCAGAGCCAGGAGCTTCTTCCTGGTCTCCCACACAGGTGCAAGGGCCCAAGCACTGGGGCCATTTTCTACTGTTTCCCAGGCAATAGTAGAGAGCTGGATCGGAAGTGGAGAAGCCAGGACTCAAAAACCAGCGTCCATATGGGATGCCGGAGCTGCAGATTGGTGCTTTACCTGCTGCGCCACAGTGCCGGCCCCTATATTTGCTTTTATGGAGTGTTTATTCAAATATTTGTTTCCATTTAAAGAAAATGGGTTGTCATATAATTCAGTTGTTAAGAGCTCTTTGAATATTCTGGGTAAAAATCTTTTGTCAGATATGTATTGCAAACAGTTTAAGATTTTGTATACAACATATAATCTACCAACAAGAGAATAAATAAGTTTATGATATTTTAATGTAGCTTTGATATTATTTCAGTAAGTACACATGTAAGGTACAATTCTTTCTTGTTTTTAAGGTTTATTTATTTGAAAGAATGACAGGGAGAGAAAGAGAGTGAGGAAGAGAGATCTTCCATTCACTGGTTCACTTCCCAAATGCCCACAACAGCCAGGGTTAGTCCAGAAGCCAGGAGCCTGGTTAAGCCAAGAGCCAGGAGCCAGGAATCCCATCTGGGTCTCCCACATGGTTGGCAGGAGCCCAAGTACTGGGTCCATCACCTGCTGCCTCCTGGGCATTTTAGCAGGAAGCTGGATTGGCAGTGGAACAGCGGGGACTCAAACTGGCGTTCTGTTAAGGGATGCAGGTGCCCCAAGTGGTGGCTTACTCCCTGCATCACGATGCCACCCTGGTAGTTTATTTAAAGGTTTGTGTTCTTATATGGAGACCGTAAACACATATACAGAGTTATAATGCCTTTTGAACTCGAGACTGCGTGGATGTTTAGAGGTAAACACCCTTTCAGCCAGGGGTAACCTGAGGGTTTGGCCCAGTTCTTCCTGTTGGCATCCTCCATCCTGGCCAGGGCATACCTCATACGTGGTCTTTTGGCCACAAGAGCCAGAATCCCAATGTAAAGTTGTTTATGCCAAAAAGCGGCATACTGCGAATGAGGAGGACAATTGCCCCTCTCTATTCCCTGCTCTGAGCCTATTTCTCCTCTCCCTCTGTTGACTATCTTTCTTCACATGCTAGAAACAAGACAACTGGAATCTCCTGAGCTTTTCTGTTTACAGCCTGGGCCACCTGCAGAGACACTGCCCGACCCTCAGGGCCTTAAACCCAAAAGCCACAGAGAAGCGGCTCCTTTGCCCAGCTAGGGCACAAGCCTGTTCCAACAATCGAACAATCAGCTTGGCTGGAGATGGGGGTGCATGTGTGAGAGGACAGCTACAGGGAACGAGAGAAAGGAGGTTCCGGGAAGAAGCAGAAGGGAGCAATTAAGCGAGAGGGCACTGCAGTGTTCCTGGGAACCCCAGTGTGAGGGAACAGTGCTTGAGGGTGCATAGGAGCTCCTGGTGGACATTTTAGGTCAGGTTAGCAAAGAAAAGGAGGTCTGGAAAGTTCGCGAGAGGGTGAGTGAATATTCAGATGAAATATGATAAAACAAACGGAGATGAAACAAACATGTTGACAAACATCATGAAATGTCATGCCTCAGTGACTCCAGGACAAAAAACAAATATGGAAACACACATGGCAAAATGTTCATATAAAGTTCAGTGATAAGTATGTGGGTATTTTTTTTTTTTTTTTTTTGACAGGCAGAGTGGACAGTGAGAGAGAGAGACAGAGAGAAAGGTCTTCCTTTGCCGTTGGTTCACCCTCCAATGGCCGCCGCGGCCGGCGCACTGCGGCCGGCGCACCGCGCTGACCCGATGGCAGGAGCCAGGAGCCAGGTGCTTTTCCTGGTCTCCCATGGGGTGCAGGGCCCAAGCACCTGGGCCATCCTCCACTGCACTCCCTGGCCACAGCAGAGGGCTGGCCTGGAAGAGGGCAACCGGGACAGAATCCGGCACCCTGACCGGGACTAGAACCCGGTGTGCCGGCGCCGCTAGGCGGAGGATTAGCCTAGTGAGCCGCGGCGCCGGCCAGTATGTGGGTATTTAAACGCTCGTTGTTCTATTATTTCTGTACAACTGAAAATTTTATATCACAAAGAGAACAAACAGGGGCCGGTGTGGTGGTGTGGTGGGTTAAGCCACCGCCTGTGATGCTGGCATCCCTGTTGTTGCTGGTTTCAGTCCCAGCTGCTCCACTTCCAAACCAGCTCTCTGCTAATACACCTTGGAAAGCAGTGGAAGATGCCCAAGTGCTTGAATCCCTGCCACCCACATGGGAGACCTGGAAGAAGCTCCTGTCTCCTGGCTTCTGCCTGGCCCAGTGCTGGCCATTGCAGCCATCTGCAGAGTGAACCAGTGGATGGAGTATCTGTCTGTCTGTCTCTCTGTCTCGGTCTCTCTGTCTCTCTGTCTCTCTGTCTCTCTCTCTCTCTCTCTCTCTCTCTATATATATATATATATATCTTACTTTCAAAATAAATTAATTGTTTTTAGAAGAGAAAAAACAGGGGCCAGTGCTGTGGCATAGCAGTTAAAGCCACTGCCTGCCGTGCCAGTATCCTAGATGGGTGCCGGTTCGAGTCCCTGCTGCTCCACTTCCGATCCAGCTTTCTGCTATGACCTGGGAAAGCAGTAGAAGATGGCCCAAATGCTTGGGCTCTTGTACCTGTATGGCAGACCTGGAAGAAGTTCCTGGCTCCTGGCTTCGGATTGGCCCAGCTCTGGCCATTGTGGCCATCTGGGCAGTGAACCAGTAGATGGAAGACTCTCTCTTTCTGGCTCTGCCTCTCTGTAACTCTGATTTTCAAATAAATAAATGAATCAGAGAGAGAGAGAGAGAGAGAGAGAAACAGATAATAATCAAATTCCAAAGAGGATCTAGGAAAAGAAGTCATGAGCGGTACATTGGAGAAAGATTCATCATCTCAAGCAAAGAGATTTCATTAACTTACAGATATTACAACTGAGAGGGCTTTAAGATATTGTGGCGAGTGTGTGGCCCAGTGGGTAGGGTATACACATATTCCACATCAGGGTACTGCTCCATGCTTCTGACCAGCTTCCTGCTGATGTACGTAGGAGGCAGCCCATGACGGCCCAAGTACTTGGGCTTCTGCCATCCATGTGGGAGACCCAGATGAAGTTCCTGGTTTCAGCCTGACCCATCCCTGGCTGTTGCGGACATTTGGAGAGCGAACTAGAGGACGGAGGTTCTCTTTCTCTCCCTTTCAAATAAATATATAAATAAAATGTTTCTTAAAAAAACCCTCTCCTTTTAAAAAATAATAAAAATATAAAGTCTTTATTTAAGAACAAAGTCCATCATTCAGGCATTTCCAAGGAATTATAAGAAAGTGAGTTCAACTCCCCTTGGCCGTCATGCAAGGGTCTTCAGGCTCTGGCCCTGCATGGGACTACTGCCCAGCACACACTGTCCAGCCACGGCCTCTCCCCTGCGTTTGGGACATCTTCCTTCCCATCTCTGCCCTGTGCAGCCCTGGGCCTCTTGCACGACCCATCCCAAATCTCAGTTCTTCCATGCTGTATTATCTTACAGAATTCCTTAGCAAGAACGTCCTCCCTACTCTCTGCACATCATAGCCCTGCTGGAATTTGTCGTGTGGAATACACCACATTTTTACTTTTTATTCTCTTGTGGATATTTTCATTAATTTTGAGAGGTATGTTCCTTCCTACTAGACTATAAACTTATTTGGCTTCATAGTCATAAAGCACAATGACTTATACAGAGATTATTGATAATATTGGACTTGGTATAAGGTAGCAAGAGATTTATGCAAAACTATGAGGCAGTTGATTTGCTGCCAAATTCTTTTTTTTTCTATTCATTTATTTATTTAAAAGGCAGAGTTACACAGAGAGAGATAGAGACACGGAGAGATCTTCCATCTGCTGGTTCACTTACCAGATGCTTGCAACAGCTGGGGCTGGGCCAGGCTGAAGCCAGGAGCATAGAACTGCATCCAGGTGTCCCATGTGGGTGACAGGGGCCCAAGGACTTGGACCATCTTCTGCTGCTTTCCCAGGCACATTAGCGGGGAGCTGGATTCGAAGCGGAGCAGCTGGGAATCCAAGGAGCACTCTGATGTGGGATACCAGCATCATAGGCAGCAGCTTACCCTGTTGCTTCACCTTGCCAGCACCAGTACCAAACTCTTACTGGCATAAACAAATGCTTTTTTTCTGAAATTTTGATGAAGGAATGAGATGATTGATTTTCCAAACAGATAGTTGTTGTAAGATGTTCCCAGAAAACTAAAAACGGTGACAGAAGAAAATGTCTCCCAGGATTTCCTTTGGTTGGCAGCGTGATAATAAGGGACTTAAAAATGTTCATGGGAAGTTGAAATTAAAAGGTAAATTTAGGGAGAGGCGTTTGGTGGAGCAGTGACATCGCTACCTGGGATGCTGCATCCCATATTGGAACGCCTGGTTGAGTTCCAGCACCACTTCCGATTTTAGCTTCTCGCTAACAGGCACCCCAGGAGGCAGCAGATGATGAGACTCAGGTGCTCTGGTACCTGAAATCCATGTGGGAGCCCTGGGCTTGAGTACTGGGCTTCTAGTACTTTTCCAGTACTTGTACCTAGCCCACCCCTGGCTCATGTGGGCATTTGGGGAGTAAGCTGGTGGATGTAAGCTCTCTCTGGGAAAACCTCAGATGAAACACCTGGTATGCTTGGAGTAGCTGTGCCCTGCAGAGAAGTGAGGGGTTGACTGGGCTCTGCCAACCTAGTGGCACATGCTGACCATGACTACTAGAAGGTGGTCCCACTCATGTCTGCAGGGGCTCAGTAGTTCCCTTAGCAATCCCTCCTCTCTCAGTTGTATGTGTGGCTAGTGTGTTGGTGATGAAGGAAGCTGTGGACAGGGTTGTTTTAATTTTCTAAGAGGGTGTGTTTTCTCTTCTGCTCAACAATATTTACTTATCTATGTTTTAAGATTTATTTATTTATTTGAGAGACAGAGTTGCAGACAGAGAGAGGGAGAGACAGAGAGAGAGAGAGGTTTTCCATCTGCTGGTTCACTCTTCAAATGGCCACAGTGGCCAGAGCTGGGCCTATCTGGAGCCAGGAGCCAGGAGATTCTTCTGGGTTTCCCAAGTGAGTGCAGGAGCCTAAGAACTTAGGCCACCTTCCACTGCTTTCCCAAACCATAGCAGAGAGCTGGACCTGAAGAGAAGCAGCTGGGACTCGAACCAGTACTCATACAGGATGCCATCACCATAGGCAGAAACACAAATCGCCATGCCACAGCTCTGGCCCCAACACAATTCAAATATTTTGGAAGATTTCAGTCATTTCTGTTCACATGACTTATTTATTTCCTTTGATTTAAATTTTTTACTTATTTATTTGAGAGAGAAACAGAGGGAGAGACAGACAGCGCTCCCTTCCACTCATTGACCCTTCCCCTCCTAGGAAAAGTGAAGCTGGGAGCTGGGACACAATCCAGATGTCCTATATTGACAGCAGGAACCCAATCACTTGGGCCAACACTGACACCTCCCAGGGTCTGCATTAGCTGGGAGCTGCAGTCAGGAGCTGGGGCCAGGAATCAAACCCAAGTACTCCAATGTGGGACAAGGGTATTTCAACTGCTAGGCTAGATACCTACCCTACGAGGTTATTTCTATGTTATTATTTTAGAGGAAAATATGTATGCACTTATACATAGCTAATTCTTGACTTTTCTTTGAAAATTATTTCATTGCAGCCTAACTTACACAGTGTCACCTGAAGTGATAATTAGGAAAGTTCTCATGTTTTGTCAACTTTGATCTTGTAATGTGTGGCTTGTGTGACCTTGATGGCTTTAGGAAAGATCTTAGGGATTCTGTATATTTTCATGAGATTTACACATTATAATGGAATGTGCTGTTTGTTGGGGATTCTATCTTTTCATCTTAAAAACATTAACACAAAGGCTACAGTTTCATAAATTAGTTACTGTTCAGATGAACCATTAGTGACATATCTCTCAGCTAGTGAAAACAATAAATTAGTTTTCTAATGTTTTGTTTGATTAGTCTAGAACCTAACAAACATTCTGCAAGAAGCTACCACCAAAGATGGAACACATTTTTCCACACCCAGCCTCTACGTCCCTCATTTTGCACATTTCAGTACTGTCCATGCGTGGAAAAGGAAAACATTGTGTAATAGTACATTGACGGGGTTGGCACTGTGGCTCAGAGGGTTAAAGCCCCAGCCTGCAGCACCAGCATCCCATGTGAGCGTTGGCTCGAGTCCTGATTGCTCCATTTCTGACCCAGCTCCCTGCTACTGTGCCTGTGTAAAGCAGCAGAGAATGGTCCAAGTGCTTGGGCCCCTACACCCACATGGGAAACCCTGAAGAAGCTCCTGGCTCCTGGCTTTAGCCTGGCTCATTCCTGGCTGTTGCGACTGTTTGGGGTGTAAACCAATGGATGGAAGCTCTCTCCTTGGTCTCTCCTCTCTCTGTAACTTGGCCTTTCAAATAAATAAATACATAAATCTTAAAAAAATAAATTAACATGTGATAATGTCACAGATAATTAAACTTTACTTGCTAGTAATATCAACAAGCTGCTACTACCTAGCTAACTACCCTGTTTTCATTCGCTCAAATACAAACAAAAGGACCACATGGGACCAAAGTTCTGCTGGATGCTGGGACTATGAAGTCTTCAAAAAGTTCATGGAAAATGTATATTATGATAAAAAACCATGCATGGTTTTTTTTTTTTTTTTGCAGCAAAATAAGCTTGTAACATAAATATACTCACATATATATATACATATACACACATTATCTATATATTTTTCACGAGTATTTTGGTTTATTTATTTGAGAGTGGCAGAGAGATATCTTTGATCTGCCGGTTCACTCCCAGATGCCCGTAACAGCCAGGAATAGATAGGTCAGGCACCAAGGTGGAGCCAACAACTCCATCTTTGTCATGCATGTGGGTGCAGAGACCCAAGCACTTGGGCCATGACCAGGTGCCCACCAGGTTAGTAGGGAGCTCCACAGGGGAGGAACTGGACTGAAATTTATACTGATATGGGAACCGGGCGTGCCAAGCAAGGGCTTAACCTGCTTTACCACACCATCTCTGGCAACTTCTTGATGTCCCCTAGTGTAATAAACCAGTTTACCTCCTGCTCTGGGATTTTACAACCCAGCTAAGACGCGATGACAGAAAAGCCATGGCCAGTGTTTTGAAGGAAAAGCACAGGGTGCAGAATTAATGGTCAATTACCTAGGTTCACCCTGTGTGTGTGTGTGTGTGTGTGTGTGTGTGTGTGTGTGTGTTTTAAGACTGATTTATTTGAAAGGCAGAGCATCAGAGAGCGCAGAAGAGACAGAGGCAGAGTTACTCCATTTTCTGGTTAACCACACAGATGCCCACAACCCGCCGGAGCCAGGAATCGAACAGGATCTCCCACGTGGGCCCAAGCATTTGGGCCATCATCTTCTGCCTCCCAGGAGGCATTGGCAAGAAGCCGGATGGGAAGCAGAGCACTAGGGACTTGAACTCGCACAGCTGTCCCAAGTCCACACCACGATGCCCCCAGCCCGCCCCTGCTTTTAAAATGTTTTTAATTACTTGAGCGAGCCAGCGAGAGAATGAATGATCATCATTCCGGCAGGTTCACCTCCCAAATGCCCACGAAGGCCTGGCCCAGGCCAGCGGCGGGAGCCGGCAGCCGAGAACCCCACCCGGGCGTCCCCCAGACTCCGCCATGTGCGCGGCCCGCGGCCGCATTCGCAAGAAGGGAGGCGGAAGCGGAGCCGCAGGGACCCCAGTCCCGTGGAAGCCGAAGCCCCTGCCCACGGCCAGGAGGAGCCGCAAACAGCCAAATAAGCGGGTTCTCCGCGTCCGCCCGCGGGGACCCTCAGCCCCGCAGAGGAGGGCAGCGGCGCGGGCCGTGCGCACGGGGCCGGGATGGCGGCGCCCGCCTTCCTCCAGAACAGAACGGCGGGAAGGCGTGCGGAGCCGAGTTCGGGCCCGAGTCCGGTTCCCTGCGGGCCGGCAGCGGCGGGGTCAGGGTCAGCCACTGGGGGTTCGGCCGCGTCAGCGCGCGGCGGGCACGCAGCTGTAGTGCATTTGCCTGCCTCACCGCCCGGCGTCACCGACGGCCTGGGGAGCGAGGGCGAGGGCTCGCGGAACGCAAGGGCGAGGGTTTACAGGATCGGGCTTCTGCACGTGCGCCGGCGCTTCGCACGGCTCGGGCAGCGGCTTCGCAGCGGCCGGCCACCTCCGTCCGCGCAGCGTCTCGTTATTCTCATTATTACTGGTCACCGAGGGTGAGCACCATCCCCCGTTAGCAGCCAGACCCGAGCGCGCAGCCTGCCGGCGCCCGGCGAGCGCGCGCCCGGCCCCCGCGCGCGACCCGGTCCCCCTCGGCGCGCCGGCGCGCGCGCGCCCTCCCCCGCCCCCCGCAGCCCGGCCCGCGCTCCCACAGCCCGAGCGCCGCTCAGCTGACCCCGGGCGCCAGACGCCGCGGCTCCCGGCTCGCGAGCGCAGCTGCCGCGGCGCGGGCCGCGCTCGGCCGAGCTCCGGGCGCCCCTCCCCCTCCGCGCCGGGATCCCGACGAGCGCGCGCGGGCCGCGGCCGCTCCCCGGCGCCGAGCCAGGGGCCAGGCGGCGGCGGCGGCGGCGGCGGCGAGGGGCGGCCGCGCGGCCATGGGCGCGCCGGCGCGGCCCTAGGGCGGGCGCGGAGACCGCAGCCGGCGCGGCGGCCCCTCAGCGAGCCTTCGGCGGCGGCGGCGGCGGCGGGAGCGGCGCGGCCGGGATGAGCGGCGGCGGCGGCGGCGGCGCGGCGCCCGGCCCGGGCTCGGGCTCCTCCCCGGCCGCCTGCCGCTTCGCGCACTACTTCGTGCTGTGTGGGATCGACGCGGACAGCGGGCTGGAGCCCGACGAGCTGGCGGGTAAGGCCGGGGCTGCGGCGGCGCGGGCGTCCCCCTCAGGCGCGCGGGAGCCGCTGCGGGGCCGCGCGGGAGGCGGGGTGCGGGCTGCAGACAAAGTCAGCTCCCCGGCGGCCGGACGGGCGCTCGCTCGCTCGCTCGCTCGCTCGGCGGCGACTTAATGACATTGTTAGGTATTCCGCGTGCAGGGTGCGCTGCGGCGCCCTCCGCGGCCGCGCCTCCCCGGCGCGGGGCTATTAATAACGGGCGGCCGGAGGGCATGGCCCACGCCGGGCTCCTCGGCCGCCCGTCGCCGGCTGCGGCGCGCCTGGCGACCCGCGGCTCCGGGCCTGGCCACGGTGCCCTGGACCCCCTACCCGCCGCCCGGCGGCCAAGTTTGGGCCCGGCCGGGTCCGGGGAGGGGGCGTCCGGAGGCGCTCGACCGCCCGCTGGGTGCGCGCGGGCGCGCGGGGGCGGCCGGCGGCTCGGACTTCGCCGTGGACCGGCGCCCGGTCCCGCGATGACGGTCGAGTCACCTCTTGGAATCGCGGCGACCTGGCCGGGTGGCGGCCGCTGGCGGGGACCTTTGGACGCTCGGGACCCGGCTGGTCGCTTTGTTGGCTCTGCCGCCCGCGTCCCGGAGTTGGAGCGGTCGGAGCTGCGCGCCGCGTTGCCGCGGGGGTCTCCTGCAGGGGCTGGGGTCTCCCTGGATGGCGCAGTGTGCGGCTGGCGGGGGCCGGGGGATGCGGGAGGGCGAGGGGAGGCTCGGTGCGTTTTCCGTGCCTGTCTGCGTACCCCCGTGGGGTCTGAGCTGGGTCTTTTCTGTTCGGGAGGGTTAAATGGGTGAGACAGGTGACATCTAGCGCCTGAACTTTATCTGTGTCAGAAACACTTAGGTCATCGCCTTGCAGGCCGGCTTCCTTTGGAGACAGCATTCCCTGCTGATTGCACCAGTGTGCATTTTTCGCTCTCTCTTTCTGGAAATGTATTAAACACTAAACAATAGTTAATGCGACGGTTCAGCCCTAGAATACAGTACCCACCAATCCA
Source organism: Oryctolagus cuniculus (assembly GCF_964237555.1). Lineage (NCBI taxonomy): Eukaryota > Metazoa > Chordata > Mammalia > Lagomorpha > Leporidae > Oryctolagus > Oryctolagus cuniculus. Next base: position 127,850,787 of record NC_091440.1, on the reverse strand, counting down.
TGTCTTAGCCACGTGAATATCTTTTTTAAGTTACCTTCGCAGCAAAATATGTTCGACAAAAGCAGTATATCTAGTTTTAGTCAAAATGTGGGGTTTTTTTGGTTTTGTTTTGTTTTTGGAAAAGAGGGATAATGGAGTACCAGGATTTTCCTGTGTGCGTAATTATGTAATCATACTGTTTCCACTGAGATTTCATGTACATGTTAAGAATTTTTTTTTCTTAGAAAAAATATGTGCAGAGGGATTTAAAGAGATTGGTCTTGGGTTTGGTGAAGGTATTATTTTCCTAGGAGTCCCTTCTTCCCTACACATCCTGAGCGTGTGTGGTGCTGGGGTCACTTGGAAGCCGACTGTCAGTGGTGACAGGTGAAAGGAAGAAACCTGGAGATTTTTTTCCCCTTTTTGCCTACAGAAGCTAAAGCAGCATTTTGTAAAATTGTTGACTGGGACTCTTTGGGCACATGCAGATGAGTTTAACAAAGCTGATTAGTAAAAAATTAAATGTTGATGCATTTTTTAGAAGCAAACTGGCTTCTCTTTTTTGCAATGCTGTATGGAAGTGTGGGCTGTTGGGATATTGCTCCTCATTATACTTGGTGTTTTTAAGTAATAATGCATTTTGCTTGATAACTTATCAGTATCATTCATTCCTTGAGCAGTTTCGAGAGCCTCTGTGTGTACACTGTGTTCTAGACATTGGGGCAGCTGTGAACAGAGCATCATGGAGCTTACATTTTAGTGTAAACAGATACTGGAAATGTACTACATTTTGCCAGATGTTAACAACTTCTATGAGAAAAAATAAGGCAGGGGAATGCCAGCAGCCTGGTGGGATGCTGGGGCTGTCATTTTAAGTATCGTGCTAGGAGAAGGCCTTATGGAGAAGGAGACGCTTGAATCGAGCCCTGAAGCAGGCAGGGAAGATCACTGAGCGGATCCCCCTGAGGGGCCAGCGTTGCAGGCAGGGCACACAGCAGGTGCAGAGACCCTGAGCTGGGAGAGCACTTGGCACCAGCAAGGAGGCTGATGCGGCTGCAGCTGAGGTAAGGGGAGGGTAGAAGGTTGGGTCATAGAGAAAGGGTAGGTGGGAAGGCTGTTACTCTGAAATGGGAAGCAGCTGGCTGGTTTTGGACCCAGTAATGACAAGATCTGATGTATCTTCTTCTTCTTCCTTTTTTTTTTTTTTTTTTTTTTTTTTTTGACAGGCAGAGTGGACAGTGAGAGAGAGAGACAGAGAGAAAGGTCTTCCTTTGCCATTGGTTCACCCTCCAATGGCCGCCGCGGCCGGCGCGCTGCGGCCGGCGCACCGCGCTGATCCGATGGCAGGAGCCAGGTGCTTCTCCTGGTCTCCCATGGGGTGCAGGGCCCAAGCACCTGGGCCATCCTCCACTGCACTCCCTGGCCACAGCAGAGAGCTGGCCTGGAAGAGGGGCAACCGGAACAGAATCCGGCGCCCCGACCGGGACTAGAACCCGGGTGTGCTGGCGCCACAAGGCAGAGGATTAGCCTAGTGAGCCGCGGCGCCGGCTAAGATCTGATGTATATCTAAAAGGACCTTTGGGCTGCCATGCTGCTCAGCCTACATCCGAGGTGCAGGGAGAGCAGGCCGTTTGGAAGGCTCTACGTATTTGAGAGAGTCGTTGAAGGCTTGGTGAAGTGGCAGGAAGGAGTCAGAGGCTGCATCAGTATTGCAAGTAGGTCTAGTAAGACTTGCTGATGAATTGTGTGGATGTCAGTGTTGTTGACGTGGTGGCAAGCACTCAAAGAACATGACCAAAGGTGACTCCAGGATTTTGAACAATTATAAGCTCCTCTGTCTGTTTCCTGAAATAGGAATGCTGATAGAGACGCGGGTTGCAGAGGAGTTCAGCTTTGTTAGACTTCAAAATGGAAATGTCAGATAGTCAAGACATCGCTCGAGGGAGAAGTCCAGGCTGTACACGCAGATTTAAAGCCATGAAGTTGGTGAGTGAATGTAGCAGGAAAGAGAGGAGGGCAGAGGTTGCATTCTGGGGTGAGAGTGGGGTGATCCTCATGTGAGAGGTGGGGAGATGAGGAGGACACCACCGGAGGGAGAAAGGAGTGTAGACGCTGAGGGGAATGTTCTTGACGGTCTTCTTGAATGCTTCTGTGGAATTACGTCTGGGGTCAGTATGCATTTGTGCCCATGTATTAGACCAGTTTCTGATGCTGTAACAGAGTACCTGAAGCTTGGTATGTTACAAAGAAGAGAGGTTTATTGAGGGGTAATTCACGTCCAAGCTCAGGTGACCCCCATCAGTTCAGCCTGTGGTGAAGGCCTTGTGGCAAGATGGCGTCACAATGGCAGGAGTGCTCACAGAAGCACACACCTAGTGGAGGAAGCCAGAGGACTTCAGGAGCTAAGCTTGCTTTTATTATTACTATTTTTTAAATTTATTTATTTGAAAGTCAGAGTTAGAGAGAAGGATAGGCAGAGAGAGAGAGAGAAAGAGGTCTTCCATCCGATGGTTCACTCCCCAATTGGCCTCAATGGCCAGAGCTGCACCGATCCGAAGCCAGGAGCTTCTTCCGGGTCTCCCTTGGGGGTGCAGGGGCCCCAAGGACTTGGGCCATCTTCTATTGCTTTCCCAGGCCATAGCAGAGAGCTGGATCGGAAGTGGAGCAGCTGGGTCTTGAACTGGCGGCACCCATATGGGATGCCAGCACTGCAGGCGGCAACAATCTGCTACACCACAGTGCCAGCCCCATTATTACTATTTTTTTAAACACTTTGCTTACACGGGAACTACCCAGGATCCTGTGAGAACTGTGTGCATCCCTTCTGCAAGTGGGTCACTCTGGTGACCTAAGGATCTCTCCCTGGCCCCACCTTTCAAAGCTTCTCCACCTCCCAGTGTCACCACACGGGGGACCAAGCTTCCAGCGTATGAACTTCTTGGGGGCCATGCTCAAACCATAGCACTCAGGCAAATTTTTCAGAATGCTGTTTCTGTTTTGCAGCCTTATTTCAAAGGTAATGATAGTTTGTATTTTGCTTTTTCTGGAAGTGATCTATTTTTAACTCATTGTTTGTTAACAAGTTGTTACTCTGCTTGTAGAAGTCTTCATGGACTTTTTCTATACATAAATTCTATCAACTGCTCTATAGACTTTTTTTTTTTTTTTTTTTTTTGACAGCGTGGATAGTGAGAGAGAGAGACAGAGAGAAAGGTCTTCCTTTTTGCTGCTGGTTCACCCTCCAATGGCTGCCACGGCTGGCGCGCTGCGCTAATCTGAAGGCAGGAGCCAGGTACTTCTCCTGGTCTCCCCTGGGGTGCAGGGCCCAAGCACTTGGGCCATCCTCTACCTCCGCTGCCTTCCCGGGCCACAGCAGAGAGCAGGCCTGGAAGAGGGGCAACTGGGACAGAATCTGGCACCCCGACTGGGACTAGAACCCAGTGTGCCGGCGCTGCTAGGTGGAGGATTAGCTTAGTGAGCCACGGCGGTGCATGTTCCTGCATGTTCCTACAATCCATAATCTGCAGGTGGTGGGGCACTGAAGTCAAATTAAGGATGCATACTGTATGGCCAAGTAATAGATGCAGGTTATCAAGGCTTAAGATGGTTTTAATCATTTATTCATTTTTAAATTCAGGTAGTTTTTTTTTTTTTTTTTTTTTTTACTTTTTGTTTACTCGTCAGATAGAATGACATGAAGAGTGAGAGAAAGAGAATATCTTCCATCCTTCTGCCTCCTGGTTCACTCCTCAAATGGCTGCAACAGTCTGGACTGAGCCAAGCCAAAGTCAGGAGCCAGAAATCCCTTCTGTGTCTCTACTGTGGGATTCTGGCTTCAGAAGCTGCTGCGTAGCTTGCTGCATCTTAAAGGTCTCCCCTGTTTGTTTGTTTATTTATTACTATTTGAGGAAGAGAGAGGCAGATGAAGGGAGCTCCTATCTGCTGGTTCACTCTCCGAATTCTTGTAAGCACCAGGGCTGGGTGAGTCTGAAGGCAGAACCAGGAACACAGTCAGGGTCTGCCAGTGGGTGGCAGGGACCCAACTCCTTGAGCCATTGTGGCTGTTGCCCAGGGTCCACATTAACAGGAGGCTGGAATCAGACCCTAGGACTCCACCCATTATGCAACACGGTGTCTTAGTTGGCGTCTTAGCTGCTAGACCAAAGGCCAGTTCCTCAGAGGGGTTTTTAGATGCTCCTCTCAGCAAACTCCAGCTTTAACAATAGTGGAAAAGACTGTTAGGATATCTAGTGTACTTAAATGGATCCCATAATAGCTTAAAGTAATTTAGAAATGGATAAATGAAAATATATTTAGAAATGGAGAACCTAATAATTTTACCAGGGCATAGTGATATGCTGATGTTACCTTTGTTTTTAAAATTCATTTATTTATTTCAAAGAGTTAGAGGCAGGGAGAGAGAGAGAGAGAGAGAAAGAGATCTTCCATGCGTTGGATCACTCCCCCAGGAGCTTCTTCCAGGTCTTCCTTCTGAGTGGCAGGGGCCCAGGCTCTTGGGTCATCTTCCACTGCTTTTCCTAGGCCGTTAGTAGGGAGGAGGATTGGAAGTGGAGCAGTCAGAACTCAAAGCCATGTCGCAGGTAGCAGCTGCTATACCACAATGCTGGCCCCTTCCCCATTGTCTTCTCTCTACCCATCTTAGCTGTTGTGTTTCTACTCACAGTGCATTTCCAAGATGCACTTTGCTTACAAAAATGTCCTTTAAAAGTTAAAGTGCAAATGTTTAAATTTCCTTTAAATGTAAGTGATAAGAAATTTTCAAAATTAGTTTCCTTATTTGATATAAAAGAAAAGAGGTATATGAGATGGAAGTTAATCATGCAGTTAGTTGATGAAAAGGAAGGCAGACATAATTTAAAATTTTCTTTTATGACTCTCATTTCCTTTAAAACGTAGCTCTAGGAATATGGCTTAATTTACAGCAGTTAATCTTTGGGGCATTGGAAAAAATAAAGGCTGTCATTAGGTCTTCGTTTAAGTCACACAAATGCGCAAGCTCGCTAAGAGGAAAGGCACTCTTCCATAGTGCACAGAATTTAATAAATGAAGGAATGTAAGTTTACAAATAAGTCTGTCAAGTGTATGATGACCAGAATTTTTTTTTAAACATTTATTTAATTTACTTGAAAGACAGAGTTACAGAGAGAGGTAGAGACAGAGAGAGAGGTCTTCCATCTGCTGGTTCGCTCCCCAAATGGTCGCAACGGCCGGAGCTGTGCCGATCCAAAGCCAGGAGCCAGGAGCGTCTTGCTGGTCTCCCACGTGGGTACAGGGGCCCAGGGACTTGGGCCATCTTCTACTGCTTTCCCAGGCCATAGCAGAGAGCTGGATCAGAAGAGTAGCCGGGACTAGAACCGGCGCCCATATGGGATGCCGATGCTTTAGGCCGGAGCTTTAACCCGCTGTGCCACAACGCTGGCCCTGACCAGACTATTTTTAAAGTCTTCCCGTGCTAGTGCGATTTTAGTCCTGCTAGTTGCTGTTAAAGTCTAATGGCTGAGATCTCTGCCACACGCCTTTGCGTAGACGTCTTCCTTGATGTCTTTAGCCATTTTTAGCTTGGATTGTTGGGTGCATAGAAAATGTAGTTGAGACTTTCAGGGTATCATGGCATGCTAGTTCTGGCTGAGGCCTTGGACATAACTGCAGTGTAGTGGCCCTCGCCGCGTTTCACTAGGCTAATCCTCTGCCTGCGGCACTGGCACCTCCGGTTCTAGTCCTGGTTGGGACGCCGGTTGCTCCTCTTCCAGTCCAGCTCTCTGCTGTGGCCCAGGAGGGCAGAGGAGGATGGCCCAGGTGCGTGGGCCCTGCATCCGCATGGGAGACTAGGAAGAAGCACCTGGCTCCTGGCTTTGGATCGGCGCAGCATGCCGGTCGTAGCGGCCATTTGAGGGGTGAACCAATGGAGGGAAGACCTTCTCTGTGTCTCTCTCTCTCACTGTCTAACTCTGCCTGTCAAAACAAACAAACAAACAAACAAAAACTGCAGTGTAGTAACCGGGGCAGAGAGATAAAAGGCCCCATCAGACTGTGTTTGACCAGCAGTGGACCCGATGAGTGCCTGGTTGTTCTAATGCGCTGTACCCCAGATTTATTTAATTTAAACTCAGAAAAAAGAAGAGCTGGACTTGAATTCAGCAAGCATTTCAGGCTGGCACCTATTCCATACTGAAGGTCATAGTCAAGACTGCCATCAGATATCTTTTAAAACAGTGGCCAAGGTATATACACTTGTACATCTTGATCTGAACCACGGATGGCAGAGCCTTAGTTGGTAGCTGGTTGAACCCTTTGGCCCACAACCGGATCTGCAGAAGGAGTGGTACAAATTCAGCCTGCATTCTAATAAGGGCAGAGAAGATTCGGGGTCCATTTGCTGTGGTAGAGTGACAACTAGACTTAAAAATCTACTGGAGGGGCAGGTGTTTGGTCTATCCATTAAGGTGCCAGTTGGGATGCTCGGATTCTACATCAGTGTGTGTGTGTGTGATGTCCAGCTCTGCTCCTGTTTCCAGTTAGTGCAGACCCTGAGTGGCAGTTGGGGATTCCTCAAGTAGTTGGGTTCCTGGTTTCCATCTCTCATTTTGGGCCCAGTCCAGCTCCAATTGGCCATTTATGAAGTAAACCAGAGGGGCTGGCGCTGTGGCGTAGCAGGTAAAGCCACCACCTGCAGTGCCAGCATCCCATATGGCGCCGGTTCAAGTCCTGGCTGCTCCACTTCCGATCCAGCTCTCTGCTATGGCCTGGGAAAGCAGTAGAAGATGGCCCAAGGCCTTGGGCCCCTGTACCCACGTGGGAGACCCGGAGGAGGCTCCTGGCTTTGGATCAGCACAGTTCCATCCATTGTGGTCAACTTGGTAGTGAACCAGCAGATAGAAGACCTCTCTCTCTCTTTCTCTTTCTCTGCCTCTGATTTTGAAATAAATAAATAAATCTTCAAAAAAAAAAAAAAAAAAAAAAAAGGAATAAACCAGTACTGTGTCTCTTGGCCTGCTAAATAAAGAAAAAGTTTTTTTTCAACATTTGTTATTTGAAAGGTAGAGTGTCAAAGTGGGAGATAGACACAGGGTGCTTCCATCTGCTGGTTCATTCCCTGAATGACTGTGACACCCCGAGTGGGGCCAGGTCATAACCAGGAGCTTGGGACTTTATCTGGGTCTCTGACTTGGGTGGCAGGAGCCCAAGTACTTACCATCTTCTGCTGGCTCAGAAGCAAAGCTGCTGGGACTCCGACTGACCTGTGCTCTGATACGTGATGCTGGCCTTGCAGGTGGTAGTTTAACTTACTGAGCTACAACACTGGCTCCGAAGAAAGATAAACTTTTTTTTTTTTTTTTGACAGGCAGAGTGGACAGTGAGAGAAAGAGGCAGAGAGAAAGGTCTTTCTTTTGCGGTTGGTTCACCCCCCAGTGGCCGCTGCGGCTGGCGCACCATGCTGATCTGAAGCCAGGAGCCAGGTGCTTCTCCTGGTCTCCCATGGGGTGCAGGGCCCAAGCACTTGGGCCATCCTCGACTGCCCTCCCGGGCCACAGCAGAGAGCTGGACTGGAAGAGGGGCAACCGGGACAGAATCCGGCGCTCTGACCGGGACTAGAACCCGGGATGCCGGCGCCGCAGGCAGAGGATTAGCCTAGTGAGCCGTGGCGCCGGCTAAGAAAAATAAACTTTTAAAAGTGTACTCAAAACACAGTGAAATTGGACCCAGTAGTGAATGCAACAAAATCCCCTGTGATAACCCCAGGCTCAGACATAGGCTGTACTTTGTTAGCACAGGACACACCAGCATAGAGAACTAGACCAGAGCAGAAGAAGGTAGGCCTGTGTCTGTGGGGAGGATAAAAAGGTACAAAGAAGGGAAAGAAAAGGGAACCAGCAGAAAGAAAAAGACTGTAGGGATGCGAGTTCTATCTGCTACTGAGGTGTTAGACAAACTTCTGGAATTCACGAACACGTCCTTTTGCTAGTGTTTCTACTTCTTGAGATGAAAGTAAACATCTGAAAAAAAAAATTTGGAACACAGTGCATTGTTTTAATTTCTGTGACCCTCCAGACGGAAGAAGACCTTCTCCTTTCCTGCAGTTTACTGGAGGGTAGGGACAGTTTTTCTGCAGGGATCTTTAGGAAACACAGGCTATATGCCAGATCCTTAAGTTTTGTTTTGTTTAATGATGACATAATTTTTGGAGTTGATATAGCCATAACTAACAGTAGCATTTTGGATGAATCATATTTAATTTAAAATGTTTTCCAGTGTGCCAGCTGGTGGAATGTATAGGTATAACACTCAAGGACTTGGGCCATCCTCCACTGCACTCCCGGGCCACAGCAGAGAGCTGGCCTGGAAGAGGGGCAACCGGGACAGAATCCGGCGCCCCGACCGGGACTAGAACCCAGGGTGCCGGCGCTGCAGGTGGAGGATTAGCCTATTGAGCTGAGGCGCCGGCCTCTTTTTTTTTTTTTTTTTTTTTTTTTTTTTTTTTTTTTTTTTAAGATTTATTTATGCGAGAGGTAGAGCTAGAGAGTGAGACAGAGAAAAGGTCTTCCATCCATTGGTTGACTCTCCAAATGGCCATAACGGCTGGAGCCAGGAGCTTCTTCCAGGTCTCCCATGTGGTGCAGGGACCCAAGCACATGGGTCATCTTCCACCGTTTTTCCAGGCCATAAGCAGAGAACTGGATCAGAAGAGGAGCAGCTGGGGTATGAACCAGTGCCACAGCAAAGGCTCAGCCTGCTACGCCACAGCGCCAGTGCCTCCTTCTCTTTTTTAATTAGTAGATGTTAATAAAGATGTTATTATGCTCAGGGATTTGAAAATCTTCATGAAAAATGAGTGTTGGGATACAACTTTTTCAAGTGCTGTTTTAAAAATTAAAGGCTTTTATTATGCAAATAATTTATCACTTTGAGCTTTAAAAAATCTTTTTGCTTTTCTTACTGGGTTTTATTATTTATCATTTTTAGCATAAATTCTTGTCCTGTGCCCATTTTTGGTTTTTAAAAGGAGTGTGTGATTGCTATGAAGTTGCGGTGGGCAGGGCAGTGAGCGCAGGCAGGCAGGTTAGAAGCTAGTCTGTCCCTTGGGAAAGTGGTAGGCATCATCGAAGTTCTCATCTGTCTTGAAAGGAGAAAAGTAAGATGAACTTCTGGGACTTGAAATTGGTTTTGAGTTTAAAACAAACAAGCAAAACCTCTAAATTGACCTTGAAAAGAAATGACTTCTCAGTGCCGTAGGCCGTGAGTACTGATACGTCCTGCATATTCCACAGGCAGACTGGGTGAGTAGTCAAAATGTCAGCCACAAGCAAAGGGGACGAATCTGTTATTCTGTGCAGTTCGCGTTACAGGCAAGCTACAATTTTTAATAAACTCCCTGAAATGTTAATATTGATTCATGGCCTCCCTCCCCCCAAATTATAACCTTCATGGACTCTTAGGGACCCAGGGACCCGTGTCTGAAATCTCCAGATTATTGTTAGATTAGAAAATCTATCTATAGTGTGAAAGGTACTGCCAGTTCTCCACAAAATAGTCAGGAAGGCATTCACATAATTTTTTTCTACTTGAAGTAGTCTGGTGGCTTCCTTTGTGTTAGATTAAGGTTCAAGCCCTTTACCCCGCTTTTTTAAAGCTCTTCATGGTGGTTTCTGCTTCCCTTTCCAACGTTCTGAGTGGTCTGCCCCCTCCAGCTGTATGGATTTTCTTGCAGGTCCTTCTTGTGTCACAGCCTGTTAACTTCAGTTCTTTCCTTGCAGTCCTCTTCCCAAGGGCTGGCATTATCCATCAGAAATATACTGTAGGACACATCTGGAATTTAAAAATTTTCCAGCAACTACATTACAAGATAAAAGGAAATGGATGATACTGATTTTAGTGATGCGTTTTATTTAACCCAACATGTTTGGAATATTTCAACATATAATCAAAACCGATGAATTTTTTAAAAGATTTTGTTTATTTGAGAGGTAGGGTTACAGATAGAGAGGAGGAGGCAGAGAGAAAGGTCTCCTATCCACTAGTTCACTCCCCAAATAGCTACCACTGCCAGAGCTGTGCTGATCCAAAGCCAGGAGCCAGGAGCTTCTTCCTGGTCTCCCATGTGGGTGCAGGGGCCCAAGCACTTTGCCTATCTTTTACTGCTTTCCCAGGCCACAGCAGAGAGCTGGATCAGAAGAGGAGCAGCTGGAACAGGAACTGGCACCTACGTGGGATGCCAGCACCCAGGTGGAGGCTTAGCCCCCTATGCCACAGTGCTAGCCCATTAATGAATTTTTTTACGTTCTTTTTTCTTACTAAATCTTGAAAAATCTCCTGTGCATTTTACAGGTATAACTTGTATCAGTTTAGACAAGGCACATTTCATGTGTTCAGGGGCCATGTGTCAATAGGGCAGCCCTGTTGGACGGTATAGCCCTTAGTTGTTGCAGGAATGAGTTCTCTCCTTGTCCAGTCTCTGCACAAGTGCCACCTCCCCAGAGTGGCCTCTTTGGTTATCCTCCACTCCCTCCCCACTTTTGTCTGTCACTTGTTAGTCACCCCACTTTGTTTCCCTTATAACACCTACTAGTACTTGGCAATATATTTTAAATCACTTGTTTACTTTTTAATGTTAGTCGTCTCCATTATATTGTTGGCTCCTAGAGAGTAGTACCATTGTCTTTCTTGTTTACCAGTATACACCCAGTGACTGAAATAGTGCCTGGCACAAAATAGGGACTCAAACAGATTGTTTGAATAAAGGAATGAAATGATTTGATCTGGACAGAAGTAAAACTTTTCCTTTTCATGCTAGCAATAAAAGTTGGCATATTTGATTCATATGTGGGTTTTTTAAGCCCTAAATTGAGAGCTTTTTTTTTTTTAAAGATTTTATTTATTTATTTGAGAGCTAGAATTAGGAAGAGAGATTTCACTCCCCAAATGGCTACAGTAGCCAGTGCTGGGCCAATCTGGAGCCTGGAGCCTGGAGCCAGGAGCCAGGAGCCAGGAGCCAGGAGCTTCTTCCACGTCTCCTATGTGGGTGCAGGGGCCAAGGACTTGGGCCATCTTTGACTGCTTTCCCAGGCCAAAGCAGAGAACTGGATCAGAAGAAGAGCAGCTGGGATAGGAACCGGTGTCTATATGGGATGTTAGCACTGTAGGCAGAGACTTAACTTACTATGCCACAGTGCCAGCCCCCTACTCTCTGCTTATATGAGATACATTTTGTTTATTGATTGTCTGGTTTATTGTCTGTTTTAAGAGGCAGACAGACAGAAAGAAAAAGACAGCAAGAACCCCAGTAGCTGACTCCCCAAATAGCCACAGTGGCTGGAACTGGGACAAGTTAAAGCCAGAAGCCAGGTGTAGGCTTAGTCTACTGTACCACAGTGCTGGCCCCAATAAATGAATCTTTAAAAAACAAATATTACCCTTTTCCTCTCCTCTTGAAATAAGTTATGACTAACCCTTTTTACCAGCTATGTGCAAACCAGCATGCAGATACCATTCTTTTTTTTTTTTTTTAAAAGATTTGTTTTATTTATTTTTTTTTAAAGAGTTAGAAAGAGAGGTCTTCCATCTGCTGGTTCACTCCCCAAATGACAGCAGTGGCCAGAGCTGAGCTAATTGGGAGCCAGGAGCCAGGAGCTTCTTCTGGTCTCCCACACGGGTACAGGGACCCAAGGACTTGGGCCATCTTCCACTGTTTTCCCAGGCCATAGCAGAGAGCTGGATTGGAAGAGAGCAGCCGGGACTTGAACTGGTGCCCAAATGAGATTTTGGCACTGTAGGCCAGGGCTATAACCTGCTACGCCCCAGTGCCAGTGCAAGGGTTTGATTTTTCAAAAAAAATATTTACTTATTTGAGAGAGGTACCTAGAGCTCGCATTGCTGGTTTACTCCCCAAATGTCCGCATGGACTGGAACTGGACTGAGACACAGGTATCTTTTTTTTTTTTTTAAGATTTATTTATTTATTTATTTGACAGATAGAGTTAGACCGTGAGAGAGAGAGAGACAGAGAAAAGTCTTCCTTCTGTTGGTTCACCCCCCAAATGGCCGCTACGGCTGGAGCTATGCTGATCTGAAGCCAGGAGCCAGGTGCTTCCTCCTGGTCTCCCATGCGGGTGTAGGGCCCAAGCACCTGGGCCATCCTCCACTGCCCTTCCAGGCCATAGCAGAGAGCTGGACTGGAAGTGGAACAACCGGGACTAGAACCCAGTGCCCATATGGGATACCGGTGCTGCAGGTGGAGGATTAACCAAGTGAGCCACGGCACCGGCCCCTTTTTTTACTTTTAAAAAATATGTTTATTTGAAAGGCAGAGTTATAGGAGAGAGAGACAGAGAGAGTGATCTTCTATCCACTGGTTGACCCCCCTGGTGGCCACAAAAGAGCCTGGAACTCCATCACAGGGGTGTCAGGGGCTAAGCAATCAGGTCATCTTCCACTGCATTCCCAGTCATGTTGTCAGGGAGCTGCATCAGAAGTGGAGCATCTGGGACCTGAAGTGGTTCTCATGTGGGATGCTGTAATCGAGGTGGCAGCTCAACCTGCTGTGCCACAGTGCCAGCCCCAGGACACAGGTATTTCAACCACTGCCTTAACCACTAGGCAAGATGTCCACACCTCATGTTTTTTTTAAAGAAGATTATTTATTTGAAAGACAGAGTTACATTGTGTGTGTGAGAGAGAATTCTCCCATCCACTGGTTCACTTCCCAAATGGCTGCAATAGACAGGAATGGACCAGGCAGAATCCAGGAGCCAGGAACTCCATTCTGGTCTCCCAGCTGGGTGCAGGGGCCAAGCACTTGGGCCATTTTCTGCTGCTTTCCCAGGCACGCCAGTAGAGTGCTGGATTGGAAGTGGAGCAGCCCGGACTCAAAGCAGAGCCACATGGAATGTGGCTGTTACAGGCGGCAGCTTAACCAGCTGTGCCACCACGCTGGCCCCCCTCATTTTTTAAGCCAACAGTATGTCTTAATTGTTTATGAATGAGGACCACGTGATGAGCAGCACATAACTGGTGAGTGGTGTTCGTGGAACCTCATCAAGTGGTTGTATTGAAGAGCAGCTTCAGTTGTAGTTTTAGAGGAGTATCCTAGGAAATTCCTTCACAGGCACGCACATCACCTTTGGACATGGTCAGGTAGAACCTTTCTCTTTGTTTCTATAAAGTTAGCTCTTTATATTTTTCCCATTTATACTTTATTGTGCTTTGTATTATGTTCTGTGCTGCCTAAGGCTTGACTTTTTAGGATAGTGCCATGTGACGTTTTCCTGCCCAGAGAATCCAAAAATTTTCAGCACAAGACTAATTTCTGTTTGCTTTTCACGCAAGTGCAAGGCTGGCTGGCTGCTAGGAGCTAAGGACTGAGAATTCTGGGCAGGAAGAGTGGAAGTGTCTGCCATGCTGCTTAGGTGACACACCATGAAGATAAAAGGGCACTTGGTCCTCTCTCAAAAACACGTGACTTCTGCTGACTGTATTCTTGATTAACTGTTGTGACTTTTCTTTTTTTTAACCAACATGGACTTCCTGAGTTATCTTTTACTTTTCTGGTATAAACTTGTGTACATTACCGATCACTGGTTCAAAATGCTAATTTTGAAATAATGCTTCCTTTAAATGAGTGCATTTATTAAGTCAGAAGTAACCCCAGCAAATCTCCTTGGCACCTTGAAGCTGTGAGCACAGCTGACATTTAGTTATCAGGGATGAATTGTGCTTGGTGACTTGTAAATGTCATCTGTAATTCTCACAGTAACTGGAAGGCATTACTTCTCTGTTTTATGGACGAGGAGGCTGAGGTTCGGTGATGTGTTGCCCAAAGTCTGAGAGACAGAAAAGGCCGAGCTGGGCTTCCATCCCAAGGGCTGGCTCCCAGTGGCTCTTTTCCACTAGATCCTGCTGCCCCTGGAGTCCTTCAGACCTGCTGTCCTTAACTGCTGGGTGTTGGCACATTTATGGCCCTGCCATATATGAGCTGGATCACAGGTCATTATTACTAACAGTAGTAAACATACCAAGGCTGCAAATGATATCCATTTTAAAATAAGCACATTAGATTCAAAGTCTAAGCTCTCATGATGTCATTTTCACTTGGTTCCTTTCGTGTGTTATTGGATGGAAGCAGCCTCATTTGCATCATCACAGTAACTGGGTATCAGTCATACATGGTGGGAACCACTGCCCCCTTTTTTTGATGCTTCTGCTCAGTTGCTGTTAATGAGCTGGGAATGGTTTCCACATATTCGTGAAGCCTTTTAGAAATGTCACTTCACTGCATGTGGGTTAAAGCCCTGGCCAGAAGTGCCTGCATCCCGTATGGGTGCTGGTTCTAGTCCCCACTGCTCCTTTTCCGATCCAGCTCTCTTCTATGGCCTGGGAAAGCAGTAGAAGATGGTCCAAGTCCTTGGGCCCCTGCCTCCACGTGGGAGACCCAGAAGAAGCTCCTGGCTTCGGGTTGACGCAGCTCCAGCCATTGCTGCCATCTGGGGAGTGAACCAGCAGATGGAAGACCCCTCTCTCTGTCTCTACCTCTCTCTGTAACTCTTTCAAATAAATAAAAATAAATCTTTAAAAAAATAAATATCACTGCCAGAGTAGTCTGCTTCTCTGTTCTCCAGACTTTTCAGGTATTCTGTTCACCGTATGAAGAAACCTACGAGGAGGTATTTCTCAGTGCCTGCACTGATCTGGAGTTCTGGATGCCTCTCAGTTGTAAACCGTGACAGTGTTCACTGAGGGCTTTTAAGAGTTAAGGAATGCACTAAAAAAGGAGATGGGTTCTAGTTTTTCAGGGTTGAAGAATCTTTTTTTTTTTTTTTTTTTAAGATTTCTTTATTTCTTATTTATTTGGAAGAGCTACTGAGAGAGAGGAAAGGCACAGAGAGATCTTCCATCTGCTGGTTCACTCCCCAAATGGCCACAACAGCTGGAGCTGATCCAGTCTGAAGCCGGGAGCCACGAGTTTCTTCTGGGTCTCTAATGTGGGTGCAGGGACCCAAGCACTTGGGCATCTTCTGCTGCTTTCCCAGGCACGTTGGAGGGAGCTGGATTGGAAGTGGAGCAGCTGGGAAGTGGAGCAGCTGGGACGTGAACCTGCGCACAGATGGGATGCTGGCGCTGCAGATAGAGGCTTTACCCACTGTGGCGCACTGATGGCCTCAGGTTGCAGAATCTTTGAAGTTTAATCCTGCTGTGAGGAGTAAAGTGCTGGATCCTTAAATAGAGGATTGGGCCTTTGGATTTTTAAACTGTGAAGTCAGTTTAAAAGATTGCTTTCCAGTAGTTTATTTTCTAAATACCAGAGGCCTTTTGATGAAAATACACCTATTTTGCATGATTTTCTCCCGCCTATGCCTGGAGCATCCTGGTTTCTGCTTTAAAGACTGTGCTGTCTCACTGCCCTCTTCTTCCTTCTTCCTGGTACAGAACACACTGCCGTGTCTAACACAGGAAAGCACCCTCTGGTTTGGCGGCACGCTGAGGCCGAAGGCAGAGCCGTTCTGCGAGTTTCTGGTGTCTCAACTCCTCAATGCAGATCGGCACCAGATTGCCCATTGACCAGGCTTTTGCTCTTTTTTTCCCCAAATCCCTTCTTCAAAGGTCACTCTTATTTTTACCTTAGTCCTCATGAAGCCACCTCCTGTTGCTACTTTGGTTATCTCATCTGTAAAAACCTGTAAAAGAAGAAGTCTCTTGGCAGAAGTTTTCTGTGTTGTTAAAACCTCCTTGTGAAGACAGTCGCACAGCTTTCTCGGTCCCCTTCATCCCCAGTAGAAATAGGGAGCTTCTTGGGCCCTAATTCTTTGTTTCTACTATCACTTCAGTTTCTTTCCTTTCCTTTCTCTGTCTGAAGGGAAAATAGGCACTATCTACTAGACCAGCAGAGTTCTTCCTCTATTCCTCTATGTTACATTCATGTCTATGTTATTCTTTTTTTTTTTTTTTTTTTTTTTTTTTTGGTAATAGATTGAAAGAGCAAAGAGTGATTGTTTGCCCTAGGGGAGACAAATGTAGGCATCCTAGCCCCTGGTGTAATCGCCGGAGCAGTGGAAGTCCTGCCTGTCATGAGAGCTGGCACTGGCAGGTCAGCTGGAATTTCCTGGGAATGAGATAGAGGCTTGGGTAAGAAGAGCTGGGGCCTCTTGCAGTTTGAATTAGCTTGTGATTGGTTCACCTGGAGGACCACAGTGTTATGTTTTATTTTCTCTACTAATTTGTCTTCATTGTAAGTTTAACCCTAACCTTTAAGGAAATTTAAATGGCTGGAGTAACAAGATAACAGAATGTTTAAAAATGTTTCCCATTTCTTGTCTCGAGTTCTATTTCTTAATAAATAAACTTTTGTGTGGGTTTCAAAATATTCTGGCTCAGCTGCAGGAAATGAGCTCTTGTGCTCAACCTCGTTTGTCTTGTGCCACTGTTCCTTAGAACAATGACTCTGATTTCACAGTTTATTAAAACACAACCATTACTTGGTTGTTCTCACTCCTGTCGGGCAGTGCTTGTTTTTTCTCTGGCTGCGCAAGCTACAAACTGAATTTAATTAAGTACATGAAAGCGGTGTGTCCCAGCATGTAAAATCCGCAGTGAGGCCTGGCAGGCGGGTTACTGTTATCACTTGTCCCTGGAGGCGGGCCTCGGGGGGAGAGAATGAAAGTAACTATAAGGAGGTTGGGTGCTGGTAGAAACAAATTAAACAGTATACCTGTTATTCCAAAATCCTCGTTTTCTGATCTTATTGCTGTCTTGTTCACTTGTCTTCCACTGGAACACAAAATTCATGGTTAGAATTTAAGTAATGCTACCAAGAAATCCTCACTGGTACCCAGGATCCCATAGTCCCCACAGGTTGAGCTGCCCACTGGAGAGCCATAGAGTAATTCTGTACAGTCTCCTGCACAAATGTTGGTTTTGCTTACTGAAATTTTAACAAAATTACATTCAGTCTTTCCTGCTGTGAAATCTCTAAGTAACAGTAAAAATTATGCTTTTCCTAGTGTGGACATAGGCCCCAAAGTAGACATGCCTTGTGAAGTCATTAGAGGCAGAGGTCTTGATGTTGACATGTGTGCACATCAGTATTTAAGTATTTATTTCTGTACTGTCTAGATCAGGTAATAGCTTTTATCTGAAAATCAGTCTCTGAAGGACAACTAAAGCACAGTCAGACTTGTGTGAGAGATTGGTGCTTTTCAAATGAAGGGAAAAGAACTTCTTAAATTCCCTGCTCTTAAAAGTAAATTCTTTCATAATATTCACATTTGCCTGAGACTTACAGGATGTATTAGTAAACACAGTTCAGTGTTTTTGAGGGTCTGTGAGATAATGAGATACAGTCTTCCCTCAAGTGTGGGAACTCTTTTGCACCCTGTTCCCTGACCTCTGCCTTTTGGCCTTGCTGCTTTGTGATGAGATTATAGACTGAGCTTTTTTTTGGGTCTGCTCAGGTTTCCTTGCACAGCAACATAAAGCTTTTAGCTCCTTAAAAGATGCTCTTGGAATTCAACAGAACACTCCCATTTAATTTGGACAAGAGTTTTACAAATTTTTTTCTTTGAAAAGTTTTTCCTTAATACTTTCCCGTCCAAAGTGTCTATGTAATTATATATTCTAATAGTAACTAACTTATTTGGTATTTTTTTCTTTAGAGCAAAATGTTCGTGAAAGATTTCCTGAAGTGCAGTTGGTTGTTTAGGGAAAGGCTAGCGATGAGAGCCTTCCAGGAAAAGGGAGGCTAAGAGCGACTCTGCTGGTTGGTTGCTCATTGTTGCGTCTTTAGGTCTCAGAGGTTAAATCTGAATTCAGAGAGTACCACACATGAGCAGCAGATTGAACATTTATTTATAAAGGCAACTGGCACTTTAATTTTCTTACACTAAATAAGATTGATACTTTTAGATGCCTTATCAGATTGCAAAAGTAGAGAATGAGAAAAAGATGGAAGTTTTGTCTATATCTCACCTAAGAGTTTTTTGAAAGTAAAATTAGTAACAAAATAAGGATTTGTGGATTTTCTGTGTATTTAATTTTTGTTCTGCATCTTCTAAGTTTATCTGGAAAACCAGGTATTGGCTGTTTCAGAATAATTTTTTTAAATTTTTATTTATTTGAAATGCAGAGTGACAGAGAAGGAGGGAAAAGAAGAGAGAGAGAGAGGAAAGATATCCTCCGCCTGCTCCTCACGCTTCAGATGACTGCAATCAGGGGCTGGGCCAAGCTGATGTTGGGAGCCCAGGACTCCACCCAAGTCTCCCACATGCGTGATAGGGGCCCAGGTACTGGGCCATCTTCTGCTTTCCCAGGTGCATTAGCAGGGACCTGGATGAGAAGTAGACCAGAGGGACTCAAACTCACAGTGTTGGTACTGAATGCCAGCGTTGTAGAAGCAACTTAATCCCCCTTACCACAAAGCTGGCCCGTTTCAGACATAGTTTTTTTTAAAGATTTATTTTATTTATTTGAAAAGTAGAATGACAGAGAGACAGGGAGCTCTTCCATCCACTGGTTCACTCCCAAAATGGCTGCAGCAGCTGGAACTCCATCCTGGTCTCCCATGTGGGTAGCGCATTAGCAGGGAGCTGGATTGGAATCAGAGCAGCTGGGACCCAGCTGTTGTTATCAAATGGTGTGCTGGTGTGGTTTTACCCACTGTGCCACATTGCCAGCCCCTGTTTCAGAAGTTTTCATGACTTCCTGAGGGATGTCTGCTTCACGTAACATCAGAAAGATTTATAATAATGAAGCCTTAGAGTCCGATTTACATGGTGCTTTTTTCCTATTGAATATTTCACCAGGAATGAGGATAAATAAAATAATTGGTTTGAAATAATAGAGGCAGTGTTTGCTTTGTTTTTTAAAAAAATGATACCTGGACTTGAGGCCCAGTTACACTTCCCAATCCAACTTCCTGTGAATGTGTTTGGGAGCAGCAAATGATAACTCAAGTACTGGGGTCCTCACCACCCAGATGGGAGATGGGGTTAAAGTTCCAGACAGTTTTGCTTCTGCCTACCACCCCCCCCCCCACACCAAGCCCAGCTGTTGATAACATTTGGGGAGTAAAGCAGTGGATGGAAGACTTTTATCTGATTCTCCCTCTCTGTCATTCTGCCTTTCAAATAAATCAATCTTTTAAAAATAATGGTAGCTTTTATATTATAAAAGTAACATATGCTCAGTTTTAAAAACTGAAGGCTATGGAGTTACATTAGAGAAAATAATGACAATTTATTCCACAGGAGCAGAGTGTAAAATGAAAATAGCAGTTCTGATTTCTGATTACTAACTAGAAGCCAGAGTGACTGTTCTGTTGTGGTTAACTGAGCTGAGCAATCGTATGAGAAACCCAGTAAGGTGTTTTTGTTTTTGTTTGGTCCAGGTCATTGGCATTAATTTAGTGTGTGTCCAGAGACCTCAGAAAGTAAGTGTTGATTGAGACAGCAAATGGATAAATAAAAAGGAGTTGTTTGCTTCAGGGTTTACTTTGATAGAAAACAAATCCTTAGTACTTGAAACACATTTTTTTTTAACTAAAATATTCTGCACTATCAATAATTGAAGTGAAATGGGAAAATAGCTTTGGCTCTCAGGAGCTAATGCTATAAATAACCTACTTTCTAACCTTTTTCTGTTATGAAAGAGAAGAGGGAAAACACTAGAGATAGTTGACATGGGAAGACAGGAAGAGGCCAGGAAGCAGAAGAATGAGCTCTTGATTTCCGTCTTGCTAGAAATCCAATTTACTTGTCACATGGCAGAAGGCAGTCTGTTTACATGGCGTAAGAAACCTCTGATGGAAGATTGGGGTGTCTCCTGCAGGTGGCTGGGAGAGAATATTTTAGGGAGGCTGAGTCCCGGAGCAGCAGATCTGAGCTGTCTCTCGAAGCTCCCTCCTGGCTGTCAGTCAGGGGAGTGTAAACATTTGTGATCACTGCTGACTCTGGCCCGAGAACAGGGGGAGTGCCTGCAGTTTGCCTTTCCGTGTAGCAGCACAATGAGTACAGGGACAACCTTCTGATTGTCTCGCTGTGTTCTGGCTGTGGGTACTTCAGAAATTCCCAGGCCAGGTTACTGAACGGAAGTTAAGATTTTTTTTTTTTTTTTTTTGACAGGCAGAGTTAGTGAGAGAGAGAGAGACTGAGAGAAAGGTCTTCCTTCCGTTGGTTCACCCCCCAAATGGCCACTACAGCTGGTGTGCTGCGCCAAGATCCGAAGCCAGGAGACAGGTGCTTCCCCCTGGTCTCCCATGCGGGTGCAGGGCCCAAGGACTTGGGCCATCCTCCACTGCCTTCCCGAGCCACAGCAGAGAGCTGGCCTGGAAGAGGAGCAACTGGGACAGAATTCGGCGCCCCGACCGGGACTAGAACGCTGGGGTGCCGGCGCCGCAGGTGGAGGATTAGCCAAGTGAGCCGTGGCGCCGGCCCCCCTCTTGATTTTTTTTAAATTCTATTTTAGGATGAGTTGAATCAAGAGTTTTTTTTTTTAACTTTTTTTTTTTATTTATTTAAATGGCAGAGTTATCAAGACAGAGGGAGAGACAGAGAGAAAAGTATTTCATTCCCTGGTTCACTTTCCAAATAGCTGCTACAGCCGGGCTGGGCCAAGCCAAAACCAGGACCCTGATGCTTCTTCCAGGGCTCCCACATGGGTGCAGGGGCCCAAGGACTTGGGCCATACTCTGCTGCTTTCCCAGGCCATTAGCAGGGAGCTGGATTGGAAATGGAACAGCTGGGACTCAAATCCTGGCATCGATATGGTATGCGACTTTATCTACTACGTCATGCCAGCCGCTCATGGTGAGTTTTGGTTGTTCCTAAGTACTGTGACCGACAGTGGTTCTTTAAAAATATTTTGGATGATACAAAACAGTCAAAAAAGAAAAAATAGGAAATAGGTGGCAGATGAAAGAGAAGAGGGGTCTGTGCATGCCCTAGTCTTAAGCTCCCCGTTTTGTTCCCAGAGCCAGCTCTCCTCATGTATGCCACACATTTAAATGCCGAATGTGGACTAGCCTAACTCAAGTGTTTGGTAAAGTGGGAGATGATCTGGGAAGAAATCTTGTGGGTCAGAGGGGACCTCGAAATAAAGGAATTTTCCTGGTTCATAAAATTTAAAGTTTGGAGGGTGGTGTGTTCAGGTAATTTTAAAATTTTTATTTCTTGTATTTCCTTGAGAGATCAGATAGAAAGAGTTCACATCTTCTGGTTCATTACCCAAATGTCTGCATCATTTGGGTTTGATTGGGTCAAAGCTTGGAACCAGGAACTTGATCTAAGTCTTCTTAATGTGGGTGGTAGGGACCCAGCCACTTGAGCAATCACCTGTCACCTCCCAGCATGCAAATTAACAGTAAGTTGGAATCAGGAGCAAAGCCAGGACTCAAACGCACGTGTGACGTGAGTGTTCCAAGTGGTGTCTTAGCTGCAGGGCCAGTGTCACTTCTAATGTGAACACAGCTGTGGCTTCACTGCACCACAACTCTTCATCTGTACCTTTATCAGAACTGGCTTCTTTTTCAGATGGTTTCCCTCATGGTGATAAAGAGGCTTCAGGATCTCAGGCTTCACATTTGTATCCTACTTTCCCTAGAAAAGGTTTTGTGTTTATTCTCCATGTCCCACTTCTGTAATGAAACAAAAACCTGAGTGTTTGCTGTGGTTAGACCACTTTGGGTCACACTTCCCTGAGGCCCATCATTCAAAGAATCAGTGAGGCAGATAATATGGGATTAAGCCAATTGCTTGGAGACTAGTTTGGGATGGAAACCCCAGGACTGCTTCACAGTGGAAGAGAGGGAAGTGGCTGCCGGGAAGCAGTCTCAGCGTGCGCTGCCGTGTTCCGCTGGGCAGTCGGGAGGGCTATTCTAGCCCCTGAGAGATTGTGAACAAGGGAAGCATGGGCGGAATTCTACAGGACCGTAACTTGGGATGGATGCAGGAGATACGCTAGACCATCACTGCATTTGGGACCTGGCTTTACGTTGGGGGAAAGGGGAGATGGAAGAACCTGCTGAGATGCGGCTGGGGGAGTAGGGGTGTGAGGATGGAATGGGGAGGCAGCGAGAGGGTGTTGTGTGGTCAGGCCAGTCTTGATTTGGTGCTAGCGATGGTACTGGACAGCTTATTTTCTTTTATAACAGGGAGGATTAAAATCACTTTTTCCATGCTTGTTTTGATGGTAGTGGTTAAATGTGTCAGTGTGCAGGAAAGCAAGTGATGGAGCTAGAACTTGAATTCAAAGCTTCCAATTCAGATTTCTGTTTTTCTGCGATGTCCACCTTCCTCCATCTTACAGATACAACCCATGTAATCTTTTTTTTTTTAAATTTTGAGATTTTTTTCACTTGAAGGTAACCTGGATGCTGTTAAATTCACAAATAAGCTAATTTAAATATCCAATCCCATTTATCTAAAACACACATTGCAAACATAGAAATATCTTTTCTCTTTGCATGTCAGGGCTCATTCATATCATGGTTTGGAAATGGGGAGAGTAGATTCCTCTTAACCCACAAGTCAGTAGGTGTTTCTTTACAGTTAACTTTAGCCAAATTGCTACAAAATAGTAATTAACAGTGATCTTCTCTACTTGTTAAGTCATAAGGAAACACCTCAAGACTGCATTGTGTTACAGTTTCTGCACAAAAATGTAGAAAAACTGAGCTAGAAAAATATCGAAGTTAAAAATGCCCTAATTTTTTTATTCCTGGTACCATTGTCACAATTTACAGGACAACATTCCTGATGTAATTGAAATAAAAAGAAAAGACAAAACTACAACAGGTAAAGACCTTGAGAGTGTACTTCTAATTGACACTGCATGTCGTTAATCAATAGCTGCACTTTTTGCAGACTGTGGCTATGCAGCCCTGAGCAGAAGGGTTTCCTGTTACAGCTGCAGTCGCGTTTCTGACTCTGGATCATTGTTCCTCTGTGACATGTTTTTACGGTTCCTCTCATGCATTTGGGACGACTGTCTCAAAGTGGCCTGCAGCTTTCCTGACAACTCTTACTCTCCTGCTAAGAACTTCAACCCTTTTCTGCTGTTTCTAGAACCTTCTTCTACCATATCCACCACTTCCACGTACAGATCCATAACCATCACCGTAGGGACTACCCGAGCTGCTTCCTCCAAAGCTGCCCCCTCTCGTGGGTCCATCATTTGATTGCTGTTGTCCACTATAATTACCGTATCATTGAAGTTTCTAACACCAGCATAGCTACCACCTCCAAAATTTCCTCCTTCATTGTAACCGTCATATCCTCCTGCACCCTGTTTACCCCTTGGTTTCTGTATCTTGTTCCACCACCACCACAGCCTCCTCTGCTGCTATAACCAGGACCACCACCATGGTTGCCACCATCACCTCCTGCATAACTTCCTCTGCTGCTGCCACCTCCACCACCATAGCCTCCCCTTCCACCGAAGCTTCCGTGATGGCCAGAGTACCTCCAGCACTTCCAGAGTTTCCTCCACAACCCGTAAAGTTGCCAGATCCCCCTCTATGGCGTCTTGGTGACCCAGCAGCAAACTGTAGTTCTTGTTTAGAAAGGGCCTTTTCCACTTCACAACTCTGCACATTAATAATCTGGTATTTCTGAACAACAATTTTACCAACTCTATCATGACCATCAAAAGTTAGAAAAGCAAATCGTCTTTGTTTCCCATTCTGCCTGTCTTCTGTAACTTCTGTGGTTTCAGTCTTGCCATACTTTTCAATGTAGTCTTTCATGGTATTCCTCTGCATCTTCTTTAATACCATCAACAAAAATCTTCTTCACTGTTCGATGGGCACCAGACTTCACTGAATCCTAGAGCAGTTCTTTGGCTCCACAGCGCGCCCATCAGCCTTGCGTGGTGGAACACACACTGTTGAGTCCACTTCTTCAACACAAGAGTAAGTCAGAAAACCAAAGCCCCTGGAAGGTTTGTTTGAGGGTCTCTCAGTACCACGCAATCTGTGAGTGTGCCTCATCTCTCATCTGTAGTTGCAGAGCTCAGACCACCCATCAGCAGGTTCCTCCGCCGCTCTGGTTCCTTTGGATCATGGCCCTCCTCCCTCTGGCAGCGGCCATGCAGCAGTTGTACTTAGATTTTGAGCAACCCATGTATTCTTTAGCCTGCCTTTCTTTTTTTTTTTTTTTTTTTTGACAGGCAGAGTGGACAGTGAGAGAGAGAGACAGAGAGAGAAAGGTCTTCCTTTGCCGTTGGTTCGCCCTCCAATGGCCGCCGCTGCAGCCAGCACACCGCGCTGATCCGATGGCAGGAGCCAGGATCCAGGTGCTTTTCCTGGTCTCCCATGGGGTGCAGGGCCCAAGCACCTGGGCCATCCTCCACTGCACTCCCGGGCCACAGCAGAGAGCTGGCCTGGAAGAGGGGCAACCGGGACAGAATCCGGCGCCCTGACCGGGACTAGAACCTGGTGTGCCGGCGCCGCAAGGTGGAGGATTAGCCTATTGAGCCACGGCGCCGGCTTAGCCTGCCTTTCTTTCCCCCTTGCACCCCTCACTGTGTCCTTCCTCCCACCCTCTCTTCCTTTCTTTTTTAAGGGGAATATGTGCGCATACTAATTAAAATCTGTGCTTTTCAAGATGAAATATAAAAGTATCCTAATTAGAGCCAGGTAGCCAGCCCAGCAGTGGGGACTGATTAAATCACCTGCATCCAGTGTTGGAGTACCTGGAGCCTGGAGACTATTCTTTTTTTTTTTTTTTTTTTTTTAAGATTTATTTATTTATTTATTTGAAAGGCAGAGTCACAGAGAGGCAGAGGGAGGGAGGGAGAGAGAGATAGAGTCTTTCACCTGCTGGTTCACTCCCCAAAAGGCTGCAGTGGCTGGAGCTTGTCGATCTGAAGCTAGGAGCCTGGAGCTTCCTCTGGGTCTCCCACGTGGGTGCAGGGGCCCAAGGACTTGGGCCATTCTTCCCACCATACCTGCTCTCCCACCCCCAATCCAACCCCACCGCCTCTGCCCTCTCCCATTCCCAGTCCCATTCTCCATTAAGAAAAAAACAAAAAAACAAACTGTTACTCGACATTCAAGACAAGGGCTGTCAGATCATTGCTTCTCAAAGTGTTAATTTCGTTTCTACAGGTTTCCTTTTAGGTGCTCTATTAGTTATCACAGATCCGGGAGAATGGATGGTATTTGTCCCTGGCTTATTTTACTGCGTATGATGTTTTCCAGATTCATCCATTTTGTGCAAATCACCGGATTTCATTTTTATTTTACCACTGTGTAGTATTCCATAGAGGCTATATCCCATAATTTCTTTATCCAGTCTTCAGTTGACGGGCATTTAGGTTGATTTCATGCCTTAGCTATTGTGAATTGTGCTGCAGTAAACATGAGGGTGCAGATAGCTCTTTTATGTGCTGATTTCATTTCCCTTGGGTGAATTCCCGGAGTGAGATGGCTGGGTCATGTGGTAGGTCTGTATCAGGATTCTCAGGTATCTCCAAACTGACTGCCACCGTGGCTGTGCAGTTTACATTCCCACCAACAGTGGATTAGGGTACCTTTTACACCACATCCTCACCAGCATTTGTTGTTTGTTGATTTCTGTATGAAAGCCATTCTAACTGGGGTGAGGTGGAACCTCATTGTGGTTTTGATTTGCATTTCTCTGACAGCTAGTGATCCTGAGCATTTTTTCATGTGTCTGTTGGCCATTTGGATTTCCTGTGTTGAAAAATGTCTAAGTTCTTTTCCCATTTGTTCATTGGATTGTTTGTTTTGTTGTTGTGGAGTTTCTTGATCTCTTTATATATTGTTTTTTAATGTCTGAAGAATTCCAGGATGGACCGGCACTGTGGAATAGCGGGTTAAAGCCCTGGTCTGCAGTGCCAGCATCCCATATGGGCTCTGGTTCTAGTCTCGGCTGCTCCACTTCCAGTCCAGCTCTCTGCCATGACCTGGGAAAGCAGTATAAGATGGCCCAAGTCCTTGGACCCCCACACTCAAGTGGGAGACCCAGAGGAAGCTCCAGGTTCCTGGCTTTGGATCAGCACAGCTCTGGCCATTGCAGCTGTTTGGGGAGTGAACCAGCGAGTGGAAGACCTCTCTTACTCTCTCTGTCTGCCTTTCAAATAAATAAATAAATCTTTTAAAAAATTTCCTGGGATTGTATCCTTTTTTTTTTTTTTAAACTGACAGCTGAATTTTTAAAATTACTTTTAAAGACAATAACACATTCATGTGATACCCTCTTAAGATCTCAAAAGATTGTGAAAAGATTGTGTCAATGTATATCTCATCCCTCGCCAGTCACTGAGTTCTTTTTTCCATACACAACTGTAGATATCACTTTCTTGTGTGGTTTTCAGAGGTATTCTCTGTTCTGTGACATAGTTCTTATTAGAGGTTCTTATTAGCTTCTTCCAGGTCTCCCAAATGGGTGCAGGAGCCCAAGGACTTGGGCCATCTTCTATTGCTTTCCCAGACCATAGCAGAGAGCTGGATCGGAAGAGGAGCAGCCGGGACTGGAACCGGTGCCTGTATGGGATGCTGGCACTTCAGGCCAGGGCTTTAACGCGCTGCGCCACAGTGCTGGCCTCACATATCATATTATTTATTTAATACATACCAGTATTTTTAACTGTGATACAATAATTAAATAGAAAAATCAAAACTTGTTTCTTAACAGAATACATAGGAGTCTTCATCTGTAAGGAAAAAGGTTCCCCACTGCTGTGATTAAGTCAGGTTTATGCACAGCTTGTAGAAATATATCCTTCTAAAGAAAATGGGTAATTAAATCAACATATGTATTCTGCATTTCTTTAGAAAATAAAGGTTTTTGTTTTTTTCCAAGTAGAACTTTTAAACATGCAACATATACAAGTTAGACTTCTGGACTATTTTCAAATATTAAAAAGAAAGGGTTACATCTATTGAGTCCTTTTACACTAACATTAGGGGGTCTGTTAGCCAAGTTACATGTCTTGCTTTATTGATTATGTGAGGGCCTTTGGTCACTCACCAGAGATAATCTTTTCTTTTTAATATATATAATTTTTTTTAAAAATTTATATATTTATTTGAAAGAGTTACAGAAAGAGAAGCAGAGACAAAGAGGTCTTCCATCCACTGGTTCACTCCCCAACTGGCCACAATGGCCAGAGCTGCACCGATCTGGAGCCAGGAGCCAGAGCTTCTTCCAGGTCTCCCACATGGATGCAGGGGCCTAAGGACTTGGGCCATCTTGTACTGCTTTCCCAGGCCTTAGCAGAGAGGTGGATTGGAAGTGGAGCAGCCAGGTCTCTAACCGGCTCCCACATGGGATGCTGGCACTGCAGGTGGTGTTTTTATCTACTATGCCACAGAGCAAGCCCCAGAGATAATCTATTCTTAAAACAAAATTGTGGGGCTGGCACCATAGCTCACTTGGTTAATCTTCCACCTGCGGCGCTGGCACCCCATATGGGCACCGGGTTCTAGTCCCAGTTTTCCTCCTCCAGTCCGGCTCTCTGCTGTGGCTCAGGAGGGCAGTGGAGGATGGCCCAAGTGCTTGGGCCCTGCACCCGCATGGGAGACCAGGAAGAAGCTCCTGGCTTCGGATCTGCGCAGCGCTGGTCGTGGCAGCCATTTGTGGAGTGAACCAACAGAAAGGAAGACCTTTCTCTCTGTCTTTCTCTCTCACTGTCTGTAGCTCTACCTGTCAAAAAAAAAATCTTAATTTTTACACATAAACAGGTCCAAAGTTATTACTGTTTTCATTTAGAATATGATTTAGATTAACATGCAACGGGTATACTATTGTTCCTTTAAGGATAAATGCTCTGCTTTCCATAAGATTAAAAAGAGGGGCTTTCACATGAGGATGATTAAATTCCTCTGAGATTGTTCCTACAGCAAAAGGAGCCTGGATTTGGGCCAAGAACCTGCACTCTGGATCTAACTCTGTCATTGGCAATGCAAACTTAGGTAATTCATTGAACATCTCAACATGACTGCCAACTGCAAACTAAGGATTATATTGAACCATAAACAACAAAAAATATAGTTTGAGCACTTTCTTTACCTCTGTTACTAAATCAAGTGTGAGAAAGAGGCAATAGCCTGTGGCCGGTGATGTGGTGCAGTAGGTTAATCCTCTGCCTGTGGCACCGGCATCTCATATGGGCGCTGGTTCTAGTCCTGGCTGTTCCTCTTCCAATCCAGCTCTCTCCTATGGCCTGGGAAAGCAGTAGAAGATGGCCCAACTCCTTGGGCCCCTGCACCCACATGGGAGACCGGGAAGAAGCACCTGGCTCCTGACTTCGGATTGGCAAAGCTCCAGCCCTTGCGGCCATCTGGGGTGTGAATCAACGGATGGAACACTCTCTCTCTGTCTCTGCCTCTCTCTAACTCTGTCTTTCAAATAAAATAAAATCTTTAAAAAAAATGATATGTTAGCCTTGTTAACCAAATGTAGTATTGAAATCAAGAAGTAAATTTTAGCACATGGATCATCTTGTACTGCTTTCCCAGGCCATTGCAGATAGCAGATAGCTGGATCGGAAGTGCAGCAGCCAGGTCTTGAACTGGTGCCCATATGGGATGCCGGCGCTTAAGGCCAGGGTGTTAACCCACTGTGCCACAGTGCCGGCCCTGTTTTTAATGGTTTGTTTGTTTGTTTCTTTCTTTCTTTTTTTTTTTTTTGACAGGCAGAGTGGACAGTGAGAGAGAGAGAGAGAGAAAGGTATTCCTTTCTTTGCCGTTGGTTCACCCTTCAATGGCCGCCGCGGCCAGCGCGCTACGGCCGGCGCATCGCACTGATCCGAAGGCAGGAGCCAGGTGCTTCTCCTGGTCTCCCATGGGGTGCAGGGCCCAAGTACTTGGGCCATCCTCCACTGTACTCCCGGGCCACAGCAGAGAGCTGGCCTGGAAAAGGGGCAACCGGGACAGAATCCGGCACCCCGACTGGGACTAGAACCTGGTGTGCTGGCGCCGCAGGCGGAGGATTAGCCTAGTGAGCTGCGGCGCTGGCCTTTAATGTTTATAAAGTTAGGTTGGGGGCTGGTGCTGTGGTGTGTCAGGTGGAGCCACCGCCTGCAGTGCTGGCATCCCATGTGGGCACTGGTTCAAGTTCTGGCTGTTCCACTAATGATCCAGCTCTCTGCTGTGGCCTGGGAAGGCAGTGGAGGATGGCCAGGTCCTTGGGCCCCTACACCCATGTGGGAGACCTGTAGGTGGCTCCTGGCTCCTGGCTCCTGGCTTCAGATCAGCGTAGCTCTGGCTGTTGTGATCAGCTGGGGAGTGGACCAGCAGATGGAGGACCTCTCTCTCTCTGCTTCTGCCTCTCCTTTCTCTGTGTAGCTCTGACTTTCAAGTAAATGAATAAATTTTTTTTTTTTAAATCAGGTTGACAGGATGGGTTTTGAGGAAGCAACCCATTACTGACTGTACTAATGTTACCCTTTAATTTAGAAATATTAGTATGTACTTTCTTTTAACACCTTTGTTATAAACTTGTGGATAAAGCTGCTTGTTTATAGTAGTTAAATGTTGCATTAGAACAAATTACCACAAAAGTTAATGTTCAAAAGAACCAGTATTTATTTTATTATTTTTAAAAGATTTATTTATTTATTTGAGAGGCAGAGTTACAGAGAAGCAGAGGCAGAGAAAGAGTGAAGTCTTCCATCCACTGGTTCATTCCCCAAATGGCTGCAATGGCCGGAGTGGTGCCGATTTGAAGCCAGAGGCAGGAGCTTCTTCTAGGTCTCTCACGAGGTTGCAGGGGCCCACGCACTTGGACCATCTTCCACTGCTTTCCAAGGCTGTAAGCAGAGAGACGGACTGGAAGAGGAGCAGTCGGGACACGAACTGGTGCCCATATGGGATGCTGTTGCAGCAGGTGGATGCTTTACCTGCAGTGCTGTAGTACTGGCCCCATAACCAGCATTTATCATCTCACACAGTTCCTGAGGCTCAGGATTGGAGGATAGCTTGGCTTGGTGGTTCTGACTCATCGTCTCTCACGAGGCTGTCACCATCCCAGCTTACAGGCTTACTTGAGTCATTGTTCAGGGCCTCTGTCCTCACCACTTAGGCCTTACTAGGCTGCCTGCGTGGATAATGACAAGCTACCGGCTTCCTCCAGAGCAGGTGAGTACCAGCCCAGCTTCAGCGGCAGCATGCCTGCATTATTCCATGTGGTGTTGGTCACTCAGACCACCCTGGCTCACTGAGAGAAGTCACTGGACAAGCTGTGGACACCAGGGAGCCAGAAGCACTGGAAGTCCTCTTGGATGCTGGCTACTGCACTGATTTTGACAGTGTTAGAGCTTTTCAGCCTCTGTTTTAGTACTTAGAATATTCAGCACTGGTTTTAAGTAGAGGACACCACACTATAGTAGTATACTGGATTTTGTGGTGATCCGTATTTGAAAGAAATACTAGAGACCCCCTGTCTTTAGCATTGTAACAGTGGATTTTACAATGTGGGTTTTGGAACCAGGGCGCCCTGGGCAAGTAACTTAAAGTATTTACCTGGCATAGGTGTTGTTATGCAGCAAGTTAAACTGCCACTTGGCATGCTTGCATCCCATGTAAGACTCAGGATGGAGTCCTGCCTCCACCTCTGATCCAGTTTTCTGCTAATGCTCACCCTGGAAGACAGCAGATCATGACCCAAGTACTTGGGTCCCTGCCAGCCACGTGGGAGACCCTACTGGGAGTTTCTGGCTCCTGGCTTCCACCTGACCTGGGGAATAAATCAGCTGATGGAATCAGTCTGTCCCTCCCTTTATCCTCTTCCCTCTCCCCTCTTCCTCTGCTGCTCTGCCTCTCAAATAAAAACAAGTTTAAAAAAGCTTCTTTATCTAATGTATTTGTACCCTGCCTCCTCTTAGAATTGTTGTTAAGCAGCAAACCTTGTGAAACGTGTGTGCTAGGAGCAGTGCCTGGCACACAGGAAGCACTCAACTATTACTTGTTACTCTGTATTGTTGAGCTCCGAACAATGTTTTTCTCTGTGCTGGAGGGAGGACTGTAGGCTGGAGAGGCAAGTAGGGACCACTCTTTCTGGGAGGGTAAACTGTCGCCTCTGGATGCTGAGAAGACTTAGTTTGTGTTCCTGCTGTGCTAACCCTTGGCAGTTAGCGTCTATTTTAAACTGCTTTGTTTAAAGAAGAAGGCTCAAGCCTCTGCAGCACTTCCTTTGTCTATTTTTGCTTCAGTTAACAACACCTGGATCTCGTGATGCACACTGAGCAGTGCCGGGCACACAGGTGTTTTTCTCTTTTCTTTTATAAGGGTCCAGCGTGAAAGAAGTGATGGTGACATTACTTTTTAGAAACGAAAAAAGGAAAAAAGAATGAAAAGAGAAGGGTGGTAGTCGAAGGGAACTGGAAAGTACATGATAAATAATGTAAGGAAGCGTTTGGGTTTGGTCAGAAATTTAGTTGTTAGCCAACTGCATGTGAACCCATCTGGCACACTTTTCCATTCTTCTTCTGAAGTATTCATGGGCTCCAAAAGTACCTGCCTTGTTTCCATTAGATCCTCACATATTTTCTCTTGGGCCAATCTGGAGCTGTAGTGGGTTGCCCTTGCTGCCAGGGATGAATCGATGAAGAGCAAGACATTCTGGGCAGAGTTTGTGCCTGTGCAGATTCTCATGCAAAATAAGCTGTGTAGCAAATAAAATAATAGGGTGTTTTAAAAAGCACAACGGCTAAAATAATTATTAGAGTTTATTATGCTTTAATGTATCTCTAATGCTTGAAACATTTGAATTATGACTTTCTGATCACTAGTTTGTTCATTTTTATTAAAGAAATTTTTTGGTATGTCATGATTAAAAGTAAACTTGAAGGTGCTGGCGCTCTGGCATCAGGTTTACCTGTGGCATCAGGTTAAGCCTCTGTATAGTGCCAGCATCCCATATAGGTGCCGGTTTGAGTCCCAGCTGCTCCACTTCTAATTCAGCTCCCTTCTAATGTACCTAGGAAAGCAGTGGAAGATGACCCAGGCGCTCGGGCCCCTCACCCACGAGGGAGACCTGGAAGAAGCTCCTGGCTTCTGCCTGGCTTAGCCCAGGCCATCTGTTGCAGCCATTTGGGGAGTGAACCAGTGGGTAGAAAAAATTCTCTGTCTCTCTCTCTCTTCTCTGTAACTCTGGCTTTCAAATAAATAAATAAAATCTTTTAAAAAGTGAACTTGAAATTTTTTACTTACGACAGACCTTTGCATGATTCTTAATTTCTTAGAAATCTCTTGAAATTATGTAGGATGTAGATAAAGAGATCATAAATAATCCCTTTATTTTTTAAAGTTGACTTCTCTGGCTTCAGACCAGTGATACTGGCTTATCTAGCATTCGGAAAACGTTTCTAGGATTCGTTTTACAAATGCCTTTCGAAGCTGTGAGACTGCTTTTTGTGCTGAATGGTAACTTGAGATTTACCTACTTAATCCTAATTCTGTTTTCAGAAGAAACTTTGGCACTCTGTCTTCAAAGTTAAAATATGATTTTCTTATGTTAGCTTCCTGTTTCACATGGAAGGGAGCCTTCAGATGTGGGTTTGTTTTGTTTTGTTTTGTTTTTCCCTTTAAGAGGGCTAGCAGTTGAGTTCATACTAACTGCTGAGATTTTACCTAGTTAATGATAAAGATTTTAGAAACAGAGGGGGTCCGTCTTTTCATTTTTGTAGGTTAACAAAAATGGACTGTTTGTCACAATTTGTGTGATGTGGATTTTGGTGTTTAATCTTCTATGGCTTTTATTAGTTTAGCTTTGGCTCCTTTGTCTGTCCTGACCTTGTAAGATGCAGAAATGTTGTGGCTTTGTTGGGGTCAGTGCTTGCCCAAAATTTGGCTGACCGTGGCAGTCGGTAGGGTCCTTTGGCACCTTTTAAAGAAAGGCTTTGAAGGTGCTGCAGACTGTTTTGCCAAACCTCCTGGTGCAGTTGAAGTGCAAGAAGTTTTATTAGGGGCAGCAGGAAGCTTTTCTGCATAAGTGTTTGAAATCATTAAAGTAAGGTTTCTAGATAAACAGTTAAAATAGGATTTCATTTTGTACTGTATTGCAAGTCATTTGATTTTGTTCCCATGGGTTAGGAAGAAACTAGTTGGACAGGATTAGAAGTTTTGTCACTGAAGTAATTAAATCAAAGTTACTGCTTATTTAGAGTGTGAAGGAAGTAACTAAAAATTAAGACACTGGTTGGTTTCATTATTTCTTTCTTTTTTTTTTTTTTTTTTAAGATTTGTTTATTTGAAAGAGTAACACAGAGAGAAAGAGCGGCAGAGAGAGAGAGAGAGGTCTTCCATCCGTTGGTTTGCTCCCCAGTTGGCTGCAACGGCTGGAGCTGGGCCGATCCAAAGCCAGGAGTTTCTAACAGGTCTCCCCCATGGTTGCAGGGGCCCAAGGGCTTGGGCCATCTTCTACTGCTTTCTCGGAAGTGGAGCAGCCGGGACTTGAACTGGCGCCCATATGGGAGGCTGGCACTGCAGACGGTGGCTTTACCCACTACATCACATTGCTGGCCACCTCTTGTTTTAACTCGTTTTATTTTTGAGACTGCTGTCGTTACACAGATCAGATAGAACTTCTTTTTTCTTTAAAGATTTATTTATTTATTTGGAAGTCAGAGTTACACAGGGAGAGAGAGAGAGAGAGTGTCTTCCATCCACTGGTTCACTCCCCAGATGACCACAACAGCTGGAGCTGTGCTGATCCGAAGCCAGGAGCCAGGAGTTTCTTCTAGGTCTCCACGTGAGTGCAGGGGCCCAAGGACTTGGACCATCTTCCACTGCTTTCCCAGGCCATAGCAGAGAGCTGGAGCAGAAGTGGAGCAGCTGGAACTTGAACCGGCCTTCTGCAGGCAGCGGCTTTACACACTATGCCACAGCACTGGCCCCTATTTATTTAAAATAAAATTTACCCCTTAGGGAGCAATTCTGTAGTGTATACTATGTGTAGTATTTATCTGTGGTCACTTACTTTGCAGTTATTATTTGTTAGGTAGACTTTGGGGCAGTAATCAGGTAGGCTGGCCATGCATATTAACCTTATTTCTGAATATGTAATTTCTGCCTTCTGGATGTGAGGCACTGTGTAATATCATAGTTAAGAGCATGGGTCCTGGAGATGAAAATGCCAGAGATTAAATCCCTGTTCTGCCATCTGCTAGTTTTATGTTCTGAATTTATGAAACCTTAGTTTATCATCTCTACAAGAGGGAAACAAGCTGTGGTTGTGGTATTGCAGGGTTATCCACTGCTTATGACTCTGGCATCTCATGTTGGAGTGTCAGTTTAAGTCCCCGTTGCTCCACATCTGATCTGCCTCCCTTCTCATGTTCCTTGGAAAGCAGCAGAAGATGGGTCAAGTCCTTGTGGCCCTGCCACCCACTTGAGAGATGTGGATGGACTTACAGGCTCCTTGCTTCTGCCTGATGCAGCCCTCGCTTGTTGTGGCCATGTGAGGAGTGAACCAGCAATTGAAGATATGTCTCTTTGTCTTTTTGTCTATGTCTCTCTCTCGTTCTGCCTTTCAGTTAATTAATTAATTAAAAAATAAAGCATGGAGACATTTAAATCATAACACTGTTGCATTTGGATTAGCATTGTAGCACAGTGGTTAACATGCCACTAGGCTGTCTGAGTCGTATATCAGAGGTCCAGGTTCAAATTCTAGCTCTGGTTCTGATTCCAGCTTCCTAGTGATGTGTACCCTAGAAGGCAGGAGGTGATTACTCAAGTGCATGGGAGATGTGGATCAAATTCTGGGCTCCTGGCTTTGGCCTGACCCAGTCCTTGCTGCTGTAGGCATTTGAGGAGTGAACTATCTGGTGGAAAATCTCTCTCCCTCTCTCTCTCTCTTCCTTTCTGTCTCTTTCAAATAAATAAATACATAAAGCTTTAAAAAAAGTTAAGTTGCTGGGTTGATGAATGAGATCATGCAGCTTCTGGGGTGTGTGGGAAGTACTTACTGTAACTTGTTACTCATATTTGCAGCCCCTTAACACCTGCTTCTAAACAGCACCACACATGTACTGCATATCTGTTTAGTAAGTGACGTGGCTTAAACTTAATGGAGAATGCTTCTGAACATGTAGCCGTTGTCAATATAATTGATAAATGTATTGCAAAGGGAGAGGATGCTCATGTGTTTGATAGTTGTACCTCCTTTGACTGTAGTCACTGCATTCTGGAGGTCAAATGGCTCCTGTAACAGCGTGGCAAATAGCAGGCACTCAGTACATGTTGATTAAATGGTTGATTTTTCCTTCCTCCTTGAAATGGCATGGTTTTGTCACTTTCTGTCATACTGAACAGATTGTTTTAGGTGTTCTTTTTGAAAGCTGAAACTGAGTTCTGGTGGTTAGATATTGGCTAACAAAAATGCTTATGGTTTCTTTTTTTAAAGTATAGCATCAAGTCTCAGGTAAGCCCCTTTTCTTAGATTAAAACTGTTAGAAGCATGAGAAGCAGAGATTATTATTTATTTGTACTGGATATATTTCCTTCGTTTCTCTTTTCTCGTATGTGAAGGAAATACCTTGCTTAAAATTGAAGTGTGCATTTTTTCCTCATGATACTGTTGCATGACTGTGCCACAGCTGTGTAGCTGTGACTCAGATACGGCCTTTCTGGCGACTGCTTTTCTTCATTCCTTGCATGTGTTTCCCTAAACAGAACTAGAGTCTTGACAGAAGGTTCTAGCTAATCTCCCATTCCATTTTCTCATGGCAGTACTAGTGATTCTAGTAGCTTCTTCCGTTGTCTTAGCTAGATGAGATTAATTCACTAAGGGTGGTTTACTCTCTGCCTCCCCCCCCCCACCCCAGGAAAGGACTGGTTGGGTGTTAAACAGGGTGGTTATCATAGGCCTTACCAAGAGGTTATCTTTTAACAAAGACTTGAAGGAAGAAAGGTAGTTAGCCAAGTGATTTGGGGTAAGTAACACAGAGAACATTGAGAACAGAGGCCCTTGGGGCTGAGGGGGTGCTGTGGTGGTTTTTTGGTGAATTCAGAGGACCTGAAGGAGCCTGGAGGAGTAAGCAGTGGAAAAAAAAATAATAGGGGAAATTGGAAGAATCATAGGAGGCCAGATCACGAGGGGCCTTGTATTGTGGAAAGTACTTCGGTTTTTACTCGAAGAAAGATGGGAACTATTTCAGGCTTTGAACAGAGTTGAAACTTCTGAGTACGATTAAAAGGATCATTCTGGCAACTTCAGTAAGACTAATTTGTAGGGATACAGGGTAAAATCAGGGAGATCTGCTCGGAAGCTTGCGATAATACAGGTGATAGGTGGTGGCGGCTCAGACCACGTGGTCCGAGTGAAAGTGGTGATATGTAGTCAGTTTCTATATGTAGTTGGAAGATTGAAGCAATAACCATTTCACTACTAAATGTGGGGTGTAAGAGAAAGGCAGAGAAATCAAAGATGACGTCAAAGGTTTTGAACTTGACAAAGTTGAAATATAGAATCGCCATCACCTCAGTTAGGAAAGCCTGGCTTTGCTTGGCTTGGAGAAGTACCACTGACTGGGAACTCATTCTCAACTGTCCTGAGTTTGAGTATGAGTCTGGAGGTAAGAGAAAAGACTGAGTTAAAATTATAGAATCTGGTATGTTTGTTTATTTGTTTTAATTTGTATTGATTTATTTACTTTCACTCAAGAGACAGACACCAACAGACAGATCTTCCCTCTGCTGGTTCACTCCCCAAATGCCTGCAACAGTCAGAGCTGGGCCAGGCTGAAGCCAGGAGCCTGCAACTCAATCCAGATATCCCTTGTGGGTGGGTGGCAGGGACCCAAGTACTTGAGCCATCACCTACCACCTACTGGAATGTATATCTGCAGGAAGATCTGAGACTCAACCCCAGGCACTCTGATATGGATGCAGGTCTTGCAGACGGCGTCCTAACTGCTGTGCCAATAGCCTGCCCATATGACGTATTCAGTGAATACAGGTGGGAATCACCAAGGGAGACTATAGATTGAGAAGAGGAAGAGGGCTAATAATATGGTTTGTAGAAGTTTGTAGAGGATAACATTAAGACTGTGATCAGTTAGTGTATTTAAAGCATTCTAGAAAAAAAGTATTTTTTTAAAGGAATGGAAAATAGAATGATAAGGAAACATGGCAGCAGCACTCATAGTATTTTTTTTTCCATTTTTCTCCTCCTTTATTTCTTAAAAATTTTTATTTGCCAGGAAGCCTAAGGTTGCAGTGAACACACAACTGGCCCTTTTTTTCTGGTGGATTACTGTCATGATTATGTTCCTTGCCCTATTTCATCAAGCTCAAATCCTTGATTAAACTTCAAATACAGTTGCCACACAGATATTAATAAATGCTGTCAGGTCCTTACTGTATGCTTTTATCAAACTGAACAGTAGACCTGATAGTGATAGAACTTAAGAGACAATATCTTTCTTTCTTCTCCCATTCTGTGTTCCTAGTTATTACTGTCTTTGAATTTGATTTGTTAAAGAAAAATAATGTGTGGAGAGAGCTTGATTCACCATCATTTCATTTCTTCTACTAATGAAAGCCTTCAACTAAAACAGAGGACTAGATTATTGTCTAGTACTCTCGTATTAAGGATTACCTGTCAATACTAGAATGGTAGCAAGTATGCTTTTCATTTTTCATCTGGGATTAAAACTTATGTTCCAAGTGACATATTTACCATTGAGTTAAGATACATTGGATTGCATTACCTATATTGGAGGGGACAATTTTTATATATATATATATATATATATATATATATATATATATATTATATGGCAGTTAGAAGGGTTTTCAATCACCCCTAACGAGGGGGGTATTATTGCCTTCTGTTCATAAAAATCAGTATCTGGCTATATTCATGAAGTTTCCAATTAAAAAAAAAACACAATTAAAACAATTTAAAAGTTTCAAATTTAAAAGTTTCCAATTTTAAAAAAACACTTTCCGTTTCTACATGGATGCCTGGTCAGTTCTTAGTCATATTGGCTGATGTTGTGGTTCTACTGCCGTGTTTCAGCCATTGCTTCAGGAATTTCTTCTCCTCGTGGAATAATGGGTTCGTCCTTGAAGGTGTTCTTGTTCTACTCACGGAGTAATGGGTTCAGCAATGTTTTTAATAAAATACCTAAGTTTATTTTCATAGATTAAAATAAACATTGTAGATAAGTTTGTGATACTTGGACTCAAACTAAAAGACTAGGAATGGGAGTTATTTAGATCTTGCATCTAGATGTTAGGAGTCCTAGATGTATTTTTTGTTGAGCCTTGGAGGCGTGCAGATTTCTGTAGCTCAAGGAATCAGTTTCCTTATTTTACTGTTGTTGTGATTGCATTGATGGGAAAACTGTGAACTCATGTCACTGTGTGGAGTCACCAGTGCAGCTGCTTCTTGTTCCAGACCCACAAAAAAGAGAAGAAGGAGTAATCCCTATTGGTGAATCACACGTAACAAAATTTAGACCTTCCCTCTGTGGGGAATTGATGAACAGAACAACAAAACTCTGTGGTTTGCAGGAGGAAGCACCTGGCTCCTGGCTTCGGATTGGCACAGTGCACCAGCCGCAACACGCTGGCCGTAGCGGCCATTTAGGGGGTGAACCAATGGATAGGAACACCTTTCTTTGTCTCTCTCTCTCTCTCTCTCACTGTCTAACTCTTCCTGTTAAAAAAAAAAAAAAAAAAAAAGAACTCTGGTCTGTGATACTTCTGTACTGCTTTAGAACGGGCTCAGGGTCTGCATAAGGCTAAAGCCAAGTTATCAGGAACAGGACTCCCAAGGCTAGTCTGGGTGGTGGGTTTTGATTTGGGGGTTGGGATATGTAAGAGCGATTTCCCCCCATGCCCTGCTTTTCTTTTTTTTAAAAAAGATTTATTTATTTATTTGAAAGTCAGAGTTACCCAGAGAGAAGGAAAGGCAGAGAGAGAGAAAGAGACAGAGAGGTCTTCCATCCGCAGGTTCACTCCCCAAATGGCTGAAGTGACTGGAGCTGAGTCGATCTGAAGCCAGGAGCCAGGAGCTTCCTCCAGGTCACCCATGTGCGTGCAGGGACCCAAGGACCTGGGCCGTCTTCTGCTCTCATAGCAGAGAGCTGGATCAGAAGAGCAGCAGCTGGGACTAGAACCGGTGCCCATATGGAATGCTGGTGCTGCAGGCCGCGGCTTTACCCACTACACCACAGTGCTGAACCCCTTGCTTTTGATGTGGCTAAAGTAAGGAACATTTCTCTGGTTTTAACAGGTTGTAGATTTTTCCCGTACTCTCAGCCTGTTCTTTTCATCTGTTTTTTTTTTTTTTCTTTTTTTCTTTTTTTTCTCTACTTGCCAAAAAACCTGCAGCGTAGTGGTCAGGTATGTATTTTTTTTTTTTATTGCTAAGGTTTTCTTTATTTACCCTGTGACTTGAATGTATTATTCTACTTTTTGCCTTTAAAAAAGGAATACAGGAGCCAGTGTTGTACAGTAGCTTAAACTGCCACTTGTGACACCAACACTCCGTATCCAAGTGCCAGTATGAGTCCTGAGTGCTCTGGTTCCAGTCCAGCTCCCTGCTGATGCGCCAGGGAAAGCAGCAGAAGATATGAGTGCTTGGGTTCTGGCCGCCTACGTGGGAGACCAGCATGGAGTTCCTGCTTCTGGCTGTTGTAATAATTTGGGTAGTGAACCAACAGATGGAAGACATCTTTCTCATTGTCTCCTCCTCTCTGTCATTCTTTCAAATAAATAAAATAAACCAATTAAAAAAATAAAAATGAATATAACTTTCAAAACTGTAAAAGATATCATATACATGATTTTGTAGAAAATTCAAGCAATAAAGGGAAATATAAAGAAAAAATGAACTGCAGCTCAACCATTTGGAGATAATTGCTGATACATTTTAGTGGACATCTGTCTCTACACATGGAGAAAAAAACAGCATTTTGTAAGTGATTTATAGGGGCTGACGCTGTGGCATAGCAGGTAAGGCTGCCGCCTGTAGTTCCAGCATCCCATATAGGCGCCAGTTCAAGTCTTGGCTCCTGTACTTCTGATCTGGCTCTCTGCTATGGCCTGGGGAAGCAATAGAAGATGGCCCAAGTGCTTGGGCTCCTGCAGCCATGTGGGAGGCCTGGAGGAGGCTCCTGGCTTCGGATCGGCGCAGCTCTGGCTGTTGCGGCCATCTGTGGGGTGAACCAGGGGATGGAAGACCTCTCTCTCTCTCTGCTTCTCCTTCGCCCTCCTGTAACTCTGACTTTCAAATAAATAAATAAATCTTTTAAAAAAAGTTATTTATATTTATTTAATATATGTGATTTTATATTCCTATATTAAATATGATTTAAAGACTTATACTTAATGTCTTGAAGTATTGTTTAAATAGTTATATATTTAAACATGTGATTTACATATAAATATTTAAATATTTATATTTTTAAAAAGATATATTTATTTCAAAGGCAGAAACACAGAGAAGGGGTGAGGGAGAGAGAAAGAGACAGAGAAAGAGATTGGTTCTATCCACTAGTTTACTCCCCAAAATGGCCACAATGGCCAGGGCTGGGCCATCCAAAGCCAGGAGCCAGGAGCTTTTTCCAGGTCTCCCACAAGGGTGTAGGGCCCCAAATATTTGGGCCATCTTCCACTGCTTTCCCAGATGCATTAGCAGGGAGCTGGAATGGAAGTGGAGCAGCTGGGACTCGAAACAGTGCCCATATGGGATGCCAGCACTGCAGGCAGAGACCTAGACTTCTGTGCCACAGTGCTGCTCCCAATATTTATTTTTTTATAAGATTTATTTATTTGCTTGAAAGGCAGTTTACAGAGACAGATATAGAAAGAAAGAAGAGATCTTTCATCTGCTGGTTCACTCCCCAAATGGCCTAAACAACTAGGGCTGGGGCCAGGCTGAAGCCAGGAGCCAGGATCTTCTAGGTCTCCCATGTGGGTGCAGGGGCCAAGGTAGTTGGGCCCTCCTCTGTTGCTTTCCCAGGCACATTAGCAGGAAGCTGGAGTGGAACTAGAGCAGCCGGAATGCAGCTGGGATGCAAACCATTGCCCCTTGGAATGCTCATGCAGGAGGGAGTGGCTTAACCTGCTGCACCACAATACCTGCCCCAGTATTTATGGTTTTTTTTAAAAGATGTATTTATTTATTTATTTCAAAGTCAGAGTTACAGAGAGAGAGGAGAGGCAGAGAGAGAGAGAAAGACGTCTTCCATCCAATGGTTCACTCCTCAATTGGTCGCAACAGACGGAATTGCGCCAATCCCTGAACTGCGCCAATCCGAAGCCAGGAGCCAGGAGCTTCCTCCCGGTCTCCCACGCGGGTGCAGGAGCCCAAGGACTTGGGCCATCTTCTACTGCTTTCCCAGGCCATAGCAGAGAGCTGGATCAAAAGTGGAGGAGCCAGGTCTTGAACCAGCGCCCATATGGGATGCCGGCGCTTCAGGCCAGGGCGTTAACTTGCTGTGCCACAGCGCTGGCCCCAGTATTTATGTTTTAATTTATGAAAACATATGGTTTAAATATTTGTATTTAATGTCTAAATAATTGTAGTGAAACTGTATTATAAATGCCATGTTAACTCTTTAAACCCAGTAAGGTAGTGTGCAAATGATTCCATTTTAGACCTACACTGTCCTTGTTAATGATAGAC
This sequence comes from Oryctolagus cuniculus, assembly GCF_964237555.1. Lineage (NCBI taxonomy): Eukaryota > Metazoa > Chordata > Mammalia > Lagomorpha > Leporidae > Oryctolagus > Oryctolagus cuniculus. The sequence continues at coordinate 127,809,199 of NC_091440.1, read as the reverse complement.
CCATAAACTTCATGGATGGATACACCTTTAATTCTAGGTTCTTTCACATAAGGTTTTTAGGCTGTTTCGCATTTCTTATTATTAAAGAGTATAATGAAGAAATTGTTAGTGGACAGTCTTTGTAGCTGTGTTGAGTGGTTTCTTTAGGTCACATTTCTGGGGGGACTGCTAGCATGCATAATCTTTTTTTTTTTTTTAAGATTTATTTTATTTATTTGAAAGAGTTATATAGAGAGGTAGGGGTCTTCCATCTGATGGTTCACTCCCCAGATGGCCACAACGGCCAGAGCTGTACCAATCTGAAGCCAGGAGCCAGGAGCTTCTTCTGGGTCTCCCACTCAAGTGCAGGGGCCCAGGGACTTGGGCCATCTTCTACTGCTTTCCCAGGCCATCGCAGAGAGCTGGAGCGGAAGTGAAGCAGCCGGGACAGGAACTGGTGCCCATATGGGATGCCGGCACTTCAGGCCAGGGCTTTAACCTGTTGCACCACAGCACTGGCCCTGCATAGTCTGTTTTTTTAATGCAGTTTGCCAGTTTACTCTTCTGATATTCTTAAAGGAATGATAATGGCTTTGACTTTTTTTTGTTTTACCCCTCACTTTGTATTCTGTTAAGAAAACCCCCCAATGAAAGATGCAAATCTCCTTTTTGGATAAGCAGTGTGTTTCTTTTTTTGTTTGTTTGTGGTTTTTTTTTTTTTTTTTAGTATTTTTAAAAGTTTTTGTTTAACAAATATAAATTTCCATAGTACAGCTTATGGATTACAGTGGCTTTTTCCCCCGATAACTTCTCTCCCACTCGCACCCCTCCCATCTCCCATTCCCTCTCCCATTCCATTCACATCAAGATTCATTTTCAATTATCTTTATATACAGATCAATTTAGTATATATTATGTAAAGATTTCAACAGTTTGCACCCACACAGAAACATAAAGTGTAAAGTACTGTTTGAGTACTAGTTATAGCATTAATTCACATTGTACAACACATTAAAGAGAGATCCTACATGAGGAGTAAGTGCACAGTGACTCCTGTTGTTGACTTAACAAATTGACACTCTTGTTTATGGCGTCAGTAATCACCCTAGGTGCTTGTCATGAGTTGCCAAGGCTATGTAGGCCTTTTGAGTTCGTGGACTCCTATCTTATTTAGAGAAGGTCATAGTCGAAGTGGAAGTTCTCTCCTCCCTGCAGAGAAAGGTACCTCCTTCCTTGATGGCCTCTTCTTTCCACTGGGATCTCACTCACAGAGATCTTTCATTTAGGTCTTTTTTTTTTTTTAACTTTTATTTAGTAAATATAAATTTCCAAAGTACAGTTTATGGATTACAATGCCTCCCCCATAACTTCCCTCCCACTCGCACCCCTCCCATATCCCGCTCCCTCTCACATTACATTCACATCAAGATTCATTTTCAATTATCTTTATATACAGAAGATCGATTTAGTATATATTAAGTAAGGATTTCATCAGTTTGCACCCACACAGAAACACAGAGTGTAAAATACTGTTTCAGTACTAGTTATAGCATTACTTCACATTGGAAAACACATTAAGGACAGATCCCACATGAGGAGTAAGTACACAGTGACTCCTGTTGTTGACTTAACAATTTGACATTCTTGTTTATGGCGTCAGTAATCTCCCTAGGCTCTAGTCATGAGTTGCCAAGGCTATGGAAGCCTTTTGAGTTCGCCGACTTCGATCTTATTCCAACAGGGTCATAGTCAAAGTGGAAGTTCTCTCCTCCCTTCAGAGAAAGGTACCTCCTTCTTTGATGGCCCATTCTTTCCACTGGGATCTCACTCGCAGAGATCTTTCATTTAGGTTGGTTGGTGGTTTGTTGTTTGTTTGTTTTTTTGTTTTGTTTTGTTTTTTTGCCAGAGCGTCTTGGCTTTCCATGCCTGTAATACTCTCATGGGCTCTTCAGCCAGATCCGAATGCCTTAAGGGCTGATTCTGAGACCAGAGTGCTACTTAGGACATCTGCCATTCTATGAGTCTACTGTGTATCCCGCTTCCCATGTTGGATCGTTCTCTCCCTTTTTGATTCTATCAGCTAGTATTTGCAGACACTAGTCTTGTTTGTGTGATCCCTTTGACTCTTAGACCTATCAGTGTGATCAGTTGTGAACTGAAATTGATCACTTGGACTAGTGAGATGGCATTGGTACATGCCACCTTGATGGGATTGTATTGTAATCCCCTGGCACATTTCTAACTCCACCATTTGGGACAAGTCCGATTGAGCATGTCCCAAATTGTACATCTCCTCCCTCTCTTATTCCCACTGTTATATTTAACAGGGATCACTTTTGGAAAAGCAGTATGTTTCTTAATATTGTTCAGCAAAGCTTTTAGAATTCTCATGCATCATAAAATTTTCTTTGGAAAGTTAAAACTATCTTATGAAAATCTATGTGATCAAAAGAAGTAATTTTTTGAAGAATGTATTTTCCTTTTAAAATATTTTTTTAAATTGTAGTCTGAAGTTTTATTCAGAAGTTTTCTTTAAAAAGTTGTGAATGGGCCAGCGCCGCAGCTCACTAGGCTGATCCTCTGCCTGCGGTGCCAGCACCCCAGGTTCTAGTCCCGGTTGGGATGCCGGATTCTGTCCCGGTTGCTTCTCTTCCTGTCCAGCTCTCTGCTGTGGCCCGGCAGTGCAGTGGAGGATGGCCCAAGTGCTTGGGCCCTGCACCCTCATGGGAGACCAGGAGGAAGCACCTGGCTTCTGGCTTGGGATCGGTGCAGCGTACCGGCTATAGTGGCCATCTGGGGGGTGAATCAACAGAAGGAAGACCTTTCTCTCTGTCTCTCTCTCTCACTGTCTAACTCTGCCTGTCCGAAAAAAAAAAGTTGTGGATCAGGAGCTGGAGTTGACACAGCAGGTTTAGCAGTCACCTGCATCCCATATCTGCACAGTATTGTGTCCCAGCTGCTCCACTTCCCATACAGCTCCCTGATAATAGCCTGGGAAAATCTGTGGAAAATGGCTTAGATGTTTCAGGCCATCATCACCCAGATGATGCTCTTATCTCCTGGCTTTGGCCTGGTCCAGCCCTGGCCATTGTGGGGAATAACTAGTGGATGGAGGAAGATCTGTCTCTCTCTCTCTCTCTCTCTCTCTCTGTGTCTCCCTTCTTTTTCTGTAACTCTTTCAAATAAATAACTCTTTAACAAAAAAATTATTAATCTTTTTCTTACAATTAGGATAACAAGAAGACTTGATTATTAATGGGATATCATTGATGTTATCTTGTTTATCCATATTTCGGAAGCATTATCTTGATGGAAGCAGTTGGTACTTTTTATATCTCATTTCTGAACTTTTCTACTGATGAAGTCAAACCAAAGTCGCAGGTAGAAAGTGAGCTTGGGAGCTGGCACTGTGGCATAGCGGGTAAAGCCGCCTCCTATAGTGCGGGCATCCCATGTGGGTGCCGGTTCGAGTCTCAGCTGCTCCACTTCCAATCCAGCTCTCTGGTATGGCCTGGGAAAACAGTAGAAGATTGCCCAAGTAGTTGGGCCCCTGCACCTGTGTGGGCAACCTGAAAGAAGCTCCTAACTCCTGGCTTCAGATTGGTTCAGCTCCAGCCATTGCAGCCATCTGGAGAGTGAACCATTGGATGGAAGACCTCTCTCTGCCTCTGCCTCTGGACCTCTGCCTCTTTGTAACTCTGCCTTTCAAATAAATAGATAAATCTTAAAAAAAAAAAAAAAGATCTTGGTTTTCAGTAGTGTGGTTATTGGTACTATGCTAAAATGCCCAGGTTTTAGGTTTCATCTGTTGTGTTGTGTGCATCAGGAGAGCGGTAGCCTGGACCTTTGACAACATACATAGCTGTTGAATAAAGTGGCTCCTTTGTAGGCATGTTTGCTGAAAGGTCTGTTCTTCTACATAAAGAAGGAAGAGACTTGGTCATCTGTGCGTTCCGTTCTAGCATATAATACAGTATTTGAGGAAATGTCAGGCTGTCAGGAGTTGAAGGAAGTTACTGTACGGGGAATTCATTTACTTGTTAATTGAACTAGTTTCCAAAAGGATGTGAAACTTCAGGAGGTCTTGTGATAAAGTTGAGGTTTTCACAGGGCAGTAGTGTGTCAGGTGAGGAAAAAATCCTATTTCAGAATCAGATACTTGGTTATGCTTTTGTTGAGAGGGTCACTTAACCTCTCAGTTGAGCTGAGTAGACTCAGTGGGAGATTTGCCATCTGGGTCTTGTGAAACTCTAGAGACTGGCTCAGAAGGGCTGGGCCTCAGATTCTCACCAGCTCCTGCGTGATGCCAGTGCTGCTGGTCCGAGTATCACAGTTTGAATAGCAGTGAGTCAGATGTTGTCTGTGTTTGCTTCTAGCTCTCAAATCTGATTGTTACTTGAACTATGCTAGAAACTAAGTTTAATAACTGAAAACTTATATTTTCAACATCTTATGTTTTTTAAAAGATTATTTATTTGAAAATCAGAGTTACATAGAGTAGAGAGAGAAGGAGAGGCAGAGAGAGAGAAACAGATAGTGGTCTTTTATCTGCTGGTTCACTCCCCAACTGGCCATAATGGCCAGAGCTGATCTGATCTGAAGCCAGGAGCCTGGAGCTTCTTCTGGGTCTCCCACGTGGGTGCAGGGGCCCAAGGATTCGGGCCATCTTCCGCTGCCTTACCAGGCCGCAGCAGGGAGCTGGATCGGAAGTGCAGCAGCCAGGACTAGAACATCTTAAGTATTTTTTAAAGCTTATTTTATTTAAAAGAAATATTTATTTGAAAGGCAGAGAGAGAGGGAGGAGGCAGAGGGAGATCTTCCATTCTTTTGTTGAGAGCCTGGAACCATATCTGTATCTCCCTTGTGGATGGAGGGACCCAAGTTATTCAGGGCATAATTCACATCCTGCGCAGGCGTTACCAGCAGGAAGCTGGATCCAAGTCAGAGCATCTGGGCCTCGCACTGGCCCTCTGACGTGGAATACCTTTCTCCCCAGTGGCAGCTTACTGCTGTGGTACAGTGCCTGCCCCAGTATCTTAAGTCTTATATGAAAGAAAACAATTGTCTTCGTAACTTTTTAGTTTACTAGTCAAAAATTGTTGTCCTGTCTAAGATTTGTTTTAAAATGCTTAAGTGCCTGCTTCCTCCCTTAAAAAGTTGGAAGGGCATAGATACAAGAAGAATAGCAAAGTATTGTTAATTATTGAAGCTGAATGATAGGCACTAAGGGGTTTAGTGTACTTGTCTTTTATTCTCTGTCCTTAGGTGTATGTTTTTAGATATACAATAAACAAGAAAAAGTAAAACACAAACAAGGCCAAAAATGAGTCATCCAGGGTGGTGCTGGCGGAGGAGGCCTGGTGGCCAGTGAAGCCATCCTCTGTGCAGGTCTGGGCTGCTTGTTTCAGTTAAACACTGGAAACCTGTCTCTGCCTACCAAGCCTGAATGTTAATGCCCTATTTTTGGAACTGTACTTTGCAAATGATAAGCTTAACTTTGATTTTGGTTATTATTGTTGAATGTATCCAACAAATATTACCATATTTTTATAGCTCAAGGATACTTAAAACAGTGCACAGCAAGTTACACATAAACAAACGTTTTTCACTGTTCTGTGGGTCTTTTAGATGTGAGGTTATACTATTGCTTTTAAATATAGGGTGATTTTATACTCTGAAATAAAAACTTGATTCCACTAAATATGTTTTTTGGGGGGAGGAGTTCAAAACAAATAAGCTTGAGAAAGAATAAAGCTGAGAAAGCTTGTTTGGGTAAGGATTTGGGGAAGTCATTAGAGAATGATTATAGAACGATATCCTGTTTGGGAAATAACATTTTTAAAAATTATTAATTTGAAAGAGCAGCAGAGAGAGTAAGAGAGACAGGTCAGAGGAAGAAACTTTGAATACACTAATTCATTCCCCAAATGGCCACAACAGAGGTGGCTGGGCCACATGGAAGCCAGGACCTAGAAACTCCCATCCTGTTCTCCCACATGGGCCACCTTCTGTTGCATGAGCAAGAAAGTGGATCAGAAGCAGAGCAGCCAGGATTGGAACTAGCATTCTGACAGGACGCCAAGGTTGCAGACACGGCCTCACTCATTGGCCACAATGCTGGCCACTTCCTTTCGGTTTGTAATGTACTTTTATGCAGTTTTCCCTCTTACATGTCCTTTTATCCGGATTTTTTTACGAAACATTGTAAAATATACATTCCATTATTACATATTCTTTTCATTATTCTAAGCATTTTAAAGGCTACTCTATAAGATTATGTTTTGAATGTTTTAATTTGCTCAATTATTCTTTTGTCACTTCTAGTTTATTGTTAAAAATTGTGTTGAAGTGAACATCTTTTTGTATGTCAATTTTTTAGTTACTGGGCCTGTTTTCATAGTTTAGAATTCTGGGGACATCAGACTGTGATAAAGGACTTTTTATTTTATTCTGAATGTACTGAGAAGCCTTTGTGTGTGTTGAGGGAGTGGAAGGGGGTTATCTCAACACTGGCTGCTTATAGTTACTGACTTGATAAAGATCCAGACAGCTGTCCTCCCTCCTTTTATGCTTTTGTGTTTTTTAAAAAAACCAGGTTATTTGCCATGGAGAATGTTCCATATTCTGGATTTTTCTTTGTATTGTCTCTTGGTAATTAACGGACTTATCTCCTTGATTTGTTATCAGCTTTCCTCTATAGGCCTAATTACATTTGCATTCAGCATTTTTGGAAGAAGGCAGGAGTACTGAGTGAATGGCACTAGTGGAATGTGCATCCTGGTGAGAAGTGTAGATACCCGACTGTCTCAGCTGCACACACTCTCCCCAGGGTTTCCTCTGCCTTTCGGCTTTTTGATGCACGGAAGGTTAAAATCTTTTTAATTGAATTAATATTGTTCTTTTACTGCTGTTTCATTCACCAACCTGCAAAGTTATTGGTAATACTTTTTAAACTTCTTTGGTTTGACTTTTAAAATAGATTTTTATATTTTAAAGCTACTTAAATGGTAGATAATTGTAGATTATTTTTATGCTATTTATATCTTACCTGTAGAGAGTAGAGTTATGAGATACCTGGAGTTTGTTTTGGTATAAAGTGAGCATCTGAGTAGATATTTTTTGTCAGACCTCAGCTACAATCACTGCTTCTACTGAACATTTTTCTCACTATTTTGTGATGTTCCTTTTAGTACATGCTAACCGCTTACACAGGCTAGTGTCTGTCTGTGGGCCTTCTTTCCACCGGTTTGTTTATTCCTGTGTTGGTTCCATATAGGATTTCTTTTTAATCATTGTAACTAGAATACAGCATCTGATAGGAATAATTTCTTACTAGTTTTTCACCTTTTTAAAAATTGTCCGTTAACACAGTGTTTTTGATCTTAAATAAATTCCCTTTGGGATTTTTTTTCAGATAAATTTTATAAACCACATGCTTTGATGAACTTTGAACAGATCTCAATACCGGGGCAGGCATTTAGCTGTGTCCTCTGTCGAAGTGCCTGTTTTCAAGTCCAGGCTCTGTTCCTGGTCCCAGCTTCCTGCTAAAGTGCGCCCTGAGAAGCAGTCGGTGATGGCTTAAATAGTTGAGTCCCTGCCACTCATGTGGGAGAACTGGACTAGGTTCCCAGTTCCTGACTTGGGCGTGGCCCAGGCCTGGCTAATTTCAGCCTTTGGGGTATGAACCAGCAAATGGGAAATACCTTTCTATGCCTTTCAAATAAGTAAAAATTTTAAAAAGAAAATATATCATTGCCAGAAGCAGAGGACGTAAATTCTTTTATGTAGTGTTAGATCTTAGTTACAGCTGTTGTGAAAGAAGCAAGCTAATGATCTGCTAGGAAGTAATACCTCCCACTTCATCATCTGACTCTTCTCTGTAGCATGTTTGGAAACTTTATCTAACAGTTTAACATCTTTATGAACTACAATTTGTGTTGAATCATTGAAGTGTTGTATACTAAAATATATTTTTGCCCACAGAAAATTTTTTTCATTTTTTTATTCAAAAAAAAATGTGTGTATTTGAAAGGCGGGGAGAGAGAAAAAGAGTATGTGTGAGAAAGAAAGAGATCTTTCATCTTCTGGTTTACTCCCAAATTCCCATAACAGCTGGGGCTGTGCCTGGCCAAACCAGGTGGCTGGAATCTGTCCAGGTCTCCACCATAGGTGATAGGCAGGGCCTCAGGGACTTGGAGCATCACCTTGGCCTCCCAGGCACATTAATAGGATGCTGAATCAGAAGTTGGCCCACCAACATAGAATTCGTATTCTAAGTGGTGGCTCAAACTGCTATGCTGTAACATCTACCTGACCCTTAGTGCTTTCTAGACATAATTGTACCTGTATCTAGAATGAATCTGGGTATCTTGTCAGAGAAAAGCATAAGAAGGACAAATCCAAACATTCATGTAATCACTTCTGTGAACTTACTTAGATGTCATTTCCTTACTCGGGTCATTTGGTGATTATCCAGTGACTGGATGCCCCACAGCCCAGGGCCTTAGGAAAGAACTCTGGAGATGATGTGGCCAAGCCTGTAAATTAACCTCAGAAAACGGTTGCCCAAAGACACAGTCACTTGTGACAGACACGAATGCCATTTGTACTGGCAGAGCCAGAGCTCAATCCCACAGCCTCTGGTCTCACAGTAACCTTTTCTCTCTTTAGGTAAAATAATTTTAATTGAGGGAAATTATTCTCAACATGTGTAAGATGGAATATGCTCTCTTTTTCCTTCAGACCAGATTCTCATTCAGTGTACTCCTAATAAATTAGTACCACAATCCTACTAGTTGCTAAAACCAGAAACCAGAAGTCAAAGTGAATACCTTATTCTTCCCCAACCCCCATATCTAATTTTATCCTCAGTGTCCCCCAGTGCCCCCAACCCCATTTTATCTCCCGTTTAGATCTCAACTCATCTACTTCTCTATAGCGTTTCCCCACCTCCTAACTTCAGCACTGTGTAACCCATCATTGCCTACCCATCTTCCCTGGCCAACTTCCAATCTCTTTTCTACCGTGCAGCCAGAAGAATCTTTCCAAAATGCAAATATTTTTGACCTTTTGCCTAGTGTCTTCTCCCCTTCTTAAAATCATCTCAGTGACTTGCCATTGTGGATTGAAATCTGTTGCCCCCAGTGCGGCTAGCAAGCCCGGGCCACCCTAGTGGGGGGTGCCAGAGAGAAGTGAGTGCTTTCATGGGGTGCTTGAAGTGCAGTCTTGATTCTGCAGCTGAATGATTCTGGACCTGCCGTTGGATTCGCTGTGTTTATTTTAAAATTGAGGGGAAGCAGAAAATCTTCCAAGACCTTTCAGTATTTTGGGCTTCTTTCCATGGATATAGTTTGCTTAAAGAGATGCTGGGTCCACGAGTTTTAGGATGACTGGGATGTTAAGATTTTCTCTAGTCCCTGTCTGCCCTTGTGTCAGGCGTCTTGGGATTTTATGGGTTGCTCTCATGATCTCCTTGGTTATTTTACCCAGCATCGTGACTTCACAACTATCCAGTGTCAACACACTTGCGAGGAACCCTAAATCTGTGTCTCTAGCCCAGACTTTTCTCCTGAAATCCAGACTTAAATATCTGGCCTCCTGCACTCCCTCCTCCTCTCAGATGGCCACAGTGGGCAGGGCTGAGGCAAGCTAAGTGGCAGGGCACCAAGCAGCTGGACCATCTTCTGCTACCATCTCAGGTACCAGATCCTCTTCTGTTTTTCCTTTTTAGGATTTATTTATTTACTTGAGAGGCAGAGTTTCAGATGGAGAGAGGGATGGACAGAGAGAGAAGTCTTTCATCTGCTGATTCACTCTCCAAATGGCCACAGTGCCTAATCCTGGGCTGATCCGAACCCAGGAGCCAGGAGCCAGGAGCTTCTTTTGGATCTTCCCCGCGGGTGCAGGAGCCCAGGCACTTAGGCCGTCTTCTACTGCTTTCCCAGGCTTAGCAGGGAGCCGTATCGGAAGTGGAGCAGCTGGGACTTGAACTGGTGCCCATAGCGCTGGTCCCTCTAGTTCCCTTCTTAACATCTCCATCTTGGGCATGTACACGTGGCCAACAGACACATGAAAAAAGATGCTCAGGATCACTGGCCATCAGGGAAATGCAAATAAAACCACAATGAAGTATTACCTCACCCCAGTTAGGGTGGCTGTCATCCAAAAATAAAAAAAAAAAAATAACAAATGCTGTTGAGGTTGTGGGGGAAAAGGTTTCCTGATACACTGTTGTGGGATGTAAACTAGTACAACTACTAGGGAAGACAGGATGGAGACTCCTCAGAATTCTCAAAATTGTTCTGCCATGTGACCATCCATCCCGCTCCTGGGAATTCACCCAAAGAAAGTTAAAGCAGCATTATGAAAGAGTTATCTGTACCCCCATGTTTGTAGTAACTCAGTTCACAATAGCTAAGATACGGAATCAACCAACATGTTCATCAGCTCATGACTAGACAAGGAAAATGTCATAAATGTACATGATGGAATACTAATCAGCCATAAAAAGAATGAAATCCCGTCTTTGACAACAACATGGATTCTACTGGAGATCATTACGCTTAGTGAAATAAGCAAGTCCCAAAAAGACAAGTGTCATATATTTTCTTTGCTTTGTGGATAATACAGAGTACAAAAAATGTAATATATGAGTGAAATTGTCATCTTGAGATTTGATTATTATTTATAGCCCTTGTCTGTACTCCTGTGGAACAGAGGTCTTTCTACTTTCTACTTACTGAATTTTTTATTTAGTGGACAATTAAGCCTATGACTATACAGTGAATTGAAAGTATGTTATTGTAAAAATTAAAAGAAAGGAAAGAGGAGGAAGGAAAAGAAGGGAAGAGAGAGGGAGAGAAGAAGAGGAGAAGGGGTAGGAAGAGGAGGTGGGTGAGAGGGGGCGGAGGTGGAGGAAGTGGGTGCAGGAGCCCAAAGACGTGGGCCATCTTCTTCTGCTTTCCCAGGCCATGGCAGAGGGCTGGATTGCAAGTGGAGCAGCCATGAGTCAAACCAGAGCCCAGATGGGATGCAGGCGCTGCAGGTGGTGGCTTTACTTGTTACACCACAGTGCTGGCCCCAGGACATCACACTAATCTAGTGACCACCCAGCACTCCTCTGCCTCAGAGACCCTAAGCCATCACCACATGCCGGACTTCCACCTAAGACCCCTGTGCTGCCTTCTGTGTTCCGAGCCCATGTCTCGAGGAAAACTTTCCCACTTGCTACCATACTAGCGCTTGCTTCTGTGGAGGGGCCTCTCCTTCCCCACCTGCTTCATGTACCATACTGCTGTAAGATGTTAACAATAAGAAATGCTGAGCGCCGGTGCTTCTCTCTCTCTCTCTCTCTCTCTCTCTCTCTCTCTATATATATATATATATATATATAATATACATATGACATGCATGAATGCTCTTCTCTTTATATAAATGAAATTTTTAAAATGTCCACTTTTTAAAAAAATGACTGGGGCTGGCACCATCATTTACTGCCTTCCCAGGCACATTAGCAGAAAATTGGATCAGAAGCGAGATATCCAAGACTGACCAAGGCACTCTTAGATGGGATATGGACATCTCAAACAGCAGCTTCACCTGCTGTACTCTTCATTATTCCATGTTTAGTCTACCAGTAATTGTTGCCTCAACCTTCAAAATAATATCCATGACCCAGCTGTCTCTCCTGCTAACATGTTAGAGCTCTTACTTGTATTATAAAATAGGAGGTCCCAATTTCTAGAGCTGTGTTACCTGCTTTGGAAAAAATATCCTGGCAGATAGGATTAGGTGAAAGATATTGATATGGGGAGGTTGTACTGGTTGGCTGTAAATGCTGTCACATGCTTTCTTGTAAAAAGGAATCAGCTGGAGATGCTACATACACAGGAAGGAGGAGGGGATGTGTGGAGGCAGAGAGAGAAATGATACAGCCACAAGCCAAGGCATGTCAGCAGCATTTATTTTTGCATGTATCAGTTAGTAAGACTTCAGTTGTTTAAACTTTTTGGTTGTTGTGAATAATGCTGCCATATACACTCACGTATGAGGTTTTGCATGGACAAGTTTTGAATAATCTTTGCTAATACCTAGGAATGGATTTTTATTAAAGGTTTAAATTTATTTATTTGAACAGAGAGTAGTAGGAGACAGAGAAAGTTAGAGAAAGATCTTCTATCCCCTATTTCATTCCCCAAACTGCTGCAGCAGCTGGGGCTGTGCCAGGTCTAAGCCTGAAGTCTGGGACTCTATCTGGGTCTCCCACATGGGTGGCAATGGCTCAAGTACTTGAGCCATCTTCCACTGCTTTCCCAGATGTATTATCAGGGAGCCGGATTGAAAGTGGAGTGGCTGGGACTTGAAGTGGGACTTATTTTAGATGCTGGCATTGTAGGCGGTAGCTTAACCTGCTATGCCACAATGCCGACCCCCTTAGGAGTGAAATTGTTCAGTAATATGGTAGCTTCATGTTTAATCGTTTGCAGAATTATCAGACTATTTTCCAGGACAGCTGTACCGTTTTACATTCCATCAGCAGCACATATGGATTCTAATTTCTCTACATCCTAGCCAACATGTGTTAATGTCTGTCTCTTTTTTAGCAGAGCTAGTGGGTGTGGAATGATCTGGATTTGCCTTGTGAGTGGTGATGCAGAGCGTTTTTCCATGGGCTTATTGACCATTTGTGTATCTGGAGGCAGAGAATTTTAGCTGGTGAGGAAAGGGAAAGGAAGGGAGCAAGGGAATGGGGAACCAGGCCCAGGGATGGTGGAGCAGTCGTACAGCTGGAGTGTGGGTTTTGAGAGGAAGGCGTAAGGGAGGACCATGTGAGTGTAGTTCTCGATGTGTCAGGTCATACTGTCCTCTGCTTGTCTTGCCCTGTGGCTCACATTTCTCAGGTACTCCTTCATTTGTAAATGGCAGAGTGTCATGGCCAGCTCTGTTGATCCACTCAACCTTAAATAATGATGGAGGACCTACTTCTCACTCGTCATTCTGGTGAGACAGAAGCTGTGTCTCTTATTCACTACTATGTTTTATTCACTACTCTGTCTCCAGGACCTGCAATATAAAATATTAATGACTGGCAGACAGTAGGTGCTTAGTGATCATTTTTTTAAAATTAATGATTTTTGGGAGTTAATATAAGTTAGGGAAAGTTCTTTACAGTTTCTTGAGAAACACTAAGATGTATATAATGTGCTTCCCTAGAAGCAGAAATTAGTGAATCTATCAAGCATTTTTGAAAATGTGAGGCATCGTCACTCTGTTCTGGTGAATGAACATACCACGGTTTGCCTGTTGATGGACATTTGGGATGTTTCCAGTGTTTCGCTTATTCAAAAATAAAGCTGTCCTTTCTGAACATATGCTTTGTGAATATATGCTTCTCTAGTAGTAGAATTTTAAAGTGTATGGGTAGATACATATTTAACTTTATTTATTATTATTATTGGTAGAGATTTATGTATTTGAAAGGTAAAGCAACCCAGAGAGGTCTTCTGTCCGCTGGTTTATTCTCCAGATGGCCACATCAGTAAGGGCTGAGCAGCCAGGAGCCAGAAGCTTCCATCCTGATTTCTCCCACACGGGTGGCAGAGGCCCACGTGCTTGGGCCATCTTCTGCTGCCTTCCCAAGTTGTATTTGCAGGGAGCTGGATTGGAAGCAGAGCAGCCGGGACTTGAACTGGCTTCATGCGCGGCAGTTTACCCTGCTGTGCCACAACAGCAGCCCCTACATGTTTAACTTCCTGAGAAATTGCCCAGCAGGTTTCTAAAGTGCTTTTACTATTTTATACTTCCGTCAGCAATGGAGGAGTTTTATTTGGCCCGCATCCTCACCAACAATTGGTATTCTAAGTCTTCTTAATTTAAAGAAAAATGTGATTTATTTGAATGGCAGAGACAGACAGCTGTTTGCCTGCTGTTTTATTTCCCGTATGCCTACAACAGACAGAGCTGGGCCAGGCTGAAGCCAGGATCCTACAGCTCAATTCAGATTACCCGTGTGGGTGACAGGGACACAAGTACTTGAGCCATCATCTGCTGCTTCCCAGGGTGTACATTAGGAGTAAGCTGGAATAAAATATAGAGGCCCGTATGCACACAGGCACTCTGATATGGTGTGGATGTCTCAAGCGGTGTCTTAATTCTGATGACAAACACCCGCCTCCTGTATTTTCGATTTTGACTGTTCTGGTGGGTATGAGGTGATTTCATTGTGGTTTTAATTTGTATTTTACCTGATGACTAAAATTTTTATTTGCTAATTGGCTGTGTGTGTGTGTGTGTGTGTGTGTGTGTATATATATATATATAAATTTTCTTGTTCTGATTTTTCACCCATTTTGCTTAAAGTGGATTGTCTTTTTTTGTTAGTCACAGAAATTCTTCAAATATTCTGAAGACAAATGCTTTGTCATACATAAGAATCTTTGATTTTTAAAAGTTAGTAAAATGTTCAATTTGAAGTTTTTAAAAAGTGTTTTGGAGACAAGAATGATCAGTTTATTACTGGCAGAAATATATTTCCAGTTTTCAATCTAATGTTCCAGAAAAAAATTGGCTAGGATGTGGAGGGACGGATTTGTTACCTGTTGCTGTGTGACTGACCGCCCTGGACATCGTGGCCTAAATCGCCAGTAACAGAGACCGAGGCAGAGATCTTCCATCCACAGTTCACTCCCCAAGTAATTGCAACAGCTGGGGCTGGTCTAGTGCAAAGCCAGGAGCCCAGGTCTCCGATGTGCGAGGCCGGGCCCAGGCGCTTGGGCCATCCTCCACTGCCTTGCTGGCCGGTTTAGCAGGGAACTGAGTCAGAAGGAGAAAAGCTGGGATTTGAATCGTGGCTGCACCGTGGAAGGCCAGCATCACAAGTGGCAGCTTCACCTGCTCTGCCGCAGTGCTGGCCTTGAGATAGTATTTCTGAAGTCTCTGGGTCGTCTAGGCAGGCTTCTGCTTCACACAGTGTTGACTGGGGCCCTGGTATAGCTGGGTGTTCAGAATGGCTTCTTGTACTTGCAGCAATGGCTGGGGCATCTGGGTCTCATCTCACTCCCTGCGCTGTGTCTCATTATTCAGTGGTTTAACTCAAGTATCCCCTCCTACCCTCACCCCATTTTATTTGAAAGGCACAGAGAGACGGAGATAATTGGTCTGTTGGTTCTCTTCCCAAATGCCCACAACCATCAGGGTTGGTCTAGGCCAAAGGGAGGAGCCTGTAACTTCATCCATGCCTCCAAAGTGAGTGACTGGGACCCAGGTAGTGAGTTTGCTGCCTCCCAGGTTTAGCACTGTCAGGAAACAGGGTTGGAAACAGAGGAACTGGAACTTGAACCGGGCATTCCAGTCTAGAACATGGGTGTCCTCAGCAGCAACTTAACGGCTGTGCCAAATGCCTGCTCTAGGCCAAGCATCTTTACGTGATGGTGGATTCTAAGATGGAAACAGCAGGAGCTTCCAAAACTCAAGAGAGCAGGGCCGGCGCTATGGTGCAGCGGGTTAAAGCCCCAGCCTGCCAGCATCCCATATGGGCACTGGTTCTAGTCACAGCTGTTCCACTTCCAACCCAGCTTTCTGCAATGGCCTGGGATAGCAGTAGAAGATGGCCCAAGTCCTTGGGCCCCTGTACACACGTGGCAGATCCGGAAGAAGCTCCTAGCTTTGGATTGGCCCAGCTCTGGCCATTGCAGCCATCTGGGGAGTGAGTCAGCGGATGGAAGACCTCTCTCTCTTTCTCTGCACTCTCTCTGTAACTCTTCCAAATAAATAAAATAAACCTTAAAAAAAAAAAAAAAAAAACCTCAGGAGAGCTGGGCCTAGGATTCTCCCAGGGACTTTTTTTTTTGCCGCATTCTGCCGATTAAAGCAAGTCACAAGGCCAGCGCAGTTTCAGTGGGAGAGATGTAGATTCTTTGTCTTGATGGAGGACGTAGCATATAGGGAAGGGAAGAGTGGTGGTGGCTGTTTTTAAAGACATCTTACCTCAGGGGAATAGACCGTTAGGGTTGCCTAATGAAAGATAATTTCATTAAGAATATGATAGTTTGTAAATTATTCTTGTGTTTACTGCAAGCATCCATCCTTGCAGCTAATTTTTTAAATTCAGTGCATTAGTTAATGCCTTACTGTACATTTTGTTACCAGTATTTTAAGACATTAGCCACATTGTTCAGATTTCTAAAAATCTCAGTAGTTTTCACTTAAAAGATGACAAGGAGACTCACTGAGTTACTACAGATATTAATTAGGATTCACTTCAGTATGCTAGAAAAAATATTATAATAGCGCTTCACTGGTTAACAGTGGGCTTAATCGTATCCTAGGAGTTGAGTTTTCTGACCTGTAATCTCTTCTATCAAAGCTTTCAAAGCAGCCTTAGGATTCAAGGTCTCATAGTGGACAGTGTTGTAGAACTGAGTGTGTTATGGCCACACAGATGAAGGAAAATGCAGTGACCTTGGCTGTCCTGCAATATTTCACTTGTCGAAGACTCCTAATTTTCATTGCTTTTTTTAAAAGATTTATTTATTTATTTATTTAAAAGTCAGAGTTACACAGAAAAAGAAGGAGAGGCAAAGAGAGAGACAGAGGTAGGTCTTTATCTGCTGGTTTACTCCCCAATTGGCCGCAACAGCCAGAGCTGTGCTGATGGGAAGCCAGGAGCCAGGATCTTTTTCCTGGCCTCCCATGTGGGTACAGGGGCCCAAGGACTTGGTGCATCTTCTACTGCTTTACCAGGCCATAGCAGAGAGCTGGATGGTAAGTGGAGCAGCCGGGTCTTGAACCAGTGCCCATATGGGATGCCAGCACTGCAGGTGGCAGCTTTACCTGCTACGCCACAGCACTGACCCCCTTAATTTTCATTTTAAAAGGCTGAATCTAAATTCACATGACATAGCTCTTGTAAAATGTGTAATTTAGTGGTAATTAGTGTATTCATTGTATGTGCAACTCATTTTTTTTAATGGAAGATTTGTTTTTAGGAAAATGAAGAACAATAAAAGTATGACAAACAGACTAATCAGAGGGCTAAGCATTCTCTTAGTAGTAGCATTGCCACTTAAGTGCCAGTGTTGGGTGAGCAGGATGGCTTAAACAAATCCTTCTCTCTAAATCTTCCAAAATTGCAAAACAGATCAATTTTCTCTTATCTTCCTTCATCTTTTAGGGGTGGGGGAGCATCCTCAAGGAATCTCTGACATTGATTCCCTAATTCAAGACCTGGGAGTTTCCTAGAAGGCCTCAAAGCAGAGAACAGCACTCAAGTCATCCTGAGGACCAACCTTCGTACAGGCAGATCTCAGCCTGCACGTGAGCGCTGGCCACTCTCCCAGGAAGGAAAGATGCTTGTTTCTTTTTAATTATTGATGTACTTATCTAAAAGGCACAGAGACAGAGGTCTCTTGTTGGCAGGTTTGCTCCCCAAATGTTCATAAAAGCCAGTGCTAGGCCAGGCCAAAGCCTGGAGCCATGAACTCAATGCAAGTGTCTCACATTCATGGCAGAGAACCGAGTGCTTGATCTGTCACCTGCTGCCTCCCAGAATGCCCTTCATCAAGGGGAAGCTAGAATCAAGAGCAGAGGGGCTGGCACTGTGCACAGCGGGTTGAAGCACTGGCCTGAGTGCTGGCATCCCATATATGCATTGGTTCCTGTCCCGGCTGCTCCTCTTCCGATCCAGCTCTCTGCTATGGCCTGGGAAAGCAGTAAAAGATGGCCCAACTCCTTGGGCCCCTGCACCCACATGGGAGACCGGGAAGAAGCACCTGGCTCCTGGCTTCAGATTGGCGCAGCTCCTGCCGTCCTGGCCTTCTGGGGAGTGAACCAGCGGATGGAAGACCTCTCTGTCTGTCTCTCTCTCTCTCTGTAACTGTCTTTCAAATAAATAAAATTAAATCTTAGGGGAAAAAAAGAGCAGAGCTGGGACTTGAACTCAGGCTTACCTATATGGCATGTAAGCTTTTCAAAAAGGATTGATTTGTCCTTCCTTTTATACCTGTACCTACACCATTCCAGAGTGAACTGCTGTCTCTTTTGTCCTGAAACAGGTGAAGAGGAAGAAGGAGGAGACACCTGTGAGAAGGAAGTGTCTGTTGGGAAGAACCGACTATCCTTCCAACATATGTCTTAGAGATGAGAGTGCGGTAGAATGGGATAGAAGCTGGGAAGTTAAGGATAAAATAATTCTCTTAGGTAATAGTATCCTAGGGATTTTTTTTTTTTCTGTAAACAAAATGGCAGAAAAACAGTTCTAGTGATTATGGAATATATCAGAAATAATGTTACCTATCTTACCAGCTTTAACATTGAACTAGTGAGTCTCTATGATGTTTCCCTCATCTGTGAAATAAAAGCCTTCCCAGCTCCCAGAGGAAGGTGTGTGCACAGGACTGCACTGTGCAGCAGGTTTCATTCTCTCCTGTGGCCATGCCTGGAACGAGATCTGCAGTGGATATAGTCATTGGGCCTCACACTTAGTGTCTCACTATAGGTTTCGTACATTGATTACATGTTGAAACAGTTGTTTTGGGTATACTTAATTAAATAAAATATGCATAGACTTGTTCTTGTTTGTTTTTTGCTGCTTTTAAAATGTGGCTACTGAGAGTTTTAAATTATACATATGGCCCACATTATATTTAGCTGGTTTTCTTTGCTGATTAAACTTATTTCAGCTCAATTATTGACTGACTGTTATGCTAGCTGTTTGATGCACAGGTGTTTCATTTTTATTTAAGTGACTGGCCACTGCAATATGAAATTATTTGCTGTATTTTGGAAACAAGTTTAAAAGGTTCTGTAGATTCTTGCAGTTGATTTTATTGAGAACCTCAACATAGAATATTGCTGGATACTAGTTTTGTAGATGATGTTATAATTCACTTTGAAATCCATCAGTTGGATTATCTCTATTTACTCCTCTGCAAATAAATTATTTTCTTCAATGCAAAGTTCCCAAACTGATATATGAATAAGATTAGACTGTAGAAAAAAAACTATGTGAAAAATACTTTTTTAGACTTTTTACAAGTTTTCTAAACATTATAGGGGGTGGCGTTGTGGCTCAGTGGGTTAACGCCCTGGCCTGAAGTGCCGGCATCCCACATGGGCACTGGTTTGAGACCCGGCTGCTCCACTTCCAGTACAGCTCTCTGCTATGGCCTGGGAAAGCAGTGGAGGATGGCCTGAGTCTTTGGGCCCCGGCACCCATGTGGGAGACCTGGAAGAAGCTCCTGGCTCCTGGCTTCTGGTTGGCTATTGTGGCCATCTGGGGAGTGAACCAGCGGATGGAAGATTTCTCTCTTTCTCTTTCTCTACCTCTCCTTTCTCTGTGTAACTTCGATTTTTGAATAATAAATAAATCTTTAAAAATATCTATAAACATTATAAAATTGTTTTTCCATGTTTCCATTGACAAAGGCTGGGAAAGGACTGGTGCTGTATAGTAGTAGGCTAAACCTCTGCCTATGGCACTGGCATCCCACATGGTTGCCGGTTCCTGTCCCTGCTGCTCCCCTTCTGATCCAGCTCTTTGGTTATGGCCTGGAAAAGCAGTAGGATATGGCCAAAGTGCTTGGACCCCTGAAGCCATGTGGGAGATCCGGAGGAAGCTCCTGGCTTCAGATTTTCCCAGCTTCGGCTGTTGCAGCCATTTAGGGAGTGAACCAGTAGATGGAAGACCTTTCTCTCTGTCTCTCTCTGTCTGTAACTCTGCCTCTCAAATAAGTAAAATAATTATAATAAGAGCCAGGAAATACATGTGCAGGTAATATATATGCGTAGCACACAAGGATGGCTGCCATGTCAGACATCTACTAATGGGTATGGAGTTTCTCTTCGGAGTGATGAAAAAAAATTTTTTTTTAAGATTTATTCACTTATTTGAAAGTCAGTTACACAGAGGGAGAAGGAGAGGCAAAGAGAGAGGCTGGCGGCGCTGCGGCTCACTAGGCTAATCCTCCGCCTGCGGCGCTGGCATCCCAGGTTCTAGTCCCAGTGGGGGCGCCGGATTCTGTCCGGGTTGCTTCTCTTCCAGGCCAGCTCTCTGCTGTGGCCAGGGAGTGCAGTGGAGGATGGCCCAAGTGCTTGGGCCCTGCACCCCATGGGAGACCAGGAGAAGCACCTGGCTCCTGGCTTCGGATCAGCGCAGTGCGCCGGCCGCGGCGGCCATTGGAGGGTGAACCAACAGTAAAGGAAGACCTTTCTCTCTGTCTCTCTCTCTCTCTCTCTCTCACTCTCACTCTCTCACTCTCACTCTCACTCTCCACTCTGCCTGTCAAAAAAAAGAAAAAAAAAAAGAGAGATCTTCCTTCTGCTGGTTCATTCCCCAACTGGCTGCAGCAGTCGGAGCTGCGCCAGTCCGGAGCCACAAGCTTCTTCCGAGCCTCCCACATGAGTGCAGGGGCCCAAGGACTTGAGCCATCTTCCACTGCTTTCCCAGCCCATAGCAGGGAGCTGGATCGGAAGCAGAGCAGCCGGGTCTCGAACTGGCATCCATATAGGATGCCGGCACTGCAGGCGACAGCTTTACCTGCTACACCACAGCGTTGGCCCCAAAAATGTTTTAAAATTAAACAGTGGTGATGATCATACAGCTCTGTGAGTATACTAAAAATCACTGAATTGTCCGTTTCCAAAGGGTGAGTGTTATGGTATGTAAAATATATCTCAGTAAAGCTGTTACCAAAAAAAAAAAAATCTATACTTGCACATCTGTTGCAGTTTCTAACTTACTACTTATTTAATGGAAATTGTATGAGCAGGCACACATAAAGCAGCCGTATGTTCAGGAATTGCTGGGCTTAGGCAAATATGGACTATCCCTTTTTTGGTTTCTGTCCCAGCTCCACAGAGCTGATGATATTTAGGGTAGCATAGTGATCTTCTTTGGTGGGTACTTGGGAATATGAAACAGTATCCATCTAGCTAATGGTGTTGAAAGATTGAATGCTTCAGTTTCATTCAAGTTCTAATATAAGATGATTGTGATACACTGGAAAGTCTAGACTGAATCTATCAGGTGAGTAAGAGAGAAACACTATAATATTGATTTCTTGATGTTAAGGAAGTAATCCTTTCAGTCCGTTTTTACACAGTAGTTGATTGTGTTTCTGGTCCCTCACGTTCATCCTATAGAAACTCCTGCTAACAGGGAGACCCAAAGGAAAGTCAGGCAGTGTTTCAGCTTCTGAGAATACTAGTGCATGTAAACTTACTGCTTTCCCATTTGCTGCAATCTGAAGTTAGTAACATTTCAGTCTCGGACCAGGCACTGATAAAGAAATAGATACAGCAAGTCTGACGCATCTCTTTTTTCCCCAGCTTCCCCTTTCCAAGACATTTCCACAAGATCAGTGCCAAAGCACCCTGGGCCCCAGTTGTGTCACGAGCGAAACGTCACATCATTTTTACACAGCTGCTGCATTGTCTCCATCCCCTCCTGAGCAGTGTTGCCATGGCCTTGCCCTGTGGCTGCTGTCAGCAACCTTTGGGACACAAGTTTAACGCTCATTGGGCTCCAGACGAGTCTAGGGCAGGGCCCCCTGCCAGGATGAAGAGTGAACCAAATTGGTTTGCACACAGGCCAGCTTCAGGTGCTGCAGCTAGCGTCTGTCAGATAAGGACCTTTTTCTTGTTTACCAGGATGAGGTTAAATTAGCACAGCATGAAGCCATAAGGGTTTAAAAAACAAACAAAACTAACCTTACTAGTTGAATATGATGCAGTGGGTGTGGAATTCAAGTGACTTTTAAGTTAGAAATGGGACGGTACTATACTGTAGAGAAAGACTTGCTTGCTGGCAAGCCTGATAAAAGTGACAAATTTGAATAGTGCTTCAAAGCTCCCTGATGACATTTGAAAACCATTTGTACTGATGTGCCTTGTGCTCAGCCTTGGGCCTCGCTCAAGGATGCAGGGGTGGACGTTTGATTTAGGAGGACACTGCCTGTGGGTTTCTGGCCATGACTCTGCCGTCAGTTCTGGCCTTAGGAAAACCATGTAGCTGAGCAGTCAGGCTTCCTAAGGAAGGGATACAATGCATACTCACTCTAAGATGATCCATGTTTGACATTTTGTGAATTGTTCATTTATGCAGTTATTTTCTGAAATGTTGGAATCAGATTTTATCTGTTGGTAGAGTGATCTCTGGAAGAGAAAGTAGGAGGAAGCATGGACTTGGAGAACTGAACAGTGTTTCTGGTGTATAAAGTTCCCTGCCTCTTTTCTGTCTGACCTTGAACCTTTCTTGGGAACACCTCCTCCCACCCTGTCTCCTGCTCCTCAGACCCACAGTCCCCCACATCCCGCAGTGCCTGGTGCTTCACCTCTCAGCCCTTGATCAGCTCGGGATTCAAGGGCTTATGTGTGTGGGACTCTGCCTCTGTCTTCCTCTGGCCTTGCAGATCCCTGTTTTAGGTCATTAAAAAGCACCTCTACTAGGTTAGGCATCAAAAATGATTCTTTTACAGACCAACCTCTCGATACAAGCATTAGCAGAACTAAGCCTGTGTGGTACAGAGAGACACTCCTTCTGTCACCTCCTGTTTCTGTGTGTGCTTCTCCTTCAGGACTGTTCCGTACTTGTCTGCGCACTACCTGGGCTGCGTGTAGTCACAGCCAACACAGAATAAGGACACAGAGCAGCATGGGCAAGAGTGCAGTGAATCGTAGCGCACTTGAAGCCAGGCTGGGCTACATCATCTCAGAACTGAAGGTCTGCCTGTGCGAGGTGATCAGGTGTGTGGAGCGTAGGTAAAAGAGAAGTCTGCACTGTAGTGCGACAGCTGGGAGTTAAGCCAAGTCCTCGGATACCTATGGGCAGAGGGAAGGCAGGCTGGCGTTCGAGCTCTAGGTTTAGTGGATTCAGCGAGGTACACAAAAGGAACTTTGGTTTTCTCTCTAAAGATTTATTTCTACTTTTAAAAAGTATGCCATGCACGTTTGGTACAGCAGTTAAGACACCACTCGAGACTGCCGCATCCCCTATTAGAGTGCCTGGATTCGAATCCTGGCTCCGCTTCTGATTTCAGCTCACTGCTGATGTGCATCCAGGAGGCAGCAGGTGATGGCTTAAGTACATGAGTCCCTGCCACGCACGCAAGGGACCTACAGGGAGTTCATGGCTCTCAGCTGAAGCCTGGCCCAGCCTCAGCTGTTGAGGGCATTTGGGAAGTGAACCAAAGGATGGAAGATCTTGATCTCCATTTTTCTCTCTCTCTGCCTTTCAAATAAATAAAAATTAAATAAAAGTCTTAGAGTATGAAGGAAATAGAACAGCATTTTTTCATTTATTGAATTTAGGCCATTGATATCTACAGGTAGGAATTCAAATGTTTCTGTTTGGCTTTTCTATATGTTTGAAATATTTTTTAGTTATAAAAAAGGAAAATAAATTGCCTTAAAACTGAGCAGCTCAATAGGCAAAGGAGGGGCTGGCGCTGTGGCGCAGTAGGTTAATCCTCCACCTCCCCTTCCATATGGGCACTGGTTCGAGTCCCAGCTGCTCCACTTCCAATCCAGCTCTCTGCTGTGGCCTTGGAGAGCAGTAGAAGATGGCCCAAGTCCTTGGGCCCCTGCACCCGTGTGGGTGACTGGGAAGAAGCTCTTGGCTCCTGGCTTTGGATTGGAGCAGTTCCAGCTGTTGCGGCTATTTGGCGAGTGAACCAATGGAAGGAAGACCTTTCTCTCTGCCTCTCCCTTTCACTGTAACTCTACCTCTCAAATAAAATCTTTTAAAAACAGAGGCAAAGGAAAGAACTTAAATAATAATTGATAGACTAAAGCTTCTTTATGGTATGGGCTTAGCTTCTTCTAGGCATGAGATACATGAACACAGAGAATATGCTGTACATCATAAGAGGAAAGGATATAAATAAATGACACAGTTCAGTTGCTGTCAAGAACAAGTTCAAGAATACTGTACAAGAAATAAGGGTAACCTATATAGGTAGTTTCCACACTGGTAAATCTACATCAAAAAAAGTATAAATGTATTTTCTGAGAGAGGAACTTTATTGGGATTCCTTAAAAATATACTGTGAAGTCTATTATTATGTAGTTGTCTGTTCAAAAGGGGAATTTTTCCCTACTCAAGAATTTCTTTTGTAAGCACTGAGGGAAGAGTCATTACTAACATGCTTGGTTAAGCTCACAGTAGGAAGTGAAATATTTATTGGTTAGCAGTACAGAAATTTGAATATTTTTTCAGTACCAGAAATATTATGGTGCTAGTGAATATACAAGTGTAATCTTAGTGCAGAAAGTATTTCTTTGTAACATAGTTTATAAAATCACAGTCTACTGGGCACAAATATTTGGTGCTGTGACTAAGATGCCACTTGCGACTCATTTATCCCAGGGTGCAGTGCCTGGTTAGAGTCTGGCTCCCTGCTGCCATCGAGCTTCTTGGTACCATACACCCTGAGAGACAGGAGGTGCCACCCACGTGGAACACCTAGATTGGGTTCGGTGCTCCTGGCTTCAGCCTGACCAAGCCTGGACTGTTGGAGGCATTTGGGAAGTGAACCCATGGCTAGAAGATCTCTGCGTTTCTGATAAAATGAAAACAAGTAAAATAGCAACCTAGTGATTACTTGTATGTAATTGAAGAAAGCTGAAATTTGTTTGGTTATTTTGCTCATTCATTCTTATAAAATGGAAAGTTCTTTAGAACCTATTATAAGTGAGTTTGACTTTCTGTACTCCCTATTTATTTAATAAATAAATTGTGGCAATGAAGCTTATATATGTATGGCTGTATGCTTACAACTATCTGGAATGGTTTTCCAGGAGCACAGATCTGCAGTACAGATTGATTCCTTACCTATTTCTATGTTATATCTTAAAAAATATTACTATATTAGTAGCAGTGATAATTTAAGTATAATTACAATCTCAAATCTGAAGTTCTTAATTAAGTGACTTTTCTGGTTTTACAAAACCATTATTATAGATTTTGTACAAGATAAAAATCTTTACACAAAATCAGTAGCAATCCCATATTCTTTCAGCTAGTCCAGGTTCACAATTGTTTATTTACTTAGTAACTGGTCCTTTAGTTAATACTACAGGTGGCATTCAGTAGTGAACAGGATAGAGTGTTTTCCAGATGTAATGACTAAAAGCCTACATCTGAAAAGTGGCCCAGATTCTTCATGTAAGATGGTGGGAGGGTACAGTACTAGAAGAAATACCTGCAGCAGGTAGAACAGCAAAAAGGCAGGTGATTGTTGTACGACTTGAGTACAGATTCAGAAGAAGATGGAAAAGTCTGCAGGAAGAATCAAGACATAAGCATATTCAGATTATGAAAACTTTGGAAGCCATGTAAAGGAGTTTGAGACCCATTCTTATGGTAATTAAGCACTTTTGTATTGGAGGAACATGATATGTGTGTCTAGAAAGACTTGTTGGCTGCGTTATGGAGGAGGGGTTCATGGGAGCAGGTCTCTGGACGTGGGTAGAACAGTGATAATGTAGTAACTCACGGGAGATGCTTGTAGTGGACTAGAGCGGTAGCAGTAGGAATGCAGAGTGGGGCAGTTTGAAGAAAAACGGATGACGAGTTACGTTAGTACGGTGAAGCAATTAATCAAATGCCTCCGAGTTTCTTGCAAGAGCCCCTCAGTGTGTGAATGGTTGTGCAACTCATTAAGCTGGGGAGATTATCGGTTAGAGATTTGCAAGTAACTCCCTTTTTAATCATTAAGAATCTATACATTTATAAGCCCAAGATTTTGTGATTCTTGAGTAAGGAACCTCATTCCGTATCTTGTGGACCATTGTATAGACTGTTGGTGACTGCTGCTGTGTCAAAGTGGAAAGTGTCTTTCCTGAGATGTCCCTACCCCTGGTTACTCACAGAATTTAATAGATAAGATTCACTCTTAGAGCTCATTGGTGTATTTGTTAAATTGAGAGAGTATTGTTATTTATAAGCAATACATCATTTTTGCTGGCTTAGATATAACTAAATTATACATATAAATGTGATGTGTTTGATGACTCATAAAGGAGCTGTAATGATAGAACAATCGTTGTGAAGGATGACAGTATAAATTTAACATGTAAATAAATGACTGCTGTGGCATGGTGGGCTAAGCTTCCGCCTGCGGCACTAGCATCCCATGTGGATGCCAGTTCAAGTCCCAGCTGCTCCACTTCTGATCCAGCTCTCTGCTTTGGCCTGGGAAGGCAGTAGAAGATGACCCAAGTGCTTGGGCCCCTGCACCTGCAGTGGGAGACCCAGAAGAAGATCCCAGCTCTTGGCTTCAGATCAGCTCAGATCCAGCTATGGCAGCCATTTGGGGAGTGAACCAGTGGATGGAAGACTTGTCTCTCTCTGCCTCTGCCTCTCTGTAACTCTGCCTTTCAAATAAATAAATCTGCGAAAATAAATAAATAAATAACTGCTAAAAGCAAGCAGTCGTCTGCTTCTTCCTGATCTCCCAGGTGGTTCAGGGGCATTTGGGCAATATTCTGCTGCTTTCCCAGGCATGTTAGTAGGGAACTGAATGAAAAGTGGAGCATCTGGGACTTACAGTGGCACCCATGTGGGATGCTGGTACTGCAGGCTGAGGCTTAAGCCGCTACACCACAGTGTTGGCCCCTTTTCTTTGTTTTTTGTTTTTGTTTTTGTTTTGTTTTGTTTTGTTTTGTTTTTAATTTGAGAAATCCAGAGACAGAGGACTCGTTCTGCTGGCTCATTCCCCAAATGCCCACAACAGCTGGGGGTGGGCCAGGCCAAAACTGGGGGCTAGGAACTCCATCCAGGCCTCCCCCTGCAAAGCCAACACTGGCATCCCATATATGGGTGCCAGTTCATGTCCCAGCTGCTGCACTTCTGATCCAGCTCTCTGCTAATGGGCATAGGAAGGCAGCAGAAGATGGCGCAAGTCCTTGGGCCCCTGTACTCCCATGGGAAACCAGGAAGACTCTCTTGATTCCTGGCTTCTGTCTGGCTCAGTGCTGGCTGTTGTGACCACTTGGGGAGTAAACCAGTGGCTAGATGGACGATCTCTCCCTATCTGCCTTTCCCTCTCTGTCTCTGGCACTCTGCATCTCAAATCTTTTTAGAATTGTTTAAGATCTATTAAAAAAAGCTGGCGCCACGGCTTACTAGGCTAATCCTCCACCTTGCAGCGCTGGTACACCGGGTTCTAGTCCCGGTCGGGATGCCAGATTCTGTCCCGGTTGCCCCTCTTCCAGGCCAGCTCTCTGCTGTGGCCAGGGAGTGCAGTGGAGGATGGCCCAAGTCCTTGGGCCCTGCTCCTCATGGGAGACCAGGATAAGTACCTGGCTCCTGCCATCGGATCAGCATGGTGCGCCAGCCGCAGCTTGCCGGCTGCGGCGGCCATTGGAGGGTGAACCAACGGCAAAGGAAGACCTTTCTCTCTGTCTCTCTCTCATTGTCCACTCTGCCTGTCAAAAAAAAAAAAAAAATCTATTAAAAAAAAAAAAAAAAGAATTGGCAGAGACGAATGATTTCCTTTTGGGAATGGGCAGCTGAATTTTCTCACCTCCAGAGATCTCACCAGTCATCACTGCTACCCCTGTAGTGGTCTAGGGGGTACTGTTCCCTCTGCCACATTGACCTCTCAATTCTTACAGCCAGAATAGTTAGACTTCCTACACTACTTAGAGAATACAGAGGGAAGTAAATGGAAAGTAACGTGATTAGGAAATATCCATGGACTGCTTTCCTTGCTCATTGACTCGCTAGTCTTTCAGTTCTCCGCCAGACAGAGAATTGCCTCTGCTGGAACCAGGGTCTACCCCCACGCGGCAGACAATCCTTTTCTCACACAGAGAGGGAAGTCATAAAGTGTATCTGGACTACTTGTAGTTGAGGCTCAAGGGAATGAGGTTCAGAGAGAAAGAAGAGTTTCCTGTTTAATTTCGTTAATCTAAACTGCATCTGTTGTTTTCTTTGCATGTTTTTTTCCCAAGTTGATTAACAATGGAAATGTTCACCTCCTTTGGGGAGCACGTCCTCTGTGGGCCCAGGTGGGCAACATCTCAGAATGTGTTTGCCCAGTAAAGGAGTAAGACAAGCACACGCTTCAGCAGAGAGGTGTTTTGTTGTTGTTGATCAGTCAGAGAAAAGAACCCAGAGAAACTGGTGTCACAGAATATAAGGGAATGAGGAGAGTTAATTGTCAAACACTATAAAACACTCAAGTAGACGGAGAGCTGAATATAAATTTTACATCTTTAAATCAAATTGAGAAGTCATTGACAGAAAGAAATTAAAGGTCAAAAAAAAAAAAAATATATACCTGACCTGCTTGTGGGGGCTGTGGGGAAGGCGGGGCATGCAGTTGGCACAGCATTTAAGTTGCTACTTGGGACACCCTCGACCCACATCAGAATGCCTGGTTGAGTTCTTGCCATTCTGCTTCAGGTCCAGCTCCCTGCTGACGTGCTCTCTGGGAGGCAGCGGGTGATGGCCCAAGGACCTGGGGCCCCGCCACCCATGTGGGAAACTCAGGAGAGTTTGAAGTTCCTGGCTGCAGCCTGGCCCAATCCCAGCTGTTGTGGGTAGCAGATGGAAGATCATTTGTGCCCTTGCTCTCTCTCCATTGTAGGGAGTGGGTCAGCAGATGGAAGATCTCTGTCTCTTCCTCTCTCTATAACTCTGCCTTTCAAATAAATAAATCTTAAAAAAAAAAGGCAGCCTGTCAAAGACCCAGAGGGCATGGAGGGTACATGTCATTGAAAAGATGCTAACTGCAAGTCACATGCAGAATGTGAGGGGAGAACAGAAGCAAATCTCTGAAGTCAAGAATGGGGGCCAGCGTTATGGCAAAAAGGGGTAAACCACCATCTACAATGCCAGAGTCCCAGATGGGTGTTGGTTCAAGTCCCAGCTGCTGCCCCACTTCCAATCCAGTTCCCTGCTAATGCGCCTGGGCAAGCAGTGGAAGATGGCCCAAGGGGTTTGGCTCTTGCATCCACATGGAAGGTCACAGTGAAGCTCCTGGCTTTGGTGTGGCCCAGCACTGGTTGTTGTGGCCATTTGGGGAGTGAACCAGCGGGTGTAAGATCTCTGTCTCTCCCTCTCTCTCTGTGTAACTCAGCATTTCATATAAATAAAATAAATCTTAACGAACAAAAAGAAGTCAAGACTGGGGCTGGCACTCTGGCGTAGTAAGTTAAGCCTCGGCCCGTTACACTGACATCCAGTGTGAGCCCAGCTCGAATCCTGGCTGCTTCACTTCTGTTCGGGCTCCCTGCTGATCGCCTGGGAAAGCGGCAGAAGATGCCCCAGTGCATTTGTCCCTGTGCCCATATGGGAGACCTGGAAGAAGCTCCTGCCTCCTGGCACCTGGCTCCAGATTGGTCCGGCACCAGCCTTTGCAGCCATTTGGGGAGTGAACCAGCAGATGGAAGACCTTGCTCTGTCTCTCCCTCTCTCTGTTTCTAACTGTGCCTCTCAAATAAATAAATAAAAATCTTAAAAAAATAAAATAAAACAAGTAAAGACTGGGAAAGTAGATCAGGGCCAGATCATGGTGGTCCTCAGATGCCGCCTAAGGAGTCTGGGTTTTGGGTTGATGGGACTGAATTCAGCAGTTGGGTTTCCTGAGGAGGGAGGGTCATTGACCTTGACTTGAGGCCGTGTGGACCAGCCTATTGAGTGTTGCAGCCTTGCTCCTTCCCACAGGCACTGCCCTGCTCTTGTATCCTCCCCCCCACACTGTATCATTTTGTGTCTGCCTGTCCTTAGCATGGACACTCCCTGAGGGCAGGGATTATCTTGCTTTTTTGTTGACTGTGTTTTCCAATCATGAAGCAGCTTAAAAAGAATAAAAGCAGTTTATTTTACTCACAGCTCCTCAGTCTGAGCAGAGAATGGTGGGGATGGTTTATCTCTGCTTGGTGCGGTGTCAGCTGGAGGCTTGACCACGTCTAGGAAATACCTGGAAGATGATTTTCTCCTGTGATGGGCAAGTGGTTGCCTGTTGTTGACTGGGAGCTGAGCCAGGGTGTGCAGTGGGGGCCTCAGCTCCTCTCCTTATGAACTTCTTGGGGGGCTGCTTAGGCTTTCTGACAGCCTTTTTCATTTTTCTGTATACGCCTATTTATTTGAAATAATCAGAGAAAGGGAGAGAGAGCTTTAATCTGCTGCTTCACTCCCCATCTGGCTATAAGCCAGGCTGAAACCAGAAGCCTAAATTCCATCCAGGTCTTCCACTTGGTTGGCAGGGCCCCAAGCACGTAGGCCATCTTTCACTGCTTTCCCAGGTGCATTAGCAGGGAGCTGGATTGTAAGTAGAGCAGCTGGGATTTGAACTGGTGCTCATATGTGATGTCAGCATCGCAGGTAGTGCCTTAACTCACTACACTACAATACTGGCCCCTTTCTCACAGCTTAGCCTGGGTTCTGGGAGCATCTGTCCCAGGAGAACAAGTGGAATGTGTGGCATTTTCTGTTTCCCAGCCCTGGGAACCCCGTCCCATCGCTCCTTCTGTAGTCTGTCGTTTGCGGTAGTTAGAAAGACCCTTCCAGGCACTAGGGAAGAGGGCACCCTACAGCATTGAACCTGCTTTTGGCATTTACAGCAGCAAGAGCCACAGGAGGTAGTGCTTTAGCGTCTGTCAGAGATAAAACCTGCTGTTGTGTTTTATCCCAGGAGCCTGGAGCTCTGCCAGTGAGTTCTGTGAATGAGTGAATGAATGGAATTGGATAAAATGAGTGGCCTGGAAAAGGAGAGCAGGCTGTGGCCGGAAGACCAGTTAGGAGACTGTAGCGACCTTCAGCGCCTGACTTGAGGGTCAGAATTCACAAAGTACAGTGAAAATGGAAACAAAGGCTGATATGGAGAGATGCTAAAGGAATACAAATTACAGAATTTAGTGACTGTTTTGCTATGGGAGGAAATAAGAAGGACCTTGGTGAGGGAAGGGGAGAGATTTAGATTGGGAGTTCTTCTAGACTTAGAGATATGCTAGATGATACTGTAAGTGCTAGAACAAAACCATGAATATGAATCCCTCCTGCAGAGTTATTTTTATAATTGTCCACTCTTCAGGGATGAAAAAAGGCTGCATGAATAGGGAAAGCTTTGAGCGAGAAGGTAGGCTAAGGTTTGGACATGTTGAAGTTGAGGCTTTTAGTGCTAAAACAGCTGTTGGAGGTTCTTGGTGGGCAGTGAGAATCCTGAGTTGAAACGCTGGGCTACAGAATTTTGGGTATTTTTGTTTGTGTTTTTCTGATGGAAAAGACTTTTCCCCATGCAGAAGAGGAAAATTCTCCCCTCATCCCATTTGTATCCTTCCTGGTTGTTTCCGGTTTAATATATATATATATATATATTAATTTTTTTTTTTTAAGATTTACTTATTCGGGGGCTGGCGCCCTGGCTCACTTGGTTAATTCTCCACCTGCGGCACTGGCATCCCATATGTTGCCCCTCTTGCAGTCCAGCTCTCTGCTGTGGCCCGGGAGGGCAGTGGAGGATGGCCCAGGTGCTTGGGCCCTGCACCCTCATGGGAGACTGGGGAGAGGCACCTGGCTTCTGGCTTCGGATTGGCGCGATGCGCTGGCCGTGGCGGCCATTTGGGGGGTGAGCCAACAGAGGGAAGACCTTTCTCTCTGTCTCTCTCTCACACTGTCTAACTCTGCCTGTCAAATTAAAAAGAAAAAGAAAAAGATTTACTTAGCTATTTGTAAGGTAGAGTTACAGAAACAGAGATCTCTTCCATCTGCTGTTTCACTCCCTAAATGGCCGTAACACACAGGTCTTGGCCAGCCTGAAGCCAGGAACCAAGAACTCCATCTGAGACCCGTGTGAATGGCAGGCACCCAAGTACTTGGGCTGTCACTGCTTCCTGGGTGTGTTGGCGGAGAGCTAGATTGGAAGCCAGGTAGCTGGAGCTTGAACTACCACTTAGTACCGGTTGCTCATGTCGCCAGTGGTGGCTTAACCCACTGTACCACCGTGCTGACTCCCAAGTTTACTTTAAAACTTCAGAAAGTGGCTACAATGGCTTTCTTCCCCAATCCAAGGTGAATGGACTGCTCTCTTTTGATGCGGTGGCTTTGGGAGCACAGTTTGCTGTGGAAGTGGGACGGCCTCCGTGACGTCAGTCACTTGTTCCCCCTGTGTGAGAGTGATTTCGCAGTCTGGGCAGCTCCATGCTGAGAGCTGGGTCTTTCCCCAAACACTGCCCATATCAGGGAAGGCCTTGAAGGCCTTTATGTGAAAGAACACACTCTGGTGTGAAGGAATTCAGAGACCATTTCGTCTCAGCAGAAGCACGTCAGCTGAACTATCCGGCTACCAAGAAAAATGCTTCTGTTTGATTCTTATGTGAACATTGTTTCCCAGTGAATCTGATACTAGCTTTTTTTTTTTTTTTTTTTTTTTTTTTTTTTTTTTTTTGCCTATTTGTACCTGTTAAAAATTTAATAGATCAGGATGAAGGGTATAAGGGCATGTTTTCTGTTAGTAAAACAAATGTAGCCCTTTCCTGTCTTTTTATTTTTATCTTTCCTTTGGAGAACTTAGTTGGCTCCTACTAAGTAGGATTTTTTTTTTTTTAATGAGGGCAAGAGAAAATAGTATTCTTGTTTAAGTCCGTTGATAACCATACAGACACTAAACTTAGTGACTTGTGTCTTTGGCTCCTTTTGAGGTTTTTTAAGAAGGAAAGCTAGCAGCCGAGTGGTGGATGGGCGTGGAGGGGAGGTCTCCCTGAGCTCTGAGCATATGACTGCTGCTTGTAGTGGGCAGCTGGAAGGGGTCAGGTGGAATCATCTGAGAACTCGAGCTGTGCAGTGTTACTCGTCAGCCATAAATATTTCAGTGCTGAGTGACTTTCTTTTGTTCCGGAAGGCAAAGACCGACTCTCCTGATATCTCTGTGGCAGAGAATACCTTCTTTAGCAGGGGGACAATCCATCTGTTGTATGAAAAAATACAACGTGAGTGATGACATTAATATGTTTTCCCATAAGTACATTGAATAAATGATTCTCATAAAAGGGTGATACCTAATAATAGAAATGATAGTTATTATAGTAATAAAATAATCTGTCTTTATATATGAGGAAACCTTGGCTCAAAGAAATGTGCTTTGCACTAGGCCACTAGACTAGTATGAAAGTTCTTCAAGAGTTCATGAAAAATGTGCATTGGGACTGGTGTGGCGCAGCAGGTTAGGCAGCAGCCCCTGTTCTAGTATCCTGTATCAGAGTACTGGTGGAGCCCTGACTCCTTTGCTTCTGAATCAGCTCCCTTCTGATGTGTCTGGGAAAGCAGCAGAAGATGGTCTAAGTACTGGGGCCCTGCCGCCCACGTGGGAGACCCAGATGGAGGTCTGGCCTTGTGGCTTCTACCTGAACAAGCCCCAGCCATTGCAGCCATTTGGGGAGTGAACCAATGGATTTAAAAATCTCTCTCTGTCCCTCTCTCCCTCCATCCCCCCAACCTCTGTGTCTCTTAAAAGAAAAATAGAGAAGAAAAAAAGAAAAAGCTCAATGATCATAAATGTCTGGATTTTTTTAAAGGAAACGTATCTTTTGACTCCACTTTTCTGCGACCTTTCTTATATTCACCTAGAACTAGAACCCTGCTTTCAAGGCTGTAATAATTACTTGAAATTATTGAAATTTACTTAGCTATTCCTCAGAATAATAAACATTTGTTTACTAAGCCCTGCTGAACACATACCACTTATTTGATTAGTAGCCTAAAAACTATAATTCTTTTTTTTTTTTTTTTTTTTTTGACAGAGTTAGAGAGACAGAGAGAAAGGTCTTCCTTTTGCCTTTGGTTCACCCCCAAATGGCCGCTACGGCCTGCGCTGTTGCGGCCGGCATGCTGCGCCGATCCGAAGCCAGAAGCCAGGTGCTTCCTCCTGTCTCCCATGCGGGTGCAGGGCCCAAGGACTTGGGCCATCCTCCACTGCACTCCCGGGCCACAGCAGAGAGCTGGACTGGAAGAGGAGCAACCGGGACAGAATCCGGCGCCCCAACCGGAACTAGAACCCGGCGCCCATATGGGATGCCAGTGCCACAACCAAGTGAGCCACGGCGCTGGCCCCATATACATACCTTCTTGATTCTAATTATAATTTATGACTTTAAAGGTCCTTATTTTTCTGGTCTCTTGTGTTATTAGAAAGGGGGTATGTGGTAAACATGGGTTAGCAACAAAGACTTTGTGTTTCATTCTCAGAGAACTCTAGATCCTGGAGTTCCTCTCTCAAGTTGTTTTTACGAGGATGTAATCCTCGTTTGTGTTCTGTGCTTGGTGGCAGCTGCAGTTTGCCTGATATTGCTGTTGAACAATAGAGAATTGGTCTGGTCTTTGTCATGGGTGCTTGGCACTGAACATCTGAAACCATTAGAATTTCCTGGGCGACAGGAATGTCACGCGAGCGCGGTGACTGATGGTTGGCCCCGGATAGCCCAGAGCTGTCTCCAGAAGGACCTCCCATGTGGTGGGAGGGTTGGGATTTTGAACCATTCTGGGCTCTGGGGTGGACGTGATGGTGGAAATTGAGTTCAGTCATGTCACAAGAAGTTTGAGCAGTCAGGTTTCTGTCATGAAGCCCTGACGTAAACCTCCTGACACTGGCGCTTAATGGAGCATCTGGGTTGTTGGACACAGTAGTGTGTGTGTGTCTGGCTGAGGCTAGCGGATGCAGTGGTGGTGGTGGTGGTGTGTGTCTGGCCGAGGCTAGCAGATGCGGTGGTGGTGGTGGTGTGTGTGTGTCTGGCCGAGGTAGCGGATGCGGTGGTGGTGGTGGTGTGTGTGTGTGGCCAAGGCTAGCGGATGCAGTGGTGGTGGTGGTGTGTGTGTCTGGCCCAGGTTAGCGGATGCGGTGGTGGTGGTGGTGGTGGTGGTGGTGGTGGTGGTGGTGTGTATCTGGCCCAGGTTAGCAGATGCGGTGGTGGTGGTGGTGGTGGTGGTGTGTGTCTGGCCAAGGCTAGCGGATGCGGTGGTGGTGGTGGTGGTGTGTGTCTGGCCGAGGTAGCGGATGCAGTGGCGGTGGTGGTGGTGTGTGTCTGGTCGAGGTAGCGGATGCAGTGGCGGTGGTGGTGGTGTGTGTCTGGCCGAGGCTAGCGGATGCGGTGGTGGTGGTGGTGTGTGTGTCTGGCCGAGGCTAGCGGATACGGTGGTGGTGGTGGTGTGTGTGTGTCTGGCCGAGGTAGCGGATGCGGTGGTGGCGGTGGTGGTGGTGGTGGTGGTGGTGTGTGTCTGGCCGAGGTAGCGGATGCAGTGGCGGTGGTGGGGACACACTGATCCCACAGGGAAGCTCTGTGTCTGCTCTACACCTTGCTTGCTTTGTCTCTTCAGTTACCTGGTCTTTCTCTGAATCTGTGTAAAAAAGCTGTAATCTAAGTTTTCCTGAGGTCTGTGAATTTTGTAGTGAATTCTTAAGCCTCAGGGCCGTTAGCCAGTCTCTTAGCAGTTAGTTTCTAGGGACCCCCGATGTGTGACAGGTGTCTGAAGTAAGAGCAGTCTTGTTGGGGACCCTGCTGTTTGAGTTGCAGGGTCTGACCTGTGAGAGAAGTGGAACTGCAGAACGCTGGTCTGATTGCAGCACAGTAGTGGTGTTAGGTGCTCTTGGTTTTCAGTGAATAAATTTCACCAATTGAGGTGTATTTAGAGTTAGCTAAATTTAGTCTTGCTCTTTAATTTTGACGTAATGGGGAGCCAATGTTGTGTGGCGGGTTAAGCCTCTACCTGCGCAACAGCTGGCATCCCCTGTGGCTGCTGATTCAAGTCCCAGCTGTTCTACTTCCAGCCCCGCTCCCTGCTAATGTGACTGGGAAACCAGCAGAAGATGGCCTAGGTGCCTGAAGCCCTGCACTCACATGGGGGACCCAGACGAAGCTCCAGGCTCCCGGCTTTGTCCTGGCCCAACCCCTACCGTTGTAGCCCTTTGGGGAGTGAACCAGTAAATGGAAGATGTTTCTCTGCCTCTCCCTCTCCCCACACCGTGCCCCACTCTGTCCTCCTCTCTCTGTAACTCTGCCTTTTAAATAAATAAAAAATAAATAAATCTTTAAAACAATTTTTTGGATGTAATGAAAAATAAAAGTATTCTGAATCTCTTAAAAATGCAAAACTGGGGTCAGCAGTGTGGTGGAGTGGGTAAGTCACCCCCTGCAGCAC
Organism: Oryctolagus cuniculus; assembly: GCF_964237555.1. Taxonomy (NCBI): domain Eukaryota; kingdom Metazoa; phylum Chordata; class Mammalia; order Lagomorpha; family Leporidae; genus Oryctolagus; species Oryctolagus cuniculus. The sequence continues at coordinate 127,773,087 of NC_091440.1, read as the reverse complement.
CGGCATGCCGTATAAGTGTCGGTTTAAGTCCTGGCTATACTCTACTTCTGATCCAACTCCCTGCTAATATGGCTGGGAAAGCATCGGAAGATGGCCCAAGTGTTTGGGTCTCTGTACCCACATGAGAGACCTGGATGAAGCTCCTGGCTCCTGACTTTGGCCTGGCCCAGCCCTGGCCTTTGTGCCTGTTTGGAGAGTGAACCAGTAAATGGAAGGCTTCTCTTCTCTTTCTGCCTCTGCCTCTCCCTCTCTGTAACTCTGACTTTCAAATAAAATAGACAAATCTTAAAAAATTCAAAACTTTCTTGACTTTTATGTTCATTAAAGTCTTAGTTAAAACAAACTTTTAAGATGGCTTGAATTGTTTTCTTAATTATTGAATATTCCTCAACAGGATCAGATGCCCTGGTTCAGTAGCTCTGTTCCCTACACGGCCAGCAGCCTAGAGCTGAGAGATCCCTGGCCTTCGTGCTGTGAATTTCGAATGACTCACAGGCCCTTTGTGGGTGGGAACCTGTAGTTTGATTAGTGGCTTCTTCTGTGAGAAATGGAGAGGACATTTATTAAAACTGGGTAAATGCTGGCCTGGATTTGAAGAGTTAAATACCTTGTAGTGTTGAACACAGTGACAAGCAGTGTGGAGGATTACCAAGGAGCAGATGGCATGATGTTGTAAGGGGTCAGTATTGGAGCCAGAGGTCAAAACTCAGGCAAATGCAGAAACACATAAATAGCTAACTGTGTAATAACAGCCTCAGCCATCAGCGGCTGAAGACTGTAATCAAAGTTTATTTCTCATTCACCTTTAGTTTAACGTGGACAAAGGGGCTGTGCTTTGCAGAGCCATTCAGTAACCCAGTCTCACTCTGTTTTTGACCTTCCCATCTCATTTGCATTTAACTGATGGATGGCAGAGGCAGGACAGATTGTGTGCCTTGATCTGGATGACAAGTGTCACTTCTGCTCATTTCATCAGGGATAACTAGTCATTTGGACCCCACCCAGAAATGAGGTTGCTGGGAAGGAGACAACAGCATCGGTGAGAGGATCCCCAAGGCCTGTGTTGCATACGTGTAATCCGTGAGGGTTGTGCATTGGTGCTGAGGTCATGGGGAGGCCCGTCCAAGTGACACTGGTTTGGGGCAGTTTAAAGGGATGCCATAGGCAGAAAAGTAACAGTAGAGAGAATGAGAGAATTAAGTTTCTAAGGGATTCAGGGTCATGTAAAAAGGCTTTCGCAGATAGAAGAGGTAATTTTTATTCCAAGGAGAGGAAGTACAGCCTGTGGTCTGCTTAGCACAGCATGGAGTAAGCAGTCACCTCTCTGCCACACAGCCAGGAAGGAAAGGGAGGAGGGGGCTATCCTGTGCTGATGAGTGTCCTGAGCACCGGTCACTCTGCTGGATCAGTGGAGACACACTGACGTGCTCCTTGAATGTGTTATCTCCTGAATTTAAAAATAAATTCAGAGAGCAGGGATAGTCTCTTTAACAAACGGTGCTGAGTAAACTGGATCTCCATGTGCAGAAGTATGAAACTAGACCACTACCTTACACATTACACAAAAATCCACTCAAAATAGATCAAATCTATGACCTGATACCACTAAATCATTAGAGAACATTGGGGAAACTCTACAAGACATTGGCACAGTCAGAGACTTCTTGGAAAAGACCCCAAAAACACAAGCAATTAAAGCCAAAATTCCAGCACCGCGGCTCAATAGGTTAATCCTCCACCTAGCGGCGCTGGCACACCAGGTTCTAGTCCCGGTCGGGGCACCAGATTTTGTCCTGGTTGCCCTTCTTCCAGGCCAGCTCTCTGCTGTGGCCAGGGAGTACAGTGGAGGATGGCCCAAGTCCTTGGGCCCTGCACCCCATGGGAGACCAGGAGAAGCACCTGGCTCCTGGCTTCAGATCAGCGCGCCAGCCGCAGCGCGGCGGCCATTGGAGGGTGAACCAACGGCAAAGGAAGACCTTTCTCTCTCTCTCTCTCTCCCTGTCCACTCTGCCTGTAAAAAAAAAAAAAAAAAAAAAAAAAAAAAAAAAAACAAAACAAAAATTAAAGCCAAAATTGACAAATGGAATTACATCAAAAAGAGAAGCTTCTGCACTGCAGAACACACACTCAGCAAAGTGAAGAGACACCTGACAGAACGGGGGAATATATTTGCAAATTATGCAATCGATAAGGATTAACATGCAGAATATATAAAGAGCTCAAGAAATTCAACAACACAACATAAACAATCCAGTGAAGAAATGGGCAGAGGACTTACACAAGCATTTTTCAAAAGAGGGAATTCAGATGGCCAGCAGACACTTGTGAAAATGCTCAGGGTCACTAGCCACTGAGGAAATGCAAGTCGAAACCACAGCGAGGTTTCACCTCACTCCAGTTAGAATGGCTCACGTACAGAAATCAACAAGCAACAAATGCTGGTGAGGGTGTGAGGAAAACGGTATCCTGGTCCACTGTTGATGGGAATGTGAACTGGTACGACCACTGTGGAGGACAGTAGAGAGATACCTCAGAAATCTGAGGATTGGCCTACCATATGGCCCAGCCATCCTGCTCCTGGGAATTTACCAACACCAAAAGAAATCACTACATGAAAGAGTTATCTGTACCCCCATGTTCACTGCAGCACACTTCACAGTGAAGGTATGGAATCAACCCACATATCCATCAACTGTTGACTAGATAAAGAAATTGTGGTGTATATATATTATGGAGTACTACTCATGCAGTACTACTGTAAAAAAAAAAAAGAAATTCTGTCTTTTTTTTTTTCTTTAAAGATTTATTTATTTATTTATTCGAAAGTCAGAGTTACACAGAGAGAGGAGAGGCAGAGAGAGAGAGGTCCTCCATCTGATGACTCACTCCCCAATTGGCCACAATGGCCAGAACTGTGCCGATCTGAAGCCAGGAGCCAGGAGCTTCTTCCAGGTCTTTCACATGGATGCAGGGGCCCAAGGACTTGGGCCATCCTCCACTGATTTCCCAGGCCACAGCAGAGAGTTGGATTGGAAGTGGAGCAGCCGGGACCAGAACCAGCGCCCACACGGGATGCCAGCGCCTCATTCCAGGGCATTAACCCACTGCGCCACAGCGCCGGCCCCAGAAATTCTGTCTTTCGCAACAAGATGATCACAACTGAAAACCCATTATAATTAGTGAAATAAGCCAGTCCCAAAAAGACAGTTATCATAATGTTTTCCCTAATTTGAGGTTAACTAATCGAATACCTGAAATATAATGTGTTGGAGTGAAATAGACATCTTGGGAATAGATGCTTGTGTATAGCCCTTGTCTTTTCCATTGAGGAACAGTGTTTTGTTTCTCCTCACACTGTTTGTTGAACTCCTTTACTTAGAGTAGGGTTAACTATATGATCATTAAGTATACTGAAAATAGATCATTGTAAAAATTAAGAATGGGAATCTGAGAGAGAGGGGAAAGAAGGGTTAGAGCATGGGCAGGAAGGAGGATGGGGAGGGAAATCCCACTGTGTTCCTAAATCTGTATATATGAAAAATATGAAACTTGTATAACTCAAACAACATCTCTTTTTTTGGACAGGCAGAGTTAGACAGTGAGAGAGAGACAGACAAGAGAAAGGTCTTCCTTCAGTTGGTTCACTCCCCAAGTGGCCGCTATAGCCGGCGCACTGCACTGACCCGAAGCCAGGAGCCAGGTGCTTCCTCCTGGTCTTCCATGCAGGTGCAGGGCCCAAGGACTTGGGCCATCCTCCACTGCCTTCCCGGGCCATAGCAGAGAGCTGGACTGGAAGAGGAGCAACCGGGACAGAACCAACGCCCCAACTGGGACTAGAACCCGGGGTGCCGGCGCCGCAGGCGGAGGATTAGCCTAGTGAGCCGCGGCGCCAGCCTCAAATAACATTTTAAAAAATGCAAAACAGAAACCCTTCTCTGCCATGCATTTTCCTCCAGTAATATGCATTTCTGTCATCTTTTGTTTTTAATTTGTTTTTTTATTTATTTGAAACAGTTACAGAGAGAGGTAGAGACAGAGAGACAGAGGTCTTCCAACCAGTGAGTCACTCACTGGTTGGACGCAATGGTCGAAGCTGAGCCGATCCAAAGTCAGGAGCCTCTTCCGGGTCTCCCATGTGGGTGCAAGGGCCCAAGCACTTGGGCCCTCCTCTGTTGCTTTCCCAGGCACATTAGCAGGGAGCTGGATTGGAATTGGAGCAGCTGGGACTCACTATGCCCATATGGGTTGCTGGTGCCATAGGCAGGGGCCTCGATCCACTGCCGCACAGTGCCAGCCCCTCTCTGACATCTTTACAGGCAGCTGTGCCGCAGTTACTTAACTCTGCCCTCCTCGCTGCCTCTCCATTCTTTTCTGGAAGAACTGTGGGCACATTTTGAAGCCTGCCACTCTGCAGAAGTTTCTCTTGTCCAGGTCACAACTGACTTCCGTGCAGTCAAGTCCCTGTTCTCTGAAACGTTTCCCTCACGTGGTTTCCTGATGCCAGCACTCTGGTTTTCCTCTTACCTTGAAAGCTGCTTTCTCTTTGGCATTTTTTTTTTTTTTTTTTGGTTACTTAGCATCTCTCGCCCTCCGGATTTTGTAAGTCCTCTATACCTCTCACTCCTGCCTTCCTCTCTTCATCTGGGACCTGGGTTAGTTTAGCCATCTACTTAATATTGACCCCAAATTTCTAAATGTTCAGTCAAAAATTTCACTTGAGTATTTATTTGTATATAATTATTTGAGAGGAGAGAGAGAAACAAAAGAGCTTTCATCCTTTGGTTTACTCTCAGATGCCCACAGAGGCCTGGATTGGCCCCTCCAGAACTGCAGACCAGGAACTTGATTCAGGTCTCCCACATGGGTCGCAGGGATCCACCTGCTTGAGCTATCATCATTGCTTCCCAGGGTGCACGTTAGCAGGAAGTTGGAATCCGTACTGGAGCCCAGGCCCTTTGATGTGGTCTATGGTGTCATGACCTGTGTCCAAACACTGAATGCTTACTGCCACTTGGATTGTGGCTAGGCGTGTCAGCCTTGACATTCGCGACTCTGAGCTCCTTAGTCCGTTTCCCCTTCCCTTCAGTAAAGCCCTCTCCTCCTCTGTTGTTTGATTCGTTAAATAGCTACACTGGTCACCCAGGTGTCCAGGCCAGAAACCACGCTATAATGACCCCTCTCTCTGAACTACTCCTGGCTCTCACATCTCCTCTGGTAGCAAATTATATCTCCTGTGCTATCAATATGTATTCAGAAGCTGATCATTTTTTTTTTGGCTGTAAAATAATTTACTAAAGGCACATTGTTAAACATCAAAACTAACAATTTGTTACTAAATGGTGTATCACTGTAAACCTAACAAACTGATTTTCTGAGATACATGGCTAGTAGGCAAACAGTACAGGTGTTCTGTTTGTTTGTTTGTTTGTTTCCCTTATTTGACAGCTTTCATATTTACAAGATCTTATCCCTTCCAGCCATTCTGGGACAGAGTGATGCCACTGCTCCCAAGAGTTACCTGGGAAGGGAGCCTGGAGCTCATAATTACATTTGAGATCATCACTGCTGAAGAGGTCTTCCGCTGGAGGGCCCAAGCTTTAGTCTCTCTCCAGGCATGAATTAGTGAGCTCTGCCAATAGCACAAATCACAAAAAAGGAGAAATTATTCGAAGGCAGCTATTGAAGAGTACCACCACAATAAACAGCCTGTATACCCAAAAACTAGATTGTTTTACCCAACAGATAACACTCATTTACAGCTCTATGGGGAAGAGCACAACAAAAATGATCCAGGTATACAAGTCATGGGTTTCTTGTCTTAAAAGAAAAACATTAAACCAGCATCCATATGACAATAAACTCTTAGTGCTGAAGCTTAAGCAGATTAAGGCTTGTCCTTGGTACATAACAATTTAAAAATGATGTTGGTGGGGCCGGTGCTGTGGCTCACTTGGTTAATCCTCTGCCTGCGGCACCAGCATCCCATATGGGCACCAGGTTCTAGCCACAGTTGCTCCTCTTCCAGTCCAGCTCTCTGCTGTGGCCTGGAAGGGCAGTGGAGGATGGTCCAAGTGCTTGGGCCCTGCACTTCATGGGAGACCAGGAGGAAGCACCTGGCTCCTGGCTTCAGATTGGCGCAGCGCGCCAGCCATAGCGGCCATTTGGGGGGTGAACCAACGGAAGGAAGACCTTTTTCTGTCTCTCTCTCTGTCTTTATAACTACCTGTCCAAAAAAAAAAAAAAGTTGGAACATTCCCAGCATGGTAGCTGCATATTGAAGTAGTTAAAGAATTGGTAATGAGACACAATTCAAACAAGTAAACCCTAGGCATCCTTACATTCCAGTTGACACACTTAGCTGCTAAAGGGAAGACAGCTGCAACCTCGCTTCCATTTGGCTCTTTGGAAAAAGCTTAATTTCAGTTTAACCTTTCTAGCTAGGACAAGACCTCAACAGGGAAATTCTCCTGTTTTTCTTAGCTTCTGTGGTTTAAATGCCCTTTCAGGGTTTTTGTTTGTTTGTTTGTTTTTTGTTTGTTTGTTTAAGTAAGCTGGATATACTCCTAATGAAATATACCTCAGGATGAAGGATCTAAATGTTGAGTTTTACCATGTGAGGGTTTCGAGTTGGTGCAGAGTTCTTATTTGATGTTTCAGTTAGTGCATCCTTCCACGGAGGGAGAACAACTTGATCTCTTCTTACCACCCTGTTTCCCTAATCTGCTTTTACCTTCTTGCCTTCAGTACTGCTAAGCCTCCTAACTGGTCTCTGGAGTTCCACTTCTACCTGCCACAGTGTTCTCAGCTGCTAGGGTGATATTTTTAAACAAAGTGAGGTCAAGTCCCTTCTCTGTTGAACATTCTCCAGTTACTCCCCCATGATACCTGATGTACAATGGAAAGTTCTCGCGGCGACCTACAAGGCTTGAGTCATCTGGCTTCTGTTGCTCTTTGACCTAGTCTTGCACCCATGATGTGGGGCAGGCACACCGCTGGCCGCCTTGCCGGCCTCTTGTGGTCCGCTCACGTCTGCGATCTGTGATGTGGGGCAGGCACACGGCTGGCCTCCCTGCCGGCCTCTCCAGGTCCGCTCATGTCTGCCATCCGTGATGTGGGGCAGGCACACCGCTGGCCTCCCTGCCGGCCTCTCGAGGTCCGCTCACATCTGCCGGGGGCTTCTTTGCTGATTGTTTCCCTGCCTGAAATCCTCTTTGCTGAGGTGATCTCACACATACAGATAATGGAGCCTGACTGCTTGGATTTGAGTCTCCTGGTTGTCTGACCTTGGGCGAGTCAGCCTTTTTTCCTTGCTTTCTGTATCTGTAAAGTGAGAATGATGGTAGCAGCTACTTGGCAGGGTACTTCGGTGATGAAGGGAGTGAATATGTGTAGAGTTGTCAGAACAGCACCTGTCTTAGAGTCAGCTAAGTGTGATGGTGACGTATTTCAGCAGGTCTCCACCGAGACGTCACCTGCTCAGGTGGAATAAGTAGTGGTAGAATCATCAGAAGGCACGCGCAAGCTTCCAGGCTCTGCGTCAGTGGAGACAGTCTCTGTGGTATGCAGACAGCCCACCCTCCACACGAAGCAAATACTCCCCTGGAAAGTCACGGGGACCCTTCATCTTAGCTGCCAGGCTGTTGGGTTTTCCCCAGTTGGTCTGGTCAGCACCCCTGCTGCCCTGGTCCGTTCAGGCCTGGCCGCAGAGGCGGCTCTCACGCCGCTGCACTGCCCCTTCCTGCCTTAGGCTCCGTGTTTGGTGTGGATTTCAGTCAGAGTTTTCCACTTCCATTTCCTCCTCTCTGTTGGACACTGGGAGAAATCTACAGACTGAAGTTTCTATCACTTGTTACCTCTGTGTGTTTGTGTTTTTTTTTTATCTTTCCATTTAGAGAGAAAAGAAACAAATTAAGGGAGCAGAAGAAATTCCTCTTTTCTTGCCATTGTTTAAATTGCTTCCATCAGCAAAACTTCTTTTACTTCCGCAGTTATCCTTGAGGGACAGGAAGATCAGTAAACACTGTTGAGACTTGGCCTCATTTTGTAGAGAAGGCCCCTGGGCGGAGACAGGCCGTGTGGTGGGAGTGGAGGGTGAGGACAGCCATTCAGTGGGGCCCAGGAGTAGAAAAGTTTGGTCAGGGGTCTGTGGTGTGAGGAGATGTGTATCAGCCTCACTCAGCCTGACAGAAACTGCCAGCTTCACAAAGTTCACAAATCCCTCCCCTCTTGCAGCCCCACAGACAGGCTGTAGAAATCTCTACCAGTGGGGGCTGGTGCTGTTGGTGCAATGGGTTACCGCCCTGGCCTGAAGTGTAGGCATCTCATATGGGCACCAGTTCTAGTCCCGGCTGCTCCTCTTCCTCTCCAGCTCTCTGCTGTGGCCCGGGAAGGCAGTGGAAGATGGCCCAAGTCCTTGGGCCCCTGCACCCACGTGGTAGACCCAGAAGAAGCTCCTGGTTCCTGGCTTCTGATTGGCACAGCTCTGGCCGTTGCGGCCATCTGGGGAGTAAACCATCTGTTGGAAAACCTCTCTCTCTGCCTTTCCTCTCTCTGTGTAACTCTGACTTTCAAATAAACAAATAAATCTTTAAAAAAAAAATTTCTACCAGTGACTTTGGAGTTGGAGTATGGTCTCTATGCCCAGTACCAATTGAGAAGCAGCATGGAGCCCCCAAAATGCCAGATCCGCTGTTGCCGACATAGCAAGGAGAGAGCTGTTGTTGATTCCCATTTCCTCTACAAACTTAGTAGCAGGTTCTTTTTACTGTGACATTTTTCAAATACTTGATGGGGCTTGGGAAAATTTTGGAGCTCGCGCTTTTCATGTACATGTACATGTTAGTATGTTAAACAGTTATTCATGTTTCTTTTTTATTTATACATTATCCTTTTTTTTTTTTTTTTTTTTTTTTTTTTTTTTTTTTTTTTTTTTTTTTACATGAGAGGCTTTCCCAGGCCATAGCAGGGAGCTGGATTGGAAGTGGAGCAGCCAGGTCTCGAACTGGCGTCCATATGGGATGCCGGCACCACAGGCAGCAGCTTTTACCCACTACGCCACAGCGCCAGCCCCAGATATTGGAAACTTTTAAAAATATATTTGTTATTCTAGAGCACTTTCAGTTTTACAGACTTTGAGAAGATAATACAGTTTTTTTTTTTTAAGATTTATTTATTTATTTGAAAGAGTTACACAGGGGGGGGGGGGTCTTCCATCTGCTGGTTCACTCCCCAGTTGGCTGCAACGGCCAGAGTTGCGCCGATCCAAAGCCAGGAGCCAAGAGCTTCCTCTGGGTCTCCCAGGCAAGTGCAGGGGCACTAGGACTTGGGCCATCTTCTCTGCTTTCCCAGGCCATAGCAGAGAGCTGGGTTGGAAGTGGAGCAGCTGGGACTTGAACCAGGGCCCATATGGGATGCCGGCACCACAGGCAGCAGCTTTACCTGTTAAGCCACAGCACTGGCCCTTTTTTTAATTTTTATTTTTGACAGGCAGAGTTAGTGAAAGACAGAGACAGAGAGAAAGGTCTTCCTTCCATTGGTTCACTCCCCAAATGGCTGCTATGGCCGGCGTGCTGCAACGATCCAAAGCCAGGAGCCAGGTGCTTCCTCTTGGTCTCCCATGCAGGTGCAGGGCCCAAGCACTTGAGCCATCCTCCACTGCACTCCCGGGCCACAGCAGAGAGCTGGACTGGAAGAGGAGCAACTGGGACAGAATCCGGTGCCTCAACTGAGACTAGAACCTGAGGTGCTGGGGCCGCAGGTGGATGATTAGCCTAGTGAGCTGTGGTGCCGGCCGAGTTTTTCTTATTGTTAACATCTGACAGTAGTATGGTGCATGAAGCTTATATACTGGTCAGAGCTCTGTAGTTTTTCCTTGATGTCCCTTTTCTGTTAGAGGATCCATCTAGTCTACCTTGTTACATTCATTGCAACATCTGCTAGGCTCCTCTTGGCTGTTGGCAGCTTCTCAGGCTTTCGTTGTTTTTGACAGTTTTGATGAGTGTTTATCAGGTATTTGATAGACTGTTCCTCTTGGAATTTGTCTGATGTTCTCCTCATGATGAGACTGAGGTTAGGGGATTATGAGGTAAGATTGTGTTTAATCTTGTAAGAAACTGCCCAACTGCCATTTTGCAGTCTCACCAGCAGTGAATGAGTTTCTGTCACTTCATATTCTCGTCAGCATTTGGTATAGTCTGTTGGACATGAGCCACTGTGAAAGGTGTGCAGTGGCTGGGACGTAATTTTAAAAGCTGTCTTTCATAGTCTTACTGTCATACTTCATTACATCTGACTATACAAGTATTACTTCCTCTTGATATTTATTACCCTGGAAATTAGTGTTGAAAGAATATGTGTGCTTTTTCTCATACAGATAACTTTATAGATGTTTAAGTGACATTTTGTTAACATTGCCAATTCTTTTTGCTTTCTTACTACTAATAGCTTATAAGCTGTATTCCATTGGTGTTAAGCTATACTCTGTTGATATTAATGTCTCACGTTAAATTGCTTTTGTTTAATCTTTTGTCCTCATTTTCCATTCTTCAAAGTCATTTTTGCTTTTTGGTTTGATTTTATTTCTTTGTTCATAAAGCTTTTTTGTTTCTGTTACATCATGTAGTTTTGTACCAATGGCTAGAAGCCGATCGTCATGGCAAGAGCCAAGATGCTGCAAATGCGACTTCAGGTAAAAGTTAAAAAAAAAAAGAAAAGAAGAAGAAGAAGAAGGGGATTGGGTGTTAGAAATGTTTATCTTAATTTGCCCCAAGCTCATTAGAATAAATATCTTTATTCAGTTTTGCTTGAACATCCTGAGTAGGTATTATTTTGTATTTCTGTTCTCTCATCTTCATCTTAATTTTCATAAAGACCTCATTTGCTTCAATCCTTGAAAAAAAGTGTCACCACTCTTCAAGCTCTCTTGGCAGATATTCCTATTTCCTTAGGAAGAAAGGCTTAATTGTGGCTTAAATTTAGTAGGGTACTTGGCAGTCTTACTTGGAATTAAATCTATATGTAGTTATAGCATGGGTGTTAATAGTTTGTGCAAATTTGTAATCCTTGTATTTTTCAGTATATTTAAAAGGTAAATTTTAACTTAAGTAAAAGATGTTTATGTGTAATTTGCATTTCTTAAGAATCCAAGTTTTTAGACTTTGTCATTGTTTTCTGCAGGAGATTCTCAGTTTAAAGGTTTATAAATATGCGTTCAAGTGAGAAGAGTGGGCTGTTCCCCAGCCCCTAGCCCAAAAACGTGTTTCTTTGTGTGGTTTAGGTGTGGTCGCATCCACTCATTTCTAAATGCTGCGCGGCAGTGTCAGCAGCCCCAGAGAGTTGATTCTCCCCTACTTCCTTCAGAACACTATTTGCCAAGACAGCTTTGCACACGTGTGTGGCAGAGGCATTCCCGGTGTCCCCTTGCTGCAGTGCAATGAGAGCTGCTGCTGGTGGTGGTGGCTTTGTTTTTCTTCTGTATTTCTATTTTGTGGGGTTTTTTTGCGAAATTAATTCTTTTTGGAGGTGATTTCCTTTTCTCCCTTTGATTGATTCTGCCTGGAGGATGTGTTATTCCTTATTAACAGAACAAATCTATATTGAATGGCACTGTCGTTCTTCTGATTTATCTCCTGTCCAGTTAATAACTTGATATGTGAATGAAAATGATGTTGCTATGTTAACCATACACGGTCAGAACTCATTAAAAGGTAAGTGTTGGGAGGAGTTCTGTCTCCGCTGACTTCTGAGCCTTAGTCCTGCAGGTGTTTGCATTTCGCAGACGTTCATGGTGGTTGTTGACAGTGGAGGTGAGGGGCCTGGTATCCTGTAGCTATCTCAGTAGCAGTCAGCAACAGATGCATTTAGAAACCAGGAGGGAATTTGTGTCTTCATGTTTCCAGTGAAGTGATAAGTAACCTTTTTTCTTTTTTGAAGCAATGAATAAACATGCTTAGTGTTCACATGAAAATCTAGTAGTTGCTTAAAGACATTATTTCCCATGAAATCACCTATTCTGAGCCCTACTCTTTTCTTCAGCCATCTTGATTAGTTGATTTTGGGTGCTTGCACACCCTAGGAACAAGGCACAAAAATTGACAGACTTTGTTTTACGAAGCCTTTTTAAAAAAATTTATTTTTTTTTTATTTGGGTAGAGTTATAGACAGTGAGAGAGACAGAGAGAAAGGTCTTCCTTCCGTTGGTTCACTTCCCAAATGACCACCTCGGCCGGTGCTGAGCTGATCTGAAGCCAGGAGCCAGGTGCCTCCTCCTGGTCTCCCATGCGGGTGCAGGGGCCCAAGCACCTGGGTCATCCTCCATTGCCTTCCCAGGCCACAGCAGAGAGCTGGACTGGAAGAGGAGCCTCCGGGACTAGAACCCGGCGCCCATAAGGGATGCCAGCGCTGCAGGTGGAGGATTAACCAAGTGAGCCCTGATGCCAGCCCCTTTTGAAGCCTTCGATAGTTTCTCCTTCAGAGGTGCGAGTCTTAGCTATTAGAAGGTGAAAGTGCAGGGTAGAAAGAAACGGAGATGTGGGTGGTGCTTGCCAAGGAGTCCCAAGGGGAGCAGTCACTCGGCAGGAGCACAGCTGAGGCAGCAGTGTGGCCGCCTCAGTAATGCACTTAAACTATGTGCCCTTATTCCAGAAAAGCGTTTGTGTATTTGTTGCGAGATTTTAGAGTGTGACTTTTCCCTCCTTCTGTGATCTGTTAAGTTTTGCACTCAGAAGTCTTTTAATATCTGTCTTGGCATATTTTTACCCAAAGTAGAGACTGAGTCTACCATGATGTCACAGTATGACTCATCAGATTGCTTTATCGTATTTTTAATTGTGCGTGTAATCAGGATTTCTCTTTAGCTGTAACAGTTAATGTTTTGCACTTCATTAGAGTCTTAAAAGTAGAGACAGAATGAAATTGCTCCAAGGTTATCTTGCTGCACCAGTAAGATGTTATGTTGAGAACTCAAGATTTACCACTTTAAAATATTTTATGAATCTGAGGTATTTAGGGATAATGGGTCTTTATGAGAATTAATTTGGTCAAAGAGATAAAGAACTTATCAGACACCTATTATTGAATTTTTCTTAAATATAATAAAGTACAGTCTACTTTTCATTGTTCCAGATTTTTGACAGGTGATGCATTTGGTTTAATGTATTTAAGAGGTTAGTGTGTTTCATGTGTTCTGTTATAGTGGACAGCTCATCAGTGACGTTTCTAATTTTTTTTAAGATTTATTTATTTATTCAAAAGTCAGAGTTACACAGAGAGAGGAGAGGCAGAGAGAAAGAGTGAGAGGTCTTCCATCTGATGGCTTACTCTCCAATTGGCTGCAACAGCCGGAACTGTGCCATTCCGAAGCCAGGAGCTTCTTTGGGGTCTCTCACGTGGGTGCAGGGACCCAAGGACTTGGGCCATCTTCTACTGCTTTTCCAGGCCACAGCAGAGAGCTGGATTGGAAGTAGGGCAGCCGGAGCTTGAACCGGCACACATATGGGATGCTGGCGCTTCAGGCTAGGGCATTAACCCGCTGCGCCACAGCGCCAGCCCCTCTAATTCTGTTAATTCTGTTGATTAACAGCTTTTGTATGTAGTCACATTTATCAGCACAATTGACACCTCTGAGCATGGAACATTGAGTCTTTGTGAATTAACTGTTTTTATATGAAAGACAGAGTTACAGAGAGGGTGAGAGAGAGAGAGAGAGATTGATCTTCCATTAGTTGGTTCACTCCCCAAATGGCTGAAATGGCTGGAGTTTGAAATGGCTGATCCAAAGCCAGGAGCTTTTTCTGGGTCTCCCACGCAGGTGCAGGGGCCCAAGCACTTGGGCCATCTTTTGCTGCTTTCCTAGGCATATTAGCAGAGAGCTGGATCAGAAGTGGACCAACTGGGACTTGAACCAGCACCCATATGGGATGCTGGTACTGCAGGCAACAGCTTTACCTTCTATGCCACAGCACTGGCTCTTCCATATGAAGTTTTTTAAATTGCCAGATAATTAAATGAGGACAATAATTAAATTACAGTGATGGTTATATTCGCATATCTTGATTTTTTGGTGTCAGCTAGGATTTTAAAATCAGACTGTGAAGTTTTTTTTTTTTTTTAAGATTTATTTATTTGAAAGAGTTAAAGGGAGGTAGAGGCACAGAGGGAGAGAGAGGGAAAGAGGGAAAACTCTTCCACCTGCTGGTTCACTCTCCAGATGGCTGCAACGGCCAGAGCTGGGCCAATCCAAAGCCAGGAGCCAGAAGCTTCTTCTGGGTCTCCCACACGGCTACAGAGGCCCAAGCACTTGGGCCATCTTCCACCGCTTTCCCAGGCCATAGAGGAGAGTTGGATTGGAAGTGGAACATCTGGGACTCGAACTGGCACCCATGTGGGATGCTGGCACTGCAGGCTACGGCTTTATCATCTATACCACGACACCAGCCCTGTGACTCTGAAGTTCTAAATGCAGGCCTCCTGTGAACAGTTTCCAGTTGTCCACTGGAGATTTTACAGCTCAGACTGTTAGAGGTGGAGACTAATTTCAGCATTATCAGTAAATGTATCTATCAGAGGAGTGTAAAACTATGGCATGTTTTTGAAAAAGAGATACAGATATTAACAAATCATTATTTGTTATAGGTGAAAACTTTGACCAAAGCCCTTTGAGAAGAACATTCAAATCCAAAGTTCTGGCCCACTATCCTCAGAACATAGAGTGGAACCCTTTTGATCAAGATGCAGTCAACATGGTATGTATTTTTCTTTTCCCTCTCCATTCCCTTTTTAGCCTTCTTTTTATGTTATTGATGAAGCCAGATGAAAGACGGTATGTTGAATGTCTCCATTATTTCACCTAACGTAACCTTTGAATAATTCTGTAAGAAATGGAATACCATCCAGTCTTACAGATGTGGAAAGGGACACTCAGAAAGGTTTTTTGCTCAAGGTTCCAACAGCTATTAGATCCCTACCATGGACCATAAAGCCATTTACTCTCTTACTGTTAGGCTGTATTGTGGGCTGGTTCATCCCCCAAATGCCTGCAACAGTCAGAGCTGGGCCAAACCGAAGCTTGTGTCTCCCAGACGGGTGGCAGGGACTCAAGTACCTGAGCTGTCATCTGTTGCCTCCCAGGTACATTAGCAGGAAGCTGCATTGGAAACATCGTCAGAACTTGATTACAGGCCCTCCAGGGTGGGATGCAGGTGTTCCAAGTGGCATTTTAACCTGCTGCAACACCCCCCCCCGCCATTTTCATATTTTAAAGAATATTATGGGGTAGCCTGCAATTCATCATTTTCATAGACAGCATAAAGATGAAGGAACTTACTAAATGCATTCTTTAGACATTAATAGCAATTTGTTTAAAAGGAATCTGAATCAGTGCAGTAAATTACCAGTGGTGAAAGTCTCCTTTAGAGATTCTTTTTTTTTTTTTTTTTTTTTTTTGACAGGCAGAGTGGACAGTGAGAGAGAGAGACAGAGAGAAAGGTCTTCCTTTGCCGTTGGTTCACCCTCCAATGGCCGCCGCGGCCGGCGCGCTGCGGCCGGCGCACCGCACTGATCCGATGGCAGGAGCCAGGTGCTTCTCCTGGTCTCCCATGGGGTGCAGGGCCCAAGCACCTGGGCCATCCTCCACTGCACTCCCTGGCCACAGCAGAGAGCTGGCCTGGAAGAGGGGCAACCGGGACAGAATCCGGCGCCCCAACCGGGACTAGAACCCGGTGTGCCGGCGCCGCAAGGTGGAGGATTAGCCTAGTGAGCCGCGGCGCCGGCCTCCTTTAGAGATTCTTAGAAATAAAGGAGATCATACTTTTCATGATTTGCAAATGGTTCTTCTAAGAAGCTGGATAACATTTTGGACCTTCATCAGCTCTGATTATATAACTTGGGGCAGCAAACCCAACACATAAGAAATCAAGCATGATAGGCACACAGATAAATTAATGGTGGACCGAGCCATGGCAATAGGTGTGGTTCTTTTTGAGTTACTTAAAGGTAGAATCAAGACACAAAAGACTGCGTTATGACCTGATATTCTGTAGGAAGAAATCCGTCTTTGTGGATGCTGCGAAGTACTTCATGTATGTTACTGAGGCTGTATTTCCACGTACCCAGTGAGAATTCTTATTTGAATTACAGGGCCTGAGTAACCTATCCCGAACTTTACAGTGAAGTTCAGCGGCTGGACCCGGAGCATTGCTAGTCTCTGGCTCTCTCTTCTTCTCACCTGCTGTGCCGTCTCCCCCAAAGGAAAACTGTGTAACTTAGTTTGGATCTGCGCCAGAAGTGATGGAGGTCACACTGGGCCCCCCGTAGTATTTCTGTAAACTCCCT
Source organism: Oryctolagus cuniculus (assembly GCF_964237555.1). NCBI lineage: Eukaryota > Metazoa > Chordata > Mammalia > Lagomorpha > Leporidae > Oryctolagus > Oryctolagus cuniculus. Next base: position 127,756,758 of record NC_091440.1, on the reverse strand, counting down.
CCAGCTGCGCTTGCTCTAGGGAAGGGCCAGCATGGTGCATTTTGTAGGGACACATGCTCAAGAACTTGGTACTTCAACTTTGATTCTTTATGGAGAACAATGTGGGTATGTTCCTAAGTTGTTAGCCAGTACTGAAATAACCAGAGATGCCGTTTTGCTGGGAGCTGATCCTGTGGATTGCTAGCATCACCCCAGTGAAGACAGTCCTGTAGATACTGGGCGAAACACAACTGTTTGTTGTCGTTATGAGAGTAAGAGGAGCCCAAACAAGCTTCTGACTGAAAGAGTCAAAAAACAGAAGTGACAGAAATAGAGTGTCTAAAGGCAGTCCTGGAAAAATAGTTAAGAATGTGGCTACATTTCAAAATATATTCTATGAAAAATCATAATGGTATCCAAAAGTAGGCTCTTAGTACAATATGAACCCATGGTCATCCAGTACAAAATGCCACATTTGAAGTATTTTCTTTATTTCAGTGAATTAATATTGAGAAAGAATTAATAGTGAGATTTCCATGCTAGCTTTTCCCTTTTTTTTGCAAAACATTAATCTTTAAAGCAGTTATCAGCCTCCTTGATCTGTCTTTGATATTTTCTTTACTTCTTGCCTCTGGAGTCCTCTTGCCTCCAGGGTATCTTAGTTTAGTAGCCTCGGGTTTTCCTCTGAGGCACCTGTGTTGTGGCGCAAAGGGTTAATCTGCCACTTTCAAAGCCGGCATCCCATTTGAGCAACTGGTGCTAGTCCTGGCTGCTTCCCTTCCCATTCTGCTCTCTGCTAATGAGCCTGGTTAAAGCAACAGAACATCCAAGCACTTGTGGGAGAGCAGCAGAAATTGACCCATGTATTTTGGCCCCAAGCATCTATTTGCCTGGACTAGCCCCAGCCATTGCTACCATTTGGGGAGTGAGCCAGCATTGAAGGATCTCTCTTTTTCTCTTTCTCTTTCTCTCTTTCTCTCTTTCTCTCTTTCTCTCTCTCTTTCTCCCTTTCTCCCTTTCTCCCTTTCTCCCTCTCTCCCTCTCTCTATAACTCTGCCTTTGAAAATACATACATGAATGAATCTTTTAAGAAAAAAAGTTTCTCGCTGAAAAATAAACACAAAAGCTTACAGTTTGATGGTTAAATACTACACAGCATTTTGGTTTTTGCTGTACATCTAGAAGGATTTGCTGGCACTCCTTGAAAAGCATCCCGTTAAACTATTTTTCATTTAGGTCATAGGTTTACTACCCTTAATTTCTTCTTTGATTTGTTACTAAGTATATTTGTATGAAGCTATGATTTATTCCCACCAAGAAGTACAAAGCTTAGTCTTGCTTTTAGCAAAGTCCCACTCCAAGTCATCATCAGTCATTCCTCCAACAGTCACAGTGATGGTTTGAATAGAGGTCATTAGTTTTACACATAAATTAAGTACACAGAACAGTGAACTTTGTTAAAAATTCCATTTGTATATGTGCAGTGTAAGAATAATATAGAAAATATAAATGACAGGTGAAATTATTTCTGAATTAATTTCTTTTTATGTCATGGTTGCTAATTCAGAGATTTTTATGAAAAAATGAAATTATCATTAAATGGAAGGAACAATACAATAAAAAATCATGTACCCACCACCACCCAGAACTAACATATGTCAGCACTGACATGTTCACATCAGATCTGTGCCTTTCATCCTGAGTGACACCCAGCACTGCAGACAGAGCTGAACTTCGCCACTCCAGGGTGGTCATCGTATTTGGGGCATCTGTGACTGTTCATATCATGTTCTAGTCAATAGATCTTATCTTTGAGAATGTATTGTACTTAGTTCTGCTTTTCTTTAAAAAAAGAAAATTAGAGAGACATACAAGCAGAGGGAGAAGGCTCCCATCTACTGGTTCACTCCCCAAATGCCTGCCATACCTGGAGCAGGGCCCAAGCCAAAACTGGGAACCAAGAACGCAGTCTCGGTCTCCCACATGGGTGGCAGGAACCCACTACTTGAGCCATCACCACTACCTCCCAAGATCTGCATTAGCTGGATAGAGGCAGGTATTAAACCCAGGCACTTGGATGTGGTTCACACGGATTTCAACTGCTAGGCAAATATGTTACCTGTGTCTGAATTTTTTGTGAAGAAGTCTGGTCATCACCTTACCTTTTAAGTAAGTTATATGAAATATAAGGATTCTGTTTTGTCTGTCCAAAATGGAACATATATACCCAAAAAAAAAAAAAATCCGGTAAATGTTATTCAGGAAATTGAAAGAGTAATAACTGACCAGCTGGCATTGTGGTGCAGCAGGTGAAGCCACTACCTGCAGTGCCGGCATTCTGTATGAGCCCTTGTTCAAGTCCCAGCTGCTTCACTTCTAATCCAGCTCCTTGCTAATGTGTCTGGGAAAGCAGTGGAAGATGGCACAAGTACCTGCATTGAGTTCCTGGCTCCTGACTTCATCCTGGCCCAGACCTGGTCTTCATGACCGTTTGAGGAATGAACCAGTGGATGGAAGCTCTCTCTCTGTCTCGCTCTCTTGCTCTCTCTAACTCTGCCTTTCAAATAAATAAATCTTTTTTTAAAAGTAGTACCTGAACTTTGAAAGTTCTTTTTGAGCTACAAAATCCTAAGTTTACAGTTTGCTGTTAAGTTTGAGCACAAAGAAGGATGGAATGGAATGATGAGCAGAGTGAAGGGTGAAAGGTTGGTTATTCAGGTGCCCATTTTAAAAGATTCAGAAGAAAAAGGGCTGTGTACTTTTTGCCAACTCAGCAAGGACTTGCATTTGAAATGCACAACTCTGAATTGCATTCTAAGCTTGACATTGGAGTGAACGTAAGCCCGCATTTGACCCATGTTGTGGTTCGTGTCTGACAGTGTAATCAGGAATGGGATGTGATCCAGCTGTGTCTCCGGGGACCCACCCATCTCCTTCACATGGCCACTGACATATTTCACTGGCATCTCAACCTGAACATCGCTTGATTCATGATCCTTTTCCCATGTCTTCTCAGTAACTGGTACAGCCATCCACCTAGTTGCCTCAGCCAGGAATCTGTAGTCTTCTTCTCTGTCCACAAACCCACCTTTGTGTAAGCCACCAAGATGTCATACCTGGACTCCTTCGTCACTGTGCAGCTGGCCTTGTGTCCTGCAGGTCCCATTCGCCCTGCTCTCCTGCTTACGCTGTTGTTTCTCCCTGGAAGGTTCTTCCACTTCACACAGTGAATTCCTATTTATCCTGCGGATTTCACTCCAAACATGGCTTCCGCAGAGAAGTGCTCCCTGCCCACCTCCTCCCACCGCCTTGCACCTTTTGTAGCACCTATCCCAGTTGCAATTAAATCATTTCATAGCTAGCGATCAGCTCTGTACCTCCTGCTGTCATGTCAGCACTGTGAGGGCAGAACAGTTTCTCTTGTTCCTTGCTGTAACCCTGCCTTTGCACATGGCAGATGCTCGGGTTGTTAAATAATTGAAGGAATACTTCCCTGCTTACAATACGCTTCCTTTCCCAGACCTTCTCTTTTCAGGGTCTGCATCCAGTGCAAACCCATCCCTTACGTCAGAGTAACCAGCTGGGCACTCCCTCCTCCCTCCGTGTAACATCTGGAGCACGTGCCATGGCAACACCAAACCCATTATTTGGCGACCATGGTGGTTTATAGGTCTGTCTGTCCTGCTAGACTGTGGGCTCCATAAAGGAAGGGATTATACTGTGCTCTGAGTTGGCAAAATCTAATGAAGGCAGGCAGGCAGGCAAATGACCAGCCCTTGAGTTTTCTGAGTAATTTTTCTTTTATTTGTGTAATGAGAAATAATGGGAGTCTTATAAAACAATAGAATATGGAAAAAGGGTTGCTAAAATCCTGGCTGCACTACCTGAAAGGGAGATTGAGACTTGCAGAAATACACAGATGGCTTCTCGGGCTTGCCTTGATCACCAGCAGCTGCTCCGATTTGTAGTTTGTTGAGTTGTGGGAGGGTGGGATGAGGAGTGGATATTGTTAGTTAGTACCAATGTTATAGAATAACATGAGATTGTTGAAAAATGTGGTAAACAAATCTTGATTTGTGACTCAGGCTTTCTGAGACATAAAGTATGTTTTAGTTTAACTGTTCATCTAGTAAGGTAGGCACTTGGCCTAGAAGTTAAGAAACTGCTTGGGATGCCTGCGTTCCATATCAGAGTAGGTTCGAGTCCTGGCTGTATTCCCTGGTGCAGCTTGCTACTAATGTGCATCCTGCAAAGCAGTGATAATCAATGATAACGTGTTGAGTCCCTGCCACCCACATGAGAGACCTGAATTGAGTTTCCGGTTCCTAACTTTGGATTGGCTTAGCCCTGGCTATAGTGGGCATTTGGGGAGTGAACCAGCAGATGGGAGATACTCTTTCTCTGTCTTTCTCTTCCTTTCAAGTAAGTAAAAATTGTATTAAAATATTGAAAAAACAGGGGCTGGCGCTGTGGTTCACTTGGTTAATCCCCCGCTTGCGGCACCGGCATTCCATATGGGCGCCGGGTTCTAGTCCCGGTTGCTCCTCTTCTAGTCTAGTTCTCTCTGCTGTGGCCCGGGAAGGCAGTGGAGGATGGCCCAAGTGTTTGGACCCTGCACCCGCATGGGAGACCAGGAGGAAGCTCCTGGCTCCTGGCTTCAGATCAGTGCAGTGCCAGCCATGGCGGCCATTTGGGGAGTGAACCAACGGAAGGAAGACCTTTCTCTCTGTCTCTCTCACTGTCTATAGCTCTACCTGTCAAATAAAAAAAAAAAATTTGAAAAGGAGTAGCATTTTCTAATTTATGGTTTCCAGATTAGAAATTGAATTCTGACTCTTTCTGATTTGTATGAAGAGCATTTAAGGAAAATTCTGGCATCCGCTGTGTGTAACATGCAGAGCTCAGCTTCACTTTTTGAGCACTGTGTCTGGCAAAACTCTTCCTATAAATGTTTGAATGTGTGCTCGACAAAACTACAGATCTGGGAGAATACTTGGCAGCTGTTCAATAACAGTTTGAATTGTGACTTCTTGTCATTTATGATGCTGAAGAGCCTATCTATTAAATTAAGTCTTTATGTTGATCTTGGAGGTCATTGTGTTTCTATATCGCCTACTTGATGAAAAAGAGAACTTCAGGCAGCCTCGAGAGATGAATTAGATCTAGCCTTGATCCCAGCTGTTGTTTTTGTTTGTTCGCTTGTTCATTTGTTTATTCATTCAACAAGTATAAGCCATGCCATCATGCCCTGTGCTAAACAAGTTTGGGTTTAGCCTGGAGCAAGAGTGATTCAGATCCTCCTTACTTAAATCTTTGTTAACTAAGATAAATACGTCAAACAAATTTCAGTCATCTGATCAGCAGGGGAATTCATGGATCTTGTGTACCTTGAGAGCAGCCTTCATTTGAAGGTAGAAGTATGAAAAGACTCTCTCAGGTAGAGTCTTTTCTTACTCAGTTATTCCCAAGACTAGGCATAAGCAGTTGTTTTCCCCTGGCAAATCTTGAGTGTGGATTTTATGTAAGTTTTGTTTTTTTTTTTCATTTTATTTGAAGGACAGACAGACAGACATGCAAGAAAAACATCTTTGATCTGCTGATTTACTTCCCAATTGCTGGTTTACTTCCTAAACATCTGCAACAGCCAAAGTAGCCAGGTCTCAAACCAGCCGCCCTGATGCGAGATGTGGGTATATTGAGCAGCAACTTAACTGCTGAGTCAAATGCCCACACCTAGGCCACTATCTTAGCAACTTAATTCTTGCTAGCATATCTAAGAGAATTGAGTAAATCTACCTGTGAGTTCATTCCTAGTCTAATTTTCAGTGAAGTGAAATATATCAACATTTCCCCTGGTGGAGTAATGCATTTAATGCTAACCTAAACCTCACTGTATTCTCTTTTTGTCTTTGTTGTCTGTTACCATTTATTTTGGGTCCAAACGGTTGAGTGTTCCAGTTGTGACCCTCTTGAATATGTTAGGTTATGGAAGTACAGTCCCAACCTTGAGTAGTTTACCGGTGTACATTGTGCATGTGTATATATTAGTACACGGCTTCAGTTGCTTCCCCATGCAGTAATGACATTTCAGGGACATGACAGTGGCTTTCTAATGGCGTTTAAAGGATAAGAAGGATGGGGCTGGCACTGTGGTGCAGTGGGTTACAGCCCTGGCCTGAAGCGCCAGCATCGTATGGGCGCCAGTTTGAGACCAGCTGCTCATCTTCCGATCCAGGTCTCTGCTATGGCCTGGGAGAGCAGTAGATGACCCAAGTCCTTGGGCCCCTGCACCCACATGGGAGACTGGAGGAAGCTCCTGGCTCCTGGCTTCAGATTGGCTCAGCTCCAGCCGATGCAGCCATCTGGGGAGTGAACCAGCGGATAGAAGACCTCTCTATCTGTCTCTACCTCTCTCTGTAACTCAGTCTTTCAAATAAATAAAATAAATCTTTAAAAAAAAAAAATAGAGGATAAGAAGGAGACTGCTTTGTATAGAGAGGTAAAGACCTGGATAAGATCATGTTTATGTAGAGACTTGGAGGAAGTGAGGCGATGTTCTGGTTATCTACTGCTGCGTAACAAACTTTCCCTGTACTGCTTGGAACAGGAGTTGGCATTTTTTTCCATAAACCCCAGATGGGAGATAGTGGAGATGTCAGAACCATCATGGCTGCTCTTCTGTTGTTTGAAAGCATCCACAGACAGTGCCCAAGTGGCTGTGTTCCAGTGAGACTTCCTTTACAAATGCTGGTAGCAGATTGAATTTGAATGAAGGCCATAGTTTGCTGACCCTTGACTTAAACAACAAATCATTCAGTACTGAGCTTACAAACTGGGGGTCTGGTGGGTTTTGTCAGGTTGGGCTAAGGACTGAGATCATCGGTGAGATCTTTTCCTCACAGCTCTCTCTCCTGGGTTGGAACATTCCTGTCTCTAGGGTCTCCCTGTTGGATCTTGCCAGCTTGGCAGCTTCAGGGCTTCCAGGCTTTGTGGCCAGAGGGAGTGAACTGGAGCCATGAGGCCTTTTTTAGCCTTGCTTGAAAGTCAGTTGGTATCACTTGTCAGTGCTGTCACATTTTACTTGACTGGATGAGGGCTGTGCAAACATGGCTCCCAAGCTAAATCCATCCAGCTGTCTGTTTTTATAAATAAAAATGTATTAGAACACAGCCACACCCATTCCTGTGTGTTGTCAGTGACTATCACGTGCTACAATTGTAGAATTAGGTATCTGACAAAGGCCGTGTCTCTTGACCAAGAAAGTATTTCAGGCTGGACGTGGGCCCTTTCAGCAGCTCACCTGCTGAGAGGGTGGAGAGATGGCAAGGTTCTGGAAGAGCAAGTGCAGCTAGAGATCTTGTGGGAGCCATTTTAGGAAGTGCATTCCGGGTCAGGTGAGGTGGCACAGTGGGGAGTGAGGTGCACAGCCTTGGGCTTTCAGTGTGGTCAGACGGGCGTCCACAGGAGAGCTCTGAGATGAGTGACAAGATCTGGCTCGCAGTTTTGAAGGACCGTGTCGGCTGCTGTGAGGGCAGTAGATCGTGGGGAGCAAGTGCAGAGGAGGGGAGACTGTTCAGCAGGATATTAGTTACCAAGAGAAGAGGATGGTTTAGATCAGAGTGGTAAGAGTAAAGATAAAAGGGTTTCTGAATATGGTTTTGAAGGTAGAACTGCTAATATTTGCTGAAAGATTAGGTAGTAAGGTGAAAGAAAAAGAAGTCAGAGGTGACCCCAGGTTTTTGTCCTGGGTAAATGGGGTCGATGGGCTGAAAGGGGGAGATGCATGGGGAAAACAGGTTTTAAAAGAAATCAGGACTTTGTTTTTGGACATGGTAAGTTTGAAATGCCTATTGGATGTATGATGGGAATGTCAGTACTTAGTTAAGTCAAGTTCATGAGGCAGGAAATGCGGAAGTTGACAGAGTGTATTCAAAATGGTAGAAGTTGTTTGGGAAGTGAGTTTGGATGGGAGAGCCAAGCGTGCAGGTGTCATCTGACAACATGGGCTTCAGAAAGAGGGTTCTTCAGGAGAAGGAAGGCGTGGTCTGAGCTGGCCGCAGGCAGCAGTCTGGATACCCACTCACCTCCGTGTAAAGTGAGGATTTTCTTCCCTGAGCTTGCCCCACCATCACCATCACCATCACCGTCACCGTCACCGTCACCGTCACCATCACCATCACCATCACCGTCACCATCACCATCACCATCTTGTTTGGATTTAAGCACGGGAAACCTAGAAATCTTAATGTGACATCTGCAGAAGATTGCAAATGGAACATGCACGTGGAAGTCGGGAGCATTGGCCTTCATTCCTTCCCCAGTCCCTGAGGCTTTGTGACTGTCTACTTGGAGCCTCTCTGAAAACCACTGCCCGAGTGTGGGCAAAGTGAATTGCTGAGAGATGTCTCATTCTGCCCCCCTGCTGCTCAAAGCCCTCCTCAGGGCTCACCAGGGTCTGTCAGCACCTAGCCCCTGCTTCACTCCTGTCTTGAACTCTGAGCCCCACCCAGGCTGACCCTGTTTCAGTTCCTCACACCTCTGGTCATTTTCTGTGCCTTTGCACAGGGTCTTCTCCTCCTGACACCTGCACTGGTCTTCAGGTCTCCGTTTAGACTGGTGTTCTCCTGCTAGCTCCTTGAGCTCTAATTTATGACCTCCTGCTTTTTTCCCATGGCAGCCTGTGCGTTGCCCTATTGTGGCATTTCCCATACTTGATGTTTTTAATCATCTGTCGTCCTTACTGTGCTGGTAGCTACCCAGGAGCAGGAACCGTGTCTGTCTTCCTCACTCCTGCATTGCCATCCAGGCACTTAAATATGTGTTGACATTTGTACCAAATCAGTTACTAACCATGGAAAAAATAGAAAATTATACTAAGGTATGGTAAAATTACTCTTATGCAAGACTGAAAATGGGAATACATAAAACTGAGTAACAACTATTTTACAATGATTGAACTACAGGTCTGCTTTCTTTAGTATGTTTCAAGTGTTTTGTAATTTATTTATTTGATTTTAAATGTCTTAATTCTAATGTTTTTCTTCCTTTTCAATGCCTGAAATACAGCACCATTAGATCCTTGGTGGTTTTGCTCCAAAACTAGACTCAATCTAGAGTAGTTCCCGAGATCCAGAGCAGCATAGTTTTACTGGGAATAACCTAAAGTGCTTGGAAGTCAGTTGGTATCACTTGTCAGTGCTGTCACATTTTACTTGACTGGATGAGGGCTGTGCAAACAGCCCTTGAGTTACTGTTCCAGTAACTCAAAAAGCTTCCCATTTTCAAAATTTATTTCTCTAAGATAAAACATCAGGCAGGATAGCAATGATGATATTGTTGCCTTCTTTTTTGTTTTATGTTTTTCTATTTATCAAGTGAGCCTTCACTGTTTTCCCCATCCTTTGAGGCATTATCATCATTGCTACAAAAATAGTGCTTAAGTATTCAGTATTTGTTAAGTTCTGTGTACTGTGCCTTCCAGTCATAGATGTGGCAACTGTTGTAGCTAAAGTAACGGAGGTCCAGAGAACTCAGGTGACCTCTGAAGGACACAAGCTCAGTTAGAGGCTGACTGGGATTAAGTCAAAGCCACTGCTCTTAGTGAAGCCCCTGCTCATAATACTGCGGAGTAAAGACTTTTTTCCTTGCTTGTGTATTCATCTCAAGAATAATTTGATCTATGTGTAAATGAGGAGTTTTCAGTGTATTTGTAATTTATGCTCATCACTCCATGTTGAGTCTGGATAAAACCTGTCCTTTGCAGTCCTGTTGCATAAAACAGTACATAATTTTTTGTGGTTTGAAGTTGTTTGTGTACTGGACTCTGATGCTTTTCCCTCTCTCCACAGCTGTGCATGCCCAAAGGGCTGTCATTCAGGACACAAACGGACAATAAAGACCCTCAGTTCCACTCATTTATAATTACCCGGGAAGATGGTTCTCGCACCTACGGTTTTGTCCTCACTTTTTATGAAGAAGTTACAAGTAAGCAGATCTGCACAGCGATGCAGACACTGTACCAGATGCACAATGCGGAGCATCCCGGTAGCGTGCATGCTTCCTCCTCCTGCAGCATGGACTCCCTCGCCAGCAGCTGCGAGGAGGGCGACACAACCTCCCTCCTGAAACTGCAGCGGTACAACTCCTACGACATCAACAGAGACACCCTGTATGTTTCCAAAAGCATTTGCCTCATCACCCCGCTCCCCTTCATGCAAGCCTGCAAGAAATTCCTGTTCCAGCTTTACCGGGCGGTTACCTCCCAGCAGCCACCGCCCTTGCCACTAGAGAGCTACATCCACAATGTTCTCTATGAGGTGCCCCTTCCACCTCCGGGGAGGTCACTGAAATTTTACGGCGTGTACGAACCTGTCATCTGCCAGAGACCTGGACCCAATGAACTCCCGCTCTCCGATTACCCTCTGCGAGAGGCCTTTGAGCTCCTGGGACTGGAAAACCTGGTGCAGGTGTTCACCTGTGTTCTTCTGGAGATGCAGATCCTTCTCTATTCACAAGGTGGGTCTTTTCTGGAGTCCGAGTTTTCCAGAACCAAGTGTTCGCCACTTTCTCGGCTGTATTTCCTGTAGAGTAATGATTGCAGGCTCTTTCTCTTAGGTGTAGAAGCACATACGGTGGGAGCAGAGGCTGAGATGTTGCTTCTCTTTGAGGTGGCAGTGGCTATAGAAACAGGAATGGAGTTGGCTAATTTGTTGTTGTTTTTAATGGAAATACCCACTTTTTCCTAATAACATAAACTTATCAGAAAAGAAACATCCGTTCTTTTCACAGTGAGACTAGGGCAGATCCTGTTACTACCCAGGAGTATGTGGACTTCCCATTCTTTGCAGATTAGTAAAGGTTGAGTTCAGAACATCTCTGATAATGGAAGGAAATAAATGAAACTTGATTTGGCAAGTTCATGAGACAGTCAACTCTGGATCCTTGCCTGTGGGAGTGCTTCCTGTGAGTGAGAGATGACAGCGATGTGGCTTTCCCAGTTTGCCAGAGTGTGTGTGGAGGGAGGGAGACAGACAGACAGAGAGATAAAGAGAGAAAGAGAGAGAGAATTGTTTTTGTTTTTATTTAATCCTGGATGAAAATTATCCTTGTGATATCTTTTCCTCAAAGTTTTCCCAGCACCTAGTTGAGAAACAGCCTATAACTGAGCAGCGTGTTAGCAGTGAGTACTGTGGCGCCTGGACTGGAGCCCCAGTTTCCATGTGCATAGGAACTCGAGGGGGACGTGGAGGTGTCGTGTCCTAAGGGACAGTGGGCGGAAGGCAGTCAGGAAGTGGTAGCTCTGCGGTGCTGGATCCGGTGCAGAGCGCGGCACCAATATTTGGGTGGCATCCTGCCAGCTTGTGCTTCGGCTGGCAGAAGAGCAGCGCCGGCTCCTGACTGCTGCTCTCACGCTCGTTTCACCACTTGGCTTTTTTTATTTTCCTATTTTAGATTATAAGTGAAACTGAGCCAAGTAGACTATATTCGTACTTCCCCATCTTGTGTGTATGTTGACACTGTTTGTGTGTTGACAGCCGTTCACGAGGCTCTATTTTCTTGTTTATCCTACATGATGTTCTTGGATAATATGTCCCAGGTCTCAGTTTGTGTTGTCAGGAGGTTCCTCTCAAATGGTTGATCTGGATTCTTTATCTTGATCTCATTTTCTTAGTGCTCGGTACCTGTAAGTCATCTGTTCTGTATCTGAAAGATTAAACTTAAGTAATTCTCTTGCTTTCTTACTTTTGTCCCTGAAAGGGTTAGGGGGTAGAACGCGGCAAAGGCATGAAGCTTAATACCCTTAGGTGTGTTGGCCCAACAGAAAAAGAATTTGATTCTAGACTTACAAGGAATCTTGAAGGCTATGTACTTTATTTTCTTTTTAAAGCTTGAGGCAGATACTCTGCCTTTTATTTTTTAATGACTTATTTATTAATTTATTTGAAAGAGTTACAGAGAGAGTGGGAGGTAGAGAAAGACTGATCTTTTATCCTCTGATTCACTCTCCAAATAGCTGCAATGGCGGAGGCTGAGCCAGGAGAAGCCAAGAGCCAGGAGCTTCTTCTCCATACCCAAGTAGGAGACCCAAACACTGGGGCTTTCCCAGGAGGCTGCTTTCGCAGGCCATTAGCAGGGAGCTGGTTCAGAAGTAGAAGAGCTGGGACTTGAACCAGCGCCCATATGGGATGCCAGCACTGCAGGTGGTAGCTGAACCCTCTGTGCCACAGCACCAGCTCCAAGACCATTTACTGTAATTTCCTAATATTCTACCAGCAGGAGCAGTTCTGGTGGAAACAGTATGACATTTTGGGATCATAATAATCCTCGGTCCAAGTCTTTGCCTTGTCCCTTACTAACTGTAACCATGGTCATGTTAGATAATCTTCTGGAGTTTGTCAGTTTTCTCATTCCTCAGGGGATAACAGTGTTGGGATTCCTCCCTCTGTTTTATTGTGAAGGTTGAATAAGAAAAATTGTATAAAATAATTAGGATATAATTGACACTGCCCAAAGGATTGCTCATGTAGGTGTAATTATTATTTTATTAGTCATCTACAAACCTCTATAAATTGTGAAGATATAGTATATTACTACACTTATTTGTTTATTTTAATCTATTCAGGAGGCAGAGAGATAAACAGAGACTGAATCAGGGAGAGAGAGACAGGCAGACAAGAATTTGCATCCTTTTGTTCACAACCCAGATATCCACAGTGGCCAGGACTTGGCCAAGGGGAATCCAGGAGCCAGGAACTCAATCCAGGTCTCCCTTACAGGTGAAACAGAGCTGACTACTTGAGCCATCACCTGCTGTCTCCCAGGGAGTCTGCACTGGCAGTATGACATCAGGAGCCGGAGCTGGGAATGGAACTGTTGTGTGGGAAACAAGCAACTTTTTCTTTTTTCTTCAAAAAGATTTATGTATTTGAAAGGCAAGGTGATAGAGAGGGAAAGATAGAGACATCTTGCATCTACTTGTTCATTTTCCACATGGCTGTGAGGGCCAGGTCTGGGACAGGCCGAAGGCAGGAATTTCAAACACCATCCTGGTGTCCCAGAGAGGCCAGGTGCTCAAGTACTTGGGCCATCTTCTGCTGTCTTCCCAGTCACATTGGCAAGAAGCTGGATCAGAAGTAGAGCAGCTGAGACTTGAGCTGGTACTCCAGTATAGGAGGCCAGCATCATAAGTGGTGGCTTAACCACTGTACCACCCCAGTCCTGCAAACAGGCCTGCAAACTGACATCTTATCCACTAGTTGAAGCATCTGCCCCATTGCTACTTTTTTTTTTTTTCTTTTTTTTGACAGGCAGATTTAGACAGAGAGAAAGGTCTTCCTTCCATTGGTTCACCCCCCACTTGGCTGCTACAGCTGGTGCACTGCGCCAATCCGAAGCCAGGAGCCAGGTGCTTGCTCCTGGTCTCCCATGTGGGTGCAAAGCCCAAGCACTTGGCCCATCCTCCACTGCCCTCCCGGGCCCCAGCAGAGAGCTGGACTGGAAGAGGAGCAACCAGGACAGAACCAGTGCCCCAACTGGGACTAGAACCCGGGGTGCTGGGGCTGCTGGCGCAGGTGCCGTAACAGATTAAGCCACTGCTATAATGCTGGCACCACATATGGGTACTGGTTCGATTGCCGGCACCTCCCCCCCCCCCCCCCCATTGCTACTTTTAAAATACAACGCTGTTACTTTAAAAAGTCAAGATGTTTGCTCCAGGGTTGAGAATTTAATGAATGTTCTTTTGTAATATGTGCCATGCTTTTTTTAGAAAAAGAGAAAGCTTTGCATTATCACACTTCTTTTAGATAACACTTCACATCTCTGTGTTTGTGGTGTATGCTGAACCCTGGTCTGTTGGGTTAACTTGTCCCCTCTGGTTTCTGGAGACTGTTTATTGAAAATTTTCACTGATGGATATTTACTGATTGCAGTGTCAGTTGAAGAAGGAGTATTTACAAACATATTTTCGTACTCTGAATAGTTTTTGGTAATGTGATCTTATGGTGAGAAAGTAGAGTGAATTCTGAGGTTATAGAACTAGATTTTTTCCTAAAGTATAATACAAAGAACAAAAAATGTGCCATTGTGTAAGTTTGTAACCATTTGCTAAAATCATCCCATGTCAGGATTATCCTTCAGAAATGGACTGTGTTTTTTGGGTTTTTCCCCTGCATTTAATCCTCTCAGCAGTGAGTGAGTGCTGCTGTCCGTGTCTTATCTGGGAGGAGGCTGGGGTGCAGAGGAGCTAAGTGCTCTGTGCTGGTCCCCAGCAAATTAGGTGGCTCTGAGAACCAGGCTTGCCTCAGTCTTTCCCCAGAGTTCACTGATGCAGTCACTGCTCTTACCTTTCGTTATCTGTCTCAACATTTATTTTTAAATTATTAACTCACTCTATAGGTCTATTAAAAGGTATCATGCTAAATAATTTTAGAGAATAAAATGAGAGTGCTGTGTAAATGCAGATTTTAACATTGACATTGTGTCTCCCATTAGAGGAAGACATTTCATTTTAATGAATGAAATAAAAGAGCCATTATGTTGATTTGTACTCTGGTGCCCTCCTTCACTCTTCCTGACTATGTTAAGGAGGTTTTAGTAACACCTGATACCTCCTTTATTTCACAAGCAAAGCTATGTCCTAAAATTTAAAAATGCTGCAAGTCCTGAACAATTACCGTAAAAGCCCAAAGTGAATCCAGGTAGATGGATTTCAGTGATCAGAATGTAGACTGATTTCAAATTCTGGACCATAGCCCACTTTAACAGATGCAATCTGTTATTTGGAGTGTGCACATCACAGTCACTTTGCAGTGGTAACCAGCAAGACATTTTAAATAGAGGGTGAAACAGGAGGAACCCTCTAGGTCCACACTTCAGAAAAGAGCACTTTTCCTACAGCCTGCACTTACCTGGAGCAGAATAGAGGGATGATTAGAATTGCAGTTCCTTTTCAAAGGATTCAAACATGGAGAATTTTTTTTTTTTTTTTTTTTTTTTTTTTGACAGAGTGGACAGTGAGAGAGAGAGACAGAGAGAAAGGTCTTCCTTTGCCATTGGTTCACCCTCCAATGGCCGCTGTGGCCGGTGCATCACGCTGATCCGAAGCCAGGAGCCAGGTGCTTCTCCTGGTCTCCCATGGGGTATAGGGCCCAAGTGCTTGGTCCATCCTCCACTGCACTCCCTAGTCACAGCGGAGAGCTGGCCTGGAAGAGGGGCAACCGGGACAGAATCCGGTGCCCCGACTGGGACTAGAACCCGGTGTGCCGGCACCGCAAGGCGGGAGGATTAGCCTAGTGAGCTGCGGCGCCGGCCCAAACATGGAGAATTTTAAATGCCAAT
Source organism: Oryctolagus cuniculus (assembly GCF_964237555.1). Lineage (NCBI taxonomy): Eukaryota > Metazoa > Chordata > Mammalia > Lagomorpha > Leporidae > Oryctolagus > Oryctolagus cuniculus. The sequence goes on along the minus strand of NC_091440.1, from coordinate 127,741,440 downwards.
ATTTGAACTTTTGATAAAAGAAAAAACATTGTGTTGGCCGGCACCACGAATCAATAGGCTAATCCTCCGCCTGTAGCGCCGGTACCCCCGGTTCTAGTCCTGGTCAGGGCGCCAGCTTCTGTCCCAGTTGCTTCTCTTCCAGTCAGCCCTCTGCTGTGGCCCAGGAGTGCAGTGGAGGATGGCCCAGGTGCTTGGGCCCTGCGCCCCATGGGAGACCAGGAGAAGCACCTGGCTCTGGCTTCAGATCAGCGCAGTGCGCCGGCTGCTGCGGCCACTTGAGGGGTGAACCAATGGCAAAGGAAGACCTTACTCTCTGTCTCTCTCTCTCTCTCATGTCCACTCTGCCTGTCAAAAAAAAAAAAGAAAGAAAGAAAGAAAAAAGGAAAAACATTGTGGGGCCTTGTTTATCTCCTTTGATTCTTCCCAAACGAAGTGAGAGTTGCACACACACAGACTACACTGCAAGCCTGGGCCGCTGCAGGGCTCCTCTGCCCTCTTTAGGGGTCTCCCTCCCTCTTGTAAGCTGTGCATGAGTCATTCCTCTCTGAAAGTGGAGCCTACTTGAAATTTTCTTGAAAGATTTGGCAGCCTTCCAATCATAAATTGTTAGTCATGCTCCAATGGCCTTCATTTCATAACATTTTTTAAAGATTTATTTATTCATTTTTGAAAATCTTCTACCCACTGGTTCACTCCCAAATGGCCAAAATAACCAGGGCTGGGCCAGGCCCAAGCCAGGAACCAGGAGCTGCTTCCAGGTCTCCCACATGAGTGCCGGGACCCAGAGGCTTGGACCG